>NC_092810.1:37838318-38494525 GCF_040954645.1 Diabrotica undecimpunctata
CAGCCGAAGTTTCTAAGATCTTTAGCTTTTAAAGCACATATTAATATAAGAAATACTGAAAATTCTTTCATAGATTATTCTCTAATAATGTCTCAATTTAACATTGTTACAGTGAAGAACCACAGGTTGATAGTTATTTTTGTTTAAATTTCTAAACAATGTTATTAATTGTCTCCCGTTATTAGCCAATGTGTACTTAAACACAATACGTAGAACTCGACATACTGCACTCTTTTACATTCCTTTTCATAGAACTGATTATGCTCGTCATTTTCCCTTGTCGAGAATGCTCAGCTCTTATTGGATCCGGCTACAATGACCTTCTATTGGATCCATTCTGTCCAAACATTCATGTTTTCAAAAGATATCAACTTACGAGTCTAATTAATCTAAATATGTGATTTTTTTACCTTTTACAATTTGATATACTGTTTTAATGTACAAATTTTTACTGTTTAGTTGTTTCTTTGTTGTTGTTTTGATATTTATTGTACATGATCTTTACTTTTTACTATTTTTTGTATTTTATTGTAAATGGTTCTAGGGTTAAAATAAATAAATAAATAAATAAAAAATTGATGAACTAAAAGAGACATGTTCTTGTTGTTAATGGAAGTTACTAATCAACCAACCTACAGACATTATTATGATGTACCTAGTATCTAAACCTAAATGAAGATTTTGATAATCAAAGCTGTTTTCGTGTTTAAGGCTACAGTTATGGCATGCACTTTTTCTCATTTTGTAAGTGATTTATGTATCATTCATAAATTAACAGTAGCATTTTTTGCAATTAGCTAGTTGATTACATTGCAAGAATTAGTTAAAACTATACCCTACTATCTATCTTAGGCAAAAAAAACATTTTTTTTTTGTTTAAATTATTTAAAAGCACTGAAATGTAGGACTGGACATTACTGAACAAAAGGATGCACCTAAAATAAGTAATTTTCTGAATCTAAGGTAATTAAAAAATAATACATATAAATGATGTTTACTATTAAACTGAATTGAATCATTGTTTAAAAAGGAACACAATTATTTTTTATGCTCTTTCTACACTACACTGTAAATTTTTTTAGGAAATCTGTTGATTTGTATGTACAATTACTATTAGAAAACTAAATATAATACTCAAATTAATATTACTATTAACATCAGTAAATTTAATGTAATAAAATTGTATGCATTTACTCATTGCTATTTTCCCCATAACTTTGCCAAGTTAGTAAATTTACCTACTGGCAACTGCAAAATAGTCTTTCAGTTTGTAATTAATGTAAAATTAAAATTAATTAAAAATTTACTACTATTGTAAGCAAAAGACATTATGTCAATATTATTTTCTGTTTACCATCCTTACCAAAATATTACTTAAATTATATGTATGTTTAAGTCTTAAAAACAAATATATATTGTTACTAACTTTTTTCAGTTTTGTGGTTTTCTTCAAATGGGTTAAGTTTATTTCTATCTTGGTGTATTTCAGTATTTGTAGGATATTCCTCCAAATCTAAATAATCATATGTGTTAGGTGTACATTGCCCATTGGATTCCTCCTTAATTTCACATTTAAAGTCATCCATAAAAGTATCATCTAAGTCATTATACTCTATTTCTACTTTACAGGTATCCTCACTAAATTCTTGTTTAACTTCCATTTTATTATTTTATGTACTTCTTACTTCAATAATCAATACAAGATACTAATTCATACTAATTTGCTACCAAAGAGCAAAATCCGTAAATGAAATAACTTAATCTACTGACTACTGACAGACAAAGTATATTGCCAGAGAACTAACTAAAACTAAAACCACCTAAAACGAACTTTATGAATTACGAACACAATAACAATAATATCACAATAGAGAGTTATTGCAAAGTTAACAGTGCTTGCGTTGCACTATTTACACCGCGCTATTTTGACAGTTTTGACATACGGCTGACACATCACTTTGTTGCGTTATTTACGTTGTTTATGTTTTCTTTACATTTTTTTCGCAAAATATTGAAAAAAATGGATCATGATTTAGAAGCACTTATTTTAGCAAATGCTCATGATGATGATGTAGAGTTCATCATTTTAAATAACATTGTGGGAGAACATGTATTACATCCACAAAATCAAGAATTTAATTTAGAAAACATGTTGCAAGCAGATGTAAAAATAAATTTTAGGTTTAGTAGATATTCCTACATTTGCAAGAGCTTTACGCCTACCAGATTTTATTCGTACCAATACTAGAAACTCTGTTAGTGGTAAATGCATTTGCATTCTACATTACTTGAGTGATGAGAAGGTTCGCATATCTCAGAAGCCTTAAAAATCTTCAGCTTTTATTCAATTTGTCACCTCAATCATTATCTCAAATTATTAATTATATTGTTGCATTATGCTACTGTCTGGTGTACTCATTTTAGAAAATTATTACTAATATACTTGGTTTAGATGAAAGACAAATAACATACATAACCTGAGAAAGAAAATAGCGCAACGAATTCCGCACAGCGTAACGGCTCCCCTAATGGCCCTAAATCCCTAATAACGGCAGGCCGTATTTTCAATAACGCAGCGTAAGCCAAATATCACATCTGCGCATGCTCTACTGTCAAAATAACGCGTGCTGTAATACCAAAGAATATAGACGCTTATAGAAGAATTGTTCGCTGTTATTTTTGAAAGGTAGCAAAAAGTGGGACATAGATAAAGAAAAGTGGGACGAGTGGAACGCACGTGGTACCACTAAGGAGCGGTCATGTCAGCTGTGGCTCTACCATTGCTTCTAAAATATGAAAGAGCGGGGCAATAAATGCAACTTTAGATATTTTTATATGTAGATGCCGCGTAGTCGTAGAATAGGATTAAATTTTTGCGTTTTATAAATTTTTTTAAAGAAAATAATATTATTTTAACTTTTAATAAATTATTCTTTTTACAAAAATTATTATGATTCAAATTTTTAATTGAAATATGTACAAATCTTAAGTATAAATCAGTTTAAGGCTATATTGTAATAATTTCACGAATATTTCATTCATTGTGAAAATTATTTAATGTTGTTATTTTAAAACAAGATTAAATAGTACCCATACAGCGTAAAATCTTTCACATATAGGTACTATTCATTAAAAGGTACAGTTAAAGTTTATTTTCTTATTTCAAAAATAAATCAGGAATGCTTTTTGTTGTTATTAAAAAATTATGGATGAAATGGAAGTTTGGAAGTTTTGGCGAAATGGAAAATTTCATAATTTAGTAAAAAGTTTCATTGAATACTTTATTTTAAATTGAAATTTTTTAAAAATGTTTCGTTAATTTCTGGGCAGAAAACAGTATAATAAAAAAACGGGTGTGGCAGTCCAGTGGGACTGCCGGTGGAAGTTACACTTCTATACACACATTCGCCCTTACAAATTTATTTGGAAGTCAATCTGCACAATCATTACATATGCAATTCTATAGGTAAGGCATAGCAGAAAGAGAAACAGAATTAATAACAACTTACTAACAATGAAGGATTAAATCAATATTTTAATGAAAATGTATATTTTTCATATATGTATGAAAGGAGTTGAATGCAAAATTTTTTTACACATACTCTGCAGTAAAATTCATTGTTTATTTTGTTATTAATATAATAATACAATACAAATTAAACTGCAATATTCATAAGTATTTAAAAATGACAATAATATACATTAAAAAATACACTACAATACAGTGCAATATAATTCCATATATAATAATACAATACAAATTAAAATGCAATACCCATAAGTATTTAAAAATGACAATAATGTAATAATATTAATAAAAAAGTCCTCCTCGATTGGGAATCGAACCCCGGTCTCCCGCGTGACAGGCGGGGATACTACTACTAATCTACCGAGGACATGACACAAATGTATTTCAAAATTGACAGTTCTGGATCATACATAGTGATTTATTGAGATTATTATTTTGAAATACAAAAGAATAATATAATTATGAACATTTAATAAATAATACAAAACATCACATAAATAATAATATTAATAAATATTTTATTATATGTATAATATTATGTGTATATATATCTTTACATAATATATATATATATATATATATATATATATATATATATATATATATATATATATATATATATATATAATATTAAATTATATATACAAAAGGAACATTTTATATTCGAGAGAGGAAGAGACAGAAAATAGATCTTCGGTCTCTCTCTTACTCATTATCTTACATATGTAATGATTTCACAGATTCACTCCCATACAAATTTCCAACGTGAAGCGCGCGTATAGAAGTATAACTTCAAAAGTTATGTGACGGTTTTTCGTTGTGTTGGAACAAACCAATTTTTAATTCAAAGTTATACAATTAAAAAAATAAATACTTTGAATATTGTAAATATCATACATTTTTAAGTTTTAAAATTAAAAATTTAATATATTGAAAATAAAGATTTTATTGTGAAAAAACAAAAAAAAGACAGTTTGCAAATCAATGGCATCGAAATTTGTTTAGGCGTAGATGCAAAGTTACCCGTTCGTACTCCTTTCCCACTTCCCCCTAACTACATATTTCATTATGAAATTTTCATGATAGTTTTAAGCCGACGGCCACGGCACCACGCTGTGAGTTTATGCAGCCACCCTCTTTTAAAGTATAAACCGTAACCAAATCGCCCATTTGAACTGCTCTTCTATAAGCGTCTATATTCTTTGGTAATACAGCAAGTGCAAAATAGAATAACCGAACACACAATGTGTGTTCGGTTATTCTATGTCTGCAATATCTCTCTAATATCAAAGAATATAGACGCAGACGCTTATAAGCGTCTATATTCTTTGACAATAAAGAATCAGTATGTTCACTTCACTCTGCCGCCAGTCGGCCAGTCCTTTGTTTTTGTACTTCATGTTCCATTTTTTTCACGCGCTTGAGTTCCACGCGCAGATAAACTCCACTTTTTGATACACTGCTCAATATAATTTTTAACGCACTGCTCGAAAATAAATAGGAAAAGTGTGACTTGTGGCGACCTAAAATTTAATTAGATTTTCGGAATAATGAATACTTTCCTAAATTTAGTGTTTTCGACAATTATTATCAATAGTTTGCCAAATAATTGTTACTGTTTGTCCTTCAAAATGTATTATGTTGAATCCATCAGTTTTGATTAATCGAATATTAAATTTTTTGTATTCATTAGAAAATCACGCTATATTCACTGTTACTGGTGAAAATTCTCATAAGACGAAGAGCTAATGAGGAAACTAATTTCTATAGATGAAAAAATAAAATAAACATTCGAATTAGAAATTATATTTTGAGGATTTCAATTTTACAATATGTTATAATAAAAAATGGGATTCTAAAAAAAACACAAGTAGAGAACTATGAACACAAGTTAGAATAGAATATATATAGTTTCACAATCACAACTTATTAATAACAAAATAATGAAATGAAAAAATGTCATATAGCCTAAAGATAAGATCCCACTGTAGGATCACTACGTTCATGACGTAGTTAGTCAAACTCATATTTTTACGTACATTTAAAATTGGGAGAATCTATCTATATGAAAGGCTAGGATGACAAGTCACACTGTTTGTTCAGTAAGGTATTTACGCCACCTAGGAAAGAAATTTGAACTACCAACATCTACCAAAATTAAATATAATTAAGTAAAAGCTGTAAAAATGCTGTTGAGACAGAAAAAATACACATTTCGGCATTGGAGCGCGTGATACGTTAAATGAAAGGGCACTACATAGTATTATAGCACTTCAATATTAATGAAGGTATAGCGACATACGAGATATGATAGGGTGTTATGAATAAAAATAGATTTACCATAAGACAAATTTTGATCTGTTTCAAAGCAATTCTTTTTAAAGCAATATACTGTGCTACTGACTACTGTAAAGGTGTTGACACGTTGACGTTGACATTTAATTTTTATAATTTACTATTACGGTATATACCATCAATAGTAGTGTAAGTGGAATAGGACAAGTAGGAAAAGTGAATTGCATGGGCCCAGCCGTTCGTAATGGCGACGGCGCTACTATAGAATTTTTCCATCGAGTTCAGAGATATGTAAGACAGACTCAGACTCTCTTACATATCTCTGATCGAGTCTTTCACATAACCAATGTTTGCACATCATTCAAGATTTACGACGTCAGAACCTCACAGCGTTGCCAAAACATCAGAATATTTAGTAAGTGAGGAATTTTTAAAATGTCAACTATTTGTCAAACTATTACATTTAATAATTACATGGACTTTAAGTCCGTGTCAGACGGTCAAATATTTGATCAAACCAATTACTATTTAATGGGAATAAGCCACAATTAAAGGTTAAAGTACGTTTATTGGCTTTTCAATTTCCAATTCGAAAATCGTTCTCAAAATACAAACATTAGTAAATTAAACAAATTTTGTTTTTTTGTTACTTAGTGAAAAATTCTTTTAATAATTTAATTTTATCTGACTCATTTATATTGACAAATCAGACATACATTATACATTTTAAAGTAGACGACTTTAAAATGATATTGCCACTATTGTTGAGTTGCGCTCCTGAAATGACTTTACTTATAAAATAGTTCATTCGATTACATGAAATCAACTATAACTTGAGAATATCCGTCAGAAAAAATCATAGCATGTAATAATTCGTCTTTAAATTCGTATTTAACGGAAATGTTAAGATGACATGTGACCTTAACATTTCCGTTAAATACCATTCTCTCTCCTGTTGCCGACAATAATGTAGCGTAGAATATTTTAAATAATTTTAAACTGTTTGTCCTTGTGCTAGTGTAGTGTTATGTACAATTTATGTTTCAATTTCATGTTTATTACATTCTGCGCTTGCTGGATAGCCCAAATTTGACGAAATGCCCCTGATGATGCTGTAGAAAGCGAAAGTACTTGGGCAAGATTTGATTATTAAAATTGTGCTCGATATTTGCCTTTAATTTTTCAAAGTTCACTTATATTTTTATTTTGTCCATAGCAGTTATCGGTCCAAAGAGTGATGTCATCTACTTGACTTCCTGGAATTGTATTGTCAGCACATTTCAAAATTGACGAGGCAGTTTCATTTGCACCACGGACCCCTTTCGATTTGTCCCACACCACACACTGTATAGAAGAATCACTGGCGTCATACAATGTAAAATTTAATGTCCAAAGCTTCCTTTTATAGAAACTAATACAATTGTTGGTTAGTGGTGAAGGCAAACATTTTTGAAAATCACCAGATAGTACTTTGTGTTTTGGTGACTCTTTAGCCATTATAAAGTCCAATTGTTTTAAGTTATACCGAGTTTTAGATCTAATTAGGTGAGCATCATGATCAGCCTATACACTGGTTAGTTTATCTGCAGTAAGATTATTTTCAATTAAGAGGTGAATGTACTGCATGTATCTCAGGTGTCTAGTTCGGGTGGTTTAAACGACAGCTGGAAGTATTTAGTAAAAATATCTGCGTACAACCACTTTTTTGCTCTTAGCTTTGGATCCACATGTCTTTCATTGCGTTCATCAATGTACAGTTGATACATCTTTTCTATTGTAAGTTCTGTGCCCAGATAATTTCTCTTTATCCTTTCTCTGGAATAATGACTCTTGTACTTTGGGAAGGAATTGATATGTTGTTGTATACTATTTATGGTTTCGGTAGTAGTTTAATCGATTGGCGTGTATCTACCTCTTTGATCAACTATTATTAAACTTCCTGGCTCAATTTTTTTAAACATATTCACTAGGTACTACTAAATTAGATATACAAAATGTGTTTATAAACATAACCTTGCACACCTTCAATCGGTGATTGTTCACTGTAAAATTGTAGTGTAGTGTATTATTTTTAGATTTGGTAGAGTTTGGGTTTCTTTTTCTGTATCGAAGAGTAGGTTGGATGTCGACACATGAGATATCGCACAAGGTAAATTACTTTTTAACATCTGAAACGTTTGTCTCAGTCCCGTATGAGTTAAAGATTTTTGTCTTTCGTATTCTGGCAATATTTCAGAGCATTTCATGGTAACTTCATTATGTTCATTGGAATATGCTGCATCACTGCTTAGGGAACATTGTTCTTAAGAAGATTTTTTGTTATTGTCCCACTAGTCGTAGGAGTAGTAATAGCTTTCTCTTTCACCTTTGTTTTCGCTGGTTTACCTATACGTCTCCATGTCGTCTGATTCTGTGCTTTCACCACTTAGAGGCTCATAGGTTTTATCAATATCCGCATCATCATCTCCAAACAAATTATCATCTTCGTCCAGATCCATCCGTCAAAAGAGTATACAATACTAAATATTTGAGGTTAGCAAAATACGAAATCAGTGTTATTAAACAATAGCTTACCTGCAGGTGTTGTTTCATTAGGAATATTATATGACAGTAATCGTAGTATCCTTTTCCCACGAGAGTTCGGATCCATTTTGCAATTATTAAACAACGGATGTATAGTACAACTTTTAACAATCTAACACTATTGCGAACTAAATAAAATGATTACAATTATTTTAGTTTATGACAATTCTACCAGCTACCAAGTTACATAACACTATGTCCAGATGGTACATAACAGTGCACACAATTAGTAGAGGTAAACAACACTAAGTCCACATGGTGTTGTTTACCTCTGACTGTAATTGGACTTGGTGTTTATTAAAAAGTCGGTAACTTGCAGTAAAATTGTCTTTGGCCATAATATGGTTTACCTCTGTGTAGAGCCCGAAAAGTTATATTCAAAAGTGCAATAATCCCAATTTTGATAAAAATGGACATAGTGTACCTCCGGGGTACAGATATAATATTTGAGTTGTTTTAATTTAACATATTTTAGTAAATATTTGTATTAGTCGCGTTGTTTATTTTATTTATTATAGTTTAATTTAATATAATTGTTTTATTATTTTTGTTTATTTCTTTGTTAGTTCTATTTAGTTAATTAGTTAGTTCCATTTTGAATTTTATCATTATGTATAGTCAAACTTTTCCATTTGTTCCGTCGGCCAATGCGTTGGTAAGTTTTTCTTAAATAAATATGATAAAATGTTCTTTAAAAGCTAATATTTTAGATGAGTAAGATTGTTGTTAAATTACAAGGTAATGAAACTGCTCAAAGGTTTATTCAAAATGTCTAACATGTTTTTTTAAAATTATTTGCTGAATGAAATCCCTGTTAAGATAAGTTGATCATTAAAACGTATTTATTGAATTATGTAAATGTTACAAATGTTCCTAATAACAAAAAAACATTTTAGGTAACATCCACATGTCTGAAAGTCTCAGGAAAAAGTGTGCGGAAATATAAAGATGGGCGTAATACAACCCTCACATTAAAGAAGAAAAGTCGCAAAAGGAAATTAACGACTGACAAATGATAGCGTCAAAAATCAAATTCGCTTAGAAATTTATTCCATGTATGAAGAAAGTAAATTTCTGTCGTATATAAGAAATATGGGCTAATATAGATTATATCGTTGAGTTGCGCCAAATATAGGCAACCAACTTAAAGTTTTTGGTAACATTTAGCTTGAGTTTCTTAAGAATACTCTCAATAAACGAATAAAGTTTAATAAAATTTATTCCATTATTTAAAGTTTATCCAGATAGTCGGTAATTAATAAAATTCTATTTTATTTACGTTTGTTTATTATTAATATGGCTATGAGCACGTGTGCTTGGTTGTATAGTAATTTTCAGCCACTTCCAGTCTATCAAAAACTAACTAACTTCGCAAAAAATAATTACTAAATTCACTAGACAGTTCGGACTGGGAATAGCGAACCGACTATACATGTAATTTTTACCTATACCCATAATACCTAAATGGTATAGTATTCCAAATCGAAAGAATCAAAAGAATATTTTTTGTGGATGAGTGATAGTTAAAGTTGGACGAAGAGAAACTAAACATTCTGAGGATAAGTTTATTTTTACAAGCACTACGTAAGAACAGCACCTCTTTTTTTTCTTTTATGAGGGGGGCGGTCCAAATGTTCGAAACATACCTCGGTCCTAGAAGGTGGACAAAACCGCCTTTCAGCCTCGGTTATGCAGGACTCCTCCAGCGTGGCCACGATGATATCCGAGGCTGCGCGCAAGAGTTGTTCGGCCACCATCGCCATCAATGCAAGAAACCTACATACTAAAAAACACCCTCCTCAGCGGTGAAAATTACCGGTCGGATCGCACAGATTGGGACGCAACATCGGTACGGCATTCACCTGATCTCTCATTCACGCACAATTTTCACGCATTCTAGCACTCTCTTACTAAGAATGAATTCTTCTCTCCCTCTGTTCCTCCCTGTTCATGTTCAATCTCACCCCTTCTCATTTTGCCTTATTTTCTTGCTTGTTCCTGCGCACTCCTTCGGGCCTCCCTTCGGGTTGCCTTTCTTCTTGTTCCTTTCTCTCCAATGTTCTTTTCACATACCTCTGAACTGCTCTCCACCGATCTGACTATCTAAGAATCTCCTCCACCAGTTCCATAACTAATCGAACCCTACTTCCTAGCGCTCTCTCAAGCAAGCTCCTATTCATCTATCGCATACCAATAGAGTGTGTGAGACAGTGTCCGATATTTCGCAATACAGGCATTTTTCATTTTCTGCCTTTCTAAATCTGTAAAGGTAGGGCCTGAAGCAACCATGTCCTGTGAGTAATTCAAACGCCGGTGCCCGCAATCCATCCATCTTCTCAGATTAGGAGTCAACTATTTCGTCCACTGCAGTATTCCAGACAGGCGCAGCTTAGAGAACTATCGATTGCACAACAGAATGAAGGGCCCCCTCCTCTCAGTTTTGGGCCCTCCGATGTTAAGCATTTCTATGGAATCCTGCGCATTCGAATGTTATCCCATCCCTTTTCCTTGGTCTCTTGAGAACTATAGCCTCGGTCTTACCTTAACACATGTTTAAAATTTCTTCAAGTATTCCTCTCAGAAAATTACTTTCACACCCCCTATGTCCAGGAACTTTACTAGACCCATTAGAAATAACCATTAAGCAACGAGCGATTTGTCACGCCTGCTCGCAACAACGAAATGTATCATAGTGTTTCTTTTTTCTTATTATCTTTCGTTAACTAAATAGAAACTCTTCCTCTTAACAAAGAAGTTGACCAACACAGCTTATTTTCTAAGAAAAGCTGAAATGTGGGTCTTCTATGAAATGACTTTCTTAGTCAGGACAAAGTATAGAAGTATATGAAATAAGACCGCACCGAACTCGTTAATTAATTTTCGCTTGGCACTCTCCAGCAAATACTTCCCCTTTTTTTATTCCTAGTTGGTCTAAATATCGAAAATCAAATTCATTTTCGTTGTGGTTCCTGTTGCATGTGGTTGTATTCATCAAGCGGCAGTAAGTGTAATTTCAATTCACCGTTAGACGTTCTTTCTCTTTTGTTACCTGAGTCAGTGACGTTGCTTTAGAGTACTTTCGCTTTGCTGCCTGCCTGACCGACTCCGCCTATGATGTCTTCCTTTTTGTACCTGTAGTTCTTTTACGGTATCTTAGCTCATCTGTCACGAGCTTCCATTGTGCTATTCCCGACGTTTATGATTTTAGTAAATCCAGAAGCTACCTGAGGACGACACGTTCCCATTTTATTCCGTAAGTAGGGCTATTTACATACAAGCGAAAAACCGAATTGTTTATGTAAAAGACTTTATTGAGATTAATCTCAGATATTTAATTTACGACGGATATTTACCTTCCTTGCTAAAGGAATTAATTTTAAGGCTTAATAAACTACCGAATTATTTTTTTTTATCTCTTTTTGACATCGATCTAATCTGATTAAAATCTTTAACTTACTTTGCTCTATGTTTCGCTATGTTATATAATTTTGTTTCTCCTTCCTTAGTATATTAAGTTAATCGTATAGATTTGTATACACTTCTGCTTTCGCTTTTGATACTTCTACTTTTTTTTTTGGCGACCGTATAGTTTTGAAGATGTATGTCCAGCTGTCTTGCCACCGTTTAGGTAAATATAATTTTCACTTCCTTTTTATTTTTTTCTTAAACTCTGTGTAGAACCTAGTATCTCTAATGATACCTGTCATTTTCCTTCAAATTGTATTAGGAATTTCTTTTATGTTCCAATCCTATTTTTTACCTGAATTGACTTGATTGACCACTTGATTTTTTGTGGTCATCTCCGATATTTTGTTTTAGTTTCACTTTTTAGTTCGATATCTTAATCGTAAGTGGTTCGCAATCAAAATATTCGTGCACCATTTTAAGTGTCTAGGTTCAATTGTTAATTATGTTTTTACTGACGATGGTCTGATACCCATGACCAAAAATTTTCCAATCCGTATGGATACTTTCATTTCATTTTCAACTATGGAGCGTTCCAAGTTAAGAAAATAACATTAGGCTTATGGAGATCAGTGTTGCCAAAACTCTCAGGCATGAGATTTACTAGATTGTCGATATATTTTTCGAATTTCCATTTTCAATTAATATTTAACTATAAAGTTAGAATAACAACTGAAGAACCACAAAGCACAAAGCCTTATTATCATTATGTAATCTCAGAGAATGACATAAAATCGCTGACATACGCACACAGTATCATTTTAAGTTGCAATTAGTAATTAGATATATGTATTCCAAGCGGTCCGTTTATTTGCTTTTAAATCTTAAATAGCCGGCAAAGTGCATGATTTAACTAAGCAATATTTTCTACTGATTTCTATGATTCATGGTATATGATATTCTTAACGAAAAACAAATAAACTGTCGTTACTATAATTAAAATAAGATAAAATAAAATTATCTTTTGTAAATAGGTACTATTTATTTAATTAAAATCATTTTCCGTACTTTTCATCTCTTGTTTCGAATGGGCACTTTTGGTCAATTACGTTAAAAAACATTAATTTAATTCATGCCTGTGAAAACGAAAATACAAATTATACAACACTGAATCGTGCTTGTGTTCCTCGTGGCATCGCTGCGCTTCTATCGTCCATAAGAAATACATGGCCCTATCTCCGCAATGTTATTTTCTTAACGTGGAACGCTGTATAGTAGTTTTTTTACTTTACTGTAAGTTTTTTACGTAGGTATAAATAAATTCCAAAAATCGAGAGCACTGAACGCTTTATTGAAAATACAAATATGTACAACAAAAGGAATATGAGGAAAATATTGACTTAAGTGCTACAGTTTAAATAAATATACACTGTCAAAACTTTTAAAGTTTTTACAACTATCCCCAAAAACAACAAATTGCCAGTTCTGCATTATTTTAACACCTTATTTATGTCTGTATTCTAAAATAACCCACAAAATGTTATTTTCATTGTATTTATTGTTATAAACTTGAATTTTCCTATGTCATGTTACCTTAACAGTTGAATAAATCGACTAAACAAGAAAAATTATACCTTTACATTAAAAACAGTTTTTTAACCTCACTTTTTTGTACAAAAGTGAGGTTAAATAACTATAATTATATTGCCAGCAAAATGATTGCATTTTTTGACATTGTGTTAAGTACCTAATTAACGTACACTTAAACCTTCAATATAACAACAGATGATTTGAATCTTACGTTTTCGAATTTGAACACAAAACATCGACAGTTGGTTAAATTTTTACGTGAAATATCCAGACAATCTGAAGAAATACAAGATGTCGACTTATTTACAGTTCAGTTAGATCTTTGCGTAGAGTTTTACAGTATTTACAATTTTTCCCATAGCATGTCATTTTTAATAGAAAACAATAAACAAAAATCAGCAAGATCATGAAGGACGGTGATTAATTCACCCATAGTGAATTTGAATTTTGTGCCTGATAAATGACAGTATGGTTATAGTACCTAAATTTACAGTTAAGTTTCGTATTGTTCAATGTTTAAATTCATTTTTTATCTATAAATTTAAAATTTTTTAATAAAACATTATCTTAGTGCTTAATTTCTTGTGGTAAGTATAGACTTACTACAAGACATAATAAGAAGACACATTTTCTAACTTATTTTACGTTTCCCAATCCATATATTGACCTAACTTTTGTATTTTATATCCACGAAAAATCAAAATTGGAATTAAAAGTTTTGGTGCAACGAAAAAATTCCTTAAAATAGAAATTATTTATCGAAAAGCTATCTTCAGACTGATTTAAGTCTTAGTTTGTTATATCCAATTCTCAGTTAGCTTATAAGAAATTATTCATTTCTAGATTCTTAGGCAATGAACAGTGAACACAAATAGATATATTTGACCAAGTAATAATAAATTTTACACTAAATTTAAATTTTGAATATGTCACGAGGTTTTAGTTGGTGAAGACACAAATTATTATTATTATACAACTACGTTCTTTTTGCAACAATTTGTTGTTTATGAGTTTTACCAGTCTTTAAATTATTTCTCAAGCCGTTATTATTGTACTGAAAGTACTAATATAATCTAAATAGCAAAACCTCAAATTCTCAACTCAAGAATTATTGCAAATTATATTTTTTTCAAAATTTTATTTACCAAATTTATATATTACCATATTTCGCATAGTAGAACATGAATTTAGTCACAGAATTGATCTAATACACAAAACATTCGCAACTTTCTGTACCTCAGTACCTAATTCTGTTGTTTTAGTGACTCAAATTGTTGAAATTTTACCAAACGATTACATCATATATTTACTGAAATTGTCGTATATATATGACAACACCGCTTTCTCTGACTATGTAGTTCTAAGTGACAACCAAGTAAGTTGTGAACATTTATTATGATATTCAATAGTTTTGGCTAAATAAACAAAAAATACTTTGCAATTATAAAATTTGTGTCAGGATGATAGTTATTTGAACTCTAAGATATACAGTTCTGTTTAAATGTTTGCTAAATATACCAACATTACCATCACTAGTCACGGAAAATTTCCCTCCCCACTTTTTGACTACTACAATGTTCACTATTCGCTCCGTGCGTGACCATGGTAGGGGTACTTTGAAACGATGCCAGCGTGCGTAGCGGCGAAATATGACAAAATTGGCCCTACCTTTTTACGCATAAATTTTATCAAAAATGTGTGCAAATACATATTGCGTATTTAATTGTGCTAATAATAGCAACAATAGTAAGTGTAGTTTTTATAGGTTCCCAAAGATTACAAATTAGAAAAAAGAAAAAGATGGATCCGTGCTATTAATATGAAAAAGTAAATATCACATAACTTCATTTTTATGCAATTGAAATAGGAGAAGTTTAAATAATTTACCTTAAATGATATTTTATAAGGCTTCAACCTAACTGCAGAGTGCCTGATGACTTTAGCTTTTATATTATAACTTTTACTATTACTGTTTTTAAATATATGCTCTTTCACGTGAAAAACTTGATTTGCCAGTACTAGATTTTTCCCTTTCTTTTCCGTTTGTGGTTGAAAAGATATATTATGATGAATTTTGAGAAACCCAGTTTTTAATACTACATTTATTTTGTGTATAAACTAAAAAAAATATAATTAAAAAGTTAATTATTAATAATTGTCAATTTGCCATGGATTTAACAATGACAAACATATGTCATATGTTTAACCTGAAAATTGGTATGTCCAAAACTGTCAGATGAAGGCGGTATGTGTCGCGTCATGGTCGCGTCAGTCACGCACGGAGCGAATATTCATTGCGATTGAGAGAGTCGGTAAATGTCAACAGCTTTGGTATATATTATGATGGATTTCCATTATAGTTGGTTCAATCAGCTGGGGAAAATGTATCATTGTAGGAAACATAAAACAGGAAAACTCCTACCACACTTTATTAATAGCTGAGGTAAACTTACCATTACCACAGAATAACATAACCATCAGAATGCCCACTATGCTTGTCAAGATAAGTATGCGCATCTCGTTCGCGCAGACGGAATCAGCCATGTTTTAAACGGAACCAGTGCCGTTCAGTGAAATTTTATCTGGTGTGCATAGAAAAATTATCCGGTTTAATTGAATTACGGCAACCGCAGACATAATATGTAATATTTTATGTCGTACTTTTAGTTGAAGAATACATTAAATTCTTTCAAATTTACTAAATTATTAATATCTAAAAATTTAAATTATGGTTCTGTCGCAGCTTGTTACAAATTTCTCAATCCGAGTCTGTGTTTCTGTTTAAAATATGGCAATCGCGTGCTGACACACTTCAAAGGCGGCACCTGAGAGTGGGCATTCTGATTGTTATTTATTTTGTGCCATTACACTCCTTTAATTGAAACAAGAACAATATTCATGAATAATGGGAGTGTGTAGTAGTAATTAGTATTCACTACGAACATGTATGCTGGGTTGTATACCTAGTAACTTGCCAACTCTTTACAGTGGAAGTCAAAATGTGCCCAACTTGGAAAAAAAAATTACTAAATTAACTAGACAGTTGGGAAACAACTTTTACAGTCAAGAATAGATAAATTTATTTGAAGAGCTCGGATATATTAAGCTCTGGATATTTTTTATACATAACCTATTAATGGGACTAACAAAAAGTCAGTTGATAAATTTTGTTCTAATACTAATTCTGTCTTATTCATTTTAGAATTTAACTTTATCTTATTGCTGCATTAGAATGTTTTATTTGTATAAAATATTATGTAGATTTCTTTATTATTTATTTTGATAAATCATACCATTGCTTGTGCAGAACATTTGAAAAGTAGTAGGATTAAGAAGTAATTTAAAGACTTAAGTAATAAAAACATTAAAAACTACAAATTTGGATATAAATCAAGCTAAAATTTATAGGATTATGAAACAGTATTTTGATTTTTTTGTCTTATTAATATAGGCATATTTCTTATGGTGAATTTGTAGAAAAATGATCAGTATATAAAAGTAGACGCAATATATGGTAAACTTATGGCTTAAATAAATCAGAAAACATCATCAGAAAACATCCTTGCATTAGTCGTAAATAAATAAATGTAGTCAATACGTACAAAGATGATTATTATACATGGTAAGAATTAATTTAATATCTTTTACTAAACAGAATACATTTAGAGAAGCTAAATTTAGCATCTCTGCTTTCTGTAAACGAATAATACAATGCAAATAAACAAAATTAGAATCTGAGGAATAACTAGAAAAATATTGATCCTGATGACGCAGATGACCCATATAGAAGCCACATAGAAGCGCACATCCACATAATTTTTTGTTGTATGCTGTGATTAAGTGACGGAATAAGATTTTACCTCCGTTTCGTCAACACCAGGGGCGTTCATGTCGCGTGATTGGGTTCATAGAATGCTTATAGTCTTTTACATTTTTACATTTTATCAAATTAGAGATGTAATCCTACTTGTAGAAAAGAAAATATTATTTTAACTTTTAATAATTGAATCTTTACAGTCGCCCTCTACAGGAATGGTTTAAGTATGCTAACCTTGACCAAATCTCCCATTTGAAGTCATAGACGTATAGGGGAAAGGTGGGGAATGGTGGCCGCTGGGGTAATGGTAGCTATGAAATATTTATATATTGAGCAAAGGAACCAAATGAAAAATAGGCATCGAAGAGTCCAGTCCTCCGCGAATAGTTCCAAAAAAGAAATTGTATAAGAACACAGATCACAGAAGATATATCATCTGAAGATGAGGATGATGACGATGCCCGTGATAGGGATGTTAACGAAGATATTTGCACAATTTGTGGCGAATTCGGTAAAAACAGAGAACTCTGGATCCAATGCAGCATTTGCGGCTAATGGCCACACAAAGACTGTACCAGTTTCGAAGGCAAAATTTACATTTGCAATTTATGCATTTAATTATTTTTAAATGGGGTTAATAGTGCCAGTGGCTACTTTTACATCTCGGCAGCGGGTAAATATGGCCTAGAGCAGAAGTCTGAAAAACCGTTTTAATTTGTTTTTGTTCTGTTTAAAAATTTTTCGTAAATAGAGTTCGAAGTTTTATTCGTAGGCGGCCACTATTTCCCCCTTTCCCCTATATTATCATAGACTGAGCATTCTGTAGAGCGAAGTGACGACAACAATTATTTTTTCGTTGTTCATTGTGACACTGTCTTATATGAAGTAAATATAGCAGCGTCTCTTTTTGGTAGGGAGTGGGAGAGTAACGAATTTGACTAAATTGAATGACTAAATTCTGAAGTTTTCTTTTATTTGTTGCTACTTTTAATGATGTAATTTCTACCGTTATATACTGTCACTGTTCCTAACAATACTAACTTTGGTTTAAACAAATTCTTGGCCCATGTTTTTATACAATCAAATCAAAAATTATGATAACGTCCTTTAGGATAACTTGGCAGTGCATTATTTTTTTACACACAATGAAAATCTATGTCTATTTGTAAGCCTTGAACATCTATTATATTTATTTCTTTTCGTGTTGGAGTACAATGGGGCTTCTGTTAAATTGATAGTACACTTAGGGGTTGATTTTTACTTGAAATTACTATAAACATTAACCGTCAGTATGTATAGACATACATCTAAAAAATTAACACAATGGAATAACAATAGTTGCTCTATTGGTGATGCCTTGTAAGTATTAGAACACTTGGATTAAAAATTCTTTAATACAATTTTATAAATAATTGATCTACTCATAAAAATTCCTCTAATTAGTTCTAAAATGGTAAGTAGTCACTCCTTTATTTTTTTCGAACACTTTTGATTTTCCTCAAATTATATGAAGGTTGACAGTTGACAAATGACGGAATTGGATTTTAGAGCGGTTACATACCCAGATAATCTCAATATCTTCATCCATTTTGCCAGGTTTATATTTTTATTGATCTGTTTTATCGTTTGTTATACAAATGTAAGTTATATGAGAATGTTATTGAGAATAAACTGGCAAATCAAGACAGAAATCAAGCGAACTATAAATCCTTCTGTCAAATGTTAACTGTTAGCTACTAACCGAGAAAAATTCCATAAATACAAAACTAGTCAAAAAACCATAAAAAAATCGAAAATTAATATCGTCTCAATATTATTTGTGTTTAAAGTAATTTCTAGTTCGACATAGTTACCGCTAAAATATCTTATTCTTAATGCAACATTTATTAACATTTTTACTCTGAAAACATTCAACAAAAAATTCCTTTATATTATCGACACTTAGAGGTCAGTCAGTCGATAGAAAAGTTTTCCTAACTACAATTAACAGATTTTAGAATGATTTTTTTTATCTATTAAAGATTTGAATTAAAACTTTTATTATCTCCATTCATGGTTGTGGGTATATTATAATAGATTCTTTGGTTACACGGTACGTGAATGCCAACGGGAACTTTACGTGAGTATTTGTGTTGAATTTCATTAATACTAAGAATAAAAAAGGCTATCCTCGTACAAGTTAATTTTCTTTAGGTTTCTGGCTATTTTTTTGGTAAAGTTCCTTAAGCATTAAATTCAAATCTGAAGCATTTCAGTGCCCAAAACTAGCAATATATATAAAAGCATCAATTGAATTAATAAAAATTTTAAATGATAGTAATATCATTTTATTATCCTATTATAAATATCTGCTGTCAAAAAATATTAACATTTATACACATCCACACATATATACAATCTAACTTAATGAAAAAGCAAACAAATATATCAGGTAGGTGTGAGTTTTGTACTGAACATAGAGTTGGTTCAATATGACAGACTATTATACTGGCGTCAACTCGTCCTGTAATTTATCTTTTCCATTGTAATAACTGTTACTACTGTATTTTTAACTATATCTTGTAATAAAAGTTAAAATAATGAAGCACTGGTTGTATTGTATGACTGGTTGTATAGTTAACAGGAACAGGTTTAAAAATTTGAAAAATGTATGTTTTAAATAAATATATAAAAATACTCTGAAATTGAATTTAATTTCTCATACGATATTAAACAATTTGTTGTCAAAGATAAATTTGAAATTTTTAGGTTATGTTGAAGTTGAACTAAACTACTGATTGATTGTGTAAACTATAAGAAAATTGATAACATGTTTAAAAATAAAATAGTTCAAATATGTAAAAATTAGTTTGAACTTTTGCAAACAATTTTTGGTAAACACAAAGACCCACCAAATGACAGCTCTCACGAAGCTATTCAACAACATCTACGAGACTGGTTACTTACCAAAAGACTGGCTACTATCAATATTCATTCCACTTCCTAAAAAAGCCAACGCTAGAAAATGTGAAGACCATAGATTAATTAGTTTGATGAGCCATGTACTTAAAGTACTCCTTACTATCATTCACTCGCGCATATACACCAAATTAGAAGAACACTTGAGTGAAGTTCAATTTGGATTCAGAGCAGGACTCGGAACGAGGGAAGCACTTTTTAGTTTGCAAGTTCTAATACAGAGAGCCAGTGATGTCAACTGCGATGTGTATGCACGTTTCATTGATTTCGAGAAGGCATTTGATAAAGTCCCACATGGGAAACTAATCGATATCCTAAAAATATCAGGACTGGATGGTAAGGATATAAAACTGATCTCAAACTTAAATCTTCAACAAAAAGCAACAGTACAATTAGAAAATGAACTATCCGAGATATTCACAGTCGAAAAAGGAGTTACACAGGGTTGCATATTGTCACCGGCATTATTTAACATATATTCTGAAAAAATCTTAAGAGAGGCCTTGGACGATTCAGAAAATGGGATTGCTATAAATGGTCAGTTTATAAACAATATTAGCAATGCAGACGATATAGTGTTGCTGGCAGATAGTGCGCAGGGGTTCCAAAGGATGATAAATAACGTTGTAGAAGCATGTAACAAATACGGCCTAAAACGTAATTGCAAGAAGACAAAAATAATGATCATTAGTAAGAACACCAACATAAACGCCCAAATTACAATAGGCGATATACCGTTAGAAAGAGTGGAAAAAATATGCTATTTGGGCTGCAATATTAAGGATACTTGGGATCACAGCTATGAAATAAAAACTCGTATTGAAAAAGCCAGAAGAAGATTGCCCGCAACTTATCTTTAAGTATCAATATACGCATTAGATTTCTTAAATGTTACGTTTTTAGTGTCCTCCTCTATGGAGTAGAAAGCTGCAGCCTTACAGAAGATGCCATAAAACGATTAGAGGCATTTGAAATGTGGTGCAACCAACGTCTGTTCAGGGTCTCATATATACACCACTATTTTCAGTAACATAACTACTTTCCAGAGGCTAAGAAAAGACAAAGCAGAAAATTGGCTTACTTCGGCCACATCATGCGTAATGATAAATACAGATTTCTAAAGTTAATTCTACAAGATAGATACATTTAGAAGAAGCAGAAACAATTTTTAACAAAAGCTTATCAAGATTGAAGGAATTGAAAGCCACGTTTCCTGGCGATCTTCGGTTTGGATTGACTATGTCCAGTACAAAACTCTCTTATACTAAAGTGCACATATCTGTCGTATTGGAATGTAAGATATACATAATTTGATCGTTAGTACTCTATTATTTTGTATACTTAAACGTCCTGGACGTTTGTCTATACGCGATAACAAACAAATCTTGGTCATCCATATAGGGATAGTCGAAAAATTCATATAATGGAATAAACTTTTATTTAACATGAGTAAAATCTCTATAAATCCTATATTATGCCTGAAATGCTTCAATTTCTGGGAGTATTTTCCATCATTACATACATTTACGAAGATTTATATTTACCATTTAGATATAATTTGTTACAAAGTAAGCCATGGTCGTCGGTTATTTGTCCATTTTGACTGAGTATTGACTTAATATCGATAAAATGATTAGTTTTGGAAACTTTTATAACTGGAATATACATACAGACACAAGAAAACATATTTTGCATCTCTAGTTAGCATTTACCAAACTTCTATGTAAATAGTAGTGTTGGTAGAAGAACATAAGCATAGCGAACAACTAGAGTCATGTTTCATGTTTGAAAGGTGTTTATGGGCACTATATTATATCCGTATATAAAAGAAATGCAAGAAATTTTAATTCTTCCTTGTTTTCCTTAAAATATAAGAGTAAAAGACAATTCAAGAATGTTATAGATATCAAATTGAGATATTGCTAATACAAGTTGAACATAAAATAACCTTCCAACACAAATAGTTACTGATTGTGATGAATAAAAGCATAAGACTAAATATATGTCTTAATGCAATGGTAAATATAACCTTACATAACCTACTAAAAGCAAAACAGCAAATTCTATCTATATTTTATCACAAAGAAAAACAATTCTGGCAAATAAATATATGACGTCTCTAAACCACTAAACTGGGAGAATTGAGAAGAAAAATTTGATAAGTATGTGAATATTTCAGTCCTAAAAGTTGTCTTAACTACAAATTGCTTCAACTATAAATATGTTTTCATCAATGGCAAACTTTGTTCCAAGCTTATTACAATTATTGCGCATATATACAACTTACACCTACAGTGAAATAGATATAGCTACCTAATTTCAGAAAAATGGATGACAATTATTTTCAAAGTTTTAACAAAAAGAAATGTATAAAAGCTTTTACAGAAAGGGCGGTGTGTTTTTATTGTTAGTTATGATAAGATCATAGTATACAGTGTGATATAAAGAGTTAGTTTGTATAAAGAGTCGTAAAAAAAGTTTGTAGAAGGCAACAAAATCAGTTCAGTGTGGTATGAAACGTTTTTTCTAATTCGTTTCGGTTACTTGTGGTTAGTTGGGGTATACTTAGGCAGCCCAACAATATTTAACAATGCACGTTGTCAAAAATTAATTAAACTACCATTCCTTAATCTCGTTTTTACTACTAACCTACTAATGTTCCCTGCTAAAAATTCAACGATAACGTGTAGTCCAAAGTTGAAATTCTGAAAGACACAATCAGCAGAAATGAGTGGTAATGAATCAGTAAGTACAAATAATGTAATTAGAAGAGACGCAATTCTTTGTTTAAGAATATCTTACATTGTGTTTAATTATTCACACACCAAAAACAATATTATATTTTTCGCTGTATCAAATTCTATAATTACCAACCATAGTATCAAAATCATTACCTAGGCCAACCCTTAGTACTAACTCCTACTTCTACAACTGACTCTAACCCCTATCCAAGTGGGTACATTCGTGGACAATGCAAACAAAAATCTCCCACTTGAATATTGGTTCCCGTAAACAGACGTGTTTTGCGCTCTCTCTGATTTTTATTCCTGTAGCGAACCGACGTGTTTTTTTGCGCTATCAAATTTTTGTTTCTGTGTATAACAGACGTTGTTTATCACCTCTCCAATTTTGGTTCCTGTAAAATATAGACGCTTTTGTATCCTATCTTAGTGAACGACTACTCAAAAATGAACAGTAACAGTTTATAAACGTTAATAGTACCGCTAATCCGCTAAAGAACAATGGAAACGATTCAGCTATTGTCTCTAGGTATAACATTTAATTATCGGCCCTAATTATTCTGAACCAACCCTATTGATATAGTTAAGAGTTATAATATCTTAATAGCTAATTTAATAGAAAGAGAAATAGAGAGAGATACAAAAAGACTAAATTAAAGATTGGAGAAAGATAGAGTGATCTACAGAGAGATATATAAACAAAGAAAGATACAGAGAGGTAGAAAATTATAGAGAGATGTGGAAAATATTAAAAAGTATACCTATTCATTATCATAGTCATTAACACCTTAGCGGATGTATTATGGTTTATCATTGAGCTTCAGCAGCTCGTATAGTTTGATTAATGGGGTTTTAATATTGGTCGCGGTCATCTGTTACATGTACTGCCTCGGTATACTGTTTGTTGAGATCTTTCGTAATGTCTGCCCATCGCCGTGGAGATCTGCCTCACTGGCGTTCCTTGGACCACTAACTGCTTTATGTTGTGATCGTTTTGATAGATATGACTAAAAACTATTAAATTCTAGAACAAACAGTACTAGAGGGTTATTCAGTGGGTTTAACTTTATCTAGAACTGAGACGTTCGTGCGGCGAACCGTCCATGGAATTCAAAGCAGTCGTCTTCATGTCCACATTTCAAAAGCGTCTATGCTCCGTCTATCTGATTCTTTAACTGTTTATGTCTCGAATTAATAGTAAAATATGAAATAAATCAGAGTTGAAACGAGTCTCGTCTTGTTTGTTATAGTAATTTGACCATCACGCCATACCCTGTTTAGTTCAGTCATTGCTGTTCTTGCTAATTGTATGCGTCTTTAAATTTCGGATTTACAACTGCCTGTGATGTTAACTAGAGCTCCAAGATATATTATAGAGGAGAATACCTCGCATCCCGCAATAGTTTGAGTTTCAGGAAACTGTTGGCAATCAATAACCATGATTTTGGTTTTGCTGTAGTTAATCATGAGTCCAAACTTAGCACTTCAGTTAGAAATTTCTTCTGGAGTAGAGCCTAGAACTGTAGTGTCGTCTGCGAAACGCAAGGTAGATATCTTGACACCGCCTATTCGAATATATGCCAGGTAACCTTGATACAGTTTGCTAATCAGGTGAGTCAACTGTTTCTCTATGAATATGGTCTATTCTTATGTACAGGTATAATTATGGTCTTTCTCGAATCCTCAGGTTAGACGCCTGTGTGTCTGATACACAATCGATGTAATATTATCACTCAACATACCGGAAGATGCTTTAAGATACTAGCAGTAATTAAATCATAGCTTGCTGCTTTTTTTCAGAGCAAATTCAATCTCGGAAAAAGTATGTCAGGTTCAGATTCAAAGACTGTGTTGTCGGTGCCTGCGAGAGGAGTGTGATGTGTCGATGTTGAAGGAGAGTGGCAAATGGAGGCCTGACATTTACGTACATACGTGATGTCCTCGGGCATCTAATAAGATACGCTCTCCAAGCATCTATAACCTTGTTAAAAACCGTCTTTACACTACCTTCATCATCTTTGATAGACCAATATTTCTGCTTGAATTTATGTGTTCGCACTCTGGCTTTATTCAAGAGTTCTTTGGTGTTATTTGTGTCGGCATCATGTTGAATCCCTCTGCAAATTTTAATATGTTTGTTTTTGTTTCATCTATAAGCAGCCTAAGTAGTTCTAGATAGCTGTTGGTACTGGGAATGCCTAAGAAGATTCTTAAGTTCAGCAATTATGAGTTTTCTGCGTTCTTTAAGAGGTCAAAAGTATCAGCAGACATCCATACTTTTTCTGGTCAGATTGAGCCGGCATTAGACTGTGACTCGCAGCCAGTCAAGATCTGTATAAAGCTATTTTTAAAAGATAGCCCAATCTTTTCGGAATGATGAGTGCCAATGGTTGGTAAAATATTTTCCAATCTTTCATTACATTGGCTTTTAAATTGTTGTGTATCTTTTATTTGTAATAAACTCTTGTTTTGGACCCTAGCACATGCAATG
Organism: Diabrotica undecimpunctata; assembly: GCF_040954645.1. Lineage (NCBI taxonomy): Eukaryota > Metazoa > Arthropoda > Insecta > Coleoptera > Chrysomelidae > Diabrotica > Diabrotica undecimpunctata. The sequence goes on from NC_092810.1 coordinate 37,863,728, forward strand.
TAGGCAACATTAATTGAACAGAACCTTATAAAAGTATGGTATATCTAGACAATATGTGACGTTTCTCTCTTACATATTTCTCATATTGTAGTACTTATATCAATTAAAATTTGCAGTCTTATTCTTGATCAACTCACGATATCACAATTGTCCTAAGGATGTTACAACTGAGGGATGAATATTACTACGTGGTGTAATTTAACTGTTAATTCTAAATGGTGCAGTAGATAGTGATGATTACGGTACTATTTTATTCAAATATGCCATCTAAATAACATTTATATTTTAATCTTTGGAGATTAAAAAAAAGTCCAAGACAGATGTCCTTTGTACCATTTGACCTAATAAATACACAAGATATTAATTAAATGATAACAATATTTGTATAACAGGCAATTTTTCCTAATTTAAGACCGGTTAAAAATAATATTTGAGGTGCCTTCAATCAAACCGGATTGATAAAGTCCGTGTCAGACGGTCAAATATTTGATCAAATTGACAGTATATGACGTCACATGCTGAGTTTGATCAAATCCTCTAAAAATAGAGGATCTTCTATTTTCAAGGTCAGTTTGATCAAACTTTGATTTTGATTGGTCGAAAAATATCTAAATTCATATGACAATCAGCAGTTAGACATAACGTATATAAATTAATTTTCTTTTTTTCTTTGGTTGACAGTGTGTAGTTTATTTTTCTTCCTATTTTGTTAGAAAATAAAAAAAATAAAAATTTAAAATATCTTGCAGCCAGGAACAAGTTTCTACATAATTGATTTATACCGAGAAAGAAGCTGTTTATATAATGTCAAACATCCATATTATTATAAAAATCCTTTCACCCTATTTATCTTCTTTGTGTATAAGAAAAATTAGAATCGTAAATAAAGCCCAAGTAACTAAGAAAATAAACAAAAAATGACAATTAATTTCCTTGGCATACGTCAATTTGATCAAATTTGAATGATCGTGTGACAGGCAGATTTTTAAAATTTGAACAAACTGTAATTATGACGTCATTACGTCAGTTTGCTCAAACTAGTTTGATCAAATATTTGACCGTCTGACACGGACTTCAGTCCTAGGGCGCACGGAATTTAGAGATGTTTAATTTAGATCAGACTAACTCAATAGAATAATCGATTATTTGAAATATCTAAAAGTGAAATGTTCTATAATCTTAAATAATAAAATAATTAAAAAAACGAATAAAATCCAGTGATAACTTGTTATATATTTTGAGCTATGAATACACGTTTGCTATATCTTTGATAAATTTAAAAGCCACTCGATACAAGCATTCAATAATTATTTTAGAACTTACTATTCTTCACAAAAATGCCATTTTTTATCAAATATCTCAAAATATAAAAACAAATGTCATCTCATCCCTTTTTCTACCTAACTCACCATGTATTTTCGACAACGTGCAATGTTATTACAAACTATAACTCGTTTCATAAAAACGTCTCAACCACATTCTCCCAACAACTCTTTACAAAAACCCTGTACGACGCAAAACTTACAACTAATCCCTGGCTAACATGCCGCTTAAACCAGGATCAGTATGGAAATGACAGTCATGGCTATCTGGGATGCGACGAAGCCGGCACCGCTCACTTGGATGTCGCTCTCCTTCAAAAACGGGGCGTCTATGACGTGGATGATGCCGTTGGTGCATTCGACGTTTGGTCGGAAAACTGGGATTTTCTCGCCCTTCCATACAATGATGAATGCTGAAAAAAGTTTTATAGTTAGGACCGGATCTACTGTCATTACATATGAATTTGCCACAATATTTAAACGATGCTAGGAGCTATATTTTTATACAAAACTTTGAGAGTGATTAAGTATTTTTAATATTTTAAAAATAAATTTCGATAATTCGTTGTACAGCGTTCAGTAAATGTATGGAAACGCCTAATTATCTCTTAAATGGATGATCCAAATTATATAACAACAGGAAAGTTGCAAAATTTGCAATATGAAGATTTGAAATTTGATGTTAGTACCGTTTGCACTACTGTAGTGCATTGATTAGTGGTCAGTGTAGTAGTGTCTGAAGGCACGGAAGACTGAGACCTCAGACTACCTGAAGAAGACATCAAAGAGAATGTCGAAAGCTCGGCGCAGTGATAATCGACGCGGTTCAACTCGGAAGCCTGTTGAGTTTAATATTAATTATTATAATAGTATTAATATTATCTTTAGGTTTAATTGTACTAACCGCGGAACACACATATACAGGGTGCGGCAGATAATCGGCCAATTAGAAATATCTCGAGAACTAAAGGTAACTGAATCATGAAAATTTGAATGTAGGAGTTTAAAGAGTGACCTATTTAATGAAAATATTTTCATCTACTTCCGGTTATACCTGAAGTTGCTTATAACTTCGTTTTTTAATGGACACCCTGTATAATTTTTAATTTTAGAAATGAGTTTTTGAGTTATAATGATTATTATATAAAAATTAGACTTTTCTACCCTGTAAATAAAGTTCAATATCCTCTAATGTAATTTGAATAAAAGTTTAAATTCCTTATGAACTTATTAACTTTAAACAGCATTATCATTTACAGTGTAAAGTTGCCTTTTTCGTTACTCAGGGTGCTGTCAAAATTGGCATAAAACCGGCATCCTAAATTTCGCCTAAGTCGTTTTTTTTTAATGGGACATCCTGTATGTGATTCATTATTGTAGAAAAATATGTTTTCTACTATGGATCTGTATTTACTATAGTTATCTCTTGCAGTTTTCAAATAAATTAACTTTATACATTTTTGCCACAAAATTTTTTTTTCGTAGACTATATTGTGTTAATTTACAAATTTCATATTGTAAGTTAAACATTGAACAATTAAAAAGATACTATCAAAGAAAACAGTCACTAGCTTATTAATGTAGTAAATGATCAAAATGTTAACCATCAACTTTCAATCATTTATGAACTCTTTTATTCAGATTGTCATTAGTAGCTCTTGATATTGATTCTTTTTCTATTTCGTTAAGAACTTGAAGGACTTTATTATAGCTCCCTTATTAGTGACAGGTTTAGAGAATACCTTATTTTTGACATATCTCCAAATATAGTAATCTAACGGTGACAACGGGATTTTGATGACCAGAGAATTGGATCTTTGTTAGCTATCCGTCTATCGCTTAATATTTCATCAAGCAATGTGCCGACTGGAATATTGTGAGTCGGTGTCCATCTTGCTAAAACCAAGCCTTGTTAGCCTTATTATTATGTAAAACGTGCATAGTCTACAGATATATATACAATACAGATCGATAGTGAAAAACATGTTTTTTTAAAATAATGAATCACATACAGGGTGTTCCATTTGAAAAAAAGGAATTAGGCAAAAATTTAGGATGCCAACTTTACACTGTAAGCGATAATGCTTTATCTGGTTTATAAGTTTATAAGGAATTTAAACTTCTATTCAAATTACATTAGAGGATATTGAACTTTATATACATGGTAGAAAAGTGTAATATTTATAAAAAAACCATTATAACTCAAAAACAATTCACAATAGGTATAGGGAAGTATTAACAAAAAGTGTTCAGAATAATGTGAATATTTTTAAAAATAAAATATATACAGAGTGTCCCATTAAAAAAACGAAGTTATAAGCAACTCCGGTATAACTGAAAGTAGCAAATGGATGAAAATATTTTCATTAAATAGGTCACTCATCAAAACCCCTTCATTCTAATTTTCTTCTTCTTCTTCTTCTTCGCGCGACTAGGATTACTCCTGTTTGTCTGCCTCTTATTCTGTTTCAGTCGTTGTTGACTGTACATTATCTTTCCACCTTTTTGGCGGCCTTCCAACGGGTCTTCTGCTATACGGCTTGTTGTTTTTACAGATGTTCGCTAATCTATCTGGTCCCATTCAGTTTACATGTTCGTTCCAGTTTTTTTTCTTGTTTTTATCCACCTGTTAATATTTTGAATTTTGCATTGTTCGCGTATACTTCTGTTGATTTGTCTGTCTCTTAATGATATGCCCGCTATTGATCTTAATACTTTCATTTCGATATTGTTGATTTGTTGTTTCGTCTTTCTTGTATCGGTCCTTGTCTCCGCTGCATATGTTAGGATTGGTCTTACTGTTGTCTTGTATACTTTCATTTTGCTTTCCGTGGTCAGATATTTGTTTCTCCATATGGTTTCTCGGAGGCAACCACTTACTCTTGCCGCTTTTGATGCTTGCCTTGTGGTCTCTGTTCTTATATCCCTGTCACTAGTAATCTCTACTCCTAGGTAATTAAATTTTATTACTTGTTCTACAATTTTGCCGTCTATTTCTAGTTTGCATCTATGCGGCTCTTTACTGATCACTATACATTTAGTTTTTTCTACAGATATTCTCATATTAAGTTTGTTTGCTGTGATATTGAAGGTGTGGAGCTGCCTTTGTAGGTTATCTTCGTTATCAGCAATTAGTACTGCATCATCGGCATAGCATAGTATCGTGATTTTATGCGCTCCCATGTGGTATCCCTGTCGTTTTCTTACTTCGTGAAGTATTTGATTCATCACCATATTGAATAACAATGGGCTGAGCGAGTCTCCTTGGCGGATTCCTCCTTTTAGTTCTATGCATTTTGTTTCCCCTGTTGGCATTATAACTCTGGTCTTGTTGTTCTTGTTAATTTCATTAATTGTCCTTATTATCTGATGGTCTATTTGTTCAGCTTGTAATAAATTTAAGATATCATTTTGCTTCACCCTGTCAAAAGCACTTTTTAAATCTACAAAGCACATATATGCTGGTTTTCCATATTCAATAGACTTCTCTATTATTTGTCTGATAATAAAAATTGCGTCTATTGTGCTGTGGTTCTTCCGGAAGCCTTGTTGTCCATCTGCCATGTTCGCTTTTTCCTCGATTTTATCTTTTATGACTGCCGTTAACAATTTTAATGTACTATTCATCAGACTAATATATATATATATATAATTTTCAGGATTTATCGAGTCTCCCTTTTTAAGTATCGGTAGCAGGAAACTTTCCTTCCATTCCTCTGGTACTACTCCGGTATTTATTATATCGACGAATAATTTTAGGAGCCATTTGCGTAGTGTTGTTCCTCCATATTTTTGCAGTTCATTGTTTATCTTATCAAGACCAGGTGCTTTTCTTTTTTTTTAATTTTTTATTCGTTCTTGTAGCTCTTCTTCTGATATTCGTACTCTATCGTGAGTTTCGTTAATGATTATTTCTCTGTTCTCTTCTTCTCCTTCTCCATATAATTTCGTGAAATGCTCAGTCCATTGTTCGTCCGTAATGTTATCTATGCGTACAAATTCATTCATTTCTGTTTTTGTTTCTGGGATCCATAGAGGTCGTATTCCATATCTTTGGTAAATTTTTCCCAGTGTTCTTTTTTGATGTTATCTATTTCTTGGTTTACTCTATTCCTGATTCTCACGTTCTAATTTTCATGATTCAGTTATTTTTGGTTCTCGAGATATTTCTAATTGGCCGTCTATCTGCCGCACTCTGTATACATATTCATTTAAAAAAAAATCATAACTTTAAAATATATTCAAAGTTGTAAAGCTGCAGGATTTTTCAGAAATGTCCATTTAAGTCAAATCTTAATCAACTCTTCTTCACTATCTGACAAAAACTTAACATTTCTCAGGATTGTTATTTAATTTTGTAAAAATTCATAATAGTTTTTTTACACCTACATCGTTTAAACATTATGCCGTACAAATACATAAAAAAAGGACTGAAAAATAAGGTGGTATACCAAAAAGAAGTAAAACATATGAAAAGAATGTGTTGGTGAAAAAATACAGTGCCACTGCCTCCGATCATTTTTCGTGCACGGTAGAAGCGTTGTTAAACAATATTGTAGAAGTGATTAAGTGTTGTCAAGATATGAAAACAATTAGCTTAAAGTATTTAAAACAGATACTAGTGATTTGAGTTATAAATTGGGTGTAAGCTTCTTAAAAAATGTCTTACTGCAATTTATCGAATGTCCCAATTTTTTAAATACTAATTTACGACTTTAAGTCATGACAATTGTTTTGAACCAGTTTTGTAAACTTATGTCATCTTTATAGTCGCCCTTCAATTCCTTTAAATTATCCCTGTTTTCGAATATTATCCTATTCTGAGGTAGATCTTTGTTTTGGTTACACTTTTATCTGTGTCTATCATTCTGACTTTACAATCCTGCCTAGGTCCTAGCCTCCTCAAGAATTTCTCTCCAGTCGTCCCTATCCATCGCCTTCCTCCGCCAAGCACGTATTCTGGGTCTTCCTCTTCTTCTCCAACCAATGGGTTTATCAAGGAGCGTTTTTCTATCATGGTCATTTTGTTCCATCCGCATTATATGCCCTATCCACCTTAGACTTCCTATCCTAATATGTTTTACGATATCTGGTTCCTGGTATATTCTATAAAGTTCAAAGTTGTATCATCTTTTCCACACTCCATTGTCATTCACTGCTCCATGGATTCGCCTTAGTACTTTCCTTTCGAAACATCCTAACATGTTTTTATGACTTTCTATTATAGTCTAGGTCTCTGAACCATATTGAGCCCAAATAGCGTCTATTGGCCGTGCAAATTCCGCGGTTTATCTCTGCGGTAGTATTATTTTTAGTGTTAAGGAGCGCTCCCAGGTATACAAATTCGTTCACTGCTTCGATGACGTCGTTTTTTATAACAAGTGGTCGTAGGATTTGTGGTTGCGTACTTATTTTCATATACTTCGTTTTGCTGGTGTTTATTATTAAACCTCTGCTTCCATAGGTTCTTTATATTTCTACATTGCTCATTCCATTGCATGATTTTTATGTCGTTGTCCATGTCATCCCACCATCTTGTTCTCGATCTCCCTTGGCTTTGTCGTTGAATTGTTGGTACGTTTCCTTACTCTTTTTAGACGCCTTTGTTTTTTTATCTTCTTTCTCGGTATGGGGTGGTGTTCAGTCTAGGATTGTTCTGTCAGTTTCTTTAGTTTCTCATGCTTTCATCAACTTATCTCTCTGTATCGTGTCGACAGATATATACTCTGTATAGCCATTTCTACTACCCTAAAGCTAGCATGAACACGTGCTTTATTATTGTCTACCACAATCTTAAAGATATTTTGTTGATTTTTTAATGAGGATGTAAAACTAGATATTTTATTTTTTCACAATTCTTCTTCAATAGAGGCAAATTTATTTATACTTAGAGATCGTTCAAGTATTACGTGACGCAATTAGGGGGGGGGTGTTGTGAAACGTCACGGTGCGTTACAGGGGCGCGCTGACATTGCTTACTTAAAGAAAAAACTATAAAATAAAATCTCACATGTTAGCAATCCTTTTTTTATGTTTTACGGAAATTCCTCAATTGTATTGTGCAATATTGTTATTTTTTTCCTTTTGTTTTGTTTATGGGAAATATTTCCACTGCATTGTACATCCTTTTTATTTTGTTTTCGTTGTCAGTAATACACAGAAACACGTTGCTGTAGTCAGTGTTGGTAAATTGAATTCATACTGCAATACCATCAAAAATGGAAAAAACTGTGAAAATTGACAACTACGATGTTTCGACAGAATACAGAAGATCTGAAGATAGCTTTCGGCATCCAGCAGAACTTAATCTAGCATGGTATAGCGACCACATCCGTAAACCACAAGATTTCTTGCAAGCAAATAAATGCGCAGACGAATGCTGCTGTTGCCGCTCGAGGTACTTGGTTAATTTAATAAAGAATCATGCAAGTTGTTACCAATTCTTGAGGGGATTCAGTAAAACGTTATGGTGCGTTACATGGGGGGGGGGAGAAGGGGTCAAAACTCTTTAAAAATTGCCTTTCCTAATACTTGAACGCCTTTTAGTATCTGTGTGTCGCTTCAGGTTATATTCCAAGCAACCATCTAAGCAAAAGTAGGTGGAGACTGTCCACAAGGAGGAGTTCTGTCCCCTCTACTTTGGGCAACCTTGGTAGATGATCTCAGAAATCTGTCCACAGAAGGCGTTTATTGTCTAGGATATGCTGACGATATAGCAATCGCTGTCAGGGGAAGGTTTGCTTAGGTGGTGTCTGAGAGAATGCAAGCAGCCCTAAATATAGTTGACGACTGCTGTAAACAAAAAACAGCATTACAAGACCTAAAACCACCGGTGCTGGGAGGAACAGAGATTTCTTTTGCTAAAAAAACAAAATACTTTGGGATGCACTTTGATCATAGGCTTACATGGAATACTCACATTCTGAAAACCACACAGAAAGCTGCTATGTCCCTGGGCAGATGTTGAAGAATGTGCGGTAATAATTGGGGACTTAACCGCAAAATGACTATAGTTATACACAAGGGTTATTAGGCCAATGATAACCTATGGTTCGGTGACGTGGTGGACAAAGACGCAGCAAGTGGGAGCAATAAGGTTGCTAGGTAATACATAAAGGTTAGCATGCCTGTGTATTACGGGGGCCATACAAACAACTCCTAGTGCATCGTTGGAAGTCCTGCTGATCAGTAATTCACAGATTAATCCATAGTCAGCGACATATAAGCCAGATGCATGGTGCTGACAACAGAAAGCTAATCGAGCACCTAAAAGACGATATTGTGATGGGGCAAACTATCGATGCAACAGTTACGAGATATAGCTTTAACAATAAGTTCACAATTAAGATACCAGGTATGGAACACTGGAATAAAGGGTACCCATACAAGCTGCTGCTACCTGGTATACGGATGGCTTAAAAACATCGGAGTGTGAGGGAGCCAGCATAGTAGGGACAAATCAAGGGATACATTTCCCGGTAAGTCTATCAAAGGATGTGACAGTTTTCCAGGTGAAAATAACGGCAATCCATCACTGCGTGGAAGAAATAGAAAGGCAGGAAAGAACGTTTGGTTTTGCCATCTTCACAGATAGTCTGGCAGTGTTTGAGGCACTCAATTCTGTAGAGGTCAATTCTAAGCTAGTATGGGATTGTGTGTGTGTGCCCTAAATAAACTAGGAGACCGTAGAAAGGTTACGGTAGCCTGGGTACCGGGGCGCGAGGGTCATAAGCGGAATGAAAAAGCAGATGAAGTGGCCAAACAAGGCTCATCACTGCCATTCATTGCACCGGAACCCTTCTGCGGCGTTGCAAAATCAGTAACAAGAACGGCTACAAGGAAGTTGGTAGCTCACAAATCTCCGGAATGGTGGAGGAATTCACCAGGACAAAGACAGGTGAAATAGTTCATTACAGAACATTCTCCAAAATTTACGGCAGACCTAATCAGCAAAGAGAGGAAAACAGTTAAAACCATAGTAGGTCTTCTAATAGGGCATCGTAAGCTGAATAGGCACTTGAAGCTGATGGGAATATTAGATGATGACCTGTGCAGATTCTGTGATTTCGAAGAAGACACAGCAGAGCACATTCTATGTCAGTGTGACAGTCTGGTAAATGTGAGGTTCTTTGCATTAGGAGAAGAAAATCCACCGACAAATAGCTACATAGAAGGTACAATCTCGAAGCTATTAGACTTTTTAAAAAGGGCCAGGCTAGAGAATGTTATCTAGGACTAGAGGACCACAATAGATCTGAAAAAGTACCAGTGGAATAGGCCAAAATGCCATCTCTCTAAATCTATCTATCTATATTCCTTTGCTACAAAACTAGTCTTTTGACAAATTAAGCATAACGGTTTTTCATTAAAATCAATAAACACGTATAAATCTGTCCTTCTTCTTCTTATACTCCTATCCATTTTAGATGTTGGCTACCATCATGACAATCTGTATTTTGCAAACTGCTGCTCTGAAAAGAATTGTGGTTGTTGTGTTGAACCACGTACGTAGATTTTCCAGCCAGGAAATCCTTCGCCTTCCTGGTCCTCGTTTTCCTTCTACTTTTCCTTGAAGAATTAATTGCAGCAAGCCATATCTTTCGCTGTTCCTCTTTTTATTAAAACGCCGAGAAGAACCGATAAATAAATAGTAATAAATACACATTTAAAGGGTGAAACAATTAAATTTTGTAACATGCCTCACACGGCGTCGGCATTGTCTAAAGAACCGCTGAAAGTTACCCACACAACTATTGACAACAAAGTGAGCGAGCAGCAGTGAGGAAGCGTCGAGGTTTATTATGACTGGGATAAGAAGTGCAACGCTCACGTGATGGATATTAAGATCATCGGTGCAACATCGTACGTGAGCTTTGACTACCTTAAACTGTTAGATATTCATTCCATATAAAAAGTTTTTGACGACAAAATGTGTAAACAAAAAATACATCAAGCACCACCATTTATTTGTAAACGCATAATTAAATTGGCCTGATACACCCTGCATACTTACGTTTGATATCTAGCAAATATGTAAGTCATTTTACTTATGTATAATTCGTTCTAGCAATAATAGATTTGCAGGAAAGGTTTATTATGATTTAAATTTTAGATAGACGTCGAATGTTTAGCGAAAATTTACAGAAGCACAATCCAAAATTTTGCGATATTTTGACTTACATGTGTTTTCAGATTGCGGATCATCAGCTACAAAAATCAACAAAAAATAATATATTAACAAAAACAAAACAAAACTAATAACCAATCTTAAATTTTAACGTTTTTAAAAAAGCGCACCGAAGAAGGTGTTAGGGGACTTTGTATAAGTTTTGAGATATTAATTCTACAGTTAAATGATTTCTTGTGGTTTTAGACTCAATAAAAACTTTAAAGTTTGAATACTTTCATACAATGCATTCATTTAAACATCAAGTGATTATTTTAGATCATAATAAGCAATTTTTGTCAATATCTCAAAATATAAACATCACATAACCCCTTCTTCTAGTCACTTCCACATTTATATACAGTACATACTATTGTCCTGTCTCTCTTCAACGTAGAGCTTCAAGGACCCTCTAGCGGTGGGAAGCTCTACTTCTCGTTGTTGGCCGAAAGTACCGAACGTATTGGTGTCGTTGGATAATTGTTTGATCCTTTCCATGGAGTACGATTCAGCTGAGATTACCAAGTGGCGTTCTAGGGTTGCTGTGGCCTAAAAAATAATATTTTAATAAAACCATATCACTCAAAAACGGTGTCGGGCCGAGACGGTGGGTCTAAGCTGTCTTGTATTCCGTGCGAGACACACTGGGTCTTTTTCTCTGTAAGTCTTATGTTCTGAACCGATATAATTCCGGCAGACCTGCTTCTATTTTGTCATAGTATACTCAGAGTTCTTATATCTAGACGATATGTAACCTTGACAGCAATAAGTTTTAAAGAAGCTGACTTTCTGTATTGATGGACTATTATTACTGACAATTTAAACATTGGTCCTTCGAGCTGTTTTTTAAAACAAAACATGTTAGAATAAAGTTGTACAATTTAATGTTCACATTTTTATATTGTCTATGTTAACATGAACATTTTTTTATATAGTTGAAGTAGCAAAGATTATTATAGGTCATTGGAAAATTCAGTGTTTTTAACTTTGTTAAAACTGTGAAGCTATAATTAATAGTTTGTAAAGAGTATTCTAACTGCTAAAGACGATCTCAAAAATGTTCGATAACCCGAAAATGCACCCGTAATCAAAATCTTTCAACTCTAAATGTGATACAAGGATCATTTTTGGAAACTCCCTCCAAATCGCTGGTTGAAATTTGACCAGACAACGCAGAATACCTCGATTTTGGAAAAAAATGGATTTAAATAAGACAAAAAGTGTGCGGAAGAGTAAAAATACAGTAGAAAGATTTACAGAAAAAATTTCAGAGACACAGAAGAAGATTATGATTTTTCTTTGAGGTAAAAGAAATGTAAAATTCTTTGTAATATACATATGTTGCATAAAATTCTCCATAATGCACAAAAGATAGCAATTTTAATAACCATTTTCCTACGTTAATTCTTAGTTCCTCTCTGTAAAGTTTACTTGGCTCTAGAAGCATCCGGTCGAGTGCCACATCACGTAGTTAGAGCCAGACTGCCGCTTCGTCGTAAAGTTACGTCAAAATTTAAAATGTGTCAAACCGTTTCGAAAACTGAACGAGATGCATTTTTCAAACGGATTTAAATGTCTGCATCAGACTCTGTTAGATGAGTGTATTGGAACATTTTTAGGACGGTAAATAACAATTGTTTATCCCCAATTGTAGCGCTGTCTGAGATAAAACTCAAGCATTGTATCTAGAAGAGTTTTATCAGTATTAGGTGTTGGAAAAGAGGCAAATCAAATGTATCTGCATATGTAGTGTGACTTTGAAAATTCAAAACACAATCAATCAAAGAATCTTAACGGAATTTTGCAAATATTTATTTATTTATTTATTTATTTCAACGGTAGAACCATGTACAATAAAATACAACAAATAGTAAAAAGTAAAGATCATGTACAATAAACATCAAAACAATAAAAAAGAAATAATTAAACAGTAAAAATTTGTACATTAAAACAGTATATCAAATCAAATCAGAAAAGTTAAAAAATATCACATATTTAGATTAATAATTAGACTCTCAAGTTGCCTTTTGAAAACATTAATGTTTGGGCAGAATGTATCCAATAAGAGGTCATTGCAAGAGTTGAGCTTTCTCGACAAGGGAAAATGATGAGCATAATCAGTCCTATGAAAAGGAATATAAAATAGAGCAGTGTGTCGAGTTCTATGTATTGTGTTTAAGTATACATTGGCTAGTAACGGGGGACAATTAATAATGTTGCTAAGAATTTTAAATAAAAATAATATATCAGCTCTTAACCTGCGGTTCTTCAGGTGCTTTAAAAGCTAAAGATCTTAGAAACTTTCGCTGAACGCTCTTCAATCCATCAATGTAGACTTGATGAAATGGGGACCAAACAACAAAGCACTATTCAAGACCTGAGCGTACCAGAGAGAAATACAATAATTTGAATACAATAGGTGAGAGATCATTCAGTAACTGAATCCAACAGAACATCATTAAGAACATATATATCTATTAGCTATTAGATTATTTATACGACCAAATGAAATACAAGAACATTTAGTTGGATTTAAGCTTAAACCATTTTGTTTTGACCATCAACATCATCTTGCAAGAGATCTCTATCCGATTTATCTTGTATACAACGAAATAACTTAAGATCATCAGCAAATAGCAGAAAGTGTGAGTTATTGATAGCCTTACCAATATCGTTAAAAAACAAGTTAAAAAAGAAGGGACCACAATGAGATTCTTATGGGACACCAGAACAACAATGGAATTCTTTTGAAATATAATTGTTAATACGAACTTGCTGTGTACGTCTCATCAGAAAACTTTTAATCCAATTAACAATGGGGTCACCAAAGCCAGATGCATGAAGTTTGTGGACCAAAAGGTTATGATTAACCTGGTCAAAGGCCTTTGAGAAATCAGTGTAAATGCTGTCGGCCTGAATTTTATTTTCAAATTCATCCAAAAAGCATTGTTGGTAATTTAAAAGGTTTGTTACCGTGGACTTCCCGTTAGAAAATCCATGTTGTTCATCAATAATAATGTTTCTGCAAGCCCAGGTGAGATTTATCGATACCAATTTATCAAGAAGTTTCGTGATTGCTGATTAAATAGTTATACCACTATAATTGTTAACACACTCACGATTGCCAGATTTATAGATAGGTGTAAGAAAACTATTTTTCAAATATTGTGGAAATACACATGATGACAATGATAAATTGAAAATTTGCTATAAAGGTTTACAAAGAAAAAAATACAGTTCTTAATAAGTGCAGCAGGTATAGCATCAGGCCCTAAAGAATATGTAGTTTTTAAACTCATAATGTATTCTTCGAAAAGGAAATACTGATTAACATTTAGTTCCAATAGGTTTTTTTCGTTAGAAAATTGGCAATATACTTTTTAGAAATTTATCCATGGCATTATGTTTGCATTCACTACTCTGAACTGCAGAGCAATGGAAAAAACTACGTGAAAGTACTTGTGTTATCCAAAAAATTACCAACCAACCAATCATGAAGAACGCCTCTAAAAAAAGTTTACAGACCGATTTTCTACATGGGTGTTCAAATTAAGTGTTGCGTCTTAGATTTCTCACCTCTGTTCCAGTTGAAATGTACGGCGTTGCAAAAAAATTATTCTATGTACCGATCCGAAACTTTGCGTATGAATGCCGTACTGGTACTCTTTCAAAATTGTTTTATAAAAATATAGTTTGAAGGCTATATGTTAACCGCTTATTATTATATCGGTAATTAAGTTGTTTAATATCAAAGACAACGTTCTTAGTTTATATCTTAGTTAGCTATCTTTAGTGACTGTAAATAGTGCTAGTGTTTTTGTGTTTCGCGGTGGACTAGTGAAATTGACAGTTTTAAATAGGGAAAATAAGAACTTTACGAAATAACTTTGACCGAATCTCATTTTAATAATAATAGTAAAGTTAAACTTTAGATAAAATATTTGTTAATTCTTATATTTCCACATCCGTAGGTGTTCCTTCGTTCTTTAATTTATTGAATTGTTTATTCCGCCTTAAGTGGTAGTAACATCGTCATCCTCATTTCATGTTTATCTTCTTTCAAAATTAAAAAGTTTAATAGAATAACCAATGCTCTTGTCAACGATGAAAAGTGACCATTGATACTTACATGGTAGGCGTATTCCCTCATGAAGAGCTTCTTAATAGCGGACGGTAAAGCAACTTTGGCATCATACCAAGCCTTGTTTCTTGGAACAAAATACGTAAATCTCTTATCGGTATCGTTCAGCTGCTGGTTGAAAGCTTGAAGATTGCCCAAGTTGAATGTGTCCCTAGAAATATTAAATTAAATAAATTTGACAAACAAAAAATATAAGAAGTCTACACTTTGGAGAAAAAAAGCTACAAAAAATTACAAAAACATATAATTTTATTTATTTCTTAGTTTTTAGTATTAAAGTTTTTGTTCTCTAGATCAATAACCTTTTAGCAAGTCATTGGATGCTTGTGCAATCATATTGGAAGGTAAGATAAAGGGCATTTCAAATATAAGGAAATACATACATATACATGGACTCAGCCTACAAGAAACTTTAGATCAACAATTGATTACCTAATAATCAAACAAAAATCTAAAATAAAAGTGCACG
Organism: Diabrotica undecimpunctata; assembly: GCF_040954645.1. Classification (NCBI taxonomy): domain Eukaryota; kingdom Metazoa; phylum Arthropoda; class Insecta; order Coleoptera; family Chrysomelidae; genus Diabrotica; species Diabrotica undecimpunctata. The sequence goes on from NC_092810.1 coordinate 37,878,826, forward strand.
ACGTGAGAGAGTTTCGAGGAGCCGAATGTGGAAGTGACCACCATCTAGTAAAAGCCAAAATGATACTACCTCTAAGAGGAAATGGTAAACAGCAACAAAATAAAAATCTAAATGATAATCACTCAGTAGAAGTTGAACAACTGCAGTACAATCTAATAATTTAAGACAACGATAGTACTAAAGAATTATATAAAAAAAGATTGGAGTAACAACTACTACAGGAATTCAAACATAAAACAACAGAAGATTTACATAGAATAATAAGAAAAGGAATACATCAAGCGGCCAAAGAAGCATTGGGTATAAGAGTAAACAAACTCAGAAAGACAAATAATTGGTGGATTGATGAACTACAGGAAATGAAAGAACAAAAGCAAAAATTATATCACAGATGGCTGGGAACAAAAGGATCAAGAACACAACAGAGAATATAGAGAAATGGTATAAAATTTAAATCCACGATAATAGAGTCAAAAAATCAAAGCTGGGAGAGAAAATGTCAGGAATTAGATACGTACATTGGCGGCCGCAAATCAAGAGAATCCTGGAGGTTTATAAAAAACATCAGATCCAACAAAACAGAACAAATAGCCATACACTCCATAGAGCCCGAAAAATGGGAAAAACACTATAAAACACTGTTAGTAGAAGAAATACCGGAATACACAAACATAGAACAACATGAAGTCCTGATTCAAGGAGATCCACCAACAATTAACATCGAAGAATCTAAAAAAGCGGTATCATTGTTGAAAAATGGACGTGCTCTGGGTCCAAAGGGGATATATGCAGAGTTAATAAAAAATGGAACCAACAAACTATTCGAGATACTAACAGAAGTTTTTAATAGGCACTTGCACGGAGAACCAGTGCCACAAAGTTGAAAAGAAGGATGGATTACATCTATCCATAAAAAAGGAAATAAGGAAGATTGCAATAACTATCGGGGTATAACTGTTACGAGCGCGCTTAGCAGATTATATGGGAGAATTATAAAAAAGGCATTTGCGAAGAATACCATCCTTTTGAATCAGAAGAACAAAACGGATTCAGAGCAGGACGATCCACAATAGATAGTATTTTCGGCTTATCCCAAATACTCGAGAAAAGAACACTGAGATCTCGAGAAGTGGATTTACTTTTAGTAGATTTAACAAAAGCATATGACACCGTGCCGGTTGCGAAATTGTGGGAAGTATTGGAGAAAACCAGTATCAGCGTTCCACTAATCGACGCTATTAAAGATCTATATAACAACACAATATCAAAAGTTAAAATAGGAAATAAGGTTTCTAATGGTTTTCAGGTAACAAAAGGACTGAAGCAAGGTTGTTGTTTATCTCTCAGAACTCAGGCACTGGAAAAAGAAGTGTAAAGGGATGGGGCTGTCTATTGGGGATGAAACGTTATACACGTTGCACTATGCAGATGACCAGGTAGTTATTGCCCAAGACAAGGAAGACCTGGAGTATATGGCTAGAAAACTAATGGAAGAGTACAAAAAATGGGGTCTTGAAGTAAATTTACAAAAAATGCAATATCTTTGCATAGGAGGAGAAAATACTGCAGATGACCTTGACTTAGAAGACGGGAAAATTAAGAAATGCGATCAATGTATATATTTGGGGGTAAAACTAACAAAGACAGGAAGAACTGATGAAGCCATAAAAGACAGAATAACCAAAGGGAAACGAGTTATAGGTGCATTGAATTCAGTACTATGACAGAAAAATGTAAGACCGGAAACGAAAAAAAGAATATATAATACCATATTGAAACCAGTAATCGTCTATGGCTCAGAAGTATGGCAGTTATCACAAAAACTTAAAGGTAACCTATTGGCAGTTGAAAAGGGTTTTTGGAGGAGAGCAGCGGGAAAGTCTAGATTAGAACATATGAGAAATGAGGACATAAGGAATCAAATGAATGTACAAAGATGAATTATAGAAGACATCAAAAAACAACAATTAACATGGTACGGACATGTTAGACGTATGGGGGAAGAAAGACTACCAAAAAAATATTAGAATGGATACCACCAGAGAAAAGAAAACGAGGACGACCACCAACAACATGGATGCAAGGAATTTCAAAAGTAATGTCAGCAAGAAATCTATCTGAAGAAGACTGGCAGAATAGACAGGCTTGGCGAACGGGAACCCAAAGGCGGATTACGCTATGAACGGGATATATATATATATATATATATATATATATATATATATATATATATATATATATATATATATATATATATATATATATATATATATATAGATAAAGGGCAAAAGATCAGTAGGAAGGTGCTAGGTCTCGTGGCTAAAAGACATGAGAAGATAATTTGACTGTTCATCTTCAGAAATATTTCGTAGCGTTACCAAAGCTACGATTGTTATTTGGATCGATAATCTTCGAAACGAGACAACACAATAAGACAAAGAAGAAGGATGCTTGTATGTTATAACAACCCCAATCTTAGCTCTTTACATATTATTTGATCATTTATGCGATGTGCTACACGCATTTAAGCATTTTGTGGCTCGAAATGTGCTCAGTAGGAATAACACGCAACGTTATCGCCATTTCGCCAAACAAGGTCTATCGTATTATATTATATTACTGATGATTAAATGATAGCGATAATTTCAGCAAAATGCTGTCTTTTAATACTATTCTTATTAATGAACAAATGAACCATACTTTACGACGAGCATTTTTTTTTTTAGGCATCTTTTTTCTTCATTATTTCCATCCATTTTAAGTTGTAGGAAGTTATATTTTTATCGTCTATAAATATTTTTTTGTTCCTAATATGTATTGTCTCCTGACGTTGTTATTCGATTGAATAGCTAAGAATCTGTTATAAACACTCTTAAGAAATTGTATATTTTTATTATAAAGGAGATTAACAATAATACAATAATACTAATACAGTTAAGATATAATTTCAATACAAACGTATTTAGTCCTTTTGGACGCCTCAAAGCAAACTTGTGGTAAGCTATAAATAAAACAAACTCTTGCTTTTATATTAGCAATGATTTTAAAAATAATGTGCATTGGAAGCTACAGCGACATCTATTAAAAACCAATAGAACCTCGTTAGAAATTTCAGGAAAATGCCAAATCGGTGCATTCTACAAATTAATAAAGCAAACAGAAATTCTATTGGTTTTTAACAATAATATTTTACAGATTATAAGTAAAAATACAAATTAAAGTTATAGGTAAATAAAAAAAAATTAATACCTAAGCATTGGATCTGTTCTTAGCTTGTCATATACGGTACTGTAAGGTACTCCTAGAACTCTGTCGATGATGTGGATGATACCATTGGTGGCGGCCAAATCGGGTTGGATAACAGTGGCGTTCACACCACCTCCTTCTACAGTCATAGTCCTGTTGGTGTCGGTAGCTATGACGTTGAAGTACAGGTTCTTGCCTTTGTTGAGTGTATTCGCTTGGAAGGGCTGAAACAAATATAAATTGGTTTATTAACTAAATTAAAGCTTTAACTAAAACGCTGCTAATATTTTGACATATAATAATAATAAATATTTACAATTTCACTCGATTCAACAGAAACTCATATTTTTAACCACCTGAAAATGACTATCGTCCTGTTACTGCTGCATAAATTAAAAAGTATTAAATTAACATTGGGCGGCATCCTTTTCACCATTCAATAACGTCTACTGTTAATTTTTTTTTACTATATTTCTTTTTGTGTTCGATTCTTTTCTGTGGTTGCTTTACTTTTCTTTTCAAATTCTGATTAGTTTGCCTCATTTCCATTAATTGCCTACCAATTGCTGATGAAGGACTATAGAGTAATCAATCAATTTAGCGATAAAGGACCATAAAGGAAACAATCAATCCATAAAGGAAAAGCGGGTGATCTTTCACGAGAGATTTAACGATAAAGAACCATAAAGAAAGCAATCAATTGGGCTTGAAGAAGCATAAAGGAAAACGGGTGATCTTCCACGAGGGCGTCAAATCCTTGTGACGACCTGTCAAAATAAATTTATTCACAGGATTTTGCTTGTAGGTTACTGTTTCTGGTGCTAATTCTATGCCTGTGGGGATAAAATTATACACGGCACTTTTCTTTACCGATTTATAAAACTAATACACAACTAAGCACTTGATTTAAATTACTTTACCATTATATATTAAGCAGAGAGAAAACTAAAACTTTTTGCCTGCGGAAGAAAAAATGCCGAGAACGATGTGCTTCATTAAGTTACTTTTTTGAGACTGTTTGAGCGAGGAGGAGGAAGTCGGAAGTGATTTTTTGAAAGAAAGCGGAATCTATCTGAATGTCAAAGAATTGCCTCTTACAACATAAGGACCACAAAGACCAACACAAATATACATTTAATAACACCCGTGGAGAAAGATCTATGATAGATTATGTTATAACCAACAGAGATATACATCCATCGAAAATAATCGACGTAAAATGTCTCAACTCAGCAGATCTAGGTAGCGACCATAACCTAGTATTACGTAAAATAAGAACCATCCTGAAATACTTCACACCCAAGAAAATGCTCTATATTTATAATGAGGGAAATGCAAGAGAAATCATTAGAATGCAACAAACCAGCATATCTTTGTTTCGTAAACCTTAAGAAGGCATTTGACCGGATCAAATTAAAGAACGTTATCCACTGCACACAAGAGAGATATCTCTAGGAATAATCAAAACGATCGAAAATATCTACCAAAACAACACAATAAATGTAAAAGTGGAAGAAGAACTAACCGACCCTATTGAAGCTGGCAATAAGCTGAATAAGACAGCGAGATTCCCTGAGTCCTATATTGTTCAACCTGATTATGGTTGAAATAATAAAAAAAGTAAGAACTTAAAAATGATACCAAATGGAAGAAAAACAACTTAAAATTATCTGCTATGCAGACGACGCAATACTACTCTCTCAAAGTGAAATCGATTTACAATGTATGCTGCACCAATTTAATACAACCGCCAGAAAATTTAACATGTTAATTTTCCCAAAAAAAAAAAACACAATGCATGATTACAATGCATTGAAGCTGGAAGGTCAGATAATAGAATAAGTGATGGAGTTTAAATATCTGGGCATCACATTATCTAGCTACGGAAAGCTCAAAACTGAAGTGGAAAATCGTGAATAAAGCAAACAGATCCGCAGGCTGCCTGAATGAAACAATACGGAGAAATAAAAATATCGAAAAAAAAAACGAAAGTCAGAATTTACAAAACAGTCATTAGACCAATAATGACAAACGCGACAGAAACACGACCTGAAACAGAGAGGACAAAAAGGATGTTGTAAACAGCAGAGATGAAAAATTGTACAGTGTTGTATTGAAAAACATTGGTTTTAAGAAGCTTAACGATAATCCAAGACGAGGACTGATGAAACAGTCTCATTCTGCTGTGAAGAGATTAGACTTTTTGAGCTTATGTAAAGAATATAAATACGAAGAACTATACAGGAATGTTTTTATAGATGAAACTTTGATTTTTTAAAATGGATTTACGTGCAGCTCATGGCAAGATGAGAATAAAAGAAGGGTAAAATCTATTAAAACTGATGGAAAACGGTAATATATTTAATCATATTGAAAACATAAAAGTGTTGAAATAAATTCTTTTTGTAAATACATTATTCTTAATTCTGGTAACGAACATGATTTCATTGAGGCTGCAGAGGGTATATTTTCTTCTAAATCGGCTTTAATGAACTACCATAAAAAAATGAATCGAGCAAATTTTTTATTGTGGTTTGAAAATCATTTCCATATTATACCATTGCATGTTGTTAGAGAAAGCGCCAAACATATTTTCAACCAAGAATGAAATAAAATATTGGTTGACTAACAATAATCTGCCTTTTAATAATACAATGTTCAAAAACGAGCTTTTGCACGTTGCTGCGGAGTAATTACGCCTAATGAGAGTTTAGTTCAGGTTATCAATATTTAAGTTTAGAAACAAGCCACATTGAAAATACATTGTTGATGATTTAGCAGAACAATAGGGCCATACAATGTTAGGTCTGCCACCATACCACTGTATTTTCAATGTTCTAGAATTAATATGAGCAATTGCCAAAAACTATTATAACCGAAATATTGGTAGAGATGGCTATAAAGAATGTGATGCTTGTAACATGTGAAAAGAAACTCTACAAACTGTTACACTCCAGATATGACAAAATTGTATTCAGAAAATTTAATTAAAAAGTGGTATGACCGAGAGCATATACTAGATAGACAGGAAATTCTACCTATTATAATTAATATAAACGGTGACAGTGATTCCAGTAGCAGCTGTGACATAGACAGTGATTAGTACGTAGATCATCTTATGGCCCGTTGACCAATAAAATAAAGCTACATTTTTTTATACGTTGTAACGTTATAAACGTCACATCTCTATTAATTTATATTTAAATAATTATTTAATTTTAATTTCTTTATTAATTTATTAATTTCTTTATCTTCAGTTTAATTTTTACTATTTTTTGTTTTAAAAGTAGTTGGCGCCCTCTGTTTTTTCTTTTCTTCCTCTATATTTATTTTCTCTCTCTTTCTGTCCCGTAAAATAAATATTCGCCCTCTCTCTTTTTGTCCGGCAGACTATTCTGTTCCGTGTTGACAGACAAGCTAGTTTCATGATATCTATAGCAACATCCTATGACATCTGTGCTAACTTCATTTAGTCTCCCACTTTCTGTCAAAACAACTTTTCTAAGGTGGTGGGATTATTTTTTGCCTCCTTTTGAAATTTATAAAAGAAGGCAAAAATTATTATAAGACTCATTTTTATGGTCTACAAATTCTCTTGGGGTAAGTACTTTCATGTTGACTCACAAGATATAAACAGCATCAATAAAGAAATCTCTAAAGCCATCAGACGGGATATTAGAAAATACAACAACGAGAAAATTATAAAAACTATAAAAGACAACAAAAGCATGAAAGCATTGGAGAGAAAAATGGAAAATGGCAAAAAAGAAATCTTCCAACTTAAAGACAAAAATGGAAATATCTCAGATAGACCAAGCATATTACATATAGTGGAAAGTTTCTATGAAACATTATATAAAAGTCAAGTTATTCCAGAGCTCATCGAACAACCAATACAAAAGGTACATAATGTAGGATCGGAGGATATACCAGATATATCACGAGAGGAAATTCAACATGCCCTCAAAAATATGAAAAATAATAGAGCTCCGGGGGAAGATGGTGTAGTCATTGAGACAATTAAACTAGGAGGTCCACTTTTGATGTCCCGAATCCAAACACTTTTTAATCTATGTCTGCATAGTGAAAACATTCCAAGTAAATGGAAGAATTCGGTTACAATCCTCCTCCACAAAAAAGGGGATAAATCAGATCTCGAAAACTATAGGCCAATTAGTTTGCTTAACCACCTATACAAGCTCTTTACTCGAATACTGACAAACAGATTAGAAGCAAAACTCGATTTCTATCAATCAGAAGAACAGGCAGGATTTCGAGCGGGACACGGAACAAACGACCATTTGCAATGCCTTAAAACTCTAGTTGAAAAGTCTATCGAATATAACAGACCCCTTGCTTTTATCTTTGTCGACTTCCACAAAGCATTTGACACAGTCGAAACAGTTGCTATCTTAAAAGCACTATCAGAATGCAGAATAGATCACAGGTATGCAAATATTTTTCGAAATATATACGAAAATGCGACAACAACCGTTAACCTCCATTGCATGACTGAGAAGATAAAAATTGGCAGAGGGGTGCGGCAGGGAGATACCTTGTCGCCAAAACTATTTATAACAGTTATGGAGTACGCATTTAAACGGCTAGAGTGGGAATCAAAGGGTATTAGCATCGATGGAAAGATATTAAATAATCTCAGATATGCCGATGATATTGTTCTCATAACAGACAACTTAGGAGAAGCCAGAGTTATGCTACAACAACTACAGCAAGTAACCCAGAAAGTCGGTTTAAAAATAAACTATGGAAAAACAAAAATGATGACCAATCTCGTCCCCAATGAGCTAATAGAAATCGAAAAGTCGCCCATAGAACTTGTGGAAAAAATATGTGTATTTGGGTCACGAAATAAGGTTAACGCGAAATAACCAAACATGCGAGCTACTCAGAAGAATAAGTCTGGGTTGGGCTGCATTCGGAAAAATGAGAGACGTATTTAAAATAATATACCGATCCATTTAAAAAGAAAAGCTTTTAACCAGTGCGTTCTACCAGTCCTCACATACGGAGCAGAAACCTTAACTCTCACAAAAACATCAGCCGAAAAATTGAGAAGGACACAACGAAAGATGGAGAGATCAATGCTTGGAATAAGCTTAAGAAATATAATAAGAAACGAGGAAGTTCGTAGACGAACCGGAGTGGAAGACATTATCGAACATATTACAAGGCAAAAATGGAGATGGGCAGGACATGTTGCAAGAATGAAAGACGACAGTTGGACAAAAAAATTGCTTGAGTGGAGACCACGGGCTGACAAGCGAAGCCGAGGAAGACCCCCAACGCGATGGACCGACGACCTCAAAAGAATCGTGACCAATTGGATAGCAGAGCCGCAGAACAGAAGCAGATGGAAAAGTCTAGAGGAGGCTTATGTCCAACAATGGACAACTCAGGGCTGACTGATGATGAAACAAAGTTTTTCTAAAAAAACTATAAGATGGATGACAAAAGTATAAGGAAGAGTAAAATCTGGAGACAGAAGCATGTACTAGTGTGTAACTTTTAATCACCACACTTCTTTTACATTGTTCACAAAATATATAAAATCAAACTATAAACCATAATATGCACAATTGTAATGTATCGATCAGAAAATGATACTTAGATAAAGCTGAAGAAAAAAGATTGATTAACTTGATTTGAAAATCTAGTTGTAACAAAACATTTCAAAGTAAATAAGTATTAATGAAAAAGGTGTTTTTTTTAATTCTATTTTACTTCTTTATTATACACAAGTGGTCCAAATTGTTTTTGTAAAATCCACTTCTGTAATATGTAATATATTTGGTTTAACCCTATACTGCGCAATGTAGCAGATCTGCTACAACCTATTTAAATAATCGTTTCCGTAAATTGTGTGTGTTTAAAGCCGTCGCTGCGCTTCGTATTAAATCTGCTACGTCCTTAGGTACTAGAAAATAAGGCTGCATATCCCGAATCGTTTTAGTTCGCGCGTAAATTTCGTTAGTCGTCTGGTAAGTGTCTATTCGCGTTGAGCACCTGTTAGAGCTCTCCAGATTTTGGTTGCTTTTTATTCGTTTTTTTCGTAATTCTTTTATTTTGGCTGTATGAACTTTGTTTAAAAGATAAGTAATATGAATATAGCCCGAGCTAGTTTATATTTTTACAAGTAATTTCTTCAAAATTCACCTCTTTTTACGGTAGTATCAGATCTGATACATTGCGTGTTTTACAGGGTCATTATGGATGGTAAAATAGCTTTGTCGTAACGTAAATTAGAGGAATTGGCAGCAAATTTTTGGAACAGTGATGACGACTTGGACAATAGCGTCTCTGAAGAATGTTTTAGAGATGAAACCAACTTAGATCCTGATGAGAATATTGATATTCAAAGCTTACCAGTAGAGTTTGAAGATGGGGTTACTGTCACAGAGTTTCCAGACCAATAAATAGAACCTATTTAGGAGCCGACTATGGTCGATGTCGATGTGGAGATTGAGCCAATCACTACTCGAATCAAAAATGTATCGTGGAAGAAAAAAAATTATCTATTGATGAACTTGCGAAGAATTTTAGAGGACATACCAACTTTCCTAATGCTATAATGGATTTGTCGATTTTTTTCAAGTACTTTTTTGACAATGAGGTAATTGAAAAAATTTTATGGGAGTCCAATACATGTTATTCAAAAGGATCTGAGTAAACCTGCTCGACTAACCACCGTAGATATAAATGAATACCCAGGAATTTGCATCTATATGTCCCTAGTTCACATGCCCAATTGTCGTAGTTATTGGTCCAATTCCCTAGGCTATCCGCAAATAAACGTAATGATGAAGAGAAGATTCGAATTTATCAGGAAATGTATATATTTCAACGACAATACGAGTTTGGATCAAAATGATGTAGATCGAGATCGTCTTCATAAATAAAGGCCCCTTGTCGATTATTTAAATAATAAATTCCAAAGCATACCATTGGAACAAAAGTAGATGAGCAAATGTGCACCTCAAAAGGAAGGCACTATGAAAGAATACATGCCTGCTAAACCCCACAAGTGGGAACACAAACTTTTCGTTTTATGCGGTGTTAGTGGATTTTCCTATAATTTTGAAATATGCACTGGTACAGAACACGACAGAAGGAATCGTCAGGTAAATGAACCAGACCTATGAGCAAGTGCCAATGTAGTTGTAAGATTATCTAAGATTATCCCGAAAAACAGAATTATGTTCTTTACTTTGACAAATAACTATTTACTTCATTGCCTCTACTCCATTATCTTGCTAACAAAGGTATTAATCCCCTAGGCACTGTTATATGAAACCGTATTCCAAACTGTAAGTTGCAATCTGAAGATGAAGCAAAAAAAAAAGATCGTGGGACTTCAGTTGAGTATGTGTGTGATTTTTAAAGCGTGGAAACATCGTAAGTGGCCTGGAGAGACAACAAGTCTGTTTGTTTGTTGTCAATAAATGCTGGAGAATTGACGAAACGAAATATTAAAAGGTTTGATAAAAAAGAAAGCAAAAAATCAACATTGAATGCCCTAAGTTGGCTCAGGAATACAACCAACAATACAACCAAAATCAAAATTAAATAAAAAAAGTGGTTTATCGTCGATGTTCCAGAGAAAAGGAGGCAGAGGAATGTATGAAACTTGCCGAATTTCGGGCTGAAGTGGCATATTGCTTGTGCAATGTTGGAAGTATTCGTTTACTGAAGAGAGGAAGGCCGTCAGATCTTGAGAAAGAAGTAGCAGAAAAAAGAAAAGATCAGCAACAACAATGTATATTCCTCCAAGAGACCTAAGACTTGATGGTCACCCACACTGGCCATTGTACAAAGACACAAGACAGAGATGCAAGATGCCAAAGTGTACTTCTTTTTCGTATATTCATTGTTCAAAATGTGGACTATACGTTTGCCTAAACAAAAATAATAATTGTTATAAATTTCATTTAACTTAGAAATTTAGTTATTAAAACCTATTATACTTATTAATAATCTATTAAAATTTGTTTTGTAAAAATTTCTGCTATGTATCATATATGATACAACAAGATTTTTCAAAAAATTATTGTTTTTTTGAAAGCTAGATTTTTTTTACTATTTTTAGGTATAAGTTTATACCTTAATGCAATTAAAAATATTTTTTATTACAATACAAAAAATTGAGCATTATAGGATTAAAATGAATTCAGGAATGTTTTTGTAATTTGCCAACAATATCAACTTATATCTCTGACATAGATAATGACGTGCATCGGCATTGATACTGTACCAACTATACTAATGAAAGTATATCTCTTGAAATGAATAAAATAAATTGAACAAACATCCATAAAAATAAACGATTCTATTGTCTGCAAAGAATACATATCTTCTAAAATAACATTATCTCGGATGTGATTGCTTAACTTGTTGAATTTGTAGATTTCCGAGATCCGTCAGGACAGCTTTCCCATTTTTACAAAGTAGCAAAAACACCATAACCTCAATTCTCCCGTGATTGCATTGATTTATCCGAGTTTTTGTTTACTCTAGTTCCCGAAAGAGATTTCCAAGTCGATTTGATGAGTCAGCGATTCCCACGGAACTGGAAAATTCTTGTCTCTCACAGTTCTCTGACCTTCGGCCTCAATTATCCTTCTCTAGTCCTTTCAATTATCCTTTTTTAGTCCTTTCAATCTCTCCACGCAGTATTTATTTGAAATCTTTGTGCGGAATAAGACGTGGATTGCGGGTGGGAGTTTCGGCAATAAAATTTTACACATAGTCGTCTTAGGAAGACAAAGGGGTTGAGATTTTCTTTGGGACGAGGGCATTTTTAAAATTGCGCCAATTCTGTGGTTTTTCTTTGTGCGTATCTTCTGAAAAGATATTTAAAAAAATTCCAATAGACGAATTTCACATAATGTCCTTGGTTGAGTTAAAGCAAAAAATACGATATTATGAATATTAGGATTCAATGCAAAGAATTTTATAAGAAGGGTACGAATTCACTTCACTTCAATAATTTCTGTAAGCAAAAATAAGTTAAAATGTGACTTTATATCTAAGAAGCTGGTGGTGGTATCTAATATGGTTATTACACAAATATATTTCACGTAAAAATCTTATACAGCTATTTAAAAGTTCTAAAAGATATACGAAGGGAAGCTTTTGACAAATCCACGAAGACATATTTTTTTGCCCATAAAACGCTTCCTTTATAGGCATTTTATAGAAAAATTGTTTAAATAAAAGTTGTAGATCTTAAAAAGTTGCGAGTTTCTAAACTAAATAATTAAAAAGTTGACCTAGATAATTGCAAAAAAAAACTTATTTTTGTAGCAGTTTATAAATGTGCGGATTTAGACGAGGGAGAAGTACAACGGACCAAGTATTCATAATCAGAGAATTACAAGCAGAAAGCTATGAACACAACTTATCAACGATAGCGCTGTTCATCGACTTCCAGCAAGCATACGATAGAATAAAGAGGAAGGAATTAAAAGAGACCCTTGAGGAACTAGGAGTTAGCAGAAAGTTGCGTAACATGATACATCTTACTTTAGAGAATACAGAAAACAGAGTCAAAGTAAACAATCATGCATCGGACAAATTTATAGTAAACGAAGGATTAAGGCAGGGCGATCCTTTGTCATCATTACTCTTCAATTTATGCCTAGAAAAAATAATGCGAGAAGCGAAAATCAATAGAGAAGGACTCCTCTATCATAAAAAACACCAAGTTTTAGCATTTGCGGATGATGTAGTGTTGCTGGCAAGAGGAAAAAAAGAGTTATAGAAGATAGTACAGAGAATAGTAAAAGTAGCAAAGAAAATGGGACTGTCAGTGGACAGACGATCAGTTTAGGGATGGACAAAAGTTTAAAGTAGAAGTAGAAGAAAGATCATCATACGAATTCGAAATGGTAGAAAGATTTACATACCTAGGTGCAATAATATCACGTAAACCTAACATTAAAGAAGAAATACAAGTTAGAATAATGGCAGGCAATAGATGTGTACAGTGTACATGCTCTTAGTGGAATGTTGAAAAGCAAGTTTTTATCAAGAAAGGTAAGAATACAGTTATACAAAACAACTATACAACCAATAGTAACATACTGCAGTGAGACATGCACAATGACACAAAATAAACAAAATTTACTGGAGATATGGGAAAGGAAAATCCTGAGGAAGATATATGGAGGAATAATCAGGGACGGTTTATGGATAAGAAGATCAAATGATGAGTTGAAGAAATTATCTAATCAAACTAACATAATATGAGTCATAAAGGCACAGAGACTAAGATGGCGAGGTCACATAGAAAGGATGCCGACCACGAGGACTCCAAAAAGGGTACTAAACTACACTATAGCTTTAAAAAAGAGAAAAGGAAGGCCAAAAAATAATAGATGGAATCAAGAGTTAGAAAAGATATGGAAGAAATTGGACTAGAAGGTCAGAAAAGAAAAATTAATAACAAGAAGGAATGGAGAAAAATCACATATCGAGCCAGAGAAGATCTCAGTACATATAGGAAAGCGAAAATAAAGAAAGAACAAACTTTTCATGCCATGGGCCTCTAAGGCCTTTAGTGCTATTGTATATATTATAAATGTTAATAACTTTAGTTTTTTTTTGCATAATGGTATAAAACATAACTACATGAAACTGTGGCAATTAATGATTTATTAAAGTGCGGTAGATTTCCGCCAGATGGACCAAAGAGTTTATAAGTTATTTAATTTGTTTATCCTAACTAAAGAGCGATTATTTAAACAATTGTACTTGACCAAACAGTGACTCAAGATCAGATCGCATTTGATTCTTTAAAGCTTTAATTTTAAATTATATAAAAACATTAAAGATTTTAATAAAATTTTTATTTAATAGACCGTTTGAAAAGGGACTGACTCTTTAGCATATAAACATCATATTTTTATATATCAGGACATTCATATTTTTATGTCACGCCCTTGTAAGAAGACTCGTTAAAAAAATGGTGAAAAGCACATTTTTCTAAAGAACCTTTTATGAGAAATAGCAGCCAATATAACAGTTTTTCTTAAAATCATATTTACATTGTTTATTAACGCCACACCCCCTTACGCTGAAACCAAAGGGGGGGGGGAGGCGAGTAAAAAAATAAAAATATGACCTCCGTAGTACAAAGCAGCGAACGCGGCCTAGTTTAGACAAGTTTCAGCTTACTAACTTACAAACGAAGCAGTAACATCTCCAGAAGATGCGAACCCTTCGTGTTGGCGAAATGTCGAGAACTAATCTCAGAAGACAACGGCCTAACAGCCCGAACAAACAGTGTAACAAGTAAGACGATGACCGTGAAAGCCTAACGCATTTTATCAGTTGCCTCTATGGGGAGGAGGTAACTACATACTACAGAAGACTAGATTATCTACGGAAGAAGAAAGCTCAACTTCTTGCATCGTAAGCTTTTCTGTCACGATATAGAGACAACGGGGTACTACCGAATTTCTTACGAACAAATCGATCCATCAGAACAGGTCAAGTCAATAGAATATATGCACGTATGAAAAAAGCACTATTATTATTATTATCCAGATTTAGCCATACGGCTCTCACTCCCTCTAAGGGGAAAATTCACTCATCCCAGATACCTACGGTATCAAAAGGATTGAGCTCTGGTGGGACTCTTTCCGTGTTATCGAGCCCTAGGTGACTTGGTATGCTGGAGTATCTCCCAGTACACATCTGGATGTTGAGAGAAGTACAGCTTTCTGCATGGTCTTGTAGAGATGTTCATTCAGACCTAGCTTTCTTATGTTTTCTAGGAGGTTCTTCGGAATAACTCCAGTAGTAGAGAGAATAATAGGTATTGTCTGGGTACTTTCCATTCTCCACTGTCTTCGTATTTGAATTTCCAGATCCCTGTATTTGGCGATCTTTTCGTTTTGTTTAATACGAAGATTATTGTTGTTGGGTATCGCCACATCAATTAGTGTTGTTTGTCTCTTTAGTTTATTAACTAGTATGAGATCTGGTCTATTATGTGCCACTGTTTGGTCTATGAGCACAGTGCGGTCCCAGTATAGCTTGTAGTTATCATTCTCAAGTATACTTTCAGGAACGTATTGATAATATGGGAGATGGTTTGTTTGGAGAAGTCCCAGTTTGATGGCTATCTCTTGATGAAGGATCTTTCCTACTGAGTCGTGCCGTTCCTTATATTCAGTTGCAGCAAATGCCTGGCAACCCCCGGTAATGTGTTGGATGGTTTCTTGAGCTTGACATCCATATCGGCATTTGTCATTTTGGACCTGAGGGTCTTTGACGATATATTTCAGGTAATTTTTTGTTGGTATAACCTGATCCTGAATGGCGAGTAATGAACCTTCTGTTTCAGGGAACAACTTTCCTGATGTCAGCCAATAGTTCGACGCTTTATTGTCGACGTGGTCTTGACTGACCTCATTAGGATGTCGCCCGTGAAGAGGTTTACCCATCCAGGTGCGCATTTTTTCGTCCTTAGTAAGATGGTTTATGCGCATTTCTGGTTCCCTCAGTTTGATCGGTGTTGTATCATCTACTGCACAAATCGCGCGATGTAGAGTAGATGTCTCAGCCTGCACCTGAAAATAAGTTCTTAAATTAGTAATGTGTCTTTCTAGTTGCTCACTTATATCGATAAGTCCTCGTCCTCCTAAATACCGCGGTAATGTCGTTCTTTCTACTGCACATCGAGGATGGTGTTTTTGTGCCTTTGTGAGGTGTGTTCGTACTTTTCGCTGAAGATTTTCTATATCGGTTTTTGTCCACTTAACAATACCAAATGAGTAGCTAAGCGCGGAACATGCGTAGGTGTTTAGTGCCTTAAACAAATTTTTACTGTTAAGGTGTGAACGAAGCAGCTGTTTTATCCTTCGTATAAACTCAGTAGTTATCTCAGTTTTCATTTGCTTATGGTCAATCTTCCGAGCTTGCTTTATTCCGAGGTATTTATACATATCATTTTCACCCATGGCCTCGATATTCTGGCCGTTTTGCATATCGAATCCGCCGGGCTGAACCTTTCCTTTGATTATATTTAAGACACGGCACTTGTCAAGACCGAAGTGCATACTAATATCATTAGAGAAATTTTCTACTGTTTTTAGCATCTGATCCAGGTGGTTTCGAGTGGAAGCTAGTAGTTTTAAATCATCCATATACAATAGATGATTAAGCTTTGCAACAACAGTGGTGTTATTTTTGATGCTAAAACCTGTGTCAGTTGAGTTCAGTATCTGGGATAGGGGGTTCATCGCTAGACAAAACCACAGTGGGCTCAACGAATCTCCTTGAAATAGGCCCCGGTTGATTGCAATATTTTCAGTTTCGATATTGTTTTCACCAGGTATTTTGAGGTGAATTTTTGTCTTCCAATCTGACATTATATGTTTTAAAAAGGTCACTATGTTATCATCGACTTTATATATTTTTAATATATCTATGAGCCATTCATGTGGCACTGAATCAAACGCTTTCTTGTAGTCGATGAAAGCAGTAAAGAGATTCCGTTTTTTGCTATATGCTTGGTTAGAAATGACAGAGTCGATGATAAGTTGTTCTTTGCAGCCCATGGAACCCTTAGCGCATCCTTTCTGTTGTGGCTCTATGATATTGTTTAGAGCACAGTGTTGGTTGATACGCCGGGCTACACAGGATGTGACCAATTTATACAGAGTTGGAAGACAAGTAATTGGGCGGTACTTGGTTGGATCTTGGGTGTTATTTTGATCTTTGGGAATTAAATAAGTTGTTCCCTGGGTTAGGAAAGATGGTATTTCCTGCGGATTAGAAATAGTGTTATTAATTACTGCTGATAGGCACTCATGAATACTCCAGAACTTTTTAAGCCAGAAGTTCTGAACGCCATCTGGTCCAGGAGATTTCCAGTTATGAAGCTCTTTGATAATATTTGAAACTTCTTCAGTGGTGAAGGGTTCGTAGGGAGCAGTGACGTAGTGTTGGCAGTTGTGCGCCGTATCTTCGATCCATCCAGCATTCGTGTTAAGAGCGGCTGGTGTGGAAAGTTGATTTCCCCAAAACTCATGGATTTCTTCTCGGCTTGGGTAAGATTTATTGGCACTTTCTGCAGTAGAATTGATTTTCCGATAGAACACCTTCTCGGCATTTTCAAAAAGCGTATTGTCAGATTTTCGTTTGTTACTAATTTTGTATCTCCTTAGTCGGCCTGAGTAAACGGAAAGCTTTTGTTTTAATGTATCCACGCACTGTTGTGCTGTGTTGTTTTCTGGATTATATTGTGAGTGTCTTGCGGTGGTTAGCATTATTTCTTCAGCTCTTCTGATTACTTTTCTACTTGTTGTTCCTCGAACATATTCCGTGATTTGACCAATGTCCCTACGAAATGATTCAATTTTCGTTAGCAGCCGTTTTTCCCAAGGTGCAACTCTGTTATCTGTCCCTCCGATATTAGTACCCCGTCGTGTTCTGGTCTTAATGCCCATAACATTAGCAATTGCTGTTGCTGCACAGTAAATCAGCGTGTGCATATATTCCAATGTATGGGCTTCTACGACATAATTGGGCAGAACTTCAGTGTTCACAATTTGTAACAGCACTCCTAGTTTCTTACAAGAGTTTACTCTTGGTAGCGGTGGTCTGCTAAGTGGGTTTGTTCCATTAAACTCTTGTACGGCGCGTGCCATTTCGTTAACTAGGCTATCGCGCAACTCGTTCTCCTGCTGTGTATTATCAAGTTGAGTTTCTTGTTCTTGTATGACAACCTCAGGAATTGGCTCTTGTATTTCGTTAAGGGCTTGATTTCCAACTACCTCTTGATTATGAATCTCCCGTTCGACTTCGCTTCTGATGTTATTGCGTCTAGTTTCTGGGATGAGATTATTTCTGATAATTACCCGGTATTGATCTGCTACTCGTTGTTCAGATACTTGGATTTCTGGGTACTCTCTGCAAAATTCGGCATACAGATTTTGTCGATAGCCGATCGTTTCTTGACCGAGGTTTGTCACCTTATAATAAAAGCGCAAAATATTTTCATTCATGGACCCAGTCCATTTCATGCGCTGCCTCGGTCGTCCCGCTTGAGTGAGCGCCGGCTGATGTTCCAGCGCAGCACCTTCAGCGAGCGGAGCTCTTGTTGTTGTTTGGCTCGCTTGTGGTTGTTGTTCTTGTTGGGCTGTAGCTGATTGTATGACAGGGGCCCGCCTCCTCAACACCCTGCCACCGACGTCCCGCATGCTGTCACGTCCAGCGCCGGCTCCAGACGTGCCCTGGCGATCCCCAGGCAGCGACCCTAAACATAAATTGTTATACTCCATTATCATGGGTGTGCATTTTATACCTACTGCCAGGTGTCAGTTTTTGTTCCACGGCAGGTATCCCTGCTACCCTCTGGGTATCTGCGCTACGAATACCCAGAGAGCATCCCCCATTCGCAGGGGGCCGCGCCTGATAGAAGAACTGACAAAAAACTCCCACAGGCTTATTATTATTATCCAGATTTAGCCATACGGCTCACACTCCCTCTAAGGGGAAAATTCACTCATCCCAGATACCTACGGTATCAAAAGGATTGAGCTCTGGTGGGACTCTTTCCATGTTATCGAGTCCTAGGTGACTTGGTATGTCGGTGTATCTCCCAAAAATTTTCGTACGCATCTGGACGTCAAAAGTAACACAGCTTTCTGCATAATCTTATATAGATGTTCGTTTAGACCCAGCTTTTTTATGTTTTCTAGGAGGCTCTTCGGGATGACTCCAGTGGTAGAAAGAATAATGGGTATCGTCTGGGTACTTTCCATTCTCCATTGTCTCCTGATTTGTATTTCTAGATCTCTGTACTTGGCGATCTTTTCGTTGTATTTAACACGTAAATTATTGGTGTTGGGTATCGCCACATCAATAAGTGTTGTTTGTAATTATTATTATTATTATTATTATTATTATATTACAAATAAGGGCAGAGGAGCGAGCTCCTATTATGCCCAAAAATCAAAAATAAAAAACATCCTTATAAAACTAATAAAAATTATAAAGTTAAGTAAACATAAACAATTAAGTATATCATACAAAAGTTGAATGGTGAGACAATAAATAAATAATGCTGTCCAAGAAAAAAATCCTATAAATAAAATAAACCACTATCAAGTTTATTTTTAAAGATGTTAACACTAGTTGCCGATATGGTGTCTTGATCCAAATTGTTCTAGATATTAAAGATTCTATTTGGCAAGAAGTTCACTCTGGACCTTGCAGTAGTTTGTTCCCTTTTCAATTTGTATCGATGGCCTCTTAACCTTTCGTCTTGATTCAAAGTGAATATGGTGCTTAGGTTCCCAAAGTTATGTTTTAAAATACGGAACGACATAATTAGATCACCTCGAAGACGTCGCTGCTCGAATGTCGTAAGATGAGCCATGGATAATCTATCTTCATAGTTAGGTCTTACACGACCGTATGCCAGTCTTGTAGCTTTACGCTGAACATTTTCAAGTAGGATCTTATCGCGAATGAGATCTGGATTCCACACTGGTCCGGCAAACTCAAGAATAGGTCTAACGTATATTGAGTAAAGTTTACTAACAGAAGTTAGAGATATACGTGTAAAACATTTACGGATCAAAAACAGTTTCGACTTTGCACGTTTACACACCGACACTATGTGATCAGACCAATTTAAGTCACTATTAATTATCACTCCGAGATCATTGTGGGAGGTTACCGAGTTTAAGGGATGTCCATTAATAAAGTACAGTAGTGATGGGTTATTTTTGCCAATATGTAAAACAACGCATTTTTCAATGTTAAGCGGAAGTAACCATTCTGAGGACCATTTGAATATTGCGTCAAGATCTTGTTGAAGAACATGTTGGTTAATAGTTGGATTCACATATAATTTCGTGTCATCAGCGTAAATGGAAACCTTACTGGATACGATGAGCGGAAGATCACTAGTGTAGACACAAAATAGTAGCGGTCCAAGTACTGATCCTTGTGGGACTTCACTCTTGACTGGCTTATCTAGTGAGTGGTCTTCCCCAACACGAACCCTGAAGTATCTATCGGATAGAAAATCTTCAATCCAAATGTTCAACTTTCCGCGGATACCATAGTGATCCAATTTAGCTAGTAATCGACGTTTTGGAACACGGTCAAAAGCTTTGGAGAAGTCTAAGTAGACTACATCGACAGGATTCCGATTGTGTAAAGATAATGACCAATCATTTACACAATGAAGTAAGTTTGTGATCGTTGAACGACCTTTGATAAAGCCATGCTGTTGGTGAGGGATGATATTTTCTTGAAGAAGAAACTCAGACATAGCTTCTGAAATAATCGATTCCATGACCTTGCCGACAATAGGAACCAGGCTAATTGGACGATAGTTATTGCAATCAAGTTTATTTCCTTTCTTGAATATAGGAGTAACCGAAGCCAATTTCCAGGACGAGGGGAGAGAACCTTGATTAAAAGAAGCATTCATTATAAGAGATATAGGGATGGCTACAGATTCTGCACATTGTTTGAAGAAAAAAGAGGTGAGTCCGTCTAATCCAGGTGATGAATTATTTCGTAGTTTCCTTAAATGATGTTTAATTTCATCCGGTGTGAAAGATATATTGTCAAGAGTTTTAGACAAACGTGGGCACATTATTTGAGGAATGGTATCGTTAGGTTCATTTGTAAAAACCTGAGAAAAGAATAACGATAAACATTCCGAAGATTCGTCATTCGAAGAACATAAAGACCCGTCAGCTTTTTGAAGTAACGGTATGGAGACTTTAGAAGATAAAGATGTACGAATGTACCGATAAACTTTTTTACTATTACCACTAGCAATGATAGATTCTTCAAATTCTGTTCTTAACTTTAGCAAAGATTGTTTGACTCGGTTAGAAAAATTACGGTGGGCGAGAAAATCATCAAGGGACAGTAAGTTTATATCTTCGCCAAAGCTTTCGCTTATGTCGAATTAAATGTGTAGCTGAGAGGTTAATCCAAGGTTTTAGTCGGTTTCTGTATAGCTGCCGTTCGGTTGTATAATCAGAAATTGTTGTAATAGCAGTATGAAGAAAAGAGTCCCACATTGACGATGGATCAGAGTGATTAAGAAAAATAGATTGCCAGTTTAACTGGGTTAAAACTGAATTTACATTAAAGAAATCAGTAGTGGCATACGTTACGAAATTATTTTTGCAAGGCGGTGTTAAACTAAATTGAATGTGAGCAGTAATAAGTGAGTGGTCAGAAAGACCCACAGGAGAGGACACTTCAAGTGTAGAAATTAGTTGATCATCATTTGTGAAAAATAAGTCTAAAATTGAAGGATTAT
Organism: Diabrotica undecimpunctata; assembly: GCF_040954645.1. Taxonomy (NCBI): domain Eukaryota; kingdom Metazoa; phylum Arthropoda; class Insecta; order Coleoptera; family Chrysomelidae; genus Diabrotica; species Diabrotica undecimpunctata. The sequence goes on from NC_092810.1 coordinate 37,900,394, forward strand.
TGTTCGCTCTAAACCTTGTAGGTTCAGTTATCAGTTGTGATAAATTTGAGTTCATGACAAAGTTTCTAAACAAATTTTGGGAATTGATAGTATCAGTTTTGGAAATAATGGGCCAGCTTATGTCTGGAAAATTGAAATCTCCAACAACAATAAGATTTTCAAGGGATGATAATTCCTCAAGTTTGTTAATAAGTATATTGTCCTGAGTAAGTACTGTATCCGGAGGTCGGTATATGCAAGCTATATTAAATATGAAAGAGTTATTAGTAATAAGTAAGTGGATAATTTCTATACCGGGTACGTCTATTGTTTTATTACTAATGGAAAAAGTATTGGTAATTTCATTTGCTAAATAGATGCATACTCCTCCCCCACGACGAGTACCTCTATCTCTACGAAATATAGTGAAATTATCAATGTTTACAAGAGCGTCGGGAATAGAAGAATTAAGCCACGTTTCTGCTAGAAGAATAATGTGATGTTTTAAAAGTTGAACAGTACTTATAAATTCATTAAATTTGGACATAAGTGAGTTTAGATTTGTATACATAAGAAGCCAATCCGTAAATTTATGAGAACGAATACACGACACTAGACGGAATTTGACAAGGAGCTTTTAGATTTGTTTTACGTTTTGAGCAGCAGGTTGAAATATGCAGATTGGAATAAGATTAAATCCATTTGCTACAGAAAAATGGAAAATGAACTAGGAAGAAACACTGAACGCCAGAAAAACAAATACGAACGCTTAACCAAACATAAGGAGGTAGAATCAAAACAAAACACAGAAAGGACAGTAGTCAACCTTTCAGATAAGCTTTTAACTCCTGCCGAAACATCATTGCTAGCCAAAGGGGGAAATTTTGCGATTACACCTAAAGTTATACCCAAGGAAGATATCATCGCTAATATCGAGTCTGCGATTCGCAACTTGCCAATCGAAAAAGCTGAAGAAATAAGTACAAAATCTGCGAGAATTTTGCATAAAACTAAGATACCGAAAAATAACCAGAGTCACCAAGAAATACGTGCCATAAAATTGTTAAACGCAGACAAAGATGTTGTAATTTTACCAGCAGACAAGGGAAACGCCACCCTCGTAATGAAGACAACCGACTACAAAATGAAAATACAAAATCTTCTAGATCCTGCGTATATAAAAGACTTAAAAAGATCCCACAGCAGTCACCCTAGGAAAAATCAATAGACAATAAAATCTTTATCCATACCAGAGGATACAAAGTCAAGAATATGCAACAGCGAAGTAGTCCCACCACGCTTATATGGCTTACCGAAAATAAATAAAGACGATGTACCTTTACGCCCTATTGTGAGCTCCATAGGGTCTTCGTCTTAAGCCTTGCTAAATATCTGTCCAATATTTTACAAACACACATAGAAAAAAGCGATGCCTTTGTGAAAGACTCTGCCCATTTCATTGAGAAGATCAAGGGAATATCTTTACAGAAACGTTCTTGTTAGCTTTAAAGCTGTTTCCCTATTTACAAGAGTTCTCCTAGAACACGTTCTAAATTTAATTGAGGGAGTAGTTTCCAAGGATATGGTGGAATGATACCGTATTTGCCTTACTACCACCTACTTTTCATGGGAAGACCAGATTTATAAACAGGTAGATGGAGTAGCAATGGGAAGCCCACTCAGCCCGGTCGTAGCCAACCTTTTCATGGATCATCTAGAGAGGAGGGTAATGGAGTCATCATACAAGCCAAGGGTATGGTTTAAATACGTCGATGACACTTTTATGATTTGGGGTCACGGAGTAGAAAAACTTATTGTAAAAAATGTATTAGTACATCGAAAGGAAGGTTACTTAGGACATAAAGTATATCGAAAACCTACACACACGGACAGATACCTAAACAAGAACTCAAATCATCATCCAGGCCAAAAACAAGGTATCATCAAAACTCTGGAGGAGAGGGCGAAGATAATTTGTGAACCACAGCATCTGCAAAGTCTTTATATTGAAAAAGCGCTGACCTCTAATGGTTATACCAGAAGAGAAATACATAAAGCGATCAACAATGTTTCTAGAGCTGTTTATACAGCGTTATTGCCCTATATATCGGGGGTAACAGACAGAATTGGGCGAATGTAAAGACCAAAGAAAAGCCAATGTTAAGACCATTTTCAAGCCAACAAAGAAAATCAAGGACTGTTTAAGATCGGTGAAGGACAAACGGGACCCGTTAGCAACGGAGTATACCGAATACCATGCACATGTGGAATGGTATATGTGGGAACTACAAAAAGAACACAAAGACAAGGATAAACGAATATAAAAGCCATTGTCGTTTAGGACATATCGACAAATATGCCGTTGCCGAACACACTTTGGGAAGCGAAGAACATCGGATATTGTTTGAAGAAACGCAGATGCTGGATAAAACATCACAGTACAACCCACGGTTACATAGGGAAGCGGTGGAAATATATAGGCATCCAAATAATTTTAATCGGATAAAAGAAGGACTAAGAATAAACAAAACATGAATACCGATATTAAAATCCACACACTCCTTCCACAAATCACGAAAAAAGAAAAGCTACAAACGACGACACGCCCCCTCACGCCGAAACCAGTGAAGAAGAGGCAAGTAAAAAATATAAATATGCAAACAATATTCACCAACATTTAAGAATGTTGTAAATGAAATAGCAAAAGAACATAAAGTTAAAGTGTTGCGATTACCACCTTATCACTGTGAACTTAACCTCATAGAACTAGTCTGGGCTCAAATGAAGGGATATGTCGCGAGAAATAATACAACATTTAAACTTCAAGATGTTCCCTGCTATTATCTGGCTCGACATTATGTAAATAGAGAAAACAATAGAATCAATTATTATTTCTATGGGAAATGAAAAAATTGTTGATGATGATGCCTCCTTATCGGAAGAAGACAACTTATGTATTTAGGTATGTAATTATATATTCATATTACTAATTATAGTTTATAAGACGCTAGTACCCGAAATATATTTATTATTAAATTGTAAGGAAATGTCCTAAACCAATATTTAGTATTTCTATAAATATTAATGCGGGTACGTAATATTGAGATTTTAGTTTTTTTATACTAAAATAATTTTTTGTTCTTCGTCAGTGAGGCGTTCAGTTAGTCAGTGAGCCCTTAATCCCTAAGGGTTTGCTAATTTGCATTTTATGATGTATTATGTGTGCAGTTTGAGGTTTGTCAGGGTGGTCATTCAAGTCGAGTGAAAATTCAGATAAGAAGGTATCAATTATTACGTTTTTTCTGCATTATTACGTTTTTTCTGATTCCCTCTATTTAGACCTTTGCTATAAAATTTGTGTTATCAATAATTTTCAAATGCACTATAGGCAGTTAAAATATTTTTTAGGTTAAGACAAATCTTATTTTTGACTTTTGAAAAATGAAAACTCGCTGGAATACTCCCTACAAGTTATTTAAAAAGGTATACCTAATAGTTTCTTATGTCGATTTTTGCGAAAAGCTTCAAACTAAACTTCTCGTACATACAATTGAATACATTTTAAAATAATACTCCCTAATAATAAATTTATGATTGCTTGTTTTGTGTTCTTTATTTACTGTCATTCTTACACCGTTTTCTGCATTGAGGAGTATAATTCTCACCCTTAATCTTCTTTACATTGGTATAAGTCCATTGTCATGCATGCGGTATACTGTTGTACGTACAGTGTGATAAATTAATTCAATTACTTTGCATTAAACACCTTCCCGTAGCGTTTGATAATCATCAGATTAGGATTTAGAACGGCGAGTGGGCAGATGGACCAGTGACGTAGAGTGACAGGGGTACGCATATGAAATTTTGATAGGTAAATGCTAGAAAGAATTTAGAAAGTAGCTAAAGATGACAATAATATTTTATAATTTATTTATGGAATAATATAAATATATTGTTGTATGACAAAGCCCAAAATATTGCTTCAGCTAATATGCATTTTTACAAGGAAAAATCTTATTAATATGTACTATAATAAAAAATTATTGTCCATTGAGAATTTTAAGTAAATAGTTTCAAAGGATAGAAGAAGTTAACCAACATTAAATTGAAAATAGATCATTTAATACATCTCAGACATATAAATATGCTTGTGACAATGAACATAGAGTCGATTGAAAAAAAGAAATAGATCCTAAAGGAAAAAACTAAGGAAGCTGGAATTAAAAGAAGCAAATAATTATGTAATAACAAACTTATGAATATAACAAGATCTGGCTACCAATAGTAGAAGTAGAAAATATCAGTAAGAATATGCTATATGCCAATAAAGAAATTTGTAACGCCAAAATGAATTCAGGGAGAGAGTTTTGCAATGAGATTAAAGTTATCTCGGCCGGCTCTAGAATCCATAAAGTCCTGGCAAAGGATAGTACTACCACTAAAGAAGTAGTTTTCATAAAGAAGGCTGATGGAGAATTTACGGAGACCAAAGAGGAAAGATTTAGAAAACTCATAAACACGCACTTTCTGGCCTCAAATATTCTGAATGATATAGATAGGTAAACCAACATAGACTACAGGCCGACTAGGACAAGTTCAAGAGACTGAAAAGTAGCCACAGAAATCACCAAGCCAAATTAGATGGGCTATAAATAAATTTAAACCATGTAGGTCTCCAGGAACAAATGGCATATATCCGATATCCACGATATCCACAAGGAAAATTAAATTCCTGTAAACCCTATTCATTTTACAAATTCCCAATCATCAATAGAACCACGTGTAAGCCAAACAGGGTCATACTAATGTACGACCTATGTATAATATGCTTTTTAAAAATATTTACTTTTAAAACTGTTAGTGTAAGAATTTCTTCAAATATAATCATTATATCACAATTAAACTAAACTCTAAAAAATAACACGACCAGTAAATAACTTAAAAATAACTATAACATAAATATAACACAACATATTAACTTAAAAATCAACACGATACAATTTGAATTTAAAATGCTGGCAAGTTGGAATCTGTACATTGAGAATCTGTCTCGCTTAAGGTAATAAATTATATTTAATAGGCTCTTGAATGAGACGGCGAATATCAACACGTGCTCATGTTTACTGATGGGAATTTGGTAAACGAATGAACGTTAGTTGGCTTTATACTATAAATCACAAAAGTTTTATTCAAATAATCCTTTATAAAACGTACATTCTAAAAAGAACCGTTTCGGAATACATCACAGAACGTTTTTGGACTAATAAGTCCATCATCAGTGCAGTTGCAAGGTATACATACATAAAGTGACTAAATATGTAGGAAAAAACCCCTTTAAATTATATTAATTACGTTAGTTATAACATATTCGTTAATAAAGTCAAATGATATTGAAGTTTAAAACATATTCACTACATGGTAACGCAGGACTTCCAAGGATTACTGACCCTGAGACAAGGTCTCTCTAAGAGTCCTAGGTAGCAACTCAGAAGTCACTCTGTGGATCCTAGGTACTTGCTACCATGACCCATAAAGAGACCTTGCCTCAGAGTCAGCAACTCTTGGGAGTCCGCGTTACCATGCAGTGAATCTGTTAAAAAACTTCAACATCAATTGAATTTATCAACAAAAATGTAATAACTAACACATTTAATATAATTTAAAGGAGTTTTAACCACATGTTTAGTGGCTTCACTTATGCATACCTAGCAATTGCACGGATAATTAACTTATTAATCCGAAAACGCTCTGTGATGTAGCACGAAAAGGTTTTTTTTTTAGAATATATATATACCGTTTATAAAGGATATTTTTTAATAAATAAAAAATATATCTGATACATTTGAATATGGGATCGAAGGCATTGATACCACACATATATAAGCTCCTCAAAAATAGTTTAGCATAGGGGTGGTACCGGAAATATGACAAAAGGTTAAAGTTAAATAGTTGTCTAAGGTTGGTACAGTATTCGAACTAACATAGCCATATTGATTGATAAAACTATCGCTTTTCTATTAAAAACGCTGGAAAAGTTTCTGGATAGGTACATAAGAGACCAAGTGCTAAACCATAATCCTCTAAGCAATCATTAACATGCATACCAATCTGGTAAATCTACGGATTCAGGGTTAAATATTCTAAATAGACTTATCTCACAGTCAATAGAAAACAAAAATATAGCAATGACAGCTTTTTTAGATATTGAACGGGCATTTAATAATGTTTATACCAACTCGTTAATAAAGGCACTGACTAGCCGAGGCACACGGACGGTAATACTCAGATAGATACAATCATCGCCAGCTAACTTGGCGAGAGAGTACGCACAACGTCACAGAGAAATAAATTATGTTTACGCCCTATGATTTATCCTATTGGTTTACTATTTCTGATAAGTATATTCAGTAGCGTAGCGGTATAGGTCAAATAATTATTACACAATTAAAAAAGTAATATTTTTCGCAAGCTTTAATATATTATTAGAAAGATGAAATTGTAATTTTGTTTTATTCAATTTAAATAGTAAGCCATTGGTTTATAATATTTATTTAAGTTAGTAAACAAATTATACAATAATGACTGAATTTAATTCACAAATCTACGTTGATATTGTGTTTCAAATTAAATGGAGGATATTGTATAAATAAATGCAACACAGTAATTATTTAATTTTAATATTTTGGTTTTATTATAACACTAAAATAAGTACCAGTGTTGAAAAGTGGTATCTATTTGAAAATAAATTAATTGTTAATAATTTTCTTCATCTTCATCTTCGGAAGAAGAAAACTCTGTACTGGAAGAGTCCATATACTCGTCTTCCTTCTTAATGACATGGTAACATCGTTTTCTCCACTCATTTGCATCAATATTAGTGAATTCTTCCTCGGCGAGTTTTTGTACGTCAGCTAGCTTAAATGTAACGTTTTTCTGCCTTATATTATTTTTGACTGTAGCCCATATTAGTTCAATAGGGTTTAGGTCAGGATGGTAAGGAGGTAAACGTAAAGGATTATGGCCATGCGCACGTAGAATTTCGTCGAATTTGTATTTTACATAATGAGGTTTATGATATTTAATTATTTCATACAGTTCAGGTTTTAAAGCACTAGGTGTAAATGAAATATTTTTCTGCATTAACCATTCTATCATTTGATTTTTGTTTGAGTTTGATGTAGGCGCCCGCTCCAACTGAATGCTGTGATAAGGTGCGTTATCAAAAACTAATACCGAGTTAGCAGGTAAATTAGGTAATAAATGTTCTTGTAACCACTTTCCATAGTTGTCTGAATTCATTTCAGAGTGGTAAGCCCCTGATTTTGAACCTGATTTAAAGATTAATAATCCATTTTTTATGAATCCCATATCCCCACCGGCATGCACTATTATTAGTCGTTGACCTTTGGAAATATTTGAAAATAACCCCTTGGTTGATTCGTCAGTCCAGTTCTTTGAAGAAGTATGACCGCTGTGTAAGTAGGTCTCGTCAACATACACGATTGGCCTATTTTGACTCCGAAAATATTTGATTTGCCTGAGATATTTTATTCTCAAAGCTCTTATTGCACTTTTTTCTACAAGAACTTTTCGGTTGTTTTCGGTTTTCCTCCAACGAAATTGCATTTTGCGTAAAAGTCGCCTTAAAGATGTTTGTGAAATTGTGATATCCAAATCGTTGTGAATTTTTTGTTTTAATTTTTTTACCTTAACCCGACATTTTTCTGTTTTATAAAAATCGTAAATTATTCTGCGAATGTCGCTTATTTGGTATTCCGGCAAATCTATTATTGATCTACTGACTCGTTTTTTGCCTGGACTGGAAAAATGGACTCTGCCGGTATTTTTCAAAGAACATTTTGCCTCGCTTGTTATTCTTTCGATTGTTCTGATGGAAATGCCTGTAAAAGAATTAGTAACTATAGTGATTTATTTTATCTAGGATGTAGGTATATAAAAATGTCTATATTTACTGCCATATCGAAAGACAGTACACAATATATTACACTAGTCCTAACTAATTTAACGCCCGGTTTCATAATCAGTCATTAGGAGAAAGTCATTAATTTAATGGGTTTTAAATACCAAATTTTAAATACTGAGAAATATTTGACCAGTTTTGCTATATAACTGTATTATACAAATACTTATGTCATTAGCAAGTATTATTTTTTTGAATTTGACGTAATCTATTAATGTCTTTTTAATCGTAAACAAATTATACAGGTAGAGGTAATGGATTTTGGGAACAGCTATGACCTTGAACATTTCACATAATCTTGTGTACTAAATAGGTATAATGCATAGCTCTTGTCAAAATCCAATACATTAATAATATAATTACATATCTTCGATTCTAAAATATTGTAAAAGACTTTAAAGAGTCTGAGTAAGAAAAGAGATTTTTAGTTATATTCTTTGTGGCATTTTCAAGGTCATAGCTGTTCCCAAAATCCATTAACTGTAGGTATTATTTCAATATTATTATTTACATTTTACATGTTTTTACACTAAATAAGTAAATATTATAATGTCTCGAATGTCTTTTAGTAAAATCTACGTGAAATAACAACTTCGACTATAGTGAGGGAAATACCTGTGAGATTATGACATACTCTTCCAAACGTAGGCAAACAATTATTTTGTTGAGGAAATTACACCCGTCGAGGATAATATTTGCTTTCGCATATTCGACAAACTGTTATGCAATAATCTGGAATGCAGACACAAAATCAACCTAATCCTCCACTATCATAGGTTTGTCATACATACATAGGTTTGTCAACAAATCATAGGTTTGTTTGTCATAGGTTTTTTTTCATAGGTAAAAGAGAGCATTGAAAATACTGTACGAAAAGGGAAACCCGAAATTTTGCAAATATACATGTATCATATTGTAGCTTGCTGTGAGTTGTGTATCCAGCAAAAAACCTAAGAAACTATCCACGTGATTAATTTTTCTGTATTTTATGTGTAATAGAATTTTGCTGAACTCTGGATAATTTTTTGTAAAATAACGAATAATTTAAATTTTTTGTAAGTGTGGTAAGCTATCAACATTATTAAGTATGTCAAATATTCACCTATTTTTGATCTATTTTAATTTAATACAAGGTAGACATAAACAAACAAAATATTTCCACCAGTGGGAAGAAAATGCCTTATAAATAGAAATAGAACTATTGTGTTTTAAAAATAATAGATAATTAAAATGAAATACAAATATAGAGTTATTTTTGGTCCGAATAGACCACCGTAGTGCGGTTTTGTTATTATTTAGAAGTCGTCTAATTAAAATTAATTTATTGTAAGTACAAACTTACCTGTTGCTTTAGCTGTCTTTTCTTTCACAGTTTTTAGGGTCTCTGCTTCGAGTTTAATATTTTTGAAATAATTAAACACATTAAATATAATCTCCCGAGATTGTCCACTAATAACAGAATTATTCTTTCTACTATTTTTCAACGCCATCATTAGAAATTGTCACAAATACACTAACTATCCGAAATAACAAGAAGTCTGAAAAATAATAGCCGCAAATCACTTAAGTGTTACGCACCTGATAACTGGGAGGAGACTAAAGACCACCACCTAAGCCACTAAGCAATTTTCGGTTTGTGCGCGCCGCCAAGTTAACTGGCGATGACAGTACGGACATCCTTACGGACTACTATTAAACAGGACATAAACATTTTCTTTTCTTTCTATTAACCAAATTAGTTTTATTAGATTTGTATTGCCTCCTTAGCTTATCGGGACGCCGATTAAAAGCATGAATTCCATCAGTTAATGAGAAACAAGCTTTAAAAGTATTAAAGCGAATAATAAAATATGCAAAATCCAGATATCAAGACAGATAATTCTCGTGATACTCCAACCCTGGCAGGTACCAAACGCTGCAATGGTCTGCGTCAACATTAATTATAATAATCCCATTTCCAGGCGTCAAGCTCTTCCTGCTATGAGTTACTCAACGTTAGAAGGCACTGATTGGGACTCGATGTAAGTGGAATGTTTGGATAGGTCCTACTTTGAAAATTAGTTTACTGAATATAGTGCGGAATATCTTGTATTTTTATAATTTAAAATTACACATAATGGTCATTTGCACTAAATAAATTACGTTACCCACACTTGACTAAATTCCATTTAGAATTATAAATGTTGTTACGGCAGTTCCGTAAGATATATAGAAAAAGTCCATTGACTAAAATGAAGAAGTATTAAAATTTTAGAATGTTCCAGATCATCGAAATATTCCGATATACCTGGAACGTCAGCAAATAAACAGTAAGTTGATAGTTCAAGTAACAGTAGTAATTGAGTTTTTGAATAGTTCCGTGATTCAGTTAAAGTTGTTATTAAATATTATAATATTGTTTGCTGTTTCACTAAAAGTGATTTTAAAGAAGTGTAAGATTAGTGACAGCGGTGGTATCATATTTTTCTATTCGTCCATAGTTGACTCCATTGGAAAAATTATTTAGTTGGTAGCACATATTATGGATTCCATAGTGATAGCAAAGCTTTTGCTGAATTGTCAACTTTGCAATTTTAGAATAGCTCAAAAGGATCGAAACCGATTTTGTTAAATCGTGTTTTCATCGTCATCAGAATAGGTGGCACCTCTTGCAGCTACCACGACTTCTAGGAAACAAGCAGAGACATTCGCCAGCTGTCTGTGTATGAATTAGTATTTTTCTCGGATCTTTGATGAAGCAGGGTTTAAGCTGAAAGAACATTATAAGATGCTAATGATACCGATTCATACACGGAATGTTTAACGAATTGTACAATTGCGCCCTATATATAGCCTTTCAATATATATATATATATATATATATATATATATATATATATATATATATTGGAAATGTGTTCCATAAAATCGAGTACATCTTGCATCAATAAAAAGTCAGACATAGATAAACTGTTACTTACTGGAAAAACATCCAAAATAAAATTAATATCTACCTGCACCCGTACCCACACAAATTACAGTTATATGTATAACATGTTGCATACGATTAAGACAGGTTTAAAAATTAAAATCACCTAAGATGGGCCTCTAGTATTTCTTAAAAAGAAATATGATATTAAGTACACCTAATTACTTTTTAATCATAGGATTTTTTCTTTTTGTTCTCTATGTGCCAGAGTTAAAACACACCAGTAAAAGATGACAACAAAATTTTTACTATTTTTACCTAAATTTTAAAGAATTTTAAAATGTATTTTGTCCACTATTTTATATTTTATGTGTGTGTTATTAATGTTGAGTGTCTATGCTTTTATAAATAATTTCAACGACTAGTAAGTTGCACTGAAGATTTGTGATATTTTATAAATATTTACAGTTTTTCTTATTACAGTGTCTTGAAAAAGGAATAAAACCATTCCGAAAGCTAGACAAAAAGTCATAAGAGTGTTTCATTACCATCCCGGCCAATTTTCTGACTGCAACCCTAATAAACTGTGTTGTTTGTTTATATTGACAGTCACTAATATCCAGTAATTCTTATATATATATATAATATAATATGATATAATAAATCAATATATATATATATATATATATATATATATATATATATATTTACATATATATGTATATATGTATATATATATTTACATATATATGTATATATACATATATATATATATATATATATATATATATATATACATACAGAATGTGATTATGTAATTTATATTTGTTTTATAAAGGATCGCAGTATGGTAGGCACGAAAAAGCACCCATGCATATATTTTCTTTCTAAAAGTCTGTCTAAATTCTTACCATGAAATGATATGTCTCGTCTTTATTGAGAACTCAGCACATGGTAACAGAACTGAAGGAAAAGTCGAAAGACAAAAAAAAGCAGTACTGCTAGATAGCCCCTCCGAGTAATTCATGTATTAAAATAGTATATCAAATGTATTCATTGCATTTTCGTGGTTTTATTAGCACAATTAACAATGAGGATTGAAAAACTAAAATACTAAACCAAGTTCTATTACACATTTTTCAATTTCTAGCAATACCTGATTCAAGCTTCACACGTTAATTATTTCGAAAACTTACCCTCATTTGACTTTCCTGTAGAATATGCTCAACATACAACCTATTGTCGACCACCAAATGCATCCTAAGAATGTCCAAGAACCTCGGTGTGTCCTGGAGGATCGTGTTCAAAATCAAATCTCCTTCCAATGCTTTGTTGCAGGGAGCAAATAGAGTGATGTCGTGTCCTTTGTCTAAAGTCCTAAGGAAATCTTCACCAGCTGGACCGGCATTCTTGATAGCTTTAAAGAAGTTGCTGAGAATACGACCGTCTTGTTCCTGGTGACACAAACAGTTATGAAGAATTATTAACCAGCGGTAGTTTGATTTAGACAACTAATAGGGTAGTTCTAAAAATATCCGACTGGTAAAGGTCTTGTTACTATTAAATACAAGCATTAGACTTGTTCGTGTTGCGACATGGAAGTATAGACTAATTTATATATTGAATTGTCTATCCTGTAAAATAAATTTATAAGTACTGACCTTTATTCAGTGGGTATTTGAAAGCTGTCAAGCAAAGCTTACATCTATCGTCTATCATCTAAACTAAGTAATAAGCTTACCTTTGTGCATACTTTTCATGTAAATTAAGCAAGTTTAAGAAAATATTACAAAATTTTAAAAATAAAGGCGTTAATAGATGATACATATGTAATTATTCTCGTGACATTTAAATATTTAATCCTTGTTCGTACTTTAAATATACATATTTTTTTAACAAACAGTTGTTATAATGACTAACCTTCATCTTCGTGTTTAATTTATTAGGGTAATAATTTATTTATTAGCTAATGACAAATATAATATTTATTCTAACCTCTAAATTAACATTAAGTTATTAAAATATGACTAAAATCACATCAACAAAGTAATATAAAATATTGTTTAAGGGTTTTTATTTTTAGAGTGCTTGGTAAATCATTGAATTCTCAAGTACCACAACGTGTTTAAATGTGTTGGAGTATTTCGAATTAGAAAAAATTAATGGAAGGCCTTTTGAACCCATTTTTATCTGTTCAACAGGTAACATACAGGTATCTGTAGGTTTCCAAAACTTGGAAAATTACGTTGATAAATGTATAACCAGGTTTAAAAATTAAATAAATAAAATACAAGTGATGTATACAAACGTCCATTGTAATATTAGCTATTTTCTAATTCTTATAACCGATGTAAATTTGGCTCAAATGTTTTAGTTTATTTCGTATAATACGAATGATGACAATGTGCAAAGATCCGTCAGACTTACGGTATATATTAGTTCAGATTTTACAATATTGTTATTAATAATTTTGTGACTAATGTTTTCAGTTTACTACGGTAACTTCCATATATCCGCAGCCTATCAGATGCTTTGAATATACGCCGAATTTAATTAACTTTAGGCTCTCTCTGGAGTTTTTTCTTTAGTGCTAAATATACCATTAAAAAGTTATGCCAAACTTTAATTTGATTCCCGAGGACTTCAAATTCTGTATTTCTCCACTTAGTTCTACAATTTACGATATGGACATTTGGCACTGACAGTCGAGATTTTATATAGAGTGGCCTCTTAATAATGAGACAGACCAGTCAAGAAATATATATATATATATATATATATATATATATATATATATATATATATATATATTTCTTTGTAGTACCAATTGACTTCTGGACGAAAAGTATTCCCATTTGGCATCCGTGAATATTCAAGGGCCACAATATACAGCGAATTCTGTTGCGGTACCAATTGGCATCAATCGCTGTTGCGGTTTCTTTGGCATCGATTGGCTTTGGACCTTTAGCATCCATTGGTTTATGACTCAAGTCGACAATAATACCTAAAGGTTTCGGTGGAATTCTACCTGAGTCAATTCATCTGTTCAGTCATTGTAATATTTTGTTGTCGAAACGGATGTTTAAAAATTTAACTTGTTAGAGTATATTACTCCTTATCTATAAATTGTAGGCAGGCAATTGCTTTTTTCGAGATTGAATATTTTTCTTTTAAAATTATGACAGCTTCAAATTTGATTTAATTTGCTAAATACTTTTATTTTACATTTTTTAAGATCAGTAATTTAAAAATGTTTTATCGTCTTTTAACAACTTCTAGTCTGATTATTCCCTGAGTAAAAGAGCTCTGTTGTAATGAATTATTTGGTATTACTAAAGAAATTCTGGTATAGTAGGATTAAATGTTAAAATTAAATGTTACAATGATTGTAACTTCATGTCTTGGGCTGTTACGTCGCATTATGGGCTATATGGGCTGTATTTTCTCGTTCTTGTTCGTATTTCTCTTCGATTTGCATTTTCGATGACACTTTCCAATATTTTAGCAAATTCAAAGTCCATGAAAAATACTTAGAAAGCAAACAAAAGTACTTATAAGAGTATACGACCATTTGATAACACTCACTGTGAAAATTTTTGCAAGTGAAGATGTTTAAGACAACAGGCACATTATTGCCGAACGCAAAGTGCACATAACTTTCTGCTTTATTTTTTGGTATCTGACTTCTTACAACTGTGTGTATTTTTCTTTCCTCTGCCCATACTTCTCGTACGTCACTGAATCTGGTTTGATGTGGTATTATATAATAATAGATGCACAATCAAAACGAACCAGATTCTTTTACATTAAAAAGAGATAAAATATTATGTCCATATACTATGAAAAGCAATAATTAAAAAAGAGTCGTATTTTAACACATATTTGTTTTTCTTTAACCGTTTGTTAATAAATAATATATCAAAATTTATTCGACATAATGTATGTTTTATTTTAAGGCTGTAACATAAAAATAAGAATTACCTGTTATGAAGGCACTACATAGGTAATTATTATCTATACCTAACAAAAACCAATTTTATCAAAATCAACCTAGTTTGAAATATATGGAGTCTCGATTATATCTCATGGTTGTGTTTGCCCTACGTAGAAAAAAATAAAATAAAATTACTGAAATCTCTTGGGAATTGAAGTACTCAAGAATTGAAAAGATGTTGAAATTACTGTAACTTTGAAGAAGTTGAAAATCAAATGTTTAAAGGTACACTTCTTTTAAACAAAATTCAGAATCAGTATTTTATCTCTTAACTTCATTAGAAGTGAATAATAAAGAAGTTTTATACATACAAAAGGTTTTTGTAAGAAACACAGTTGCAAACATATAATTTACAAAATTTCTTGGTCTCTCTTTTTAAAATGGCGATACATAGCTTTCAACGTAAACAAAGTTTTAGGAGTAGTGTCCACTTAATAGCTTCTAATGGTAATAGTGGGTTAGGGACAATTAAAACCTAGTTAATGTTTAAAATTTGCCAATGTTTTTACTTTATTTTAAGTCTTTATCAAGGCTATACATGGCACATACCTATAATGGTACATAAAATGATCCATTGTGATTTATATACAGTGAGGTCCTAAGGTAACGGATAAATTCAATATTTTTGTAACTAAAAATCTTTTGACGAAATCCTCATGTAGGTCGGTTTTTATTTTTTGTTGTGCATTTTTTTCAATAGAATCTTTTTATACAGGGCGTGTCGTGTAACAGTGGCCAATACCAACTTTCTTATTTTAGATACAACACCCTGTGTATTATTATATTTTTGAATTTCTTAGAATATTAGGTAAAATTTATATTTAATCTTCTATTCTTATCTTTAACCGTTTTTAAGTAATCGAGGTTGGAAAAGTGACATTTCGTGTATTTTTCCTCACAAAATCTAAACAGTTCGACCTAGAGTAAAATGGTTTTTACATTATTATCTTACTTTTTAATATGCTATCTAGTGGTATCAAACCCAGAGATGATAGGATTATATTCAAAATGACAAATTTTGAAATTTAGGGCCGACCACGACAATTTTCGTATTTTATTTTTATTTAATACCACTAGATAGCATATTAAAAACTAAGATAGTAATATAAAAACTAATTAAAATGGACCAAATCCAATAGTTGGCTGTATACCCTGAATCAATATAAAGACAAAAGCTTTTTGTAAATACAAAAAGCTTTTGTCTTAATATAAAAACCATTTTACTCTAGATCGAACTGTTTAGATTTTGTGAGCAATTGTCACTTTTCCAACCTCGATTACTCAAAAACAGTTAAAGATAGGAATAGAAGATTGAATATAAATTTTATCTAGAATATTCTTAGAAATCAAAAGATATAATAATATACAGGGTGTTGTATTTAAAATAAGAAAGTTGGTATTGGCTACTCTTACACGACACGCCCTGTATAAAAAGATTATATTGAAAAAATGCACAACAAAAAACAAAAATCGACCTGTACGAGGATTTCGTCAAAATATTTTTAGTTACAAAAATATTGAATTTATCCGTTACTTTAGGACTCACATGTCGTATGGAAATAATCAACATTGACCACACCGGGTTTATTTAAAAAAAAATAGCCTCGATAAAAACGTAAAATAGGTAAAGTCTATACGTTAGCAATTGTACAAAACCCACTATTACCATTAGAAACATAGACTAGTTAGAAACTTTATTTTAAAACTAGAACAGCTAAGAAAAAATGAATGTTTGTCCAACCTCAAATTCTATCTACAACATTTCATTGGATTTACAAAATCCAAGAGAAAATATTAATATGACGACGTTTTAAAACGTTAATAAAATTAGGTTTAATTCAATAAGAAAGTAATGAAGGATACATTAAAACTAAAGGATTGTAATAGAATATTTTATTGAAACTCGTAATCACTTGAATGAATTATTGTGATTTATATTTATTTTGTACAAATACTTTTATTGTGTCCCATTTCCTGTTTTTAAAAACATTTGGATACTTTTCTACCAAATTTAAAACTTCCATTTTTTTTTGGCGGAATTTTCTTCTTAATATGACGTGCAAAGAATTTTTGCGTAAGTTCTTTTTCCTCTTTTGTCCATGGAACTAAAATACGTTTACCTTTCTCCTGTATTCTATTTTGTGACGGGATGTTTACTTCATTTTGTTGAAGAATAGGTTGATTAGTATTTTCTTCGTCACTATCAGCTTCTTCTGCGTCTTCCAATATCTCGTTATCGACTTCAATCTCATTTAAATTTCGATTTTTATATTGGTCAATATTAGTGTTTTGAGCGAGCAATAATATTTTGGAAACTTTTGCGGTTTGGTAAATGTCTGACGGGAGACGATACCACTCATCATGAGTTTTTGAGGTATGCCCCATAAATTTTGCTAGTTGTTCTAGTTCACCCTTTTCCATTTTTAAAATTTGTATTATTGTTGCTAAGTGTTTTCTGAGGCGAGTTGACGTGAGGGTAGTGATTTTGTTTGCATCATTCAACACCTTAGAAGCATGCTTTCTGAGAACATGATATCCACTGATGCAGTTAATAGTATTCGGTATGCCAAATAGGTATTCGTTGTAAGAGGTAAAAAAATTATTCCTATATTTAATTAAAGTGTCAACTCCACTTTTGGTCAATTTGTCAAACAGAACAGGTACGCCTCTACCTCTCTTACCTCTTATTACTATGCGTTTTAAAGAGTGAACTAAAATTTTCTCGGTTTCTGTTAGGACTTTCTCAAACTCTTTAGAAGATTGAGAATCATGATGTTTTAAATAAATATCTAAAGGTAATCTCTGCAGCTCCCCTACTCGTCTCTTATTAAAAAGTAGTAAGCTGCAATATGTACCTTCGAGCAGACATTTGTACGCTCTTGTTGTTCCAAGCTGTACATGGGTGACCTGGCAGCATTGCACACGGAACACCTGTGATGACATATTAAATGTTGATCAGTTAAGAGTGGATTGCATTCTCATTTACATTTGAGATTCAGAGGACCTTGTCCCCTTAAGCAGAACGGACAACTTTCTAATGGAGAAGCCAAGAGTCACTGATGAGGTCTGGCGGACCGAAACTGCTGTTTGGCGTTTCACACTTGATGGGTTGTGTTGATCTGCGACCATTGGATCAATAGTATAATTCAATGCCAGTAGGTGTATTACCCCTCGGAGTAGTGGTTTTTGTTGATCCAAACATAATTGGTTGGGTTTCGGTGACCTAAACCGATCAGCAAAGGGCTCTTGTTGTTCCAAGTTGTACATGGGTGACCTGGCAGCATTGCACACGGAACACCGGTGATGACATATTAAATGTTGATCAGTTAAGAATGGATTGCATTCTCATTTACATTTGAGATGCAGAGGACCTTGTCCCCTTAAGCAGAACGGACAACTTTCCAATGGAGAAGCCAAGCGTCACTGATGAGGTCTGGCGGACCGCAACAACTGTTTGGCGTTTCACACTTGATGGGTTGTGTTGTGCTGCGACCATTGGATCAATAGTATAATTCAATGCCGGTAGGGGTATTAGCCCTCGGAGTAGTTGTTTCTGTTGATCTAAACATAATTAATTGGGTTTCGGCGACCTAAACCGATCAGCAAATGGCTCTTGTTGTTCCAAGCTGTACATGGGTGACCTGGCAGCATTGCACACGGAACACCTGTGATGACATATTAAATGTTGATCAGTTAAGAGTGGATTGCATTCTCATTTACATTTGAGATTCAGAGGACCTTGTCCCCTTAAGCAGAACGGACAACTTTCCAATGGAGAAGCCAAGCGTCACTGATAAGGTCTGGCGGACCGAAACAGCTGTTTGGCGTTTCACACTTGATGGGTTGTGTTGTTCTGCGACCATTGGATCAATAGTATAATTCAATGCCGGTAGGGGTATTAGCCCACGGAGTAGTTGTTTCTGTTGATCCAATCATAATTGGTTGGGTTTCGGTGACCTAAACCGATCAGCAAATGGCTCTTGTTGTTCCAAGCTGTACATGGGTGACCTGGCAGCATTGCACACGGAACACCTGTGATGACATATTAAATGTTGATCAGTTAAGAGTGGATTGCATTCTCATTTACATATAAAATACTAGCTTTTATCCTCGATTCGATTGTGATGGCGTCTTCTGCCGAGAAGTTTCCCTTGAAAATACAACTTTTTTTAATAAAATGTATCATCTGAGCTTATTTGTGTCCCTGTCAAAATTGCAAAAATAATCAATATGATCGGTTAAAAAGTTAAACAGGGAATGCGAAAAAAAACAAGCCGACAAACACCGTACACTCACAATTATAATATTAGTTAATATTTTCACAGAAAAAAAGACAAAGCATAACCAGAGATAGATAAAAACTAAGCATCTTAACGAAAGAATCTTATTAACACAACGCCAAACCACATTTTCAAAATTCACAACATTTTTAATGCATTTACAACCCCTAACATTAAATGCTTTTTAATACACAACGTTTTAGCAATGTGCTTCAAAAAATTATACACATGGCGCTGAGAAATAAGGTTATAAAACCTTTCAAAAAGAATAAAAGACTGCAGATAACAAGAAAGTAAGATAAAACCAATAATATATTGTAAATCCAAAAACTAAACAAAAAATATCCATTCTAAGAATTAAACTCAAACGCGAATCGACCAGATGTTACTCGAACCTTTATAAACCTGGAATCTAAGACAATCTAAGTGACTAACTGGCTTCCAAAATCGTATCACATCCTGTAGATGCCAATTGAACCGCTAAGCTGTAACGACATGAATATCGCTTCAACTCAATATACACAAATCGATGGTGGCGCTGCTTATTTTTTGCCTCGAACTACGATTTATTTACGAATCAAAAAACGGTCCAATTGGATTCCGGGTTCATATCGCGTAAAGAGCCTTATAATATCATCCACTATGCGTTTCTGATATTATTTTGAAGAGGTCAATTGGCATCCGAATACCGGATGCCAATTGACCAGCGGAAGCCAATTGAACCTACAACTTTACATGTGGGAAGTCAATTGTTACCGTAAATATATATATACATATATATATATATATATATATATATATATATATATATACTACGGACTACGGAATCCTACGGACTTAATTTCCAATATATATGATCAAGCAACAACATCCATTAAAATAGTTGAACAAACGGAGCCCATTAAGATACGGCGAGGAGTCAGACAGGTTGACACTATATCACCCAAACTATTCAATCAAGCTTTGGAAGATGTTATGAGAAAATTATAATGGGAAAAACGGGGTATCAACATAAATGGCCAATACTTGAATCACTTGAGATATGCAGACGACATTGTATTAATAACAGATAAAAGGGAAGAATCGCAAAATATGATGGATGAATTAAATAGCGAATCAACAAAAATAGGTCTACAAATGAATTATAATAAAACGAAAATTATGACCAACCAACCAGAAGAAATAATAATTACAATAGCACGGACAAAGATAGAACAAAAGAATATATATATTTGAGACAACTAATTAAATTAAATAAAGAAAATCAGACCGGAGAAATAAATAGAAGGATACGGTTGGCTTGGGTATCCTTCGGAAAACTTTCCAATATACTAAAAAATAGAAAATACCTCCAATATTTAAAAACAAGAGTCTTCAACCAATGTATACTTCCTGTTCTCACCTACGGTTCTCAAACTTGGACGTTTACAAAGGAAAACATGGAAAAAATAGCAAAGACCCAAAGAGCCATGGAAAGGCAAATGCTGAACATCAGGCTATCAGACAAGAAAAGAAATTCTTGGATCAGCAACAAAACAAAAGTGACCGATGTATTAATGCAGATAGCAAGACTTAAGTGGAAGTTCGCTGGACATACCATAAGACAGAAAGACGACAGATGGAATAAGATGATTATACACTGGAGACCATATAGTTGCAAACGAAAAAGAGAAAGACCACAAATGAGATGGTCAGATGACTTGAAGAAACACGTAGGCCCGAAGTGGATACAAATTGTCTACAATAGAGAGACGTGGAAGAAGGAAGAGGAGGCCTATGTCCAAAATTGGACAGCAAGGGCTGTATAGACCTTATAGACATATGCGAAAAGATAATATCCATAGGATACCGTATTGTTATTGTGAATACAGTTACATATGACAAACTTCGAGATGTCTTAACGTTTGCATGGACCCGCTTAAACTAATATTTGTAAAAACAAAAAAATGATGTGCTCTTGCATGCTATGCTTTAAAGGAAAAACAACAGATATGAGGGCTCTTTCATTCTGATTACTAGCATTGTAGTAGTAAATAGATACTATTTGTATTTGTAGATCATTTTAGCGTTTTTATTTTCGTACATGTCACTAACAGCAGGTTTGTGGACATGTAAGTTTTTTTAAGTTTTTGTTAAGGCTTTGCTTTTGTGCAACAACTTGGCACATTAAGAAAGTTAGCTTTTTATTGTGAAGTAGAGGATAGCGAGTTTTCTAATCTAGAAGTAGAATAACTTTATATTTTTTGTTTTTAGTTCCTCTTCGCTTTCTCAGACTTTGAGCTTGTTTTTAGAAAACGTTTCCGAGTAATATTTTTTGTTCTATTTATGTCAATAATTTGAAATATTTTCGTCAATTGAAATAGTGGTTTGATATTTTTGTGTTGGTTTGTTATGAAGTGAAACTTCTTGCGAGGTACTAGGCACTGAGGAAGGCTAGGAATGACATGTGAGGATTTCTTACAGGATAACTCCATTTTCGTAGTCCTCTCAGAGTATCAATCCCATTGTCGTTAAGAATTTCATTTCTTTATGGTGACACTTTTTTGCGATTACTTGTCAAATCTACTTAGCACCCTAATACTTACCAAATTTGACTTTCTTCTGATCTTTTGACTTTACTTTTGATTTTTACCTAACCGATATTTATACATATTTTATTCTATAGGTAAAAATTACCTTTGTAAAGAACTTATGTAGTATATTTTATTCGTCCCTTTATGTCTTTTGTTTGCGTCGAACTGGAAAATGTTTAAGTTTACTTTTCGCTACAGTAAAGGAGATGCTAATTGTACTTTGGCATTTAAGATTTTACTCGTGTTTTCTTTTGTTTTGTTCAGTCCCGTACTGATAATTTTCGCTATGCTGTTTCATTAGATCTGTACTTGGATTATTTTAAAGACAACTTTTTTATTTTTGCTGTTACTTAGGACTTATGTAAGAGTCTGAGTATTTTGGGCAACCAGTTTATTTGTAGTGAGCTCAGATTTGTTGCAACTGTGCTGGACTACTGCTTGATGGTTGCTGATTTATTTTTAATGTTGTAGAGTTGTTTCCGATTGTAAACACTGGCGTTCCACCAGACTTAAATCGTGTCGGGGGTTGTGTAGCAGGTTGAATTTATATCTTATTACGAACGTATATTTTTTGTTAACTATATCTTGAGATTATTAATTTATATCGCTTCGAATACGTGTAAGTGTTTAAAAGACCCTTGTCGTAATAAATTGTGTTTGGGGCTATATATTCATAAACAAATACGTTTTATTTTAAACCACTCCATTCAAGCATTAATTATACATAATCCTTCTTAAAATTGTATTGGTTTTGGGCTTATAATTTCGTTAAAATTTAATTATTTTCTCATGGAAAGAAATATTTTGAATCAAACTGTACATTCCCTTCCCAAAAACTAATTAGCCTGGGCCTAATTTATAAAAAGCCGCTATCCGATTTTAGTCCTCAACTGCCAGTTATTATTTGTATCAATATGCATTCAGATATGAATATTTGTAGTTAAGTTACGATCGGGAAACTCACAATTTTGTCGTAAGGCGTTTACTGTTCGTTTTTAATTTACTGCGTTATTAATAATAACGAGATAATTATAGGTACAGAAGACAAACTGAAGAGATGGAAAGAATACATTCAGACACTTAAATCTCTCAGATCTATATTGGCAACAAACGGCAACAATTTGAGCAACACACAAAATAGAGCACACAACATCCGAAGATACACGAATCCGACGAGGAGTGCGACAATTAGTTGTTATTTTTAACTGTTATTTAATCTGTATTAGGAATCTGTATTCAGAAAAGCATTAGACGAGGTTCAAGGTGGAATCAAGATTATCGGAACCAGCATAGACAACATTAGGTACGCTGATGATACCGTTCGAATAGCAGGCAACGCACAATAGCTACAAAATATAATAAATGTGGTAGTTCTTCATAGCAAAATGTTCGGTTTACATCTAAATGTTTCCAAAACTAAAATTCTAGTATTTTTAAAGATACCAACAAAGGTACATTTGTATGCCAAGAGACAAATAATAGAACAGGTCACTTCCATAAAATATTTGGAAGCAAATATCAACAGCCAGTATAACCCAAAAAAAAAAAGAAATCCTATCAACAATCGAACAAGCAAGGAAAACTCTCATTAACACGAAACAATTTTTTACAAGATCAGGCCTTAGTCTAGAGCTCAGAATTCGAATAATCAGATCTTACGTTTTCTCTGGTTTGCTGTATGGTTGTGAAAGTTGAACGATGGACCCTGAAATAGAAAAAATAATAGATGCCTTTGAAATGTATATATACAGATAGGTGCAGAGAATTCCATGAATAAACAAAAGAATTACTCAGCATAATCAAAGAGAGGAAAATACATTACTTAGGTTATGTGTTGAGAGGTGAAAGATACGAATTACTCCAAATTATATTGGAAAGTAAAGTGCAGGGCAAAAGATCAGTTGGAAGACGCCAGAACTCGTGGCTGAAAGACCCGAAGAGATGGTTTGACCGCTCATCCAAAGAAATCTTTCGTGCAGCAGTTTCCAAAGCTACAATTGCCATTTGGATCGCCAACCTTCGAAAGGAGACGGCGTAATAAGAAGAAGAAACCTGGACGACCATTAATTAATTCTGCTAGTTATGTTCTGGGTTTATTTGCATTTCGTTTGGTTTCGTTCTCTCACTTGGTTTCGTTTGGTATGATCTAAAATCCATTATATATAAATGTCTATTCAGTATTAGTAAAGATAATAACCAGGATCTAAATATCACGTAAGGCTTTTATGACCTGGAAACCAGTTTTATGCAACAGAAACCTATCGATGAATATTCGTAAGAAGGTCCTAAAATGTTATGTGTGGTCCATCCTATTGTATGGTTGTGAGACATGGACGTTAAAAACCACAATGCTAAAGAAGTTAGAAGCATTCGAATTGTGGTGCTATAGACGAATCCTAAAGATATCGTGGGTTTCGCACACTTCCAATGAAGATGTTCTTCAAATGATTAATTCAGAACGTCTGCTCATAAACACCATAAAGAGGAGAAAAACAGAATACTTCGGCCATATAATTAGAGGACCTAAATACCATCTACTTCGCCTTATAATACAAGGAAAAGTGAAAGGAAAGAGATGAATTGGTCGAAAGAAACTTTCATGGCTGCGTAATATTAGACAATGGTGTGGTTCCACAGTAGAAGAATTATTTCGCGCAGCAGCCGACAGAGAAAGGTTTCAGGAAATTGTAAACATGATGACGGCCAACGTCTGAATACGGACACGGCACCCAAAGAAGAAGAAGATTCAGTATTAAAATTCAGTATTTTTAGAAAAGGTAAAAAATATTCCAAAGGCCTTTATCAATCTTGATTTAACCAATAGGGTAATTATTAAAAATGTACTACCCTGTAAATAATATTATTTCACCGCATAGCTCTAAGGCCACAATTTGTGTTTGACGTGCCCATCGGATGCATTTGCCTCTAAAATTCAAAATAGAACTTTTGATGGTTATGTACTAATTATAGTTGATTAGAGATTTAAAAGCGACGGCCGATATTTTTGATTGAGTTAACTTGGTCGGGACGCAGAGTAATTGTAACTGGCACATGATGGCGATGGCACATAATGGTTTAAATATTGCAATAATTGTTGTAATAGTTGTAGTTAAATTAATATAACATTTTAAGTCATGGGTTGTCATTTTTTTTTTCTTATAAATTGTTGACCATCATAGTCCAATCAAAATAGACATTTCGGTTTGCATTAATTCCCAACAAGCTTGCTTTTTGACAGGTTTTAAATACGTCATTACAAATACTGTATGAAAAGTTTTCATCGATCCCGCTTTTTCGTTCTTTTTATTTGTTTGTTTGGAAAAGTATTTAGTATTTACTTTAATATTTTATTTTTAATATTCTTTTTCGTATTTCTTATTTTATATTTAATATTCATTTTTAACATAAAATGATAGGATTTAATTATATATTTTAATTAAGTATTTTAAATCTACCTTCAATTTTAAATTACTCTGCGCAAAATTGGTGTTGTCATATGTTTTTAAGTTCAAGGAAATACGCTTGTACTTAATTGCCTTTTGGAAGTCTTAATCTGACTACTCCTCAGTGCCGAGTGAGGACCGGTCTTACCCTGTGTAGTGTCACCATAGGGAGGTTGGGGTCTTGGCAAGACTTAACCCATATCTGCTCCCTAGGTGCTCTGCAGAGAGCTTCGACCAGCTCGAAGTTTCTTCTGTGTTTCTGTCCAATTTGGACAGAAAGGTTATTAATAGAAGAATAAGAATAGGTAATTTCTCACAATAAAACACAGTTTAGTAGTAGAAAGATCCAAACAAAAGAGTCTAAGGACGAGTTGGAAGCATAAAATGTTATTTATTAGAATTCTTTTATTTATAGTTCTGCTAGAAGTGCAAGAAGTGTAATTAAAGGTTAATAGATAGCTGCCAATTATATAACAATTATATAACTTATGCCTTTCAAAAGAGGTTACACCATCTCAATGGAATAAAGCTCTTATAGTAGTCATGCACAAAAAGGGAGATATAACAGAGCTAAAGAACTATAGACCTATTAGCTTGTTATAAGTTGTTTATGAAGATAATAACTAATAGGTTGACATCAAAACTAGACTTTTATCAACCTTGCGAGCAAGCAGGATTTAGAGCTGGATATGGAACAAATGATCATTTTCAAACCGTTAAGTCGTTGATTGGAAAAACCATTAAATATAATAGACCCCTGATACTTGTCTTTGTCGACTTTGAAAAAGCATTTGATACGGCCAATCAAAGTAAAATGCTCCAAGCTCTAACACAATGTAGAATAGATCACCGATACATATCCCTCATCAGATACATGTATCAGCATGCTACAGCCTGTGTAAGACTTATTGAGGATATTGGGACCTTTCGTATTGAAAGAGGCGTTCGACAAGCAGACAACATGTCTCCTAAATTATTTACAACTTTGATAGAATACGCTTGTAAAACTATAGATTGGAACGAAAAGGGCATCAATGTAAATGGAAAATTTTTAAATAACCTTAAATTTGCAGATGATATAGTTCTTATTGCAGACAGCTTTGATCAGGCACAGATAATGCTCCAAGAACTCCATACGGCCACAAAAAGAGTTGGTCTTAAAATAAATTTTACAAAAACACAATTTATGACAAATTTAGTCCACAAAAAAAACATCTCAGTAGAAGACAAAAATATTGAGCCAGTTGACTCCTATAAATACTTGGGCCATGAGATCAGAATAAGTCGAGACAACCAAACAATTGAGTTGAAAAGAAGAATAAACCTTGCTTGGGCTGCATTTGGAAAGATGAAGGATATTTTTAGGTCTAAGATTCCAATGTGTCTGAAAAGAAAAGTATTTAATCAGTGTATTTTGCCAGTGATGACCTACGGCGCAGAAACCCTAACACTCACAAGAACAAGAGTAAGTAAACTACAAGTTGCGGAAAGGGCAATGGAGAGAATAATGTTAGGGATTTCTCTAGGTGATAGAATAACCCTATGCTACTATACGCAAAAGATCAGGAGTAGCAGACGTTATTGAAAGGATAACAACACTAAACTGGAACTGGGCAGGTCATGTAGCAAGATCAGTTGATGGCCGGTGGACAAAAAGAATTTTGGAATGGAGACCCCGAATACAAGCTAACAGAAATAGAGGTCGACCCCCAACGAGATGGACAGATGACAGAAAACGAGTGACTACAAATTGAGATGGCGCAAAATCGGACTGCGGAAAAGCATGCGAGAGGCCTATGTTCAGCAGTGGACGTTAGAGGCTAGTTGTTGATGATGATGATGAGATAGCTGCCTACGAAGCTCTAGCGTGGGCTAGAAGCTCATCTATTTCAGCTTTTATGCTATTTATTGGAGTTGTTCTGTACGCTCCAATTATAATCATTAGGGAGGTGTTATGTAACGTATCCAATGGTTTTAACGTTGTTGTTCGCCGGAAGTGTTTGATTAATCAAAATATGAAAAAAATTATTTAAGTTAAAAAGAGCAATTTATAGATAAAACAGTCATCTAAAGCCTGGTATGAATAAGTTGATATTCTTCTTAGGCAACTAGGTTACAAAAGACCAGAATTGGAACATCGTTTATATACTAAGACAAATAATGAACTTTTAACAATTCTTAGAGTTTATGTATTTCTTAATTTTTTCTAACGATAAAACTGAAACACTTCGATTAAAAATGAGTTCAAGGGGCTGCGGGTCCTCTCAATGGGATCGGTTGGGGCGGCGGGTCTCTGAAGCAGCGTTTTTAAGAATATTTTACAGATATTAAATGTTTGTAAATACGGTTGTGGATTCGTCGGTTTGTTTGTCCTATGTATGTACGTGGGAAACTGGAACAAGGTATCTCATAGATATCTTGGTCTTCATTGGGTATTTGGTCTTTTACGGATCTGACGAGATTGGACAACTTGGAGTGAGTAGTGAAGATGGTTTTGATGTTTACAGGGTTAAGAGTTCTACTGATCTTGTCAGTGACACCTTTAATAAAAGGTAGAAATATTTTGGGTTGATCCGGCAGCAAGGTTTCTTTTTTAGATGGAATGAAGTGTTTGCCTTATTTAATTAATTTTTGATGATCTATGATTGTCTTATGGAACGGGAAACAAATTGTTGATAACTGAATTGGGTTGGGCGGGGTGATGATGTGACTGGCAATTGAGATAACGGTTTGTATGGGTGAATTTCCGGTACACGGAATAGGAAAAACTGTAAGGTGAGTGTTTCTGATTAAGAACATCAAGGAATGGCAAAGATGCTTCAGACTCAACTTCCATGGTAAATTGAATATTGGAATGTATTCCATTCAAGTGGGAGAGGAAGAGATCTAATGTGTCTCTATCATGGGGCCAAATAACAAAGGTGTCATCAACGTACCGTAGCCAGTAGGTAGGTTTGAGATTTAATGAGGACAGGGCTGTTGTTTCGAAATATTTCATGTAGATATCAGCTATTACGGGAGAGAGGGGATTTGATTTGTCGATAGAAATGATTTTGGAATGAAAATTTATTTATTGTATATACAGTGTTTTATAAGAGATTATGTGTTTATTTCTAAACATCAAATCCCCCAAGACCCAATATTTTTGCTTTTCACAATCTCCTCACTCTGGTATGATATTTTTTATCCAGTGTAAATGACTTCACTAACTCAGCTGTCTCTCTTCTATAAACTTCTATGTGGATTTTATTTTCAGTTCGTTACTTACATCTGTGTTCCTTATATTCATTTTGGTAAGGCCTTCAGCTCTTCTTAATGCGGTATAACTGGAAGTTGCTTGTCAAAATATTTTCTTTAAATTCTTCATAACTTGTAATCCCCTTAATATCAGAAGTACTTTCGGATATATAGATAGTATAAGCTCGTCATGAAACATTCTTTATATATATATATATATATATATATATATATATATATATATATATATATATATATATAACGTTGAAAAAAATAAGAAGAGTCTTCCATCTTAAAACACAAAATCAAGTAAACTCAAACGTTTGTTCTGTTGTAAAAACGATTCGACTGCCAATATTAACCTCCCATCATCGAATTCATCTTTTTTATTTTACCAAGCCGCCTCTGAAGAAAAGAAAGAATTGGTGCAGATGTCGCAAAATATACTGCTCGTAATTCGTACATAAATACAGTTGAAAATTTATTTATACTCGTAAATTATGTTCAGGATTCCAAATTTTATCTCCTTCCAAAAGAATCGAAATCCAAATAATTAATTTCCCGAAAAAATATTGCCTAAAACGAGTGCTTTTTTATTAAGACAGCTTGGCTATATTTTGTTAATATTAATTATATTTTTTGGGATTATTTTTTGATCCAAATTTATTTGCAAAAAGTCTACATAAATGAGTTGTTGGGATATTACCGGAAACTAATTGTTACCTAACATATTTTATTATACACGACTAGTAGATATATGATTTTATGTATGCGACTATAGTTGACAAGTTAAAAAAGGTATAATAAAAAAACTAGTTACAAGAAATCATCAAAAATTTATTTGTTGTCCTTCTTTTTTATACGTTATTACGATCTGACCCAATTTCTATGACCTATGTTATTGGATAATAAGTCTTAATTGTGGTTCGAAAGAACACCTGTTTTGCGATCTCTTTTGTGTTCCTGGTAGCCTTCTTCCGTTTGGTGTCCCATCTCTTACAATTTTTGCAGTTCATTCTTCCCACATTCTGATTAAATGTTGATTTCCTGTTGACTACATACCTATTTTTGCCAGATACCATCGTTTCTTACACGATCCGGCCTAGTTTTTCCTACTATAGACTGCGAGTACAGTAATACCCTCTTTCTAAGAGACTCATTCATATTCAGCTTAGCAGGGTGCTATTGTTATAGATGTGAAATTTCATAAACAAGAGATCTACCTGTATTATGGAATAATCCCTTGTTTATGGAATATTATTCCTCAAACAATGCCACCTGCTGAGCTGAATAATAATGAGTGAGTCTCTTAGAAAGTACTTCTTCTTCTTCAAGTGCCCTCTCCGCTACGGAGTTTGGCAAATCATCATTGCTATTTGTATCTTTGAAGCTGTTGCTCTAAATCATTGGTTAGATGTGCACTGGAACCAGTCTCTTAAATTTCGCAGCCAAAATGTACGTCGTCTCCATACACTTCGTTTGCCCTGAATCTTTCCTTGGATAATTAACTGGAGCAATCGGTACTTTTCCCCTCTCATCACATGACCAAGATATTCCAACTTTCTTCTCTTGATGGTGATTAACAGCTCCCGTTCTTTGTTCATTCTTCGAAGAACTACACTATTTGTTATTTTGTCTGTCCAAGGTATTTTCAAAATTCTTCTGAATATCCACATTTAGAAGGCCTCTAGTTTATCGGTATTGCTCTTGTTTAAAGTCCAAGTCTCTACTCCGTACAGCAGTATCGAGAAGATGTAGCATCTAACCAATCTCATTTTCAGGTTTAAGTTAATGTCATAACTTTCCAGAATGTCCTTCATATTAACAAAAGCAGCTCGAGCCTTTCCAATTCTAGTTTTTATTTCTTCTGTGATGTCATTGTTGTTATTAACGCTTGTTTCCAAATATTTATATTTGTGCACCCGTTCGATTTTGTTATTGCGAATGTAGAGGTTTGCATTCAATCTTTGTTTTTTTTTAAATAATCATGAATTTCGTCTTCTTGACGTTCATTGTTAACCCTTTCCCTTCACTAGCTGTGACTACCTTGTTTAAAATGACTTGCAGGACTTCTACTGTCTCCGCCAATAAAACCGTATCATCTGCGTATCTAATACTATTAATTGGTTGGCCGTTAACTTTTATCCCAATCTCTTCTTCCTCCAATGCTTTCTTCATAATTTCTTCCGAATAGAGATTAAATAGCATTGGTGACAGGACATATCCTTGTCTAACACCTTTTTTAATTTGAATTTCATTTGTTGTGCTATTTTCGATGCGTGCGACTGCCTTCTGATTATAATACAGAGTAGATATTATTCTTATATCGCGAGTGTCTAACTGTTTAGCTTCCAAGATCTCTAAAAGTTGGTCATGCTTGACGTTCTCAAACGCCTTATTGTAATCAATGAAACAAGCAAATACATCTTGACTCACATCCAAACACCTCTGTGTCAAGATGTTAAATTTCCAATTTTCTGTAAATTCTATTGTAAATTATTTTGAGGAATATTTTTAAGGTATGGCTCCTCAGACTGATCGTGCGATGATCACTGCACTGCTTAGCATGTGCATTCTTGGGAAAAGGGACAAAATTTGATCTTAGCCATTCTTCAGGAATTATACTGTTTTCATAAATCTTGTTAAATAAGTCTACTAACAAATGGATTCGATCTTCGTCTATCAACTTTAGTATATCCGCTCGTAGCTCGTCTGGTCCTGGAGCTTTGCTATTATTTGATGACTTCACCGCTTGCATTACTTCTTCTTTGCTTATTTCTGGACCTGTCTCCTCTGGAAAATTATCACAAGGATGCTGCCTTTGATCGTCAAAAAGTTCTTCTATGTATGTCTGCCAATGTTTTAGTTTCTCTTCTGTTTCCATTATCATGTTCCCTTGTTGGTCTATAAGTACTGTCTGCTTCCTGTTTCTATTGTTGATCATTTCCTTAACTTTCTTGTGAAGATAGAACGAATCATAATTGGCTTCCAAGTTTTCAATATCCTTACATTTGTCTTGTAACCATTGTTTTTTAGCGTCGCGGATTTTTCTTTTGATCTCTGTCTTAATTTGCTTATACTGTTCTTCATTTTTGCCTTTCGATAGTCTTCGAGAATTCATCAAAAAACAAAGTTTCGTCACTCATCCATTCTTTCTGTTTCTTTGGTTTTTCTCTCTTCAGAGTATTTTTAGCGGGCTCCGGCACGTTCTTTTTAATAATGGCCCAGTGTTTATTAATGTCTAGTTCTGGTATCTTCTCTGTCTTTTCAAGTTTTTCAAGATTTGCCTGAATGCTTGTTTCTACCTGATATTTAATTGTTTTATTATTTAAATTATTGATATCTATTACTTGTTTGGGCTTAGGTGTTTGTACTCTTTTAAGTTTTATTCGGAATTGTGCCACTACTGGATTCTGGTCTGACCCTATATCTGCTCCTGGATACGTTTTCACAGATTCGATTGTGTTTTTATATCTGTTGTTTATGGTTATATAATCTATTTGATTTCGTATAATATGGTCTTTAGTGTCTCCAGGAGATTTCCACGTGTAGGTATACTCTTTTTCTTGGTAGTTGATAAAACGTGTTTTTAATTATAAAATTATTTTCCTGGCAAAATTGCAACACCCGATCGCTTCTTTCATTTCTTTGGCCGAGACCATATTTTCCAACCCATTTGCCACATTCTCCTTTCCCAATTTTCGCATTCCAAGTTCGCATTAGAAAGTACTATACAAGTGTTATTATTTTGTCTAAAAGTTTTGCTTTTGCCAGTTTTCTTTAATATTTATATCGTAAACTTATTGTAGATATGGATTACGAAAAACAGTAGATTAAATTGTTAAAATTGATGGAGAAAGTCCCAAGTGACGATAACATTTTTGGAATGATAACGACGATGAACAAGGTAAAGTTGACAACATTAAGGAAATATCAGTGGATAGTGACAGCGAGCAGGAGTTTGATTAAAACCTAGAGAATTATTACTCTAATACATACCAGCGTGATCTATATTTCGTAGGAAAAGATAATATAACAAAATGGAAAAAACATTGTCCACCTAGAAACGTCAGAACACGTAGTGCTAATATTATTCTACAATTACCGGGAGTATTATGTAAAATCTAAACCAAACTCCACACGACATCTGGGAATGCTTATTTGATCAAGAAATGCTGTCGACTATTACCAGCTATCATCATCATCACTCTGTCTTTACAACCCTACATGGGTCCTATCCTCTTTAAGAATTTTTTTCCAGTCGTCCATATCCATCGTCTTTCTCAGCAAAGCACATATCCGCATATTTCTCAAGTCTTCATCGTTGTTATCAAGGAGCCTTGTTCTGGTTTTCCGACCAATGGGTTTATCAAGGAGCGTTTTTCTAGCTGGGTCACTTTGTTCCATCCGCATCACATGACCTATCCACCTCAGACGTCCTATACCTATTACCAGCTATACAAATATAAAAATTAAAAATGAGTCATCCAAATTTAACAGGGAGAGGGACGCAAAACCTACAAACATTTCTGAAATAAAGGCGCTAATTGGTATTTTCTACCCGTGCTGGAGGAAGACATCCCAATCATATGAATTTAAAAGATCTTTGGAAAACTTATGGCAGTGGCATTGAAGTCTTTCGACATAAATCGAAATAAAACACGATTTTAATTCCTTGTGAGATGTGTCCGATTTGATGATTTTCGAACTCAGCAAGAACGAATTCAGTTAGCTAGATTGGCGTCATTGAGAGAACTGATTAATAAGTTCAGTTCAAATTTAAAAAAAGGTGCTTTCTCATTCTTCATGTGTTACAATAGATGAAAAAGTTAAAGCATTTCCGGGAAATGCACCTTTAGGCAATATATCCCTTCCAAGCCAAATATCTCTTTCAAGTATCCAATTAAAATTTGCGCAATATCTGATACAAAATTATTTTATACCAGCCACTTAGAAGTGTATGTGGACAAACAACCAGATGAGCCCTTCGAAATAGATAACAGTGCAAAAGCAGTTGTAGAAAGACTTTCTCAGCATATAAATGGCACCAACAGACATATAACCACAGATAACTGGTTCACTAGTATATAGCTTGCAGATAGCCTAAAATCAAATAATTTAACTTTATTAGGAAACATCTGCAAAAACAAGAAACAGCTCTCTATGGAATTTACTATAAATTCAGGTCGGCCCATCGGTTCCTCGATGTTTGGATTTCATAATGGGAGAATAGTTCCTTCTTACATACCAAAGAAAAATTGCATTGTTCTCTTTATATCTACTATGCACTATGGAGATGACATTGACCCTACATCTGGAAAACCAAAAATGATTTTGTCATCTCTCTCTCTCTTTAAGTCTGAGGAGGGAGTGTAGTGGTCGTCTCCAAAGGTCTTTGTCTCTGGTCATTTCTTTTAACTCATGCACAGATCTTTTGCATATTCCTGTAATTTGATCGATCCAACTTGTTGGGGATCTTTCTCGTTATCTTCGACATTCTACCTTTCATTGGATAATAAGTCTGTCCATGTGTTCTTTGTCCGCTCTCATAACATATCCAAAGTATTTTAATTGTTGGAGATGGACTTTGCAGGATAGCCGTTTGCTGACTTTTAGCTCATTTAAAATTGAAATATTCGTCCTGTGGTCGGTCCACCAAATTTGTAACATTCTTCATTTCATTGTTGTCTATCTTTCCCCATTCCTTTTGTTATAGGGTCCAAGATTCACATCCGTATGCTAGTATTGGGAATATTAAGCAGTTGATCAACCTCATTTTTAGAGTTCGTGAAATTTGAGAGTCTTTTCATATTTTAGTCATCTTTGCCCTGGCCTCCTCTAAACTATGCCTCCAATATTGCGGATACCCCGCCGATCTTCACCAGGTTCTCACGTTTATCAAATTATGCACGTCCGCTGCCGCTTTATCTTCCTACCTTTTCCGTATCCTTCCTTTGGACCTTACAGATTAAATAATAGTGGTGATAAAACGCATCCTTGTCACACTTCTCGACGGATTCGTATATCTTCGGATATTGTGTGCTATATTTTAATTGTTGCCGTTTGGTGCCAATATGGTGCCACAAGTCTTGTTCGTCAATTCTAGTTGTTCTCAGAATTTCGATCATCTTTTGATGGTTAACGCAGTCAAATGCTTTTTGATAATCAATAAAACATGCACATTCATGTCTCTGCATCGTTGTGTTAACACATTTAAGGTAAAAAGAGCTTCTCGTGTTCCCAATCCATTTCGAAATCCGAATTGAGTGTCACTCATCTGAAACTCACACTTCTTGTAAATTCGTGTATGAGTGATTCTGAGAAAAGGTTTAATGACATGAGTCATTATGCTTAATGCTTATTCGATAGTCATCGTAGAGTGAGGCATTGGATTTTTTTGGTAATTTACGAATGCTAATTTAACCAGTCTGATGGTAATTTACCTGTATTATATAACTCATTGAATAGGGCTGTTATTATTCGCTATTATAAGTCGAGGCATTTACTTTTGTTTTCTGAATTTAATTTACAAATTTTGGCATTGATATTGTCTAAACTTGTGGCTTTTCCATTCTTCTGAGCTTTTACTGCATAAATAACTTCTTTTGTTATTTTTGGACCTTTTTCATTTACTCGATCATCCTTGGATGATGCAGAACACGGTCTATCATCGTCAAAAAGTGTCTGAATGTATTCTTTCTATCTGTCCAGTTTGTCTTCTGTACCTATAATTTTCTCGTTATTATTATTTCTTAATATTGTTTTTTTTCTCTTTCTGTGTCTACCTGTCATTTCTTTCACTTTTTTATGGGCATTAAAGGTATCGTATCTTGCCTGACGTTGTTCAATTTCAAGACATTTGGTTGACATGTAGTTTTCTTTAGCTTCTCTGCACTTTTTTCTAATGATTTTATTGACTTGTTTGTATTCTATTGGGTTTATTTTATACGAGGTACGATTGCATAAGTATAAACGCAAATCAAGTAATTAATACAGAAAAGGATCCCATTAAGACAAACTAATAAAAAATTTTACGAAAAAAATACCAGGCATGATATCAACGAACAAGAATAAAAGAATCGTAGGACAACGGTAACGTGCTCATATTACATTT
Source organism: Diabrotica undecimpunctata (assembly GCF_040954645.1). Lineage (NCBI taxonomy): Eukaryota > Metazoa > Arthropoda > Insecta > Coleoptera > Chrysomelidae > Diabrotica > Diabrotica undecimpunctata. Next base: position 37,935,903 of record NC_092810.1, read on the forward strand.
ATCACACGAAAAAACACCCCGGCTGAACCCTCCCTGTTAACGTTTTTCTCGCTGTTCTCGCTGTATTAGTTTTTAATGAACGAAAATGCCACGTTTTTTCTTGGCAATATTTTTTAATTCTGTCGGAGTTCGAGTCATAATTTATGTACGATTTAAGCCTCCAACTGGCTGTATTAGAAGAAACGAGCGGGAGAAGCGGGTTAGTTTACACGGGGAGGTATTAGCGATATTGTGTTTTTATTTCTCATTATAAACTCCGGACGTAGTCCATTATTTAATAAAGGTATCTAGTTTTTGTGCTTGAATTTTAACTCAACATAACTTTTTATGTAAATTTGTTTGGAATTATAGGTATGCTTCATTTGAAAATTATCAACAGGATAGTTTTTATGATAAAGTAATTTTATTCAATCAATAATGCGTTTACGCATTAAATAGTCGAAGGACTAAATACGGAATCCACGAAATATTTACACAGAAAAAGAGTATCAGAGAAGATTAGAAGATTGCTGTGAATAAAATATTAGAAAATGATAACATCGAGAAAAGCTTGGAAAATATATTTCCATACATAATTAACGCAATAACAGAATCACTTATAGAGATAAAATAACATATCATAAAAGAAAATCTCATAGTTTAGTGAGGAGAGAAAGAGAAAAAAAAGGAAGCCTTTTTACAATACAAAACACAATAAACACAACAGGCATTTTTCTTCTTCTTCTTTGAGTACTGTGCCCAAGTTTTATGCGTGGGTAGCTTTCATGACGATTTGCCGATATCGTTCTCGATCTTGCGCGGCATGTAATAATTCATCTGCTGATAAGCCAGTCCATTGACGTAGGTTTCGTAGCCATGATTATTTCTTCCTACCAATTCCCCTTTTTCCGTCGATCTTTCCGTTAAGTATCAACTGCATTATCCTGTATCTGCTTCCTCTCATTATATGCCCCAGATATTCGAGTTTTATCTTTTTTATCATCTATTAAGTCGCCTTCACCTTAAACTACTCTGTTCAAGACTTCTCTGTTTGAAATGTGTTGAACCCATGATATTCTGAGCATTCTACGATATCACCACATCTCGAAGGCTTCTAATTTGTTCATCATGTTAACCTTCATAATCCAGGTTTCACATCCATACAGTAATACAGTATACACATAGCATTTTAGGAACTTAATTCTCAGCTGTACTTTCAGCGAATCTTTCTAAGAATTTTTCTCTCAAAAATACCAAGAAGTCTTTTATCATTTTGAGAGAAGACCCACGTTTCAGCCCCATATATCAAAACTGGTCTTATTAAGGTCCTGTATATATTAAGCTTTAGTGCACGTTTTATATTTTTATTTTTTAAATGTCTCTGGAGGCCGTGAACAGTTCTGTTTGCTATTGCTATGCGTCTTTTTATTTCGTCGCTTGTCGTGTTTGTTGCGTTTACTAGCGATCCAAGATATGTAAATTCTTTGACTTGCTCAAAGGTATGGTTGTTAATTTGAATTCTTTGTTGGATATTTCGAGGGTTTTTAGAAACCAACATATATTTGGTTTTTTCCTCGTTTACCACAAGTCCTAATTCACTTGCTGCGTCCGCAAGCCTTGTAAAACACTGCAATTTCTATACGAGTTTTAATTTCTTCATCCGGATCTAGTGCCTCGTTTATCTAACATCCTAGGTATTTAAAATGGTTAACTTTTGTTATCGGTTCATTATTGACAATTAGTTGTATAGCGCCGAGGTCTTGTTTAATAACCACAAGTAACTTTGTCTTTGTTGTATTTGTGCTTAGTTCGTTATTAGAGCATTCTCTAGTGACTCGATCTATAAGGAATTGAAGATCTTCGATACTTTCAGCCATGATCGTGGTGTCATCTGCATATCTGATGTTGTTAATAGTTTCTCCCCCAATTATCCCACATTACCCTTCCAAGGCTTCGTTAAAAATAAGCATATATACAACCACTATAAACTAATCAGAAATGAAGCGATTGTTTTATAGTCAGACAAATAAAAAGGGTACACTGGTAGAGCTTCTCAAAACAGATGGAGCACGAATTATACGGAACATAAAAAGAAATATGATGAAAAGAGATGAACGAACTAACAAAAAGAAACACATTTAGAAGGAAATATGGCCAGACTCCTTTCGATCCTTATTGGCTAAAGGTCAAAGTAATAATGTACCACCAGGACCAGAAGTAAAGTCAAACGAAGAAATCAATATTGAGAAGGAAGAGGTAAAGAACAGATAAAGACAATAGAATAAAAAAACACCAGGAGATATCAGTGTCTATTTAATTGCCTGACCTTACAGGAAATTAAATAGGCCCTGGCCTATTAGAGCACACGTTATATTTTACTACTTAAATATTTGTGACATTGTGACGAATATGCAAGCTTTTCTGCAATTTTTAGTTTAGCTCTATTTAGAAGCTTAATCTATCTATCATCTATCTTACATGACATTAGTAGAAAGAAAAACTATATGGAGTTGGATTTATTGGAAGATTTGGAAATTACAAGGGAAACAAATGAAAACTCTCACTGTCTTAATACTCAAATTAATTTAAATTGTACTAAATTTAAACCTATTTTTAAAAACTTTATTACAGCTTCACCTCGTAGGGGACCCAGCTCGACTGTTTAGATTTCCTGCACTAAGCACATCCATATTAATTATATAGTTACACCATTGACTGTGGGTTCAACTGAACTACTTGGATTACACCCCATTTATATACTTTGCTTTTAATTTTGATTTTCAATTTTTAGTATTTTAATTACATAGTCAGATCTCTTCCTTTCTACATTACAGATAGTGCTTGGTAGACCGTTTTATTGTAGTCAACCACCCACTGTCTAATATATTGTTTAGTCCTCTTCTTGCATTCTTACTTTTCGTCGACTTCAGTTGCTCTCAAACTAACACCTTAATTATTACAGACATGTTTGAGTGCGAGATCTGGATTATTCAATCTACTTAAAAAATATTCTATATAATTTTATATTTCATCAGTGACCTCCTATAGTAGTGTCAGTTGGACTTTTGGTCAATACTTAGTTTCATAGAATTGTAAAAGGTGCAGATCACATATCTATGATTGTGACTGCTCATCCAAGTTGTCATTTGTCACCCCAACATTTCCGTTAGATCAGGAGCCATTCTGTCTCCGGCTTCTGCAAGTAATGTAGCCTTTCTTAAATAATTTTAAAGTGTTTGTTTGTCCATTTGTAGTGTAGTGTAATGTACATTTATATGTTTATGACATCTTGTTCTTGCCGGATAGGCCACAATTGACGAAGTAAGTCTATAAACGTTAATCACATAAAAACCTTTTTTCAACCATAAACTTCGAGTTTTTATCAAAGTTAATCAATTTGTTTGGTTTAAAAAAACGTTTCTTGGCTTATTTCAGATGCCCCTGAAGATGATCTAGGGATCGAAAGTACTTGGACAAGATTAAATTAAACTGTGCTCGATATATGCCTTTTATCTGATCAAAGTTCATTTATTCGAGCATTCAACCTTATATTTATTTACTTAAATATTTGTTAAAAAAAACAGTTTAATATTTTTACAAACACTGACCTTATATGCCTACATTTCAGTTGTATTTATTTTGTAATAATTTTCATTTTATGTTGTTGCAGAATATTTAGAAAATATATTATAAACCAAATTTAAGACAAAACATAAATGAGAATGTAGTTAGTAAATATCTAGATGCACCCTGCCAACTATCACCTCCAATAAAAGCATTCTCTCCATTTGAGGTTCGTAGAATAATGAGTACAAACTCCCACAAAGCCCCAGGATACGTTTTAATCGATGGGAGAATTCTAAAACATCTACCCAGGAAAGCAGTTTTCATGCTTTTCGAATCAAGTGGAAATATACCCATATTATAATGATTGAAAAGCCAGGTAAATTGATTACAGATCCTTTTTCCTATCGTCCGATAAGCTTGTTACCCTTGATGTTCAAGATATTTGAAAGAATTAAGAAAAGTTTGGAAGAAAAGACTATGTATGCCTCAGCATTTCTAGATATTCAGCAGGTTTTTGATAAAGTCTGGCACAACAGTTTGCTATATAAATTAAAATCTTTACTACCTAGCGATATGTACCTTATCCTGAAGTCCTATATTAACGAACGTTGGTTTCAAGTAAAAATCAATAATGATTTCTCAACCTGTCACTCAATCTAATCTGGAATTTCTCAGGGAAGTGTGCTCGGTCCCTTCCTGTACCTGATTTTTACTGATGATATACCTATTACAGATGATGCCGTATAGCTGTTTTAGTTTGAAACAAAGACCCAGACATAGCATCTGAAAAGCTGCAAAATTACTTGCATACATTAGAGAATTGGTTGACAAAATTGAAAATTAAAGTCAATAACAAAAAAATCAAACCAAATCACATTTACAACATAAAAACGCACTTGTATACAAGTTAGTCTAAACAATGCCCCCATTCCTGCTAGAGACGTCGTAAAATATGTTGGGTTGCATTTGAACCGAAAGCTCACCTAGAAGCAACACATTAACGTCAAAAAAACTTAGCTCGATAGAAAATTAAAATGAATGAATTGGTTTCTTGGTAGAAAGTCACAACTGTGGAGAACAAAATACTGCTTTACAAAGTCATTCTAAAACCAATATGGACTTAAGGCGTAGAACTCTGAGGCCATAGCAAGCCTTCAAACACAAAAAATTTGTATGCCTTCCAATCATAAACACTGCATATGATAGCAATGCAACCATCCACAATGACCTAGGAGCACCAACCGTAAAAGATGCCACATCACTTCACGTCAAGAAGGCCAAAATTTTTAATTTAACGCACCACAACCAAATTATCAGTGGATTATATCAGCCACCAATGGAGGAACGAAGATTGAAGAGGACTTGGCCAGAAGACCTGGTTACATAGGTGAAAATGGAAAACTGTCGCTGGACGGTACCCAAATCAAGTCAATATTGTCGTCACATTTACTAATTACTTAATGTTCCGTTTATGAGTAGATTGTAAATATGCATTTAAGAAAAAATAAAAAAAAATTATGTTGTTGCTCTAAAGTTATTTTAAACTGATGTTAACACCCATTATATACCAATTAGCTCCTTAGCGCCTTGTATATTAGTATTTAATTTTGTAGGAAATATTACAGCCTTTCTTTTGGTATAAGGTTGTGCGTATCTACCATGATTCGTTTTGTAGATATTTAAAAAATAGGATATACAGGATGTTTCATTAAAAAAATTAACTTTGGTTGATTCCGTTGTTCCGATTGACCTTGTGTGATCTAATTTTTTTTTTATTATAGATGTCTTTGATATACGTCAGTTTTGTATTAAACAGTTTTTATGTCATACTAGTTTATTATTGTGTTTTTATTGCTAAGTTTCCAACTACGTAATAGTGTGCTCTATGCCCGCGCGGCCATAAAGTGTACTCTATGGCCCGCACGGGTGTAAAGATACAAATAAAAAGATAACTTACTAGAAATATCTTTTTTTAATAGCATTTCAAATTGGCAATGTTAATATTCTTATTAACGATTAAAGTCTTCTTTACCATTGAATATTTGGACCACAGGGAACTCGGAGAAAATGTTTCGGAGAGATCGGCAAAGCATACAAGTAGTACAGTTTTACTAATGTGTTCTACATGGTTTTCTGTCATAACACGGACGATAGCATGTCTACTAGTAAATATATTGTCAAAATTAAATCGAATTTTCGGATTTTTTAGAACGTATTTATTTGTAGATGCAGTAATGAACTAGTATGACATAAAAAATTTTATGCACCGCGGGCGAACTAAAAACCCTCGGGCCAGAGGCCCTTTTGTTTGTAACATCGTCGCCGTCTGGGCATGAACATCTATTTAATACTTTAATACCCTTTGTACATAAATAACTATTAGGTACTTCATAATTTAACCGGTTCTGGTGCACTTTATACCTATATATTATTTATAAACGCATACGCACAAAGCTTCGTTAACTCAATATTACCTCTGACGAAAATAACACAGATATAAAGAGCACGAATTATAAGGTATTAAATAAAATGTTACATTTTGATTAATATGCACAAAGGCTTGCTCACTAGTAGTATACCTAATGAAAACGTATATTATGTGTACGATCTAAAACATATAAGGTAAAATGGTAAATTATAATTTTAAATAAATTGTATGGAGATGATGCGACATTGACGAAAAGAGCAGGTTTTTTAATAGTTAGACCATGAAATTTAAAAAAACATTTGCCTTTTAAAGTTTATATATATATATATATATATATATATATATATATATATATATATATATATATATATATATAGACGGTAGAAGGTAACCGGGAACGACCCAATACCAAGGAAGCAATAAAAACCGGGTGCTTCTAAGTGAGTGTCTTTTATTAAAAGTCAAGCTTTCGCCACATAATTTTGGGCTTCATCAGAACTTGCTGTAATGGAAAAAACATTCTTTACAATCATCATAATTAAAGATGTTATTTTTAATCTTACCTTAATATCGACACTATCTCTTAGTGTATAATAAAATTGACATGGAAATACACATATTTTTAAAATCAAACCAATCCCATCTCCCTGAAGATTCTTTTTTAAAATTCAAATTTAAATTCAAAAAATGTCTAACGTTTCTTGGACATATTATGTTTATACCACCAACATAAATAATGTAAAAAGACAACAATGTTATATTTGTGATATACTAACAGTTACACGGATGCGTTATTTCCCCTTTTGTGAGAACAAGACTAACTTTCATTTTATATCTATCAACATCATTGATACACTTGATTCTTCAACAAGAGGTATAAAATACATACATCTCACCGTAATGTTGACTACTATACCCAACACTAAATACAAACCAAATAATTTATTAAACATAATATGTTTATATAGAGGAGTGACCTATATATATTTTTAATTTAATTTTGTGTGACAATTAAAAATATCTAATATTGCTGACTAAATAATGTTACTGTTCTAGGCCAACAAAAAGAAGAACTGATTAAGACAGGTGCTGTTTCGATAAGTGACAGTTGAAACAACACATGACTTAATTAACAATTGCTTGTCAAAAATGCCGGCCACATGGTTATAATAAAATAACTTTAAATATTGAATAAAGGCCTTGTTGGCCACTTTTCCTCCAGTTGGGAGATGCGATTGGTTTGTTTTTAAAAATATGTCTATTTTCATGTCAATTTTATTATACACTAAGAGATAGTGTCGATATTAAGGTAAGATTAAAAATAACATCTTTAATTATGATGATTGTAAAGAATGATTTTCCATTACAGAAAGTTCTGATGAAGCACAAAATTATGTGGCGAAAGCTAGACTTTTAATAAAATATATATATATATATATATATATATATATATATATATATATATATATATATTATTTTATAAATTAGACAGATTTAACTGCTAGACAGAAAAATTTGTTACAAATAACAAATGTTTCTTCTGCTATTGAGGATTCCAATGATATTATTATTATATACTATATTTTATCAGAACCATCGCTACCGCACCACAGAAATATATATCATAGACAAAAGTTTTAATAGTTTTATGAATCCAGAAAATACTCTAAATCTCGTTAAAGTTTTTAAAGTGTATAAGCAAAACAACAAGCGAGAAATTGTTTCCATTATAAGCCGTTAAAGTAGATGGCGCTTTCATAAGGTAGTACGACACTCAGCTTGCATTAAATAATAATTTTGTATTACTAAGAATATTAAGTTGTTTACTTATAGCCCAGGGAAATAAGCATTTTTTCATGACACTCGTCCGGCCAGGCAAACGACAGTTGTTTTGAGTAGTATGGACCTCTGTAACAAAAACCTATATGTTTCCTGCAGTCGATTTTTTGGACTTAATTAGTTATTAACAAATTAAGGTCAAAAAACGGAAAATTTTTGCTTTTTTCGTCCATCAGCACAAAGTGAAGCATTTTAAACAAATTTTAGAAGAGAAGAAACTTATAAGTCATATAAAAACCTTCAAAATGGCGTTTTCGAAATGTTTCTATCTTTATTTGTTGCTTGGAAAATTGCAAAATAAGTCAAAAATTTCGGTTTTTTATAAATGTTAATAACTTTTCTGAAAATAAACTTATAACATTTATATTTCATGAAATGCTGTGCCTTTTAGTGCTTAAACTATGGTCAAAATTTCAAAGTGATCAGTCAAATAGTTTAAAAGTTATTTTATTTGTTTATCCCAAATTAATTTTTTTTGCAACAATATGTCAGAAAATTATATAGTTTTAGTAATTGTAATGATAGTTTCTGGAAGAAGAAGACTTGTTCTTTTATTAAGATTAAAAAAAAATTCAGAAAATTAATTTTAAATATTGCAAAATAATTTTGCAAGAACATGTCGCTTTTTGGCTTATAAAAAATTAGAATAACTTTTAGAAAAATTTAGAAGACGCCATTTTGAAGGTTTTTATATGACTCAAAAGTTTCTTTTCTTGTAAAATTTGTTTAAAATGCTTCACTTTTTGTCCATAGACGAAAAAAGCAAAAATTTTCCGTTTTTTGACCTTAATTTGTTAATAACTAATTAAGTCCAAAAAATCGACTGCAGGAAACATATAGGTTTTTATTACAGAGGTCCATACTACTCAAAACAACTGTCGTTTGCCTGGCCGGACGAGTGTCAAAAACAGGGTACTTTTTTTGCTTATTTCCCTGGTCTATTATGGACAATCAAAACAAAATTTGGCATAAATGATTTCTTTTGACGTTTCAGAAAATACATATTTGCTAAGTAGCCGTTTTTGTGCTCCCGAAAAGGTTATTAATTAATAAAAATTCATGATTTGCACAAAATATATTGATGCCAAATAAAATACGACAAAGAAAAGTAGTCAGAAGAATAATGTCAAGAAGCAGAAAGTTTACATTTCTCATTACATTTCTTTGTCAAATTTTACACAGGATTAACAAATCACGCAGGTTACATGAGTTTTCAGGGATAAACAAGTGTAATGTATATTCATAATATAAATATGAATTAATCTAATATTTTAATTTATTATTACAATTCTTCAAAAATCTTGTCTTATACAGTGTGGTCAAGCAATACACTTTAAAATATTACGATTTAATTTCGCGTGTGCTTTTGTGCTTTCTTTGTGTATTCGTTATTGTTTCTCTTACTTCTTCTCTCTCCGTTTCTTGATATATTTCTTCGAAACACTTCTGGCATTCCTCTGCTTCTATAGCTATATTAGCAGTTTGTTTTCGGTTACCCAGTTTTAAGTATTGGTACAATGGTTGTGAGTTGTTTCTTTTATTTTCTGTTTCTATTTCGTTCATAATTTCTACCTTTCTTCTTCTACTTTTAAATTTTTTTTTATTTAAATAATTTTTTTGTCTTTTGCCTTTGATCTTTGTATTTTTCTCATTCCTCTTCTGTGCTGGTGCTAAACCATTATAATCTTGTTTTATTCTTTTCTTACACTGGTAATTTGCCCTCATCGTCAAACCAATTATTTCTTTTATTTTGCGTTTTGTCAACCCCGTTCTCTGCTGCATTGTTTATTTGTTTTTTGATTTTTTCCACTGTTCCTCCATTTGTTGTTCTTTGAACTGCATCTCTGTATTTACTTCTTGTACAAATCTTCTTCTTACTTATTTTTCTTTCAATTTATCTATCTAGCAAATGGTCCGAATAACGTCATTTATCGATTGTTTGTGTCTTTTTAATTTTCCTGCAGACTTCCTGGTCTCATACATGTTATTTGGTGTATGTCTTTGTGTTTATATCTCGTGCTACCATAGTCTTTCTCCATTATTGTTTGTTGTGTCATGCATTGAGTTTGCACCTGCAACCTATCAAAAGCAATTTTCTTTTTTACAGATTGTAAGATATTACAAAAGTCACTGATTAATCGAAAGAAGACTTATTTTTAATTGCTAAAAGCATTCGTGGCATCAGCCTACTATGGTAAGATTTCCCGTAATGCATTAAATAAGATTTGGGTTGTTTAATAATGACATCAAAACTGACTTTAAATAAAACATTTAGTAGCAGTAACAAAGCATTTTGCGGTATTAAATAACCATCTATGACCTGTTTTTATAGGAATAAACTATTAGGTACCTATGGTTATCCGTAGGTATTTAGCTTTAACGCAAAAATATCACAACTAAGAATTATTATGCAGCTGCTTTGTAAAATGCGATTACCTCGATAAATGTTGAGTTTTAAAGTTATTAACAAGTATCTTTTTTTCTTGAAATAATGTATATTCAATATTTTTTGACAAAAATAGTATTAACTTGAAAATCAAAAAACTTAAGAGCAAATTTATGCACATATGTGGTATATATGGCATGCACCGCACGTGGTATGCACCAAATGATAATTTTTTATTATCAAAAACCTCCAGTTATAAATTTTTATACAAAAATATCCACAAACGTGGTTAGTTAAATTTTAACTGTAACGATTTGTATCTTTCATAATATCAGCTTTTAATTAAAGCAAGTTTGATGAAATCATAATATTTTAAAGTGTAGCATCCACTGTTTCTTTTTGTTTAAATACTAAGTAACCACCCTGTATAAATTCAATAAATTTTGTTACGAAAGTAACAAACATTTTTATAAATACATTACACAAATTTTAAAAAATATTTGTTATACAGATGCAGTATGTTATATAAAAATACATTTTATAACATGCATCAGTATATTTTCTGGATTATTTTCTAATTCTTACATGGTCTAACTTAGTCTAAGTAGGACAATAACAACATCAATTTTCTCCAATGAGAGACATCAAGTTACCTGATATTGCTGCAGTTTCCAAGAGAAAAGCAAACAAAAGCATATTGTTAATTTTTTGACGATGGCAGAGGCTTTTATTTCCAAAACGTTGAGTTTTCCACAAATCAATTTTTTGTTAATAGTAAAGTAAATATTTAAAGTTGTTGTTTATTTGTAGCTTTGTTTGCTTTTTCATCTTTTTTAACTAGTATTAACCTAGTATTAATGTAATATAGTATTTAACCGTATAGAATAGGAATTTATAATATAAATCGATAAGTTTTAATAGTACAATCGGTAAAGCTATTCAAAGTGTACCGCGGAAAAGTTATAAAAATCATTCAAATACCGTTGAAAGTTTGCCGATGCTTTGACAGGTTTTTCCAATTGTTTTAGGTTGTCTAGAGGTCGAATAACAAAAGTTATACAAATGGTTTTTGTAAATTTGTATTTCTTAACAATTTAATTGAAAAATACTTTTAGAATTTTCATCTATAAGTTGAAATTATTATATATTATTCTGAACCTATTTTCTTGTCGTTTTTTTGTAGCTTTTAAGGCCGATATGAATATCAGATCATTAATCAATACAAAAGATGTAATTCCTTTGCAACACAAGTCTGGAGTTATAAGCTTTGTTGTAAAGCAGTTTACATCGACCAAATTGGAAGGAGAATAGAGGCACGCATTTCAGAACAACTAAAATTAATTAATAAATACATAAACACATATGTTTGCAATACTAACTTTGCTTTCTCCAACCATACTCTGTTAATAAATCACTCACATTCGCTAGGTGTTAAACTCTTATATAATTCTTGTACCATACCCATCGTGGTATACACTTTACATCACCCCATTAAACCTTCGGAAGGAAGACTTTCAATAATTGTTACCATTTCCCCTTTGGTTGCCTATGTAAGTTTACAACTAAATTCTCTTTCGAAAACCACCTAGCTGCACTTTTAACAACTTTTGTACTTATCTCATATATCGTTAAAATATATTAAATTTTACATAAATTTCCATACCCTGATCATAATTACTGATTGTATTGCCGAATAGTTTTCATGCCGATTGACAGTATGAAGGTACAATAATGACACATGCCATCCATTCTACTCCCATTCTCTCCCTCTCCAAAATGGTACCCAGAAGAGAGCACTTAGACTTAAGCCGTTGCCCTTTTTAATATATTTCCTATGGCGTTGACAACCTAGCCAATTTCCTTTAATTAAACTTCGTAAGTAGCAATTTTTTTTACCTTAAATAATTTTCTGTACACGATGTTCTTTCTTAAAGTTGTATATTCTTGTGCATTTCAGATTTTTTTTATAATTTGTGGTATTACTTAGAGTTAATAATAATTGTATTATCTTACATTCTATTCTGTATTATCTTACAAACTACAGAGATACTTTTCATTATTTGATCTTACATTTAGTTTACTCTCAATATTAACAACAAATTCTGATTTTATATGTATGTTCGCATTCACAAGGTATTTTGTAAATACAGTATTTTGTTCTTTCTTGCTCATTGTTAGGTTTAGTTTTAAATAGCTCTCAATGTGTCTGTTATTTTAAATGTTGTTGAAATATTAAATTTATTTTCGATCGTATTCAGTTTTTCCAATAAATCTTTTATATATGGTAGTAGTATGGTATTACTATGGTATATAGTCCAGTAGTCAGAGATATTACCGGTAAAAATCATACGCACAAAATTAATTTTGACAAGAATATAAATTTTGAGTCCCCAAAAAGGCAAAATAATGCAAAATAATTTACCACTTTTACTCCCGGGCTTTCGCCTAAAACCCCCTCTTAGGGAAAAACGCAAATAAATCGATTTACCAAGAGTCTTTCCGCCGTAGAAAAAAATGTTTCAAATAAAAAATGTATCTGAGATGATTTTGTATAAAAGTGTTAGTAGCACTTCTTATGCAAAATGAATTGTTCTCTTAGAAACAACACTTGAAGCGACCGGCGGTTTTGAATGTCAGTAGCGCGTGTGAAATCAAATTTGTATTAACTCGACGGTAAAAATTTGATATCTTCTGATCAGAGCGTCCCATAAACAAAAATCAAAATGCGTTTTAAAGGTAAAGAGTGCAGCTTGCATATGCAATTTTTGTATTTTGATGCAAATGAAATTAGTTTCTATAAATCTGTTCAATACATAAACGTTGCACAATTTTTGTCATTTTTTACGATTCTCGTGAGATTAATAAAATTTATCACTTTTATTAACCAGTGGTATTGAAATTTCCATTTTTAGAGAACAATCTTCAAAACCTTTAACGTGAAATTTAAATTTTGAGTTGTCGCAACAAAACTGAGGAATTTGAAATAAATATGACTATAAAATGCCGAATTTAAACTTTTACAGTATAAAAGCACGTACCAGGAAATACCTCCAAGAACACGGTTTTGGATGTAATTTGTAGCAAAAGTTAGATAATTTTAAAAAAGGTACTAGTGTAATTGAAAAATAGCAGTTTTAAACGTTTTAGATTGTTTGTAATGTAAACGTTTAAATTTAGCGTTTCTTAAGCATATTTCAAATGCCTCACATTTGTTGCCAAAACTTAAAACTTATATTTCATGCTATAGGTTTTGAAAATTAGGCTCTAGTAATTAAAACTTCATAGTGATCGGTCAATGAAAGGAATATATTGTATTTATTTCATGGAAACCATAAAAAATGGCAAAAATCGCGTCACGGTTATTTATTTAACACATGTATAAAAACTAAGTTTATTTCCGGCAAAATACAAAAATTTTATACGAAAGCCGACCTCTTTACCTTTAAAATGCAGTTTGACTTTTGTCGATAGGACAATTAAATCAAAAGATATAGAATTTTTACCGTCGAGCTGATACAAAATGAACAGTGACTTCGCGCACGTGACTGACATTCAAAATCGACTGTCGCTCCAAGCGTTGTTTCTGAGAGAACGGTTCATTCTACACAAAAAGTGCTAATAAACATTTTTGTTTAAAATTATCTTAGCTACATTTCTTATTTGAAACATTTTTTTCTATGGCGTACAGAAACTTAATAAATCGATTTTTTCTTGCTTTCCCCCCTCTACGAGGAAGATTTTAGGGAAAAGCCCGAGAGTAAAAGTCTTAAACTTCTTTTCTTTTTTTTTGTTGGCCTAAAATTGACATTCTTGGCAAAATTCAGCTTGTTCGTATAATTTTTAGAGGTTCAGTATTTGTGTTCAGTGTGTGTTGACTTAACTGATCTTTACCTCCAAACCGAGCGGTCATTGTGTAAAAGAAAATTTATAAAACGAATGTTATATAATAAATATTCACCTTTCAAAATTCACATTCAAAGGAATTCTTTTACGAAAAAGATGATGTTATTTTAAAAAGATCTAATATGCTCCTTCAAATTGTGCGGCCAATGTGCGAAAAATATCTTTGAGCTGTATTTTTATAAGAAAGGTCGTACTTTTTGATAGATTTAATATACTCGTTCAAAAGGAATGGTCATTGTGTGAAAAAAAATCTATAAGAGGAATCTTTTTATAAGAAAATGGTATCTGTCAACAAATTTACTAGAAACTGAGTGGTCACTGTACAAAACAAAATCTTTAAAGGGCATCATTTTATAAGAAAAATGAAATTTTTGAATAGAACAATATAGAGTGTGTATATGACCCCCCCCCCCAGAAATTCAGAAAAGTTTCTTCAACATTTAAGAAAACACGTCAATTTGTATTGCGAGGGGAACGAATTTTCATGTAAAATTCATACTCTCAAATGTAACCCCCTACTGCCCCGCATCAACGCACATTTTTTTTTAAATAGCAAGTGTGGTCGAGTGGCACCATTTGAAAGGTATTTTTTTTCTCTACAAGACACTCTATTTTTTTAATTTTTGCAATAATTTTGGATTTAACTAATTTACTGGTTGAATATCAGTAATAACAAGAAATAGATAAAATTTCACCAAATTAACCAACTAAATGTTCTTAGTGTCCTCCAATACAATTCAATCAACCTGCAAATCGATATTTAAATATTTTTTTTTCTTTTTGAAAAATATCACTTTTTTATATAAATTTTTTTTAAAGATAATGAATCATCTTCTTTAGTGTTTATTAGGTAATCTTTGATTTGAGATTTGCCAACGACTGATTCTTCAGAGATATTATTGTAACGGCTTACAAAAATGGGATATTCTACAAGAAAGAATAGAATTAGTTAAACTATACTATGGAAATAATTAGTGTGCTAAGGCTACGGCAAGGATCTTTAATACAAACTAGAAAAAACGTAAGTCACCAATACGTTAAATATTTACCTGATAAGTTGAAGTTACAAGTGGCGTTAACAACACAAAGCACGAAGTAGATCATCTAGTGCGAAATGAAGCAGTTGAACTGGCAATATTGGGTCATTTACAATTGGATAATCAACAGTCTATCAGAAAACCATCTCATGCATCTGGTGTATCAGCATCTAGTGTTTATCGAATTATAAAATCCTATAAATTTCACCCTTATAAATAAAATTACTCTATCAATTAAATGAAGATGTTCCTAATCGTCGGCTTAAATTTGTGAAGAATTTAGGGAAATCATAAATAACAACAAACATCGATTGTACACGTGTATACGTGTTTTCCGACCAGTATACTTTTATGTTAAATACTAAAGTTAATAGACATAATTGTCGTTATTGGAGTAACAGTAATCCTCATTTATTCATAGAGGCACATACACAAAGGCCTCAGAAATTACATGTATGGGTTGGCATTTTAGGGAATCACGTTATTGGACCTATTGGACCTTCAAGAAATAATTTTATTTCTTCAAGGAAATTTCAATGGAACAACCTATTTAAATTTATTAGAAGACGTTACTGATCCGCTGATCACTGACTCATTAAAATCTGATAATATTCTTTTAGAGGGTGTACAGGCTTTCCAACAGGACAAGGTACCCCCACATTATGATATACTTCTTCTTCTTTGTGTGCCGTGCTTGTATTCAAGCATTGGCTATCGTCATATTGACAAGCTGATGAAATGATTCTCGGTCGGCAGCTAGATGAAACAGTTCCTCGACCGTTCGACCTGTCCATTGTCTAATGTTACGCAGCCAGGACAGTTGTTTTCTTCCGACCCAACGCCAACGTTTTTCTTCGATTTTGCCCTGAATGATTAACCGGAGTAAGCGATATTTAGGTCCTCACATCATATGACCGAAGTATTGGACCTTTCTCATTTTGATGATGTTGATCAATGCTCACTCTTTGTGCACGGTCTCTAGCACGCGTTCGTTAGATATGTGTGCTGTCCACGGGATTCTGAGCATGCGACGGTAACACCATAACTCAAACGCTAATTTGTTAAGATTTTTTATTTTTGTTGTCCAGGTTTCACATCCATAGAACAAAGTGGACCAGACGTAGCACGTCAATACTCTTAGACGTGTGGTCAACGACAGACTTCTACTGCATAATACAGAACGCCAGTTAATAAAGTTTTTCCGTGCGAGTTCTATTCTGGTCGAAATTTCCTCGTCACTTTCAACCCTGCAGTCAATCCAGCTACCCAGATATCTAAAGTGTTCCACCATTATCAGAATTTTGTTATCTAATCTTAGTACTGAGTCTTCGATATTAATTTTTCCGACCACTATCCATTTTGTTTTTTTTTGCGTTGATTGTTAAGCCATTTTCAGTGCATTCGTTGTTTACAGCATTCAACAGGGTTTAAAGATCTTCTAGACTCTCTGCCATTATTGCGGTGTCATCGGAGTATCTGATGTTGTTAATAATTTCACCACCGATCTTAACACCTTCGCGGCGATTATTTAACGCTATTTCAAAAACTGGTTCAGTGTAGGCATTAAACAACATCGGTGACATAACACATCCCTGTCTGACACCACGCTTAATCCTGGCACCGACAAAATTTTTAATTTCTAATTTAACCGAGCTGCCACCGTGCTTCGGAGGGCACGTAAAGCCGTCGGTCCCGGCTAAGAAAGTAGTCGTTAAGTCATGTTAGGGGCGCTTGCGCGACCTGAAAACCCTAACACTAGACCTTAGCAAGAAGGTTACATGAACTTACTTACTTACTTACCACGCTTAATAGAAACTTTAGCTGAAACCTCTTGGTCCACCTTAACACAAGCGGTCTGATTGTAGTAAAGATTTTTAAGCAATCTAATGTCATACGTGTCCAGACTAACTGAGTCTAGGCATTGAAATAATAATGTATTTGGAACTCTATCAAAGGCTTTTTCGAAATCTATAAAACATACGTAAATATTTTTCCTAAACTCAATGCTCTTTTGTAAGAGTATTCGCATGTAAAAAGAGCTTCTCGTGTACCCATACCGTTTCGGAAACCAAACTGCTCATCACCAGTTATCCCCTCACAAAGTTTATATATGCGACAATGCAATATTTTCATAAAAATTTTGAGCGTGTGACTTATTAAACTGATGAGTCGATAGTCACTACACTGTCTGGCATTCTTTTTCTTGGGAATAGTTATAAATACCGATTCTAACCAGTTGTCTGGTAATTTGCCGCTGCTGTATATCTTATTAAAGAAGGATGTGATAATCGCAACACTCTCATTATCTAATAGTTTTAACAATTCTGCAGGTATTTCGTCAGGACCAGAAGCCTTCCTTCGTTTCGCTTAGTCGATAGCCTTCTGAACTTCTGAGATTAGAATCGGTGTGCCTGTATCTCGGTTAGATGTTATTTCTTGGTAGATTCTTTGGTTCTCGTTAAATAATTCTATTATGTAATTTTCCCATTCGGTACAGCGCTCTTTTTTATCACTTAAAATTCTACCACTAGAGTCTTGTAATATATTTTGCCCATACGTTCTGTTTTTGCCTGTTAATTCTTTTAGTTTTTTAGGCAAATGGAAGCTGTCGTGTTGTTGCTCCAGTTTCTCAATTTCTAAACAGGATTCTTGTAGCCATCGGTCTTTTGCTACTTTAATTCTTTTTCGAATTTCTTTATGTATTTCATTGTATTTTTCTCTGTTTATGGATTTATACTGCCTCCGAACGTCCATTAGATCTAAGATGTCTTGTGTCATCCAGTCATTTTTAACTGTTGGTCGTCTTAGAAGATTTTCTCGAGATGCAGTGGTTATTGTCGTTTTCATTTATTCCCAGCAATCATCTATGTTGTTGGTATCTTCTAGTCTAATTTCGTGGAACTTGTCGTTAATTTCTCGAGAAACCTTATTTAGAGTGCATGGTTCTTGGAGTGCATCTAGTGATATTTTGGAGGTTTTCTGATTTTTACAGACTCTCTTTAGCTTAACTGTGATTGTAGAGCACAGTAGAGTATGGTCTGCCGAATATCGGCACCTACGTAAGTCTTGACCGATTTTATGCAGTTTTTAAATCGTTCATTGACTGTTATATAATCAATTTGATTTCTTACAATATTGTCTCCTCGATCGCTTGGAGACTTCCAAGTATATAGTCTACGTTTTGGTAGACAAAACCATGTATTCATAATTACAAATTTTTCCTCTTGGCAGAACTGCACCAACCGTTCTCCTCTTTCATTGCGTTGTCCTAGACCGAACTTTCCAGTAATATTGATACATTATGATATACATACACGTAAGACAAATTTTAAATCAACGTTTTTCCAGGGAGTTGGATTAGCAGAAGGGGTGCAATAGAGAGGCCGGCCAGATCACCGGATCTTTCGCCTATGGATTTTTTTGTGGGGATACCCAAAATAAAAAATATACGCCACTTCGCCTGCAGATCTTGCAGAGTTGCGACAAAGCATTGTAACAGAAGGCCTATTATTGACACACGAGGTATTTGCAAATGTACGAAGAGGCTTTGAAAATATACTTGATTATTGTATGTAAGTCACAGGAGGTTATTTCGAAGATTTAATTGGTTAATTTGATGAACTTTTATGTTTTCTGTTATTACTGATGTTCAGCCAATAAATTAGGTAAATCCAAAATTATCTTCAAAGTTATTCTGTAAGTCAAATTTTCGTTAGAACACACTGTATATTGATCTATTTAAAAATTTCATTTTGCTTACAAAAAGATCCCCTTTAAAGATTTTGTTCAAACTGAGCAGTCATTGTGTAAACTTTTTTATTTTATAGGACTAAAGTTTATTAATTTTTCTTCCTGATATTAAATTTCAGTTATTGTGTCAGAAATGTTGCAATACACTTTTAGTTAAAAGGTAACTGTTTTATTACGGCTTGAAAACTAAATAAACTGAATTGTTACATCTGTTTAATAGCTTTCCAGAGAAATAATTGACTTCCAGTTAAAATATATTAACGTGAAATGGTACCAGTATTAAAATATTTATATTTTCAACTGAATTTACAAAATTTGAAGCATGTAAAATATTAATGAATGTGAATGGAAAATTATAAATTGTTCGAAAGTTTCCAGTTATTGTATAGAGTTTATTCCTAATATTTTGTCAACTACATGACAGGGAATTTTGTGTATAACATTTGTATTAAAAGTGTATATATTTATCACCACATTGGTTTTAATATTTAATGTATTTAACATTGTTTGTTGGTAATACGTTTAGGTGATTTGTGTATAGTATGGTTAATTTGTTTCGATTTAAGAGCCAAGAAGTAGAAAGGTGTCAAAACTATTAGCCACATTATAAAACTCATCAAACATTCAAAAATAAATCAGTAAGTGCTTTAACAACTTGTTCACAAGTTGTTAAACCACATGCACTGTGTAGAAACAATATTCAAGAAGCTGTAAATGACATATTAGGACCAAAATCACCATAATAAGCAACGGTTGGTTCGACAGGTAATGTCTTAGCTTTTTATGTTCCAAATACACTGTAATTTTTTTATTTTAAATATTTACTTTTTCTCTCTACTTTCTGAATACTTACTGAAATAGGAACAGAAATTTTTACCCGTAAAAATCATTAGTTTAACGATAAATGCAAGAATGCAACAAAAAAAAAAATGACGCCTTTAGAAAGATTGTCTCTAGAACTCTAGAGAATTGTCAAACAAAAAGAAGAGAAGGATACACAGGGAACAAAACGAAACCACTTAAATAAGGAACTTTAATATATAGAAAACCTCAACAGAGAGAAATATTTCAGAGCATTCTATAAGTAAGTTAACATTAACAGAAAAGAATTCTCGGCAACCACAAGACAAGGCAGAAGTCAGAATAGCAACCTATTAACAACAAGGTAAGATGTATTGAAAGATGGGTGGAATACTTTAACCAAGCACTTAATATTGAGGAAGAAGAAAAAACCTGCAAGACGAAAGAGATAAGGTAAGGGAAAGAGACCAGAGGGAAGAGAAACCACCAACGATTCTTCGAAGTTAAAGATGCAGTTAAAAACTAGCCACAAACAAATCACCCGGAATAGATAATCTCCCAGCATAACTATATAAAGAAGGTGGCCATGATAACCTAATGGCATTACAGCAGCTTATAAAAGAAATATGGACACATAAATCCCTCCTCAATGATTGAATATTGCA
Source organism: Diabrotica undecimpunctata (assembly GCF_040954645.1). Classification (NCBI taxonomy): domain Eukaryota; kingdom Metazoa; phylum Arthropoda; class Insecta; order Coleoptera; family Chrysomelidae; genus Diabrotica; species Diabrotica undecimpunctata. Next base: position 37,956,258 of record NC_092810.1, read on the forward strand.
ATACTTTGCACCATACACAACACAAAAAAGAGGATATCTTTGAATGCTCTAACCACAGAGGAATTACGATATTAAATATTGTTCTGAAGCTATTTTCTTGTGGCATTTTAAAGTAAATACTATTTTCAGTAAATAAAGAGCGAAAGGAGTTAGAAGTGTCTGGGCCTTACTACCTGTTAAAAAACCGTTAGCCAGTATTCGAGATTCATAAAAATACAGGTGAAAGCTGAGTTTCAGCTGAACTGACGAATTTACTGATTTAAAAGGAACATTTGGAACTTAAGTTAATTAGAATGTAATAAGAATGTAATTAGAATGTAATTAGAATGTAATTAGAATGTAATTAGAATGTAATTAAAATGTAATTAGAATGTAATAAGAATGTAATTAGAATGTAATTAGAATGCAATTAGAATGTAATAAAACATATCTTTTACTGGACAAAATTACAGCAGTCACATTTTTTGGTTAATTTTTTTGCTTATCAATGTAACATAGGAGCATTTTAATGAATAGCTCAAAATTTAACATACTGATTAACAAAAAATTTCGAATTCAAGTTTTTTCGTTTTTTGTATTTTCTAAAAGAAATAGCCGTAGTACCTATATATTTTTTTAAATTATCAGAAAGTAAAAGACAAACGAAAGTTTCAACGAACAATCGTTTTAAAAAAGCAGATTATTTTGACGTAAGAATTTTCGATTGAAAACATTGCATTACATACGATTTTCTTAATACCTTTGTATTGTCGGCATACTACTACGCTATTAGATGCCATAATTAGCATTTTTATAATTTAATTCATTTCCTTTTACGTTTATAAAAACTTTACGGCGTACTTGGGTCCGCCCATAACCCCCCTGGGTCGATTATGGAACTGAAAGTTATGTAGACTGCTTGGTAGTTTACGGCTGACAACGTCGTAAATATAAGTAAACAGTTAGTTATGTTGAAATTATATTTTCTAGTATTTGAACTGTCTCTGCCGTGTTAAATTGTTGTCTCGCGCTTCTGTTTTGTTTAGCCGTTGGTTTAGCGCAGTTTAAATCATTTTTCGTATACAGTGTGTATGTAAAAAGGCAACTAAAAATGAATAAATATTTAACGCAAAAAAAATTAGAAGAAGTGATAGCAAACCTCTCTGATTTTGAGGTTCGTTTAGACATTAGTTTCGGCAACAGTGACCCAGACGTGAGTGAAAACGAAGTGTTCAACGAAGACGACGACATTGAAAATTCAAATGAGGATAGTTCCAGTTTCGACATAATTGATGAAAACTATGACACGTCACATGTATATAAATCAAAGTCAGGAAGAATCTACTTTTACTGCTACTGCTACTGACACAAAGGCAAAATAGAAAATATATTGCAGTTGTTCCAAAAATTCTTGACTTCGGAAATACTGCAAAATCTTGTGCGGCATACCAATAAAGAAGCTGAACGATAAAACGTGCCAAAAACAGATTATACCAAGATTTTAGCTTTACTTGGTATTTCCATTTTTATGGGAACTAATGATTACACAAACTTAGATTAACACAGATTGTGGTCTACAAAATTCGGCAGGTCATCATATATTTCCCGGATTAGTCGAAACAGATTCCGAGAAGTGACAAAAATTTTAAGATTTGACGATAAAACCACCAGAGCTGAGAGAAAACAGGCAGACAAGTTTGCATCCTTACGTAAAATGTTTGATTTGCTGAACGATACATTTCTGAAATATTTCACACCAGGTATGAACGTCGCAATAGACGAAATGTTGTCTTTATTTCGGGGCAGATGTCCGTTTAAAGTTTTCATAAAGGAAACGCCTGATAAATATGGTTTTTTTATACGAATACTTGCAGATTGTTCAACTCGTTACGTTTTGCGTATGGAGGTGTATGCAGGAAAATATGAAGGCAGCACACCAGCATTTAAGGGTCCACAGGGAATAGTAAAAAGATTGCTTTCTCCGATATAAGAGATTACAGAAGATCTCTACAAAGACTTCGGTTTGCCTTTAGTTGGCGCTCTCCATCAAAATCACTGGCATATACCGGAAGTACTTAAGAAAACGGAAGGAAGACAATTGTATTCAAATATGTTTGCATTTTCAGATTCAAAGTCCGGAAACTAACCAGTTACTCTTCTTTCTTTTGTAACACGTCAGAAGCCTACAAAGATATTTCTCTTTCTATCAACCCAGCATTCTGATGATGTTGCAAGGGACAAATACAAAAATAAATCAGATATCAATCTTTTTTATAATGAGACTAAGGGAGGTGTTGATCCTTTAGACCAGATGGATAAAAAATATACGTGGAAGCGATCGACACGAAGATGGACACTCAGTTTTTTTCACTTTTGCAAATTGGAACGAATATAAGAGCAATCGTCGTCATTTGTTTCTGTAAGAATTATGACTTGCCTAACGTTACCTAAGACGGTACCCCTTATTGAAAGAAGAGCTGCAAATTTAAATGGGCTTCATCATTTTGTAGTGAATGCCATGAAAAATATACTCGAACGAAAACTTTTCCAAGTTGTACCTTCAACACCATTCCAAAATGGAAAGGGACGATGCCATTCATTAGGAAAATCTAGAAAAGAAAAGACCAACTATAGTTTGTTCAAATGCCAGAAGTATGTATGCAGTAAGCACATCAAGAAGTCAAATGTTTGAGTATCCTGCGATGATGCCAATTCAATTGAAGCCGGAAAACTCCGGGTAAATTATAATTTCTCATCTTTTTAACTGTCCATTAACATCTAGGAATACTTTTTACTTGTAAAAGTACTATTTTTAAATTAATTTTAATAAATAAGTACGTTTTTAAATAATAATAATGTGGACATTTATTGACCCCCCTTGGTCCTTGCTGTTTCTAATAAAAGGTTGTTCCTACAATGTTAAATCAAGATAAGGGAAAAATAAATATTTTATATAAAAAAATATAGTGTGTTGGGGACACAAAAAGTAAGTTTTCGCCAAATTTTGCTTTCAAAGACCAAAAACTCGGTTATTTGAGTTTTTCCCATACATTTTGAGGTTACGTGAAAAAAGTATAAATATAAAAGTTGTAGACCTTTTTATTGCCAACAATTCTGCTATTTAACCTTTTTCCAGAGGACTTGCAGTTTTGCCGGAAATCGTGATAAATCGTTTTTGTTCTTAAAACCCACATCCTTAAATATAAACTATTTTCCTTTAATTTTGTCACATTTTCTTTCTTTTCCAGTGGGTTCCATAATGTTAATTATTGGCCCTGGCCTATAACTAACATGCATTAAATAAGATTAATAGTTAGTATAAATGTTAGAATCGGGTTGTGAAGCCTAACCGTAATTTGACAACCTAGATCAGAAGAAGCTAAAAGAGACGATTGGAAGTCTAAAAAAATTTAAAACAAATTCTTAAAACATTTTCCATTTCAAAATTTTTCACAATTTATAAAGAAAAACTAACCAAAAAGGTTTATAACAATGTTTAACGTAATTGAAAAGCTAAATAATTAAATTTTTATATCAATTAAACCTTAGTATGTTTTCCTAAGTATTAATATAGTATATTTTCACTAGATAAGCCAGTCAAGAGTGGAGTCCCATAAGGATCAGTACTTGGACCGCTACTATTTTGTGTCTACACTAGTGACCTTCCGCTCATCGTATTCAGTAAGGTTTCCGTTTACGCTGATGACACGAAATTATATGTGAATCCAACTATTACCCAACATGTTCTTCAACAAGATCTTGACGCAATATTCAAATGAATGGTTACTTCCGCTTAACATTGAAAAATTCGTTGTTTTACATATCGGCAAAAATAACCCATCACTACCGTACTTTATTAATGGACATCCCTTAAACTCGGTAACCTCCCACAATGATCTCGGAGTGATAATTAATAGTGACTTAAATTAGTCTGATCACATAGTGTCGGTGTGTAAACGTGCAAACTCGAAACTGTTTTTGATCCGTAAATGTTTTACACGTATATCTCTAACTTCTGTTAGTAAACTTTACTCAACATACGTTGACCTATTCTTGAGTTTGCCGGACCAGTGTGGAATCCAGATCTCATTCGCGATAAGATCCTACTTGAAAATGTTCAGCATAAAGCCACAAGACTGGCATACGGCCGTGTAAGACCTAACTATGAAGATAGATTATCCATGGCTCATCTTACGACATTCGAGCAGCGACGTCTTCGAGGTGATCTAATTATGTCCTTCCGTATTTTAAAATATAATTTTGGGAACCTAAGCACCATATTCACTTTGAATCAAGACGAAAGATTAAGAGGCCATCGATACAAATTAAAGAGGGAACAAACTACTGCAAGGTCCAGGGTGAACTTCTTGCCAAATAGAATCTTTAATATCTGGAACAATTTGGATCAAGACACCATATCGGCAACTAGTGTTAACATCTTTAAAAATAAACTTGATAGCGGTTTATTTTATTTATAGGATTGTGTTTTTTTTTCTCGAACAGCATTATTTATTTATTTGTCTCAAAATTCAACTTTTGTATGATATACTTAATTGTTTATGTTTACTTAACTTTATAATTGGTATTAGTTTTATAAGGATGTTTTTTATTTTTGATTTTTGGGCATAATAGGAGCTCGCTCCTCTGCCCTTATTTATAATATAATAATAATAATAATAATTTATACAAAAATGTAAGTTATTTAATCTTTCACCTTAATATTACGATTTATTGTGGAAAACAAAACTGTTTTGAAATTCAGTCTCTGTTCAAAACATATAAAAGTTTGTAAATACATTCTCTTTTTGAGAATAGAGCTATATATACATAAATATCTACAATAAGTGTAATTTGTAAGTGTACTAGTATTGCTACTTGTGGTATTCTGTAATAAAATTAACATAATTGGTAAATACAGGGTGGACACGCAAGTAAATATTACAACACATCGTAGATTTTACCTATCGAATGCGGAAACTACGGAAACGATCATTAACACTATAAATAAAAACTATATAAGGTATTTTCGAAGTTTATGAAATTATTTTTTCTGACCTTTCTTCTGCAACTGCAACAGACATCAAATGTAATGAGACAACAGTACAAACTGTTTTGCCCGCAGTTTTGCGGTATGTAGCTGCGGTATGCATTTGATGCACACCGCTGCTTCACACGAAAAAGAGGAAGAAATAATTTCATACTACAAAACCTTTCATATAAATCCGATAATTAACTATTATTAAAAAAAAAGAACAATTTTTTATATTGGTATGAAAAGGATATCTTGTTTTAATCATCTTGTAAAAATTCCCTGGACATATTACCTTCTATCAGTACTTCAATATCAGTTTCTTCTAAATTGGATTTAGTAAGGTTCTTATTTTTTCATAGTCTTAGGCTTAGATATAGTTCATAAATTGTATGTAAAATTAAGTTTTTCAGATTAAGGCTCTTTTTCTCCGATTCTTTGATAATTTTTCCAAATCCTTAAAAGTAATAGGAGTTACCTTTCATACAGTTAATGGCCACAATAGTTAATCATTTTAGTTACAACTTTTGAACAAATAAATTGACAGATATTAACCAAAACATCTAACAAAACAATATGATAGGGCATCAGAATTGATGGACAGCATACATAAGCGAGACATGGGTAATACAACGGAGAAAATTTATTGAGTCTTGTGATCTTATCAACTAGATATAAATAAGAAATGAATGACGTCAGCATAAATAGTAAAAGAAAAGTCGGCCTACCGCCCAAAAGATGGAGCTTCCTTGCCAACTCTCATTACCCACCTTCACAAATTATTTCTGTCATTAACATCCTTGTCTCCAGATCTATACGCCCTTGCGATGATGCAAGTAGATCCACTAAGCTTTTTTCTCTAAAACAAGCCCAAAGATACAGACCCTCATCTGACAAAATCGGCAATATCATCAAATCAAGAGAAATAAAGGCAATATTTACTTCCAACAAAAACTTTCATCTCTTGCCCGAGAAGTCAAAAACAACATAAAGTTTATGACTTTGCTTGTGCAAAATGTTCCGACTTTACATAGGCCAATCCAATCATAGAATCCAAAATAGAATTTATTAACATTCGATTTCTGTTAGCAATTCCGATTCAATTTTGGATTGAATTTCCTGATGGATTTTTACTAAATTTCCTAATCTACAGCAGCAAGGGGACAGTAGTGAATGAAAATGGGCATGCGTTTGAAGTAGTTAACAGGGTTGTTACTGAATATTTAGAGAAGGGGCACACTATATACATGGACAATTATTATAACAGTTATGAGCTTGTCACGTTTTTACATTAAAAGAAGACCTACGTTTGTGGAACATTAAGAAAAATAGAACAAGTAACCCAAAGAGTGTTATTAAAAAAATTAAAGAAAGAAAAAGTCGTATGGCAAAGAGGAGGTCCAATCAGAGTATTAAAATGGAAAGATAAGAGAAATGTAATAATGATTTCATCCAAGCATGGTTTCGAAATGGTTGAAGTTGAAAATCGTAGAGGCCAGAAAAAATTGAAGCCGATAATAATACGTGACTACAATTCCTTTATGTTGGAAATTAATGATGACCAGATGACTTCATTATGACACACCACGAAAAACTTTGAGATGGTGCATGAAAGTTTTCTTTCACTTATTATATATTTGCATGTGGAATGGTAACTGGTTGTTGAATAAAAATAGAAACACGTCAAAGAAAACAAGAATACGTACCTTAAGTTTAGAGAGGAGGTGATCAAACATTTATTGGGACAAACAGAACAGCCAAGCAGAAAAAAAGTTGTTGCGGAACACAACTTGAAAAAAGACAATAAGCGGAAAAGATATCGACAGTGCAGTGCAATCAAAAAAGGGCTGTCATCTGGTACACATGTCAGGAATATAAGGGGAATGATGGATAGCCCATTGGGTTATGTATTACACCCGGTTTTGCTGAGTGGCACTGAAAAGACAATTAAACTTATGTTTCATTTTTTATTATTGTGACACTTGGGTTATGTACAAATGTTAATTACTATAAACCAGTGTCACACATGTGTGACATTATCCAAAACAATTTTTTTTTATAATTCTTGTTCAATCATAATAAACCTCCCGAAAAATAGAGGATTTGGCATGTTTCTTTCATGTAAAACCACAATTAGTTTGACTGGACAGACCTAAAAATAGGTTGGTCGCGAATATGTTTAGTTTGACGAATATAAACAGACCCTCAGTATACTAATTTAATTGTTTGGTCTGTATTTTATTTTATTTTTTTTTTATTTTAGTTTATTATTAAGACATAGTTTTTCTATGTAGCTTAATATATCTTTCAAAGAAAATTTATACCGCGTCATCATTATTCATTATTCATTTTCTTTGTGACTTTATGAAAGAGAACAATAGTTACAAATAATAGTTCAATACTAAGGCATTTGCCGAAATAGTATATACAAATTTTCTTTATTTCAATCAATAAGAAAGGATTGTGTACTATACAGCTTATTTAACTTTGATACATTATTAAATTTAATCTTAAGGCGGGTTGGGAGGGTCAACTAGTATATATATATATATATATATATATATATATATATATATATATATATATATATATATTGTTATGATATGTAAAAGTATGCGACAAAGCATGCGACAAAGCAAGCTTCCAAAGTATGCGACATATTTTAGGAACGAACGTTTTAAAAGGGAATTAAGAGAGAGGGGCATCGATACAAAATTTATAAGCATCCGTCATCCACAGAGCAACCCATCGGAGCGTTTTATACAAGAAGTCACAAAATTTCTACGAATTGCCGCGGAAGAACATCATCGACATTGGGATAGAAAAGTGTTTGAGATCGAGACCTATTTGAATTGTGCTCCAAATACGGTTACCAAAGAGACGCCTTTATATATAATGAAAGGAACAATGCCTACAAGACCGTGGGAAGACACCGCCCCCAGACAATACGAAGAAGTGATCGAGTTGGTTCAAAGAAGATTGAGACGAAGTGGAGAGAAATATCTCCAAAGACAAGAAAGAACCCGAAGAAGAAGGCCGATCAAATTCCAGAAAGGAGATAAAGTCTTAGTGAAGGCACTGAGGGTGTCGAATTTACAAAATGGTATTTGTGCTAAATTGATGCCGATATTTGAAGGTCCATATAGGGTCAATACGGAAAATGGGGTAAATAGTTATGAATTAGCGCACATAGAGACAGGAAATATACGGGGTATTTTTAACATTCACGACATCTATCAATATCATGAATAGATTTTAATAACATAGTGAAATAATTTGATCCTAGAAAACTTTTGTCATTTTTAAAATTTAACAAAGAGTTTTCGGCAGATCAAATGGCGGGGATTTGTTATGATATGTAAAATCGAGAAAAATATTGGTTTGTTTAAAAATATTTCAAAATTCAATAACATCAAAATAATTCAGATAAGTAGGATAATATCCAACAAACATTTCGAAGAAGGAGAGTTATTAATTTCTTGAATTACCTGTACTAAACAAAATGTAAGCTTTACATCAATCATTTCTTTGTTATACTTGAGTGACCCGCATAAGTTTAAGTGAAAGCCAAAGAATTGAACGGGGTTTTTCAAAATCCATTAATGCAGTGATTAAAGACAATAGAAGGGATTATAGAAAGAGGTTTTTGTTAGTTTTTAAGATTTATAGAAAAATATTATTTGTAAATAAGTTTTAGGAAATTTATAATTATAGGTAAAAATTTGTTTGTTATCGAAATGAAAAAATGGGGGAATTGTGACGAGTTTTGATTGGCGGAGATTGAAAAAGGTGGGATAAGTATGTAGGAGGGAGTTTAGCGAGATTGGGGAGAGAGAAAAGATAGATCAGTTGATTTTCCAAGTCTGTAAGAGGAACAGTGATTGTTCTCTGGTGGTTCCAAAGAAGTAGCAAGCAGTAGTGTTGAATGTTAGTGAGTTTTTGTGGAGTGAGTGTATCTGACAGAAGCTGAAGCAGAAAAATATTGTAAGTCATATTTTCCTACTTATATTCCAAGAGTCACTGTTCAGGCCAACGAGAGATTCAGTTTATCGTAAAGAGAAGATATTCCAAGAGTCATTTTTCACTCGGGCCAACGAGAGATTCAGTTTATCGAGAGGAGAAAGGCTATCATAATTTGAATGACTGTTGCTTTTGAAGGAGATCATTAAGGACGATATATTTGCAACAATCTGTTGTAAGATTGCTGATTACATAGGGAGCGGTTGAGAGGAGATAATACAGTCTACAAGGAACAAGGATTTGGACCACTCATCATCAGAGAGAGATATTTTTGTTTTCTGCAGTTTTTTTTTTCTTTTATTGATAACACAATTTTTACACGTAATTTAGAAAGGATATAAATATTTTTATTAGGAGAGTTAGAATAGTTTGGGATTTTGAGTTTTCAATTAATATTGTTTGTACCATTAATTTTGATTGTTCACGTACGTAGAACAAAATTTTTGAGAACCATTATATGAGATTTGTTTATTGAAAACTTTTGAGTGTGAATTATTTCATTATTTTTATTTCAATATATAGTGTTAGATCATATGTGTTTTTTTATTATTCCGGTATTCTCTGGACCTTACCTTTCACATGTAATAGCATAGATATTGAAGCACGAATTTAACCCTGAGATAAAAGAATTAAAAATTGTGATAGAGTCATAATCATATCATCTAGATAATTTTAATTAATCAAAAAAATTAATTAGCTAATTATTGCTTGGCGCACCAAGACTTTAAATATCACAATAATATATATATATATATATATATATATATATATATATATATATATATATATATATATATATATATATATATATATTATAGTTTTGAGTTTCTTGAACCGCACTATATTTAATATAAAATTAGTATTTCTTGGGTTTAGGTTCAATAAATTATACGCAATTTTATTTTCCATAGAACTCAATGTTTCGGCAGGAAACCCTTGCCTTTGTCAAGATTCTAAAATGTACAATATTAAGAACAGTTATTGTAAAGTATGTATAACTTACCAAAACGTAAAACGGGACACACATATTAATGAATTGACAAGTAATAGTTGATATCTAATATCTCATGGTTTACTGTCATTAGTGTATAATTATTTTTATATGGGCGTATCATTGGTGTTTTCGAAAAAGTTAAAGTGGAGATATGTTATGACTTTAACAGCTTTTTATGGTGTTATATTTATTATTATTTAAATCAGATTGAATATCTATATACGCTAAGTTTTGCCGACGACCAAATAGTGATCGCACAAGACTAGGATGACCTCAGTTTTATGATGAGAAAACTGGAGCAGGAATATACAAAGAATGGGATGGAAATAAACCTAAAGAAAACTGAATACTTAACAACGGAGAATACAGAAATAAAACAGCTGGAAATAGACGAAGGTAAACAAAACAAAGGAACAGACAAGTATAAGTATTTAGGTTTCATAATATCAAACAAAGGAACAACGGAGAAAGATATAAAAAATAGACTAGGACAAACACGAGACTGCATACGAAAATTGAACCCGGTACTATGGGATAAGAACATCAGCATGAAAACAAAGAAAAAAATATATAATACCATGACAAGAAGTATCCTCACTTATGGGTGTGAAAATTGGACAATAAATAAGAAAACCAAAAACAAAATAAGAGCAACAGAGATGGAATTTCTAAGGAGAAGCTGCAGAGTAACAAGAAGAGATAGGATAAATAACATGGAGATTAAGAGGAGAATGGGCATGAACTCCGACATAATAGACTACATCGAACAGAAGAGGTTAACCTGGTACGGACATGTCAGAAGAGCAGACCAAAATCGGTGGATAAATAGAATAACAGAGTGGAGCCCGATAGGAAGAAGAAAGAGAGGCAGACCCCGAAGATCTTTCAGAGATGAGGTGGACGAAGCAATGAGTAGAAGAAACCTACAGGAAGGGAACTGGCTAAACAGGAAAAATTGGAGAAAACGGTTGAGTGAAGGAATACAGTGAAAACTGTGGAAATCCTTGTATATATATATATATATATATATATATATATATATATATATATAAATCAGATTGAAATATATTTTATTTTGGTTTTGTGTATCTTTTTTGTCATTGATTGCGTTGGTATTTCTTTTTATTCTTATTGATTCGTATATCTCCCTCTTCTTTTTGTTTTGTTCTGTTTTTAAAACTTTGATGTTTTCAAAATCAAATTTATGCTTCTTCTCACATTCATGTTTTGTGAGCGTAGTGACGTTGTTCTTGTCATATTTGTGAGAGCGAATTCTGGATTGAAGCCGTTGACTAGTTTGACCGATATAGACCTTTTATTTGTCAGTTCATTAATGTCTGTGTCCGGTTTTACGTTTTGGTAAGTCATATATACATATTTTACAAAAACTGTTTGTCTTAAACATGTACATTTTAGAATCTTGACAAAGGCAAGGGTTTCCTGTCGAAACGTTGATTGCAATGGAAATTAAAATCTAGTTCCACATGTAATATATACTCGTATTTTATTGAACCTAAACCCAAGAAATACTAAATTTATATTTAGTCTTATTTATATTTAGTCTAGTAGTAGTAGTCTTAGTATCTATATATACTTACAAACACCACCACCAATACCTAATTATTTAGTTCAGAAACCCACTATACATACATCGAAACGAAAAACGAAGAAACAAAGAAGAATAATTAATGACTATCCAACAGCACCGTCCGCGTGGCCAACTAATCAAATTCATTAATTTTTCATGGAGCTTAATCAAAAGTTTTAAAATTAATTTTCTAAAGCCAACTTTTCGGTTTGATTTGTTTCTAATCCTACTCGAATTTTAGTAAATAACGAGACAGACAATTGTGCACAACTTTTGTGGCTGAAGTTCAACTACTATACATCCATCTAGAGGTGCTGCTGAGGCGATCACCTTTAATAATAGAGTTTTGTTAGAGTGCACTTGATGATAGGTAAAGTTTTAATGAATGTGGTTGATAATCTAGGTCTCGGTAAAGTAGTTGGGTAACGGAAATTGTGTTTCAGAAAAAAATTAATTAGAGCACAATAGTTAAAAAGTATCAATAATCTTATAAAAAGCGTATTCACGCTACGATTTTAATATTATATTCCTCCTGGTGTACATAAACCGTTCCGCAATTTTCAATGCATTACGGATTTTAAAAATTACGTTGCTCTATAAATCAGTTAAACTTGTTCCAAATCGCATAAATGTGTTTTTGACTATATTTAGAAAAGGCATAGTGCTCCTCTATATAGTCCTAGGTGACCGAATCCTTCATCCAATGTGACCGAAACTAGAACTAGAACCGTAAGTCCATATTTAAACTCTTCGTGTAAATTCCGATACGAATATACGATTTCACCAATTTTGTCATTTTTGCCAACCTTTTGGTCACAACTTTTTAACCGGAAAATGACCTTTAAACCGGAACTAAATATTCGAGCTCTACTTTGTTACGCGTCGATTGATATATCATATGTACTACTTCTACGACTATAATGTGGCACTTTTGGTTACAACTTTGTAGCCTTACGTGATATAAAAACCGAAACTATATATTTGTCCTTGTCTTGCTAAGACGCGTCAAATAATATATCGCTTGTACTATCTCGGCGACTCTAAAATAGTACTTCTGGTTGCAACTCTGAAACCGGAACTTCCTTATGTCAAATTTCTCACTTGTAATACAATATTTGGGTTATAAACTCTCATTAGTCATTCTATCTGTTCTAATAACGAAGGAATTGTGTTTACTGGACAGAATACTGGTCAGAATAAGATTAGGCCGATGACGTATATCCTGACAATACTTTAGACAAAAAATCGTACAATTGCAACTCGGCTGAGCTATTTAGTGCAGCAATATCAAAGACGAAGATAGCCGTAATGATAACCAACCTTCTTAACGCATTAAGCGCCACTGTAATTGGGTATTAACTCCTGGAACCTAATATATGTAATGCTTCTTTTTTCTACCCAAATGTTTATTATTATATTTTAATTCGCTCTTTTTTTCTTACTTTGTTATTGTGTTTTTTTAGTGCCCACATGTGGTCACGCGGTCCCAGGTTGTAATTTACCATTGTGAGACTTTATGTATAGCACTGGTCACGCATTCCATTATTTCTTTTGTAGCAGATTTTTAAAAATATTAGCAAGAAAAGGAATTACAGAAGAATTGGTTCAGAAGTTGGAAAATTTGTCTAATAATGATACAGCAGACTATTTTGACGACGACTCCATTACAGATCGATATTACTCGTATAAAGGAAGTTCCGATTTAAACGAAAATAAATTGGCTGTATCTGATTCTAAGGACGAAGCTGCTGAAGTTGTTATTCTTGTCAATATATTATACTTTAGTTCACTGTAGGCTGTTTAGTAGGCTGCTGATAGATTGAAATTTAATTTTCTTGATGCCCACAGCGTTTTACCCGAAGATATAATCCAGAAACTTCGTGAAGTATCTCCTATAAGTTACACTGAACACTTCATAGACGATGATATTATCTCATCGTTTGTGGAAGAAACCAATAGATTTGCTGATCAAAGAAATACTGCGAATGAAGCTGCCCCAGCAGAAAGCCGAATGTCAAGACTTAATAACTGGGTTCACACTACAGAGATGCGTAAGTTTTGGGTATCGTCTTGTGGATGTGACTAATGCATTTGCCAAAACTGAGGGATTACTGAAGCAAACAAATAATTTATGAAAATGAAATTCCAAAAACAATGAGCCGCAATAGATTTGAGATGTTACTTTCGATGTTTCATCTATCGAACAATGAGCAATCAAATAATCCGGAAGAAAGGCTCCACAAAATATCTAAATTTTTTAACGTACTAAAAAAGAAATTCAACGAATCGTATAATCCAGAAGTTTGTATTGACCAAAGCAACGTACCATTTCGAGGACGTATTAAAGATATAAGTGTGGGATTTTAAACTCTGTATTGCCTGAGGCTATACATGGTCGTTTTAAGTCTACACAAGCAAAGAAAGAGCAGACGATATATCAGTTGCTGAAAAAATTGTCACGACACTGATGGAAGGACATTTTGATACATGTAAAATTTTATATACCGATAACTGGTACGCTAGTGTTTCGCTGTCTAATAGTCTCATTTAACTGCAAACCCATTTGGTAGGAACCGTAAGCACAAACAGAAATGTGCATTTTGAGAAAAACGCGATTAAAGTTGAAAAAGTGTTTTTAATTCAATAAGGGCGAATATACACGTCATCAAAATTTTGTAATGCGGTTAGGTAAAAACTATTTTTTTTATAAAAAGTTTTGCTTGTTAAGCAAATAAGATCACCCCATCTAAACCAAAATTATAATTCAGGATATTGAAAAAAGTTTTATTCAAAGGATATGATATGAAAAACATTTTCTAATTAAAAATTGTTCTGTTTAAGATAAATCAAAAACTAAAAAAACACCAAACGCCAAATTGGTTTGTGATTCTTGGAGAGAGATCAGCTCATCAAAGAAACTCCTATGATGAAGCGGTATGTATGGAAGAAGTGACTTGATGTCTTTTATTTTTTCCTCTGAAAGTTTTATAGGCTGTTGGTATTTAGGAGACAAAACTGCGGCAGATAAATCAAACAAATGGCGTTGATATTCTCCTACTTTTCCTTTCTGCAAAACAACTTGTTCGGACAAAACATTTTGGTACGTTGGTTGTATGGAAAACCCTTGTTTGAACAACTTGGAGTAAAGAAATACTTTACCATCTTTAAAACTAGCAGTTGATTTTCTTTTTGTAATTAACTTCTGAAGAGCAGTGAAATCAAAAAACATTGATGATGTCATTTTTACTACTTTGAATGGTCTGACCTTCCTTGATGAACGAATTAAGTCAATATAGTGGTCTTCAGAATAAACATCAATATTTCGAAGCCTTAACTCAATGTGACCAAAATCCCTGTCACAAGGTAAATATGAATGTCCAGGAATCATAAAGTAATGTTCTATGAAATCAAATTTTAATTCATAAATTTTTTTCAAACAAGCTAAAACAATGTTCATATTTTTGTTCTGGCCGCCACAATTGTCACTAAGTAGCACAACTTTTTTGACTTGATGATCCATAGAATCAAAGTAATGGGACAAGCAGCTTGCTATTTCACATGAACCACGACCTCCAGTACTTTCATTCCACATGTACATAACACATTTTCCAGATTTAACATCATGGACTGCAAAATTGTAAGTCCAAAGCTTCCTTTTGTAATACTGTACAGATGTCGTCAGTTTAGGGGTAGGGAGAGTTTGCTGCAGATCTATACAAATTGCTGAAACTGAGTCTTCATTATTACTTTTATAACTTTTAAGTATTTTTTGAACTGCTTTGGCTCGTCTTAAATGAAGTTCCTTGGCAACTTGTAATTGGTTACGTTGTAAATCATCACAATTTGAAAGTTCCATATCTGTTTTGTCACAAAAATTACAAGTATCCGACTTAGGAGGGTTGAAACCAATATTGAATTTTTTATTAAATGTGTCACGATAGAACCGTGAGCTGACAGGTTCAATTAAAGGGTGATTTTCTGTCATCCACTCACAGTACAGGTCATACAACTTGTTTATGTTTAAGTCTGTGGAAAGGTACTTTCGGTAAGGGCTTTTTGCTCTGCTGTAATGGCTTGAACATTTGGGTAAACTATTTACATGTAACATTACAGTTTCTTTCATTTCTACACTTACTTTGTTAACTGGATTTTTATTTCCTCTTCTGTCCAATTCTACAGTGCCACTTGTGGATACTTTATTCAAAACAGTTCGAATCCTCTTTTCAGTGACACCATGAATCGCATAGAATGCTTTTCTGTAGACTTTAAATTCATTGCTTTCAAAAAGTACACTGTACTCAATACTACGTAACTTTCGACTAGGTCGATTTTTAATGCGACAACGGTTGACAGAAACAGATTTCACTCTTTTAGATAAGTAAGTGTTTTGTAGGTTATACTCAGATAATTCCCAAAAGTTTTTAAAAATTATACTAATTTTCTCCAAACCTACTTTCTCAAAACATCCACAGGAACAGGGACTTCCCACAGTCCGCTTAGGCACAAGTTTTCTGTTTTTAATGGTGCTGTATTCTTCACCTGAGTTTCTTTTAACTTTATTCACATTCTTTTGCCACGTGTCTTCAGTTTTCGACCTTTTTCTAGTGTAGCCTTTGTTTTGGTCTTCTGTAAACTCGCTTTCTGACATTATAGCAGTAAAATTTTAACTTTATTAGTAAAGTAACTCAAACTATCCAAACTAATCAAAATAAAAACTACTTGTTTTGACAAGCAAAACGACACTGTAGCTTAAAACGGTAAAAATAAGACGGAAATCACGGAAATTTTATTCAGAAATTTGGCAAGACAGAAGTGGGAGGGCTAGCTGTGTACCGACGTAGCGGTGGCGTATTCGCCGTTGTTCCACGGAACATTTACCATACTTTTTAAGATTCATACAGTTTGCTTCCGTTAAGTCAACCTATTATAGTTCTAAATAGAAAGGACGAATAAACCATGTTATGGTGGTACATTGTTCGAATAATCAGGCTATCCATTGCATTAAAAAAAAAACTGTAACTGGCGTATTCGCCCTTTTTCCTCGGAGCGCCTCATATAATCCTTTAGATGTGGTAAAAGCTAAATTATAAACGAAAAAAGTCGTGGCCCAACAAAACGAAAATAACACAGTTACCTACAAATGGAAAAATAAAAGAGATGTTCATATACTCTGCACCAAACATGACAACTCTATGGTGACAGTAAATCAGCGAGAACAAGAAGTTGATAAACCAGCGAAACCAACGAAAAGCCTTTGTCGACCCTTCTGATCAGATGACATCTTATGCGCGATACGTAGAAGAATCAGCAAGTGGTATAAGCGACTAGTTTTTCATTTTGTTACTTCAATAGCTATGGTAAATAGTCTGCATCTGTATTACAAAAATAACAACAAGAAATTTGTTATAATAGAATCCAAAGAAAATATCGTCGAGGCTCTGGTTTATAAAAATTTAAATCCAATACTATCAAGGCATTCCCCTTCCAAGATAAAACACTTCCTGACAGAATACAATGGATAAAAAAAAGTTACCAGAAGAAGGTGCAGACCTTGCTACAAGACTATGTCTCAGCGACAAAATCCAGTTTATGCTCGTAAAAATGCGAAAAAAATTAATACATATTGCGATACTTGTAACCTGCCAATGTGCCTTGAATGCTTTCAAAAGCATCTAGCAACTATCTTATTTTCAGAAATTTTTATCATTTTTGTTCCATAGCCGTCCTCCACTAAGCACGTATTCCCATATTTCTCATGTTTTCAACGATGTTATCTAGGAACCTTGTTCTGGGTCTTCCTCTTTGTCTCTGACCAATGGGTCTATCGAGGAGCGTTTTTTTAGCAGGGTCATTTTGTTTCATTCGCATTACATGCTCTATCCACCTCAGACGTCCTATCTTAATATGTTTTACGATATCTGGTTCCTGGTATATTCTATAAAGTTCGAAGTTATATCGTCTTCTCTACACTTCATTGTAATTCATTGCTACCCTAGATTCGCCTTCATAGATCCATTGCTCCATAGATCTGAGCTAGATCAACCAGATAGTTTGGAAGTTACTTAATTTGTTTATCCCGGAGAGCGATTTTTTAAACAACTGTACTTATCCAAACAGTGACTATAAAAGTATTTAAAAGATCGCAATCGATTCTTTGAGGCTTAAGTTTTAAGATCAAATTTCAACATTTTATCAAATTTGTTATTAAAAAATTGTTAAAAAAAAATTTTTAGCTTATAAACATTTATTACAGAACTACAGAAAATATTAGAGAGATTAACTAACCTGGACGAGCGTATAACCAGAATAGAATATAGCACCAAAGGAGCTATACCTAAAAGACTTGGTAATGGCGGGTAAAGTTTACGAATAGTAGAATGGAATGTAAATGGCATCTTGAAACATCAGCAAGAACTACAAGGTATACTAGATATAGAAAAAATAGACATATGCCTCATTTCTGAAACCCACTTTACGTCATATATTAGATTTAGGGGTTATAAAACTTATCGTACTACTCACCCTGATAATGCAGCCGAAGGAGGTAGTGCAGTAATAATCAATATTATGCACTATTAGGAAATAGGATACATAACTAAAGAATTTCAGGCCACATCAGTAAAAATTAAATGTAAAAATTATGAGGTAATCGTCACAGCGGTTTACAGTCCGCCAAGACATTCCATCAAGAAAAATTAATATGTAGATTTCCTGACTAGTCAAGGACATAGATTTATCCTTGGAGGAGATTTCAATGCCAAACATACGCGTTGAGGGTCACGACTGATTACCATCAAAGGGAAAGAATTTTTAGAAGCAATGAAATATATAAAATGCGACGCAATATCAACGGGAAAGCCAACATACTGGCCTACTGACACAAATAAAATCCCAGACCTTATGGACTTTTTTGTATTCAGAAATATTTCAACAAATTACATAGAGATAGGAGAGGCATTGGATATAAACTCGGGCCATTCTCCAAATATTCTCACACTCAGTGACACTGTTATCAAAAAAGAAAGCCCCCCTAGACTTGTTAACAAAAATACTGACTGGAAAAGTTTCCAGATAGACCTTAAAGAGAACATTAACCTCTCAGTTCCATTAAGAACCGTTGATCAACTAGAGGCAGAAGTAGAATTACTCAATAAAAATGTACAATAAACTGCTTTTAACAACAGCACGAAGAGTGTCGAAAGAATAAAAGAAAATAACTACCCCAAAGAAATCAGAGAAATGATAACCGAAAAAAGAACACAGAGACGCAAGTGGCATCAGTCTAGAGCACCAGTTGATAAAACTAGATTAAATAATACCACACAATAAATAAAAATAAAATTCAAAAAATAAAAAAAAAACGTTTAGCATCTACCTAAGTGAACTATCAAATGATAGCGCTACTGATTACTCATTGTGGAAGACTACCAAACGATTAAAAAGGCCAATCTTACAGAATCCACCAATTAAAAATACTAATGGTAGCTGGACAAAAGCTATATACAAAAGGCCAACAGGTTTGCTGACCACCTAGAAAATACTTTTTAATTAAATGAAGAACAAGAACTAATTAACTGGGAGCTCCCTGATCAAGATGAAATGGAGATTAGCCCTGTAACTCTAAAAGAAGTACATTTGGAAATAAAAGAAAATAAATAAATCCAAAGAAAGCTCCTGGATTTGATCTAATTACTGGGGAAGTCTTAAAGCAACTTCCAAGGAAAGCTATAATAAAATTAACACATCTTATAAACGCTTCCTTTAGGCTGAGGTACGTACCAAAGATATGGAAGGTGGCAGAAATTATAATGACACTACAACCAGGAAAACCTCCACAAGAAACTTCTTCATATAGACCTATTTCACTGTTACCTGTCATGTCTAAATTATACGAAAAATTACTCTTGAAGAGACTAAAACCGATTATAGAGGAAAAAAATCTAATTCCTAATTATTAGTTTGGGTTTAGAGCAAGCCATTCAACGCTAGATCAGGTACATAGAATAACAGATATAGTAGAAAAAGCTCTAGAAGAAGGAAAAGTCTGTTCCGCAATTTTCCTCGATGTGGCGCAGGCTTTTGACAAAGTATGGCATGACGGATAATATCATAAAATGGAATGCTACTTACCAAAACAATATTCTGAACTACTATAATCATATATATCCAACAGATACTTTCGATACTTACTCATATTTGAGGAAGCATATTCAGAATTAAGAGAAGTTAAAGCTAGAGTTCCACAAGGAACTCTATACCAGCGATATTCCATCATTAGAACCTAACACAATTGCGACATTTGCAGACGACACATGCATTCTAGCAGTCGGACAAAACCACGAGGATGCAGCAACCATGCTACAGAACTCTGTTGAACAAATTAACATCTGGACCAGGCGATGGCGTATCAAATTAAATGAAACAAATTTGTTCATATCAATTTTACAATCAAAAGAGAACAACATATCCCAGTTAGTATAAATAGAAACCAAATACCTTATGCCAGTACGGCAAAATATTTGGGCATGACATTAGATTCCAAGCTACGTTGGAAAGCAGACATTAAGAAAAAAAAAGAGGAATTAGAAATTAAGTTCAGAAAGATGTACTGGTTGATGAGGAAAAATCCACTCTACTTATAACAAATTGTTATTGTATAAGCATGTCTTTAAACCGATATGGACATATGAGATACAGCTATGGGGCTGTACAAAAGAAAGTAACATCCAAATTATACAATGATATCAGAATAAATTATTAAGGAACATCGTTAACGCTCCATGGTACTTCAGAAACTGTGATCTTCGTCGAGACCTCCAGATGGATACGGTTATCCAGACAATAAGTAAGTTTGCCGAGAGTCATAAACAAAGGCTCTCCAACCACGTGAATGTCGAGGCCATCAAACTCCTAGACAACGCTAACCAGATAAGAAGACTTAAGAAAACGAAGCCGTTTGAGTTAGTTCTATAAGTGAGTGAAAGTGAAAAAGCAGAGCAAAGTACGGCTGAAGTGTACACGTTAGCTAGTAGTACTATAATGTATTAGAGCCTAAGGAATATTGCTGAATGTAACCTTAGATAAGTTTTTTGTAATATTTTGTATATAGAACTAACTTGCTTATTGATCATAGTGAATGATCAGATAGCAATAATAATCATCAGATTCCTGTTGGAGTTTTATTAAATAAAAAAAAAAAAAAAAATAAATAAACATATATAATAACTAATATTTTTTATGAGACACGCTTGTAAGTAGACTCAATGAAAAGGTGGCGAAAAAACATTTTCCAAAAAACACAGAACTCTCTATGAGCTATAAAAAACAAGATAGCATTTTATTTCTTAAAATTATATATTTATTGTTTATTAAGATTAAGATATACTAATTAAACGGGTTCTAAATATGATTCAACCTATAGATGGCATATACAGTGAAGGAGTAAAAAGTTCTATTACTCCGGTAAATTGATGATACTCGTAAAATACCGCCACGGAAAAGTGAAGTACACTCCTCCACTGTGTTTATTATTATAGTATTACAAATATAGTTTATATTTTTTATTAGCTACTTATCTTCAAAAATAATAATAGCTTCACTAAATGCAAAGATAACAAATTAAATATATATATATATATATATATATATATATATATATATACAATAAAATAAAAAAATTAAACTGTATTAATTTATAATTAATATTATATATTTGTATAAATAATATACATTTATCAATAACATTTAAATATTCCTTACACAACAATATTAAAATTTATTTGATGAATTTTTAAGTGACTTTCCGAGATTGAGAAATGAAAATAGCACAATCCTTATTGATTTATAAAGCTATCCCAATTTAAATAAAAATTAAAGTTCTACGTGCTACAAAAGCCGAAATATTGCAAATTTTACCAGCGCGCTTCAATTTGAATTTTCATTTTAACGGAGCTAAGACAGTTTTACACTCCACTTTTCCGTGGCGGTATTTTTTGAGTACCATCAATTTATATTGATGTACGGGTTATAACTTGTTAATCCTTTACTGTATAATATACCACCGATAATGATCATAAAATTTAGATTTTCATTTCGAATCCGTTCAATTATCAGCTTTTAACGTTAATAAAGAATGGTAATATGATTTTAAGGAAAAATGCTATCTTGGTTCCTATTGGTCATAGAATGTTCTGTGTTTTCTGGAAAGTGTGCTCTTTCACCAGTTTTTCATTAAATTACTTATAAGCATGTGCCACAAAAAAATATCAAATTTTTTTGTTAACTTTTTCAAATTGTTTTTTAATAAAACCTTTATTAAAATGTTAAAGTTTTTTAATATACCGTAAAACTGAAACTTTAACGAATCAATTGCAATTTACAAAGTACCTGTAGAGTCCCTGTTTGGCAAAGTACAGTTGTTTAATTAATCGCTCTCTGGGATGAATCACTTGAATAACTATAAACTTTTTAGTCGATTTGATTAAAATTAAGCACACTTTATTAACTCATTGATTGTCATGTGCTTATGCAAAAGATAAAGTTATTTTTACATTTATAAATTACTGCAAAAATAAGAGTTTTTTTGCAATTATCCCGGTTAATTGTTTATGTATTGTAATAAAAACACTTAAACCTAAAGTACTTCTTATGGTCTACTACTTTTATTTTAACCATTTTTCTCTAGAATGTATAAGAAACGTCTTATGGCCAAAAATAGTTTTTTCAGTTTTTCTTCTTCTTCTTCTTGTGCCACTCCTAGCGGAGATTGGAAATCATCATGGCCACTGCGACTTTGTTAGCAGCGCGCCTAAAAAGTTCAATCGAACTACACCAGAACCATTCACGTAGAATACGAAGCCACGATATTTTTCTTCTTCCCACACTTCTTTTGCCCTTAATTTTGCCCTGCATCTTTCTAGTTTTTATCTCATTTAGAATTTCGCATCTTTTGTCTAAAGTTTGGAGTACTTGCGTGTTAGTGACGCGGTCCATCCATGATATTCTGAGAATGCGCCCATAGCACCACATCTCGAAAGCTTCGATGTTTTTTGTGGTCAACTGTTTTAGTGTCCAAGCCTCTACTCCATACAACAGGGTAGAAAAGACATAACACCGCAGCATTCGTATTCGTAACTTTATATTGATATCACGATTGCAAAAGAGTTTGCGAATTCTATTAAAGACTGATCTAGCGATTTCTATTCTACATCTAATCTCTTTTGTTTGATCAGTATCGTCTGTGATCCAAGCACCTAGATATTTATAACAGGACACACGCTCAATCGCTGTATTGTCTATTACAAGATTAGCTCTGATGTTCTTTGATTTCGTGATTACCATAAATTTAGTTTTTTTCAAATTAATTTTCAAGCCGTAACTGTTACAGTATATATTGAGACTTTGAACGAGATGTTGTAGTTCTACTAGCGTTCCCGTTAGGAGAACCGTATCGTCAGCATACCTTATATTGTTGATCGTCTCACCATTTATTATCAGACTAAGATCTTCTTCCTCGAGTGCTTGTTCACAAATAGCTTCACTATACAGATTAAATAAAAGTGGCGACAAGATGCATCCCTGCCGGACTCCTCGACGGATTTGAATTTCTTCTGTTAGCCTACCCTCAACCTTCACATTTGCTGTTTGATTCCAATAAAGGTTGCATATAATTCGAATATCTCGGCTGTCTATATTTTTCTTTATTAGAATTTGTCTTAGTGGTTCATGTTGTACTTTGTCAACGGCCTTTTCGAAATCAATAAAGCAGGTGTAAATTTAAGATTGTTTAAAAAAAATTAAGCAAAATCAACTGGTCTTCTTCACGGGTTTTTCATCAACTACCTCTCATATACCTTTTAAAACCCTTAACTATCTGTATAAGATTTCAGCTTTTTATTCCCTTGATTGACTAGGGTATAAGTAATGTAAGCTCTTTTTCGGAGACAATTTTGTTATTGCTAAAAGAGAAATTCATCTGTAGTTATTGCCATAGGTTTTCTCTACATTTTTATGCAATGCGTAGATCAAGACAGTTTTACAGTCATTTTTTTATAATTATGTTTATTTACAATCTACACCATTACAGAGTATTAAGTAAATGTGTTTTATACCTGTGTAAACAGGTTTTGGGCGTTATTCTATTTTGGTTTAGTTTTAAAGTAGGTCTTGGGGAGTGGTTCTATCAAGTCTTCTTGTGGCTAAACCATTGTTGAATAATTCCTTTATTAGCTTATTTTCATGGTGAATGGTACGTTCATTTTTTTACTCTGTGGCTCGATGGATTACTTCTATGATGAAGGGAATCTTTAAGTCGTAGTGAAGTGTTTGATTACTTACGTACCATGGTACATTCACTATCGATCTTAGCACTTTAGACTAAAATCTCTGGATGATATTCAGAGACGTTGGCTTTGTAGAGCCCCTAAGGTGTATTCTGTAGAACAAGATAGGTTTGAGTATGGCTTTGTATAGAAGAATTTTGTTTTGGATGTTAAGTTTTGATTTACGTCCAAGGAGCCAATACATTTGCCGGAATTTTAAGTTGAGCTGTCTTCTTTAGATCTGAACATGTTTCTTCTAAGTGAAACGTTGGTCCAGATGGAGGCCAAGGTATCTAACGTCTGTTACTGTTGGTATTCTTACATTTTCCATTCTTATAAGTGGGCATATGTTGTGACGGTTGGTAAATGTTATTTAAGTTGATTTTGTTTTATTTATTTTTGTTCTCCATTTCGTATACCAATCACTGAGAATGTTCAGATGATGTTGCAGGTTCTGTGAGGCTTGTATGGGATCTTCATTTACTGCTAGTATTGCTACATCGTCAGCAAAGGAAGTGATTGTAGTATTATTAGTCTTTGGTATATCGGCTGTGTAGAGTGAAAAAAGCAGCGGCCCTAGAACACTACCCTGCGGGACTCCGGAGTTAATAGGACAGAGGTTGGATTGTTGGTCTTTGAATTTTACAGAAAAATATCTATTTGATATGTAGGATTTAAGTAGGAGGAAATAGTTTACTTTGTCAACTTTGTCAAACGCTTGTGAGATGTATAGAAATATAGCGTTGCAGTGTTTCTTTTCTTCAAGACTTTTTGATATTTCATTTATCATTCGATGGACTTGTTGGGTAGTGGAGTGATTTTCCCAAAAACCAAACTAATGATTTGGTAGTAATCTTAGGAATTTATGATCTGCGTGTATCCTTTGTAGCAGAAATCTTTCAAAAACTTTGATTACGGTTGGGAGTAAGCTAATGGGTCGATAAGATGTTACTTCATTGGGCTCTTTCCCTGGCTTAAGGATCATAATGATTTTATCCAATTTCCATATTTTTGAAAAGTATGACAAGCTTAATATGCAGTAAAATATAACTGTTATCAAAGTGATGATCTTGCGAAGAAATTGTTTTAGTAATTGTGACAAGATTAAATCATAACCTGGGGCTTTTCATGAGTTGAGTTTGTTTATTTTCTTTCTTGACTTCTATAGGAGTAAAACTTTTAATTGTGAGGAAAATTTAACATGCTACGCTAATTAGTTCTTCCACTTCATCAGGGTCTGCTGGCTCTGTTTGAAATACGTTTGTAAGATGTTCAGCAAAGACGTCCGCTTTTTCTTTGCTGAAACAGGCTCATTCGCTATTTGGTTTATGGATGGGAGGGATAGTCTGGTCATTTACTGTAAGGTTTACAATGTAATGTTTGAAGGTTTTATTGTTTGTCGCTTTGATGACTACTCCCAGTTGCCTACGTAGTCTATTAAATATATTCGGATCTATGTTGTTTCTATGAGTTGGCGAATGTGCAGGGAAACATTTGTGGTATGTGTTGGTTTACGTTTATTTCGTGGTCTAGATTGCCATGCCGCTTTTTGCATAGGTGTGGTGAAGTATTAAGCTGCTGTATCCATGTCATGTGTAGATTTGATCCGCAGATTAAGATTGGTGTTTTCTTCTAAGCAGGATTGGAAATCTGTCCATTTGGTGTTTTTCGACGTAAGTCAAAGAAGTGGTGGGTTGTTTATAACAGTAATACTTAGGCTTATAATAACCGGTGTATGATCCGATGAGAGATCATAGCTGGATTATATTAGACAGTTGTTTCTGGATATTTCTTTGCTTATGTAGTAGTCCAGTAGATCTGAAAGTTTTCTGGGGTCACTCAGCTAATACGTAGGGATTCTGTTGGTGTGACAATCATAGTTGTTCTCGGTTGTAGCTTTTAGAAGATTACGACCTGTTGTTGTAGTGAGTTTTGAGCAAGAGTATGTGTTTTTGACATTTCAGTCTTGGCTACGAATTAACTGCCAAGTAATTGGAAGAAGGCTTTGTATTCATGGTATTGAGATTGCGTGACGAGGTGAGCTATATATTGCAGATATGTTAAAGTGCCATGGCGTTGCATTCACTTGAACGATTGCTGGTTGAATTTTTTCTGTTGTTCCAGTCACCTGGAATTTTTTGTGCAATTTTTATAATATTTGTTGATTATTATTTAGACTTCTTCATTTTACTTTTATTTTTATATTGCACTTGATTTGGTCTTACGCCTAAATTTAGCTATTTTGTACTCTGTTTAATATTGCCTTTCCAGCAAATAAAAAATTGAAAATTTATATTTTTAGAAAAAGCGTGGTTCAATCTTTAAATTTTCCACGTTTATAAATTTGTTTTTCAACACAAACTATGAAGAAGAACGTTGCTTTAATAAAACTTTCTCTAATAAAATAAAAAAAGAGATTGAATTTTTACCTTCACATATATCTATCAGTTGCCGGTTAAAAGTGCTCAATTTTTGTTGTTTTATGAATTGTGAAAAACGGTATAAAAAGTTTATCCGAAAACATTTGCAAACACGCTGCTCAGGAAACGCTTGAAAATGCGTTAAAAACCATGCAGCATATTTTAGTTTTGAGAATTATGTTTTGCAAAAATACGTCAGTTATATGGATGAATAATGGTGATAATAAAAAATACGAACAACAGTTTCAAGGATTTGTTTCCAATTGATGTTTTTCTATTATAATTTTTTTTTTTATAATAGAAATTTAGTTTGTTTTTTATTATAAAAATAGGAAATAAATTGTTTGTCTCCTTTCAACGATTTAATATTCGAATTATTGTTCTAACTATTAGCAAGAGGTCAGATTAACTCTGCTGTATACTCGAGTAACTTCTACTTGACTTTTCACTTGTTTTATTTACCAATATGTATTATATTATCGACTAGTTTCACTTATGAATTCATGGTTCTTTACCCGCGCGTCATTATTACCTGGCGAGATAAAATATATACCATTTATCTAGCACCATTGTCTGCCACGCATGAAACTAAAGACAAATCAGCTACCGCCTGTTATTAATTAAAGACACATAGTCATACTAGTTTATTATTGTGTTTTTATTGCTTAGTTACCAACTACGTAATAGTGTACTTTATGGCCCGCACAATTTCACTAATGTGTTCTACATGGTTTTCTATCATCCAGTGCTGTAATTTTTCATATTCCTTGTCGTATTCATCTCTCAACTTATGTGGTAGTAACTTTTGCTTGGCTTTTTCCGCTTTTTTTAAAATTTGGTTAGGGATCTCAAAAATATCTTGCATTTTTACGGTTTTAGTTTGACACTTTTGACAGCATTTCCGTAGCGTAGCAACATAACACGGACGATAGAATGTCTACTAATAAATATATTGTCAAAATAAAATAGAATTTTCGGATTTTTTAGAACATATTTATTTGTAGATGCAATAACGAACTAGTATGACATAAAAGTTTGTATGCACCGCGGGTATTAATAGATGTATATGCCCTCGGATGACTTACAAACCCTCGGGCAAGAAGCCCTCGAGTTTGTAACATCGTCGCCCTTTGGGCATAAACATCTATTTAATACCCTTGGTACATAAATAACTATAATGAAAGCTCTAGACTCAGTACATCGAAAAGAGATAGGTTCAAAAAAGACACTTTTGTACAGATTTAAGAAAAAATTGCGACGTTTCTGGTTTGTTTACTTGTGGCTGTCAGTTTGTTGGATTATTTGATGTTTTTTATGTCCTGTTTTTGCATTCAAAAGTCATTTATATTACACAAACAGTTGTTTTCATAACTAATTTTATATTTTAGTTTCAAATTTTATGGTAAGTGTATTTTATTTTGCCATACAAAGTCAACCTCATTCACACAGTTAAGGAATGGTTTTGTTAAAGTTTCCGTGAAAGTGAAAGTGTTAAAGTCTTAACATATCACCAATTATTCCTCATTATTTTGTTACTATTATTATTAAAACACGAAAATATATTCTATTTATTTTCGATACATCTCAGCTCATATAAAACGAGTTTTTATGTCTCGTTCGTGTTCCGTTGAGACTGTCGCTAAAAGAGGTTGTTTCTTTTGATATCTAAATACGCTTCGATATTATTTTACCGACGATTCTCCTTTTCTCAATATATAAAGTTATTATTTTTACGACCACAACTGGCCATGAATAATTTTTGCTCGTACCAACCGCTTCGCTAATTCGTCACAAAAACAAGTTTTTTGTTTACCTAGAACTGGGTCAATAATGTTCATTTGTTCTCGAAACCATAATAGGGTAATATTCAATCTTTTAGTTTTACTGTTTTTAACATTATGTAGTTTTTTCGTAAATATATAGAAAGAAGTGGCTTATTAGAACCCACTGTTGGTGCAATGAAAATTTGGCGTTTCTTTTCACTATAAAAAGTTGAATTCAGGGGGCATCCAGAGACTTCGTTCTCGGTCATTGTGCCAAACAGTAGTTACATTCAAGACTTCTCTCTCGGTTTTCATGCACATCAGACATTAATCTCTGTTCTCTTACCTGACAGTAGGTACATCTCGACCCCTCAAGATTTGTGCAAAAATACACGCGCTCTACTTAATTTTTCGTTCGCACATAGTAGAAAAATAAATAGTTTTAGTTTTCGCTTATAAATATTGTATCTTTTGTAACATTTCAACGTAAAATACAGTGCCCTTAAGTTCGTCAAGCATTATTATTACCATTTCGACTAAAAAAATTTCGACGAAGGATTATTTAATCCTACTCTACATACTAAGCCAGTTCCAACTTCTGACCCGCTACTTGTGTTGTAGAAAGGAGACAATTCAGAACAGAAAGAAATGAAAAACACTTACCTTACAAGCACAAGAACTCGTTCTAAATCAAATCGAGTTCCTTGAATTTAAAAAAAGGAATGGGGAACCGTTGTCATCTGTTCAAGAGATACAAAAAGTACAATTTTCAAATGTTCACTATTATAAAGCTTTAATGATGACAAGCATATAATATATAGTATAGCTCAAAATAAACAGTACTCAACTTGTAATTATTTTGTTGTTTTAAGAAATACATATTACTTACTTACTTTATTACATGTTCTAAATGTGCTCCTCTTCGCTCAAGACATGCTTCATATCGATGTTCCAAGTTTCTCGTCATGTAATGGAATAAGGGTTGGAATACTACAATACAACATTGGAAACCTTACGAAAATAAACGACCAAGAGGAAGACCACAGATGAGATGGGTTGATGATATTAAAAGAATAGCCGGAACAAATTGGAAATATGTTGTTCAGGATAGAGACCGATGGAAGGAGTTGGGAGAGGCCTATGTCCAAACATGGACGACAGAAGGCTAAGAAGAAGAAGAATGAAATAAGGGTTGTCTCGCGGGTTGTCTGTCCGCACAGAAGGCTTTAATGGCATCCTTTAACTCATCGATGGCTTGTGGTGCCCGTTTAAAAACAGCAGCTTTAACACTGCCTCAAATACATGCGTCTGAAGACGTGAGGTCCTCTAATGTGAAGGATAAGGGATGTCATTAAATCGTGAAATGAATCTACTTGTAAAATGTACTTGAAGAAATTGACGAATTGCGACAGTGCTATGGCAATTTGTCCCGCCCTGCTGAAAAATTTGGCCTGTAAATATCAAATTACGTGCACGAAAAAATTGATGTACATCAGGGATAAAGCGTTTTAAAATTTGTATATACCTCTGTTGATTAAGTGTGATTTTTTTATACAGTTCGGACCAATGATTCCGTATCCCGAAACTGCATACCAGACACTCACTTTTGTACTGTGTACAGGAAATTCCAGAAATCGATTTGTTCGACGATTTACATGGCAAATAAAAATGAGCTTCGTTTCAAAAACCATACATTTTTCAAAAAGTCAGGATAATATACGCAAGAATTGTGGCGCAATATTCCACTTTATCGCGATATTCCGAGGATGGAATGGTTGATGTACCTAAATTACATACATAAATGCACCCAGCTCCTTTAGAATTATTTGAAAAAATCTTTTTAAGCCAAGATGCAACTCTGTCCTTGACTGGCTGGCTTTCGGATTTTCCAAGATTCAGCCAAAAACATGTTCACGGTTAATGTTATGGGACGCCCCGAGTTTTCTTTTCGTTCGCACAATACGTTAGGTACCTGTGTTTTTGAACTTTTCAATAACTTTCAAAATTACAGCATTACTTGAAGAATGTTTAATAAACCGTTGTGTGAATTGATTACACACGTATCGCAGACTTGCAGCATTACGTCGACCGATTCCGTATGAGCGAAAATAGTGATTCACCAAAAACACTTTCTGCTTTTTACTTTTTTACTTAACACCATTTTTAACAATTAGGCCTTATTAATTCTTTGTTTAAGGATTACTTGACATGTCTATACTAATTAATTTGGGTATGACAGCACGCACAAAGAAAAACCTATGGTTTAGTTCCAGTACTGTTTATTTCAGGCTATACTGTATTATTAAAACTTATTTATCTGTCAATTTGATTACATAACAAAATATTTATATTTGGAAACGTTTTATTTTGCTCTTTTTTCAAATTCAATTAAAAATATTGATAATATTTTAACTTTGTTTTAGAGGGTAGCAGATGCACTTAAATTGGCGAGAAAAACAGTATGCAATAGACGAAAAAGAAAAGAAAAAATTCTGTTTTATCTTCTACAGTAAAAAGCAGATCTCGTTTAAAAACAAAAACTACTGATTTACCTGAGATAAATAAATGGCAATTCGAAATAGAATATATAATATGTACCAGAAAAATATCGATTTTTTCTACTTTCCTTGCTTATAACTTTAAAAAAATTCATTTTGGAGCAAAGTCGACTGGGAAGTCAACTAAACATCAAATTCAAGCACGTAGGCAGATTCTAGAAAAGTCACTAGAATATAACATAGATACACATCTTCACACTCTTCGTCGACTTCAAAGCAGCCTGTGATAGTGTGAAAGCTATTTAAGGTAACCCAACCAACAATGGAAAACGTAAGCTTATGCGTTAGAATTGAAAGGAAAAACTCTACGTTCTTTAACATTAATAATGGTCTAAGGCAGGGGGACGCGCGGGCGTGTCTCCTCTTTAATATTGCCGTAGCAAAGACAATCAGACAATTAAATATTAGAATAAATGGAACTATTTTTAATAGATCGACGCAAATTCTCGCATTCGTCGTCGATATAGTTATAGTGGGAAGAAGTATGAGATACATGATGTAGTGTTTTACAAGGCTTGCGGACGCAAGCAAGTGAATTTGGACTTGTGGTAAATGAGGAAAAAAACAAAATTTATGTTAGTTTCTAAAAACCACGAAATATCCAACAGAGAATTCAAATTTACAACCATACCTTTGAGCAAGTCAAAGAATTCACATATAAAGGATCGCTAGTAAAGGCAACACACACGACAAGCGACGAAGTAAAAAGACGCATAGCAATAGCAAAATGAACTGTTCACGGTCTCCAGAAACATTTAAAAAATAAAAATATAAAACGTGCAGTAAAACTCAATATATACAAGACCTTAATAAGACCGGTTTTGATATATGAGGCTGAAACGTGGAACTTATCTCAAAATGATGAAAGACTTCTTGCTGTTTTTGAGAGAAAAATTCTTAGAAAGATTTTTGGGGCCGTAAATGAAAGAATGGGCTATGACGTCGAAGATACAACTTTGAACTATAGTTATACACCGATCCAGATATTGAGATGGATTGATGAGTGGAAGAAAACCTACATATTCGAAGGGTCTAATATGGAGGGAAGTTGCCAGGAATCGACTTCTTTGTGAGCAGGCCAAGATCCACAACGGAATGTCGAGCCACTTATAATAATAAAAGATTTTATAAACGAATTATGAAGGTCTTAAGTGCAATCTAAGTGGCTGAAAAATATTGTTTCTTGTTTCTCTTCATCTTTTTTTATATAAATTGCTATTTTGCAGCAACGGTAATAAATTAAAACGATATTTTCTAGCCGTATCTTACAGAAAATTTAATTGTCACTATTTTATTTGATTACGATTTTGCTCCAAAATGAATTGTTTTAAAGTTATAAGCAAATAAATTACATAAAAATCGATGGCTTTGGTAATTATTATTACATATATAAATTTCTTTATTAATTTTCCGACCTATTTGAGAAGGAGGATATGTCAATTATTATTATTGAATTTGTCACCTAAATATTTCTGAAAAAAATCCGAATGCCACCTTTGACATCTAAATTTAGTCGTTTTTTCACAGATCCGCCCTGGTCCATAGGCGCGGGTGGAGAATGCCGGATTATTGGACTTGTCGGTTTATTGATATTTCAAATTAGTGAGACTCGAGTGTAAAATAATGGCTATCTCTCTTAGGCTTAACCCCTTAAGTGATAACGGTAGCTATACCTACCATTTGGCTTTAAAAATCCAAATTTTACGGCACCCAAGCCATTTTGATTTTAGTAGCTTCCATTGACTATAGCGAGTGTCACTGGTTCTCATATTAACCAACAAAATAATATTGGCGCGCATGGCAGGCCGGTTTATGTTTGGCCGGTAAATAGTGCGACCAGTGGTACTCGCCGCCACGCCGCCTACATACTTTTTCGTGTGAAGTGAGTAAATACACGTGTTAGCTGATTCTTGGTTGGATTTGAGTTATTTACAATAAAGGTACGTAATAAATTAATTGATAAGTTATAGTATACTTAATTCACAAGCATTTGAAGTAGTTTTTATATATATTTGTTTCTTGGTAATCATTTTATCATAATATTCATGCCTCTAGATTGTCATCATAACCTGTACATAATTTAGTAATAAATTTATATTTCTTTATATTAACGAATATAAAGTAATAATATTTATTATTTATGGAGAGGATAATCGTATCTTTTGATTATTGTTTATATTTTTGTGTTATACGTTTGCGAAAACTTAATGTACGTATTTATCCTAATGTCCATGGGCCTATATTGCGACGGTAACCTAAGGTCGTTTAGTAATACATTCATTTTCCTTTATTCTAAAGCAAAACTAAATAATATAATTAATTATTTAGATTATTTGTGTAAACAATACTCATAACTTTTAATTAAATATATTTTTGTAATATACACATTTGCAAAAACTTATTGACATCATACTTTGGTGCAGGTAATCATGTATTTGAACGACAAGAGGCCACTAAACCGAAATGAGCTAGAAGCTCTTGTAAACCAGATAGCAATGGAGCTGGAATCAGATGATGCAGAAAATTACTGTCTGTCTGAATTTGAAGGAGACTCAGATGCTGAGGATTTTCTTCCACTATCAAGTTGTCGTAGCAGCGTTTTGTCATCAAATTTGGTTGAAAACATCGATGCGCTGTCGTCTAGTCATCCGAATAATGTTCCATCAAGCAGTCATTTAAATGATTGTCATTCAGATGATGAAAGAGAGAGCACGTTCGATGATTCCGATGTAGATCCAACATTCGATCCATGCATGGAAAATCAACAGAGGAAAATGGCTGATAATTGTGTTCCACCTGAGAGTGAAGATGAAGAAGAAGCTGAATCCAGAAATGATACAAAAAATGTTGCTAATCCTTGACTGTTTAATTTTGTTTGGTCAAAAAGGGAAAAGTTCCCAATTGTTGTATTCAACTTTTGACTTCAGTGAAAGAGTCTGACATTGTAACGTAAACATAAATGTGAACAATGCTACACCTATAACATATTTTAGTATATTTTTTGATGAATTATTTTGCCAAAACTTAGTTGATGAATCCAATTTATATGCCAGTTAGGCACATATCTCATTGAATATAGATAAAGATGAGCTTAGTGCATTTTACGGTATTCTTATTATTATGGGATTCCATTCTTTGCCAAGCATTAAATCCTACTTCTTAAATGATATTAATTTTTATGTAGACAGAATTATTAGCGTTTTTACTTTGAAACGATTTTTAAAAATTTTACGTTATTTTCATGTTAATGATAATACAAAAATTTCCTGTTCCTGGATCCCAAAATTTTGATATGCTGTACAAAATTCGACCAATTGTACAGCACCTGAAAGATAAATTTGTAACAACCTTCTCTTCATCCAGATACATTTCAATCGATGAGAGTATGATTGGCTTCAAAGACAGAACGACAATGAAGCAGTATATGCCTATGAAGCCTATAAAACGAGGCTTCAAAGTACGGGCAGTATCGTGCGCAGAAACTGGATATCTACTTGATTTCCAAATTTATCAAGGCAAGTCTGAAAGGGACTTGAATACTATGCTAGGAGAAAGCTTTGTTTTAAATTTTGCAAGCCATTTTGAAAGCAAGGGCTATTGCTTTCACTTTGACAGATTCTTCTCAACAATTCCATTATTTCAAAAATTACTGGATAAAAAATATTTTGCGTGTGGAACAATACGACAGACAAGAACACATTTTCCCAAGGAATATTTATGTCTAGATAAAAGACTCAAAATGTATGAATCTGATTCAGTTTGTTCCGCTGATCTTTCTGTATGCAAATGAAAAGATAGAGGTGTAAAATGTGTATCAGTTATTAGTAATATGCATAACTTCCAAGAAAATACAGAGGTACTACGAACTGATAAGAAGGGAGTTCGACAGAAAGTACCTTGTCCTCTATCGATCTCAGACTATAACAAGTATATGGGTGGTGTAGATTTATTTGACCAGTACTGTTCATCTTATTCCGTTTCATGGAAATCTCGCAGATGGTGGTTAAAAATTTTCTTTTATTGTAAACAGTTGTTTACTATATAAAGAAAACATTTTAAAATTAAAAGATAAAAATAAAAAACCCATGAGCCATCTGCAGTATAGAAGTGTCTTAGCTAATGAGCTAATTTCTTCATTTTCATGTAGAAAACGTTCAGGTCCCCCCTCAAAAAAAGCGAATGTTCACGATAATATAGGGCACCTTCCTATAAAAGGAACATATCGTCGATGTGTCGGTTGTAGTGCACAAAAAATACAAAAAAGGTCAAATATTATCTGCAAAAAATGCAATGTATGTAAATCTTGTTTTGAACCATATCACAATAAGTAGAGGTGTATTTTGTTGATTTACTGTTCTCATTTAGGTTTACAATTAAGACTTATATGTTGTTCAATTTTACATAAACACATTATTTAATAAATGGTAGCTATGTTTACCAGTGATTTCTTTTAATTCATTGTTGCCCGTAAGTATCCCCGGTAGCTATGTTTACCATTACTTTAAGTAAATTACACAAAGCTAGGGGTTAGTTGGATTTTTTAAAGTATTTTTCTTATATTATTTATATCTATTATAATAGGTTTTACCTATGAAATTTAAAAAAACACAAAAAAATAGTTGTGCTACTTAAAGGGTTAAGGCAAACTACGAAATATTTGTAATTAGTTACATTATGGCTGACTACGCTATAATTGTCTATGATAAATTACATACTATATCGCAACTAAAAAAAAATTAATAGAAAAATTCTTAGAATAAAACAAGATAAATTTAAAATCCTGAGAAAAAATTTACTTGTCGAAAGTACTTTGATACAAAATATAAAATAAAACAATTGGTTACAAGTTACGTACTTGTTACAATTATCATGTGGTTCGTTTTGCCCGTACAAACACCTTTTTACCAATAAATCACATTGTAAGCAATTGTCACATAACCTATCATCCCTGTATAAATATCTACATGTTATTATCTTTCGTAAACACATTTTATTGCGATTTAATAACAAAATACGCAGTTGTGGGTCCACCCTGTATTTAATAAACCTTTGTCGTTTAGGTAGAATACGTTTCGGGGATTAAATGGCGGATCGGCTCGGTAGGATCACAGAATACCACAGAATTTACAAAGGCGGTAAAATAAAAGCATTGGCAAAATCGAAATCCTACTGAATAAATCTGGCTGGACGATACCCGTTTAAAAAATGATGCAGATACAGAGACAGATACGAGGTATCAGTTACAGGCGTGATGGATTTTATTTGATTAGTACCATTAATCTTGCATTAGAAGGTAATACCATTATGTGATATTTACAGTGAATAGTACATGTTTAACATTTAAGGGCAAACAATTATTAAAATAGTGTTAAAAATAGTGTATTTTATTAATTGTTTGTCCTTAAATCTTTGTTAATTAAATAAATAATTTTTAAATTGCCATTTTAGATATACACTTAGATTGCCTCTGTGCTGTATAATTTTGAGAAAGTTTTACACAGGAGTTTTGTCTATTTTTTTTATATTCACTACAATGAACAAGGCGAGGCTTTTTTTACAACTTTTTGCTGCACCCTCACACAACTTTCGTCTGAAGATGTTAGAGAAATCTGACGAAATACAACGAAATCGTTGATTAGAGTACACTTTGGATTTTAATATTCAGCAGATATATATATATATATATATATATATATATATATATATATATATATATATATATATTTAAACCTAGAGCTAAGATTAATACTATTATAAGAATTAATATTAAACTCAACAGGTATCATTGCGCCAAGCTTTCGACATCCTCTTTAATGTCTTCTTCAGGACTTTTTCAGGGAACATTTCTGACAGTAAGATTTGATTGGGGGGTGGAGCAAATAATATTTTCTTTAGAAGAGGTCTTCATGACGAAGGTAACCGTATGCTGCCATCTCCTTTATTGAGAAAATTTGGCCTTTTTTCAATTTCTATGGCTTCTCTGATAATTCTTGGTTTATAGAAGCAGATAAGGGCTATGGTTCTGGGGTTTTCAAAATCAATTTTATGGCCTGTATGAAGATGGTGTGGATCTAGAGCTAAAATTGAATCGGAGTTGCGATCAGAAATAGAATGTTCATAAACAATATTCAGAAATCTTAGAATCATACATTGCGAATAGATATTTCAGAGTGTAACAAGAAGACGTGCGCACCGACTTAAGGGAGATTAAAACTGGTGTACCACAAAGGAGTGTATTAGGTCCGGTCCTGCACCTATTGTATACGTGTGACATTCCAGAGCCAGAACAAAATACTATTGCCACCTTCGCGGATGATACAGCCATATTAGCGATAGGAGACACTAGTGAAGAAGCTACTGATAAGTTGCAACTATCAATAAATATCATACATACCTGGACCTGAAAATAGCGAATAGAATTAAATGAGACTAAATCTGCACACATTAACTTTAAAAATAAAAAAATAGAAAATTTCCCAGTATAAATCATACCCAAATTCCTTATGCAACATCAGCAAAATATTTGGGCATCACCATAGACGCGAGGCTGCGCTGGAAAGTCCGCAAGTCAAAAAGAAAAGAGAGGAGCTTGATATTGTAGCATTTTTAAATCCCTTGATATATATTGAGATCCCCTCGTATATGTATTAAAACACCAAAGAATATTTTTAGTGTATTTCATTTCTTATTCGTACGTATTAAAACACCGAATTCTTTCAATTCCGCTTAGCGTCGCCGAGTTAAAATAAACCATTTTAGAGTTTGTTTATTATTTCACAGATGATTATTTCCTCGGTATTCATTGATCGTTAAGCAGCTCGATACTGTATTTTAAATAAATATTCCCGTTTAGTGTTTTGTTTATACCAAGTTAAGCGAAGTATTTTTAAGAATTTACCCACTCTCGCTAAGGTCGTTTTCATGAGCAGTTGACTTTAGCGTTTGTCCAAATTTCTTCAAATTATAATGTCTTCGTCCTTTGTCCTTTTTTATGGGAAAATGTGTAGCAGTGTGAAGTTAATAGTAGTAGTTCAATGTGTAGTTGCAGTCTAATTCTACCTGTTCCAGTTGTTTAATGAGAAAAGTTTGTATTTCAAAACTATCCATTCATAATAAATTATCCATTTACAAGCAAGTACTGAAGCCAGTATGGGTATATGGGTGCCAACTCTGGGGCTGTACCAAAGCTAGTAATCTACATATTATCCAGAGATTTCAAAACAAAGTACTGAGGAACATTGTTGATGCTCCTTGGTATATCCGTAACACCAACCTCCATCAGAACCTGGGTATGGAAACTGCGACCGAAATAATCAAGAGAACAGCAGCAAGTCACAAGCAGAGGCTGCATAGTCATGTGAATGTCGAGGTAATCCAGCTTCTTGACAAGACTGAACTAAGTAGAAGACTCACAAGGACAAAACCATTTGAGTTAGTGTAAATGTGTAAATTTAGTGTAAAAGCAGAGTATATTGCTTTGATGTTATTGCATGTTAGTTGTAGTGCATTAGTTGATAGATAAAATGCTGTTTATTAAGTTAGGTCAAAATATAACTGATAATTGGTCATTTGTGACCAGATAGCAGTATACAAACTCCGTACAGGTGTTATACAAAAAAAATAATAAATCTTATTTTGGATTCTACGATGAGTTTGGCCTATATAAGATCTATATATACATATATAATATATAGGCCAAACAAATCGTAGAATCCAAAATAGGATTTATGAACATTCTATTCTATTCTGTTCGCAATTCCGATTTAATTTTAGCTTTAGGTCAAGACCGTCTTCATACAGGTAACAAAATTGATTTTGAAAACTCCAGAACCATAGCCCCCATCCACTTCTATAAACCAAGAATTATCCGAGAAGACATACAAATTTAAAAACGGCCAAATTGTCTTAATAAAAGAGATGACGGCATACGGTTATCTTCGACATGGAGGCCTCTCGTAAAGAAAGTATCATCCGCTCCACCCGCCAATCAAAATCCTGCTGTCAGAAATGTTCGCGTCAACCTCTGCGCAAATCTCCGCGCCAATCACTCACCAACCTCCACCCAAACCACATCCCAATCAACCGTCTGATGTTCCCAGTAGCAGTAATGCATTGGTAAGTGATCAGTCTAGTCGTGTCTGGGGGCTCGGGATACTGAGAACTCGGAAACCCAAAGAAGACATCAAAGAGACTATATTAGTAGCTTTCGGCAAAAGCTTGATATTGTTCTGGTGAAATGAAGTCCATTTATTACGGCATTGAAGCACTAATTAGCAAACTTTTCACGTCTGAATCAGAATCATCAATAGAACGATATAATTGTTATTTAGGAAAAGTCCAACTAATGTCTATAAAATCTTCCCACTTTTAGTGGTCCAAGGCACTGCCTTGGTGGCGAATAACTAAACAATTGAATAAATTGTTTTCTGTCCTCTGGGCTATCGAAATGTGCAAATATTAGTAGGTTTCAGCAAAAGCTTGGTATTGCTCTAATGCAACAAAAGCAAAAGCCGTTATGGCATTTAAGCACGAACGGCTCGAACGGCTGAAGAGGTATCGATACTGAAATAACAGTTATACCGTTCTATTGACTCCGATTAAGACTTTTTTGCTTATTGGCTTTGGCCTGGAACCTTTAGCCACCGATTCAGACTTAAAAAGTTTGACTAATTTGTTCTCCAATGCCATAACCATAAGACCATTAATGAAAAGATAGTTGACTTATCTTTAACTTAATTTTAAAATATAATTTGATATTAACTTTCCATTTGAAAGTCAAGTCAAGAAATTAAAGATTATTATTAAATATTTTCAGACAAACGCTATTTAATAACACCCTGTAACTAATACATCATATCTGTGAGATTATCCCACTAATTAATATCCTTCAAAAACCCGTAATATTAATCGACAAGTACTGCTAATTTCTCGTAATACAAGTCGTATTCCTCTCTCTAAATGTACGATCTACTCTCTCAGGTTGATCCTTCTCCTATTACCCAAGCAAATTGTATTGAAATTAATGCATCTAAATCCACATCAACGCTGCATTATATATACGCCTTTGTGGCATAAGTTACGCCTTATGCTGGAATTGAAGCAAGCTCTAGCTTTTAATATTCATCTGCTAGCAAAAGCGCGGATTTCGAGCTCTTGAATATAAGGTGAGTCGGATCGAGGAAGAAAATTTAAAAACGTCGAAAATTCTTTCTATTTTACTAACAAGGTAGCTAACTACATAGAAAACATGATGCTCTTGAAAATCTTTATTAAAATGTTGCATTTCAGCATTTTATCTTGATATTATAAGAGCACAAAATATGTAAAAATATGTCGAAAGAAATAATAATATTATTAACCGGTAAGTTTTTTGTCAATCTGTGTTTTGTTAAACTCTTATGGATCACAAAAAGTGCTTATAAGTTTAACAATCTTTAATCAACTAAGACAAAAACTATTCAAATTGTATGAAAACAATAAAATGGTCATTATAAACAAATAGTAGAGACTGATTAATCAACGCTAATGACTTTTGAAAGCCCATATCGCGATATGGAAACCAGAATCTCTAAAATCTAAATAGATTATGTATTTACAAATATACTTTTTTACAACACTGACAAACGTACAAACTGTAGAAAGAAGCTTGGATTACATCATTCATTTTTGTGACCGAACTACACCTAAACAATTATACAAGATATTTGGTTTATAAACACCAAATGCAAGAAAATGCTCTGACAATCGAATGATTAGCCTGATGAGTCACACTCTCAACATATTCTTAAAAATTACCCATACCAGAATCTATCAAAGACTCATCTATCTATCATATCATCTATCATATCTATCATTTTATTCAAAGTTAATCGTTATGGATTTGACGGTGACTTGATGGGAGTTTATTTTCTCTAAGAATAAAAAACACTGAAAACATTGTAATACGCTGACTGTCCAAAAACTTACATCGGTGAAACTGGTAGAACTTTTTAACAAACGTACTGCAGAACACAAAAGTGCTTTCAATAATAGAAAAACAGACTTGATGGGTGTTCATTTTATCTAAGAATAAAACACTGAAAACATTGTTCTACGCTGACTGTCCAAAAACTTACATCGGTGAAACTGGTAGAACTTTTAACAAATGTACAGAAGAACACAAAAGTGGTTTCATTAATAAAAAAAAAAAAAAACAAATTCTACCTACGCTTTTCACCTTCTAGACCATAATAATTCTTTAATTGACCAATTTCAAATTTTTCATATTCCAAATAAAAGCCTCAAGCTACCTTTATTAGAATCTATAGAAATTAATAAATTAAAAAATACAAGTAGTGAAGAATATAACTCTATCTTTTGACCAGTTGGTTCTCACTTCTTTTACCATGTGGAGATTGATCTCTTGATATTTTGCCAACTATGGTTTCCTTCATTCTAATTAGGAGATTATTTTATTTCTTTTTCTCTTAGGTATCCACTTATTTGTAACCTCGTAACGTTATAAGTGTCACATGTTTGATATTTTTCTTTAAATAATTATTTTATTTTAATATTTTTTTCGATTTTATTTATCTAATCAATTAATCTTTTATTTTACTATTAATTATAAAAATAGTTGGCGCTCAACTCTTTGATAAACCGAATATCCTATTTAATCTATTTTTCATTTTCAATGTTCATTTATTTCAGTTATATTTCCTGTATTCGACTTTAGTCTGTTCTATGTCGTACAACATATAAATTTCTATGTCCCACTTCAGTCCACAAAGTATATCTGTCTGTTGGCAACTCTTGACTTCTGCCATGTCACTTTAATTCTGTAGAAAGGGAAATTGTTGTTCATCTATAAAAAGACACGTTTGAGTTCTAAATTCATTTATATCTTTACATTTTTCTTGAGGTAAGTTTATATTTAATATTTTTATCCAATGTCTTTTTAAATTTCATATTGTACTTTTTATACATATCTAACCTCCAACGAAAATTACCAAAAGAATAATGCCGAAATTACCAGAAGCATAAGGTTAGCGTGGACAGGATTTGAAAAACTGAGTCAGGGCCCTGATTCTAATTGATATTTCGACTCAAAACATGTCGAAATTAATATGGCGACGTCGAAATGCGACTTTGCGAACCTTGTGGATTTCAGCTGAACTAACCAAACTACGTCACTAATTTTCGATTTATTGAAATTAATTTCAACTTCAAGAAAGTGGTTGAAATTTCATTTCGAGTCGAAATTAATCTGACATGACTGGCTGGACTGGGAGAACGGAGAAGTGAACTTAGGTTCAGTTTAGGTAGGCGGTGTTGTGTTTTGATCCTTGCAAGGAAAACTGAGGCAAAAAGTATTAATATGGCTATGTTTTACGGACATTTGCTAGTTTTGGAGGAATTAGAGAGGATATATATCCGACGCTCACAACGGAGGATAAGAAGAATGTTACGGGATACTCAAAATTCTTTTTCACTAAGTGATGCTCAATTTAGGCAGCAATTCTGGCTTAATAAACAAGCTACAAATTATTTAATAAAGGTATTAGAACCATATTTGGAAGAAGGTGTTTATGCCTCTAGGATATCCAAAATGTTTAGAGTTAGTATTACTAAGCTGCAGTAAATTTAAAAATATATTAGAATATAAACACTAAGTCAAATCTTAGTGGTTATAACTTAAGAATCTTCCACATCGCCTTTTTTTTATTTGCCATCTTTTCTTTGAATTCAAAATATAATTGAAAATGGCCACTATTTATGATTTAACAGCCCAAACAAGAAAAAAAGACGTTCACGTAACGTAAACAAAACAAACATTCAACAAGCGTAGTGCAGCGTGCAGCCAATAAACAACAGGGCCAACCCAAATTTTCAGCAGTGTCAAAATGATAAAGTAAATATCCCCAGTTTTAACTACAATCGAAATGAATAAGAATCGCTAGCGATTGCGACTGTCATGGCGTAGTCGCTTTTAAATTTCGACATTGAAATGAAATAGAATCAGGACCCAGATCTTGAAAAGCAATAAAATAGAAAAATATTTGAAAATCAGAATTTACAATCAGTGTATCCTCCCTATCTCACGTATGGTTCACAGACGTGGACACTCACCAAGTCTACTGTGGATAAGATAGTAAAGGCACAAAGAGCGATGGAAAGATCAATGCTCGGGGTGAGACTTATAGAGAAAAAACAAACAAATGGATTAGAAGCAAAACCAAAGTAAAAGACGCAGGAGAACATACTGCCAAATTAAAATGGAGCTTCGCAGGACATAATGTCCGACTGAAAGATAAAAGATAAAACCACGAAATACAACAATTGAGACTATGGTTAGGAAAGAGAAGCAGAGGTAGACCACAAATGAGATGGGCTGATGGCATTAAGAAGATCGGAGGACACAACTGGAAGCAAGTGGCGCAAAATAGAAAACATTGGATTGATTTGGGGAAGGCATATGTCCAAAGTTGGATTACTTAAAACTAAAGAGAGAACTCCACCTTCAATCGGATGGGGGCCTTCTTCAAGAGTCACAACCTCTCTCACCTTCTCACCTTAAGAGTCACCTCTCTCTTGATACAAAAGTAAGAATGCTACAATGCTACGTCTTTTCTGTCCTTTTTTTATGGTGTTGAATCGTGGACCTTGAACAAAGATATGTGCAGAAAACTGGAAGCATTTGAGATGTGGCTATATCAGAGAATGCTTAAATCCCGTGGACTGACTGAGTCACAAATGAGGAGGTCCTCAGAAGAATGAATAAGAACCGAGAGGTACTGACCACCATCAAATCTCGAAAGTTACAATTCTTCGAACATATTATGCGAAATGAATTCAGATCTGCTCTCCTTTAAGCCATCCTGCAAGGAAAAATATTTGAAAAACGAGGTCCAGGAAGAAGAAGAACATCTTGGTTAAAGAACCTCAGAATCTGGTTCAATACAACATCTGTGCAGCTTTTCCGCGCTGCTGCAGATAAGATAAAGATTGCCATGATGATCGCCAGCATTCGTAACGTATAGGCACATCAAGAAGAAGAAAGAGAGAACCTCCAATGAAAGTTGTTAAGTAGCTAATGTTTTCCATGTTTAAAATTTTAAGTAACTTAGCAGGGATTTAATTTAGTCCAGGTGCTTTTTCATTTTTGGCTTGCTTTATTGCTTTTCTGACTTCTAATAATTTCAGTATGCTGGGACCTGTGTCTAACTGGTTGTCTCAGGTAGTATGTGTATGTGTAGAATTTTCTTGAAAATCATCGTGAAAAGAGTCACTAATGTATCTTTCCCATTGTTTAGGTACACGAACCATTTTCAATTTTCTAATACTCGAGGTATATTTAAGCT
Source organism: Diabrotica undecimpunctata (assembly GCF_040954645.1). Lineage (NCBI taxonomy): Eukaryota > Metazoa > Arthropoda > Insecta > Coleoptera > Chrysomelidae > Diabrotica > Diabrotica undecimpunctata. Next base: position 38,000,269 of record NC_092810.1, read on the forward strand.
TTTTGTGGAGGTTGAGACTGTCATATTTTGAAGGTCAGTATTCATAATTAAACTTAATAACGGACTTAATAAGTCATGATGCCTGATTTTTGACATTGCAACTTGTATAAATTTCGTTACTTATTTATTATGACTTTTATCTTGTCATCAACTTTTTTGGCGAAGGATTTTTTTCTATCACCACTGAATCTCTTTCATGTAGCATTCTTTTAAGCTTTGCAATGTTTTCGCTTCCAAGGTAACTAAGTAAGAAAATATCTTGCAAATTGAAATATATGAAATCCAAAATTTTGTTGCGTCTTTGGTTATCATTTGACTACAAAGTTTTCTTCTACCTCTTCTTTATTTTTTTCTTTTTTTAGGAAGCAATGACTCTGTCTGTTTTTCAATGCTGTCGTTCCATCGTTTTCGTGGTCTTATATAATTGTTTCATTGAATACTTCTATTTCTTACCAGTTCTTGATGTTCTTCACCTTGTATCAAAGTATTATAATCTAGCTCTGTCCCTTAATGCCTTACCATCAATTTTCCAAAGAGTTTTGTCTCTGCTCTTTCTTACATTCTTTTTGTACTCTCTGTGTTAGGTCGTGTTTTTGCACTATATATCATCATTGGTCTGATGACTGTTTTGTAAATTCTGATTTTCATTTCTTTTGACAAGACGTTATTATTTTTGATTTAATGTGAGCTGCATCTATTTTCAACAACACTATCTTATTAGAAAATATTTCTGCAAAATGTTTTACTGTTATGCATTAAATATCTTTATATCGCTAGAGTATTTTAGTGTTCATTCGATTATTATTAGAAATTTGACAGAACAGAAAAAAGTCAAAAACAATGATCTGACGACATATCAAGGATTAAAAAAGCACAACGTAATATACTATAACGAAAAATCTGTATAATTGTCGCAATTCGACAGATGACTTATATACGAAAATCTTAGCGACGTTTGAAATAGCAATCGAGGTATTCCAAGAAAATAATATTTTCTTGGAATATGATCATATTATGATCAAGCGGGAGGGCTTTCGGACTAGTGACCATGGGATTCTAGAATATACGGCGTAGTATCGAATAGAGATGGACTCATTGAGATGATTCTAAAATAAGCATTGTTCTGACGACATATCAAAGATTAAAAAAGGAAAACGTAATATACTATAACGAAAAATCTGTATAATTGTCGTAATTCGACAGAAAGACGACTTATATACGAAAATCTTAGCGACGTTTGAAATAGCAATCGAGGTATTCCAACAAAATACGATCAAGCGGGCGGGCTTTCGGACTAGTGACCATGGGATTCTAGAATATACGGCGTAGTATCGAATAGAGATGGACTAATTGAGATGATTCTAAAATAAGCATTTTTGTATACAGTGATGAGTGATGAGTGCCTCAAGTACCAGCAAAATAACACAAAAGATAGAAAACATAGTACGTTGTGAAATAAAAAGAGATAAATTGAGTACAGGTGGGAAACGATCTATAGAAACCTTTAATTTACATTACATTAGAACTGTCGATAATTTCCCACCTTTAGACGTTAGCTTATGAGCTAATTGACTTTAGTCATAATTATACGTATGACGTCGAACATTAACAACTTTTTAATTTCGCATAAAGTAAAAACTGATTGAAGGAAATAAAGCAAATGCAAGTAAAAACAGCTTAATTAGTAGTAATTTTTTAATCCAAAATTTAATTGTTTACCAAGAATATTTTCTACTATGATTTTAGACGACGCATACAGAATTATCGAAGCTTGGTGGTTTAGTGGTAAGAGTGTCGTACTTTCACACGGACGCTCAGGGTTCAAATCCCACATGTGGTTTTTACTTGCCATTTAATTGCCACATGTGGTTAGATATTTTAATTATAAATCAAACTAATATTAAGAATAACTCAACTAAAATATTTTACTTAGCTAAAAGTTACGTTCTTGCCGAAAACATTTATTGTCTTTAAATGCGTTTATTCAGAATATTTTTTAATTTTGTAGAATTTTTACTTATTTAAATATTTTTTGTAAATACATCTATTTAGAACGTTTTTTAATTTTTGTAGAATCTTTACATTAGTTTCGAAAGTACATATTACATTTTTTTCAATAGGATTTTCATGTTTCACTTTAAACACTTACAATAAAGACTGACATAAATGTAATATTTATTAATAATATTTTAATTATTGCAAAGAAAACCTCATGTGGGATTCGAACCCTGATCGTCCGTGTGAAATTACGGTAACACTAAACAACAAAGCTTTGATAATTCACTATTGACAAGAGTATGCGACGTCTCAAATCATAATAAAAATTATTCTTGATCAATAATTTAATTTTGGATTAAATTATATTACTACTAATTAAACTGTTTTTACTTACGTTTGCTTTATTGCCTTCAATTAGTTTTTACTTGATGCGAATTAAAAAAAAATGTTAATGTTCGACGTCAACTAGCTCATAAGCTAACGTCTAAAGGTGGGAAACTATCGATAGTGATAACGTAATGTAATGTAAATTATACGTTTCTATCGATGATTTCTTACCTCTACTAGTTTCATCTCTTTTTATTTCACAACGTATTATGCTTTCTATCTTTTGCGTTATTTTGCCGGTTCTTAATGCACTCATCACTGTATATAGAGCATTGAGAAGAGAAGTAATATCAAGAAGGACAGCAGAATAAAGACGAAATCCAAAAGGAGTCTTTGAATACTATAAAAAGTTACTCTAATAATAACATGTTTAACAAAAAACTTTCATTATACATAGAGAATACTTATCAAAATTGTTAGTGCTCCCGACTCACCTTATAGTCAAAATTCCAGCCTATTATACATTTACGGTCAAAGACAATGAACACATTAATTTGCCAGCTGCGTTTGGCATTATTAGAATCTTTACATAAAAACCTACTAATTTCTGCGTGAATTTTTGATATCTCTTGAAGTAATCAGGCTCGTAATCCTCGATATATTCAGGAATATTGTCATGTCTGGCAACGTTGCCGACATTGCAGATATAGTCCATAGTGCTCTAAATCCAATCAATACGAACATCAATATGTTTATAAATTAGTTTGTTTATTTGTTGCTAATAGAATATATCACCAAAAATATAAGCAGTGCAGAAAACTTATTCGTTTTTTAAAAGAGTTTTCAAATATAACTTCATTATAAAACACAAGTGCAGAATCAAAATTTGCAAATAGTCCTAAGCTTAAGGTACTATTACTGTCTAGAATGCTAAAAAATGGCACATTTTCAACGACTTTTTTTTGTACTAATATGGGCTACCGCAATAAATATGAAATACACACCACCATCTATACTTCAAGAGCTTGAGTAGACACCCTTTATTTTAAAATGATTACAAGGCTTATAGTGACCTCGGTCCAGTGGCCGTTGAAACAATCACAATGTTATGTGTGTGTCCAGGCAGTTCAAAAAAGTTTTCAGGTATGTTTTTATTTCATTTTTTGTTTTTTCGGTAAAATCTAAGAATAAATTTAATATTTTATTACACATTGTAACCGAAAGGCTGATACTTTCATATTTTCGAATTTTTCTTTTAATTTGTATTTCATTTAATATTTGAATATATATGTTTGGTTATGTTGCAATATGGGCTAGCATAGTGCTACAAATATGAGCTAGCCCTTAACAGGGTTTTTTTCTTTTCAAAATGCCTAGAAAAAGTATTGAAAGTCCAAAACATCGAAAGTCGTAGGATCAAGATAGCATTAAAACTGCTATGAAGTCTGTAAGAGATAAAACGATGGATACATACAATGCTTAAAAGCAGCTAAAACTTATAATGTCCCAAGATCGACACTACAATGGTAAGCAACAATTACTGAACTGAGTCCAGATGAAGCAATACTTAAGAAACTGGTCCTTAAAAAAGAGGAAATATTCTTGGCCCAGATATAGAAAAATCTTTGGTAAACTATATTCTTCAAATGGAAGAAAAATTCTATGGTTTAACGCGTTCTTATATCAAACAAATCGCACTTAATCTGGCTAAATCAAATGGTGTAAATCATCGCTTTATTCAGTTAAAAAAACTTGTAGAGGTTGGCTAAATTTGTTTTTGGCGCGTCACAAAAATACATTGGTTTTAACGAGCTCAACTGGAACGTCTTCTGAATGAGCAAATAGCTTTAACAAAAAGAACGTTCAAATATTTTTATCTGGAAAAAGCATATGACAAATAGAATGTCTCCAGTAATCTCCATGTTTACAACGTAGATGAAACTAGCCTAACCATTTTGCAGAATAAAATTGCAGAAATAGTGGGGTACAAAGGAAAGAGACAAATCGCATCGCTGACTTCTGCTGAGAGAGGATAATTGATTACTTTAATGGCATGTATGAATGCTATAAGGACTTTTATCCCACCCATGGTAATCTTTCCAAGATCGAATATAAATTTGCAACTCATAAAAGGAACTCCTCTTGGATCAATATCAGGCGTGCACCCTAGTGGATGGGTGCAGTCTAATTTATTTACACAGTAGTTTAAACACTTAATAGATACCGTCAAACTTTCTAAAGAGTTTTCTGTACTTCTAATATTAAATGGGCACTATAGCCATACTTGTAATTTAGATGTGATCAATCTGGCAAGGGAAAATAACAGTTATAATTTCATTACTTCTACATTCAACACACAAGCTTCAACCGCTGAACAAATCTTCTCTGGAAACCCTTAAGGCTAACTATACCAAGGAAATCCATCAATAGTTACGTCATAATAATCGCGCCTTCTCTCAGTACGACATTGCAGAACTTTTTGGCAAAGCATACTTTAAAAGTCAAACTAAAGAAATTGCTGTAAATGAATTCCGTGCCACTGGAAGTAATTTATTGAATAAGATTGTGTTTTTAGATTCAGATTTTACTGCAGCAGAAATTAAGAGTAATACAGCCATGCAGAACTGCAAGCTACTGAACCTGCTATACACCCAAAAACACCAGAACCTAGCAACACCAGTGAACCAGATCCAGAATAAACGAATATATTTAGTCTTTTAGGGGATAAAATTACTAGCATTTAAAAAAGAATAAAACATTAATTGAAATATTTTTCAACTTCGTAATTAAATTCAATGATTTACTGATTTATTTTGAAACAACCCTGATAAAAACAACAACAAAATACCTTGAAATATAGTAAAAAAAGAATTAAAGTTTTAATGAAACAATAACATAACCTTAAAATATTAACATTTATAGTAAATATCTTAATACTTCTTATTCTTACTTCACAAATGCATAAAGAACAAATAATATATATTAATTGCACATAATGAATGTTCATAACCAAAAGTTCTTATTCATTCTTCAAACAATTAAAAAAAAACAATATTTCCAAGTTTTTATGGGACAAATACACACAAATTAAAAATGTTTGGAAAGGTTTTTAAAACTCCGCTTATTGTGACGTCACAGCTTAGGTAGTCCATTGTTGAAAATATGTCATTTTTAGCATTACAGACGCAAATAGTACCTTTCTGCCTAAACTTTGTAAAACAGTTGATTCCTAAAAATACTACATTTTAATTTCATAAATTTGGTGATATTATATCCATCTACTAAATAAAAAAGTGTTTACTAGATTAGAAAACATAAACTATTCTTTAAATCATATAGTTTGATAAAACTTGGACGAAGAGATACAGTTTGATGAATATAGATAGAAAAAATTTAAATAATTCGTGTCCTAAAAACTGCAACAACTTAAACGTAAATTTTATTATATATTTCTTAAATAAATGTACCAAATTGAAACAACAGCGACGACTATAATGGTATTACTATACAAGAAGAATCTATTATACCACGATTAACTCAACTCTTATTTCTGGATCGAACATTCCAAGGTTAGTCCTGCTCCGTTTTGTACCTTTATATTTACTTGACATTATTCTCATCCTTTTATCTCATGTCTATTGCACCATAACACATGTCAATATTATTTTGGTCGTTGAGTGCATGTGATTTTGTAAAAGGTACAAATGGGTTAAACAAACTTTAGAATGTTTGATATCTTAACTTGTAAATATGTTTGATTTTAAGCGAATTCCGGTATAAATCCTTATTACATTTAGCAATTTCAAAAAGATATTTTGTACTAAAATTAATGGAATATTTTTAAGATGGTATAGATTTAGCAGTATCTCCACTATTTTCAAACAATTGTTCAAACAATTCAAACTGCTCCAAAATCAAAAATATCTAGACCGTAAGTTACGTACCTCAGTCTATCTATGAAAAGATCATCGATTTCACGTTGAAATTTTATACAGCTTTTTGAAAGTTCTAAAAGGCATATAAGAGACACAGCCGATTTTGCTTTGTTTTTTTAAACAATCGTAAAATGTGAAAAAAGAATTAAAAATAAAATAGACACTTAAGATTTGATTTCGTTACAACGTACCACCATTCGCTGATATGCCTATTTTTGTCTCTTAACTTGATCAGAGCGAACTCATGGTAAGCTCTAACGAAATAAAACATTTTCCGACTTTATAAGTGCACATTTAAAAAATATTTACAAGCAGACGCTATAGCGACATCTAATAATGAGAATACAAATCGAATTCAGAATTCAGCCTAGATCTGTGTTTTCTAAAAGTTGTAAAACAAGCAGATGACGATAAATTATTGTATGCTTATAAAAGGCTTCGTATACATTTTATAGAAAAATGGATCAAATAAAAGTTGTAGATCTTAAACAGTTCTTTAATTTATCTAAAAATCTAAATTAAAATGTATAAACAATTGACCCAGATGCAAAAAAACCCTTATTTTTGAAGTAGCTAATAAACCTTATACAGGGTGTCCCCAAAATAGTGCGTTCCTTAAAGGTTCAGGTAGAAGACACCATGTAGAGCAAAAAAGTCATAACATTTTTTTCTAAATTCAACCGTTTGACCAAAAAACGAAAATACATTTTTGTATACAAAAAGAATTCTTTCAACTACGTGCAGTACGAAAATCTAAATGTAAATAAATACGTTGTCCATAAAACATTTCGGGAACAACTTCTACATCCATACTACTATCACATAGTATAAGATTTACACCAAGGTGATCTTCCTCAAGGAATACCATTTTGTAGATGGTTTGAAGATAGACTCGTCAGATACCCTGAATTTCTATCTGAAGTGTTATGTTCGGATGAAACATATTTTAGATGAAAAGGTGTGTATAATTTTCATAATTGTCGCATATGGGGTAACGAGAATCCTTATTTAATACATAGAACACATTTTCAACGAAAATTTAGTATAAATTTAAGGGCTGGAATAATTAACAATCGTTTGATAAGACCATATGAATCAACCAAAACACTAAATGGAGAGGCCTACTATAATTTCTTGCAAAATGTTTTTCCGCTACTTCTTAAAGACGTGCCTTTGCAAACACGCCGTGAAATGTGATTTCTTTACGATGGAGCCCCAGCACATTTTCCAGAGCTGTTAGTAATCTTCTTGATACAACTTATTATCGTCGTTAGATTGGTAGAAATTGACCTATTCTGTGGCCAACATAAGGTCTCGAATGCAATGACTGGATTTTCATTTTTGGGGACATCTTAAATCGTTAGTTTATGATAACCGAGATAAAATCGAAACATAAGCTAAATTACGGGAAGGAATTTTTGATTATGCAGAAACTATCCGACATAGTTTAGTTAATTTTGGCATTATTGAGTTTTTGTAACTACCTAACGTAACGTATCTCCCTATACGTAAAGAACTAAAGTATCGAAGAAGATAAACGTTAAATTGAGAGTTAAAATTTTGCACGTAACGTAACGATGGTGTTGCCCTCATCGAATTAGTGATAAACTAATAAGTTGTCAGTGCCAGTCTTGTCCAATGACGTATAATATAGTCTTGTCCTTGTCACTTAACTCTATTTTTGATATCCAAAATAAATAACAAATATTTTTTTTAACAATTTTTAATTTTGGAAATGGACGCGATATTAAGTGTAGGTTGATGATGAAGAAGACCAGAACATAGAAAATGCGCTTCTTCTCCACATCTTGCACGACTATACGGCCGCTTTAATTTAGATACCATGACTGATATACAATGTAAAAATCTTTTTCGCTTTTAGATTAAATTTCACCTTTCTGGATGATCGTAAGGGTTCTGGCCTACGACTTTCTTTAACAAAAACAAATCATCTTCATTGCTGAAATGAGGTCGTTTTCCACTGCTTTCCGTTATTTATATAAATCAAAACAAATATACTTAACCACAAATGTGAAAAAACACGTGTTCCGTGTGCTGATGAAATGTGGATGTTGAATGTTGATATTTTGGTAATCGGGTAAGATCCCCTTGTGCATTCGGTTACTTTCGGCTCGATAGGGATGTGTATGAACGTAACGTAAGGTAACGTTAGGTAATACGTATCTAGATACGTTAGTACAAGTATTAATGCGCATGCTTATATGCTAAAAAGATACGTTACGTATACGTATTTTCTTGCACAAAAACTCTCTATTACTAACAATTTAATTCGTTGTACCAATGAATGTGTTCGCGCAGGTGGAGGTCACTTTGAACATTTATTATAATAATTATTGTCAAGTAACTACATAATAACAGTAACAATAATCGCGCTCCTGGATAATAAAATTAAATTATCAGAAAACAAAGGTATTATCATTTATGAATTACTGCCAAAATAAGGCTTTTTGCAGTTATCTGGGTCTGTTGTTTATCTTGCAAATTAAAGAACCTCTACAAGAGAAGTTCTACACTTTTTCTTTAAGCTATTTTGCTCTTAAACGTATAAGAAACTTCTTATAGCCAGAAAGTGACTTTTTCACTTTTTATGACTGTTAAAAGAAACAAAGCAAAATCAGCTGTACGTCTTTAAGGCTTTGGTTATAGGTTACCAGAATAAAAACATTCGAATTCAACCAAATCGTAACAAAAATTTACTTATTGTTTGAGAAAGTGTAAATATTCAGAGCACTTAAACCTATGTCCCCTATATGTCATCTTCAACTATATTTTTTTTAGTGTCATCAAGAGGCGTAAATAGAAAGGTATTTATAAAATAATGTTAAAGTGTTAGAATGAATCGAAAGCTTTAAAAAAGTATAACCAAACGTCAAAATCATATGTAATCGTTAAAAAGACCTAAAATTGTAAAAAGAAAAAGCTTTTTCCTCTCTTATTGATGTTTTTAGTGAGTGTTGTTACTGTGTATTGATGGTGTTCTCGTCATGTTTTGAGCGTTTTTCGTTTTTTTTTTTAAATATTAAAAAATTAAGCAAATGTATACAATATTATATTAAAATATTTATATTATATTTAGTTATGGCACTGCTCTTATATCCGTGTGCAGTAATTTGGTTCCTTCACCGACATTACCCTTGCGATCAAGCAAATAGAGTGTTTATTGCTTTGTACTGTTATTACTTAAGTAACCTTAGACATGGACCTGAAACTGGTTGTTTAGAAGTTAAGATTATAAAACCAATTGTGTGTTTTTCTTTCTTCTTACAACGATTATACTTTTTATATTTTTTACTGAAAACTAAAAAGAACGTGTCATTATTTGACAGTTCACAAAAGTTTCTAGAATTTTTTTCCACCGGAAACTATATTTGTATTAAAATTTACTAAACACACAATGCTATACCATCTTAAAAATAAACACTTTTTTTATACACCTAAATTACTTTTAATTTAAGAATTGTTAACTAGTTTGCAATAATATTTATCAATAATATGATATAAGACGAAACTTCTTGATAGAATTTAAAAAATAAGTGACATTGAAAGTTGTGGGAATAAAAATATGCGAAAAAACTGTGACTTTTGGTACAATTATAAAATCATTTATAAATGCTGTATTTATATTGTTTAGAAAATAATAAAGGTAACAAATACTATAAATGCTTGTATAAAAGTTTTACAAAAAAATATGTTATTGTAAATAACCATAGCCCCTACCATTGCGGCGGTCATCGAGAGCGAGAGTGATGTAATCGCAAAAACCACGAGTTTATAAAATGTTAAGTGTGTTCATGTTATTTTAAGACGAAGATTTATATACACAGTATCAATTAGTTAGTTTTAAGAAGTTTTATGATAGTATCAAGGAGTCCAATAAATAATGAACAACTAACTCTTGGTGGACAGCAAATAGAGAGAGTGACAAAATATAAATATCTGGGAGCTTACATCAACACAGAATTAGATCCAGACCAAGAGATCCGGGTACGAATAGAAATGGCAAGGGCAGCGTTCTTAAAATTCAAACAATTGTTCTGTGACAAAAATCTGAATACTGCGATGAGACTGAGGTTTGTTGAATGTTACGTCTGGTCGCAACTATTGTACGGGGTAGAAACATGCACACTAAAAGCGCAAATAGTTAAAAAGATTGAAGCCTTTGAACTTTATATATACCGGAGAATGTTGAGAATTCCATGGACTGCCAGGGTCACCAATGAGGAAGTGCTGAGAAGGATGGGTCGAGACAAAAAATTGTTGAGAATGATAAAAGTACGCAAGACTGCATACCGTGGACACATACTAAGAAATAATAAATATAGTCTTCTGCAGGTAATCATGCAGGGTAGAATCGATGGCAAAAAGGGAATAGGTAGAAAGAGGAAGTCATGGCTGCGAAATATTCGAGACTGGACAAACATGACTGTAGACGAATTATTCCACGTTGCAAAAGACAGAGAAGCTTTTAAAAATGTGGTCGCCAACCTCCGTTAATGGGGATGGCATAGGAAGAAGAAGAAGAAGAAGTTTTCATTTGACCTCCAATAAAGACACATATATTTGTCCATCGTTATGATTTTCATATGAAACCCTAAAATCTCTGAGAATTATCAAAGTACATGCTAAAATATTATATTTGTATTCTCTCTCAGTCATACCTACTGTTACTTTAATGAATCTCATTAAAGAAAAATATGGCCTCACAAGACAACCTGCAGCTATAAAATAAAATTAATAACAATATTTATTATTGTTATACGTAGGCAATCCGATAAGTACTTAGCCTCACCGCCCGATGGCGTCACCATCTCAAGAGAAATCTACTATCGTGTAATACATTCTCGTAAACGGCTATTGACAAAATTTCAACCAAATTTGTACTCCAATTCGTAGTTTTGTTTCGACCGCGTGTGAAAGCAGGCGTGTCCGCAGATTTTAGACACATGGACAAAGAGCAATATCGGTCGGTGATGCAATTCTTGTTTTTGCAAGGAAAATCACGCAGCGAAGTCAAAAAGCGCTTAGATGTGTGTACGGTGACTCTTTTCCTTCGATGGCAATCCTCATAAATTGGTTTAACGACTTTCAACGTTGCCAAAACGTACAAAAATTCATGATCTCATATTGACAGACAGCCGACTAAAGGTACGCGAGATAACTGAGACAGTGAGCATCTCAAAAGACCGAGTATGTCATATCCTGCTTGAAATTTTGGGTATGAGAAATCTGTCACTCTGGACAACAAGCTTAACCGTGAGCCAACTTTAGAGCACTGTTTGACGCTATTTAAGCGTAATGCGAAGGCGTTTCTACGTAGTTTCGAAACCATTGACGAAACAGGAATCCATTGGTAGCCACCAGGGACCAAGAAACAGTGGACACAGTGGCGGCACTCTGCGAACGTGCTTCAAAGGAGGCGAAGACTGTCTATCGACCGAAAAGGTGATGGCCACCTTTTTCGGACATTCACAAGGAGTAATCTGCATTGGATACCTGGAGAAGGACAAAACGGTCACAGAGCTCTATTAAGCCAAAGTAATAAGCCAATTTGATGCCAAATTGCAGAAAAAATGGCCTCATTTAGCGAAGAAATACTCTTCCACAATGACAACGGACCGGTTCATAGCTTCGCCGTTGCCATGGCGAAATTGGTCGAATTGGGCTACGAACTGTTGCCCCATCCACCATATTCTCTAGATTTGCCCCGTGTGACTTTTTTTCGTTTCCAAACTTAAAACAAGCACTCGTCCGGCAGAACTTCAAGTTGAAATAGGCCGCCACAGAAGCCTACTTTGCAAACCTCGAAAAAACGTATTTTCAGACGGGTTTTTCAGACAAGTGTATCGAGTTCAAAGTAGACTATGTTAAGTAATAGATCATCAATAATAATGTTTGAAAAATTATATCGCGCTTCTTTGGAGGTCGGACTAAAGATTATTATGAGTAAGACGCAAATAATGACTAATCTGATGCTAAATCGAAATATTACTGTTGATGAAAGAGATGGTATTGTGCAGACTACATCGTATAAGTACCTAGGACATGAAATTCGGTTGAGCAGAGATAACCAGACATGTGAGCTCCCACGTCGCATAGGATTTGGGCAGCGTTTGGTAAATTAAACCATGTATTTAAATCGGATCTACCAATATGCCTTAAAAGAAAAATCTTTGACCAATGTGTGTTATTTGTACTCACTTACGGAGCGGAAACATTAACACTCACAAAAAAGGTAGCTAATAAGATTCGCGTGACTCAGATGGCTATGGAGCGCCAGATGTTGGGTGTCTCTCTGAGAGACCAAATCCCAAACCAACAAGAAATACGTCGTAGAACAAAAACAACAGACGCTATCAAAAAAATCGCGTCGTTAAAATGGAATTGGGCAGGACACGTCGCCAGATTATCAGACAACCGATGGACAAAACGTATTTTAGAGTGGAGACCAAGGCAAGAAGCAATACGGAGCAGAGGACGCCCACTAGCTAGATGGACTGACGGCCTGAAGAGTGTTAGCAATAACTGGATTTAAGCAGCACAAGACAGAGACAGATGGAAAGAGCTGATGGAAACCTATGTCCATTAGTGGACGCATATAGGTTGATGATGATGGTAATGCAGTTATTATTGGGGAAAAGGTGGTATGGGTTGTTGTGAATAAACGGTAGATATGACTAAGGAGATTAGAAGAGATAGATGCAGCATAGGACAGGAGAAGGTATTGCCGTCTAATCCAGAGGGGTATTCATCGGCTTCACAGTAGAGACTCTGAGATTAACTAGAACCAAATGCTGGGTTATGGATAGAGTCTAAGGATTCCAGATTTCACTTGGATTTAACTTTAGAATATGCTGTTTCGAAGAGAGGTGTGTAAGAAGCATTGGAGGCCATCTGCTAAATTAACTACTTTTGGATTTTGTGAGGTACAAAGTTAGTCCCAGAGAGCGAATTAGGGTGATTATTATCTTTATTGCCGCTTGCAAAATTTTAGAACTAGTGGATGCTGAACAACCGTGACAGTATAGTATTAAATTACCTGCATAAGCTATATATGACGTTAACAGTCAGCTCGTTACGACGTTTAGAGAGCTTTGAGATGTGGGTATTTCGTCGTATGATGAAAATTCCATGGACCGATCGCGTTAGAAATGAAGAAGTTTTAAGGCGTATGAACAGAGAACGTGAACTCACAGAAATTTTCAAGAAGCGTAAAACGTCTTATCTTGGACACATATTTAGACACAACAGGTATAACTTCCTTCAGCTTATTATAGAAGGAAAAATAGAAGGCAGACGCGGCCCGGGTAGACCACAAATGACCTGGCTGCGCAACATCAAAGATTGGACAGGATTAGACTTTCAAAGTTTAATAAGGAAAGCCCAAAATAGGGAAGACTTTGCAGAGGTCATCGTCAACATTCGCTAAGAAGACGGCACCTAAAGAAGAAGAAGCTACATATTTGGTTAAACAAGGTAGGACTTAAAACCGAACATTCAAAAGTGCCATCGGTTGTAGTATAAACAGAAGAGAATCCACCATTTACAGAAACTTTGAAGATCCTTTGATACAAAAAATTTTTGAGGCAAATTGTTTTTTAGGGACAATCTTATGTTTGTCAAGATACCAGATAAGACTTTTATTAACAACTTTCTTAAGTATTTTTTACATAATACAGGTAAAAGATATAGGCCTGTAATAATCAGGAGTGAAGGTAGATAAATCATTTTGTTTACTAGTAATCTGCCCTGTTAAGAATAGAAGTCGTATCTGCACTTTTGAGTTTTTTTAGGTTATAACGCCAACACATTGATAGTCAAATAATCTACCAATATGTTAAGAATGAAAGTCTTATCTGCTGTTTAAAAATAAGTTATTCTACTTTAAAATTTTGTCGGATCTGCATTTTTACAGTTTATGTTACGCCAATTTGTCGAATCTCCATTTGTTAACATTTTTAGTCGTTTCTTGACAAGACGATTTGTAGTTACGACAAATTTGCTTAACAATTGTGTAGTTTCGACAAAATATTCTAACAACAGGAAGATCTTACTTAATCATTCATAGTGTTCTTGCCTTTTTTGTTTCCTAACCTAAAAATTAAACGGTTGTAAGCGTTATTCGGCGATTCTGATTTTCAGTTATTTACTAGTATTAAGAAGTATTAGTTATAAAAGAGAAAAAGAAAAGTTGGGAAAAATTCGGGGAAAAAATGGAAGAAAACAGCAAAGAAAACGTAAAATTATTTTACAGAACACTGAAAAACCCAAGAAGCAACAAAGAAACGAAACTGAAACAAATAATGAACAAGGAAGGAACAATAATAAACGACGATAAGACAATAATGGAAAGATGGAGGGAACATTTTCAGCTGATACTGAATGGAAATCAAGCGAATACAATGGAGAAGGAAAGCCACAACAGGAGAGTATCCATGAGAAACACGGAAAATCCAGAAACTATAGAAAAAGAAGAACTGGAAGAAGCAATAAGAAAGATAAAGATTGGAAAAGCAGCAGGAAGCGATGAAGTAGCACCAGAAATGATAAAATATATAGGAGTAAAAGCAAAAGAAAAATTGTTATACATATATAACCTAATATGGAAGAGAAAAGTAATACCCAGAGAATGGACAAATGCAGTAATTATACCTATATACAAGAAAGGAAACACAAGAGACTGTAGGAACTATAGAGGTATATCACTACTATGTGTAGCAGCAAAAGTATACGAAACCATAATAGAAAGGAAAATTAGAAAATAAATAGAACATAAATTAGAGGATGTACAAAGTGGATTCAGGAAAGGACACAACACACAAGACCATATATTCACCATGCAACAAGTAATAGAAAAAGCCTTAAAGAAAAATAAAGAAATATATCTGAGCTTTATAGACATGGAAAAAGCATTCGACTCAGTCAAAAGAAAAGATATATGGGAAAGCCTAAAGAAGAAACAAGTAAGTGAAGAACTGATAGAAGCAACAAAGAGTATATACATGAAAACAACAAATACAGTAAGAATGTTAAATATACAGTCAGAACCATTTGAAACAACCCAAGGAGTTAGACAAGGGGGAAGTCTCAGCCCAGTACTATTCATAAATGTAATAGATGAGATAGTGAAAGAATGTAAGAAAACATTCAAGAAATACTGCATCGGTTGGAACAAAATGCAAATGATAAATGCTGAGATGTGTATATTTGCAGACGACATAGTATTAATTGGGGAAACTGCAGAAAAACTGAAATACAACTTAGAGAAATGGAACCTAGAAGCAAGCAAATACAACTTAAACGTAAACAAAGAGAAGACTCAAATAATGAAAATATCAAGGAAACAAGGGACGGAAGATCAAATAGAAGTAATGATAGACCAACAAAAAATAATACAAATTCATACAAATACTTAGGAACAGTAATCAACAACAAAGGAGCCATCGAGGATGATCTTAACAACAGAATGGAAAACACAGGAAAACTATTCCAAGCACTAAATAGAGGATTCCTTAATAACAAAGAAATATCAACAAAGACCAAGATGACAATATACAAAACAATATATAGACCTACAGTGACATATGGAGCAGAGAATTGAAAATTAAACAAAAGAAATCAGAGCAGAATTCAGGCAGCAGAGATGAAATACCTCAGAAGAACGATAGGAGTAAAAAGAACTGATAGAATCAGAAATGAAGAAATAAGAAAAAGGCTCAAAATCAAACCGATACTCGAGTCAATCAAAGAGAAAAAATTGGCATCGTTCGGACATCTAACCCGGATGGACAATAATAGACAAGTAAAAAGAGTGTGGGACGCCAAACCAATAGGAAAGAACAGAAGAGGAAGACCCATTAAAGAATGGAACAGCGACATCTCGCAGATACTGCAGAGTAAGGGTAAGACTTGGCAGGAAGCAACACAGATGGCATCCAATAGGAAGGAATGGAGAAAGTTCGTTAAGAGCTAGGACACCTCAGAAGACTGTCAAATATTGTAATTTAATGAATTGTATTGTAAACGGCCCAACACCGAAAGGTACAAATGGATTCTACTGATTAAGTCAAGTAAAGTAAAGTACTAGTATTAATCTTATTGTTCTAGCGTTTTTAAGTGTGTTTACATTAAAGTTTATGAACTGAACCAGTAACAATGGACAGAAATAGCAGAGCATTTAATATGCTGCATATTTTAAATAACCAACAAAGGCAGATCAGTTAACGAATTTGTATACCTGGGAACGCTCGTCAATACTGAAAATGACACTACCGCAGAGATAAACCGCAGAATTTGCACGGCTAATAGATGCTATTTTGGGCTTAATCTCCTTTTTAAATCTACAAGTATATCAAGAAATACAAAAGTAAAACTCTACAAAACAATAATACGCCCAGTCCTAACATATGGTTCAGAAACCTGGACTTTAACAAAAAGTAATGAAAACATGTTAGGATGTTTCGAAAGAAAAATACTAAGGCGCATCTATGGAGCGGTAAATGAAAATGGTGTCTGGAGAAGACGATACAACTTCGAACTCTATAGGATATACCAGGAACCAGATATCGTAAAACACATAAAGATAGGACGTCTAAGGTGGGTAGGCCATGTTATGCGGATGGAGCAAACCGACCCAGCTAGAAAAACGCTCCTTGATAGACCTATTGGTCAAAGAAGAAGAGGAAGACCCAGAACAAGATTCCTAGATAACATCGATGAAGACATGAGAAATATGGAAATACGTGCTTGGCGGAGGAAGGCGATGGATAGGGACGACTGGAGAAAAATTCTTGGGGAGGCTAGGACCCACACAGGGTTGTAAAGCCAAAATGATGATGATGACAAAGGCAGATAGTTTACGACGACGTGTCGTGAAGAAACCTAAACTTCAGCATGATAATGACCCCGATTTTATTTTGTCAGATTCAGAGGCGAAAGAAATTGAGGAACCGAAATTAAACAGAAAAGGTTTAAATAAAGTGAAGATTATTAGTGATATTACTTTGGGAGCTGCAAATGTTCCTGAAGAATCTAATTTCAAAGGTGAAGAAGAAGGTAAGAAAGACTGTCTCCCTTTTATTCAAGGAATCTTGGTAGATATAATATATGTATCTGTTGAAAGGGCGGAAAAAGACAATTTACCTAAAACAGGGGAAATCCGTAAATAAAAGAAATTTAAAGAGAGCCTAGCAATGAGAAAAAAAAAAAAAGAAAATCAACAGCCACAATTGCTAAGCACGGTGTAAAACCATCTTGTATCTCTTGCAAAAGAAGATGTTTCGGAAAAATTACAGAAGCGAAACGAACAGAAATAAATGGAGAATTTTGGAAATTGCAAAAAGACGAAAAGAAAAATTTTATTTTTAATAACGCATCTAAATAAATAGTAACCAAAAGGAAAACCACAGCTAGTGTTGTGTCTAGAAGGTGGAAATGTTTTTTATATTTTCTTAAAGACAATGACGGATGCAAACAAAGTGTCTGCAAAATATTTTATATCAAACGCTGGGATATAAAAAAAAAATGACGAGTTATTAGAGATGCCCTTACTAAAACAAATTAAAAGTGACGATCAACGGGAATAAATAAGGAAAGACAGGAAAAATTAAAATGGATCGAAGTATTATTAAAGAACATATAGAATCTTTCAAACCCACAGAATCACACTACCGTCAAGAACACGCACCAGAACGACGTTATCTTCCCAGTGACATCACAATATAAATGATGTACCTGAATTTTATTGAAAAATATCCAAATATCAAGTTTTCATATTATTTATATCGAGAAGTTGTCGTAACTTTAAATATTTCATTTGTAAAATTAGGACACGAAGAGTACTGGTTGTGTGAATCATTTGACTTGCATTCAAAGTCCACGTCTCACAAAAAGGATGCATTGGTGGATAATTGTGAGGAATGCACCAACTTTAGTGTACATCAAAATAAATACACTGCTACCAGATCACAATATCAAACTGACTCGTCTGCAAAAAGTAACTGTGACGATACATCAATGGTAGTTTCAGCGGATTTGCAAAAGGTAATAAAATATTATATTAATTATAAATGGTTTATTTTGTTGTCATATTCTAGGTCATAATGCTTCCGAGAATGGATATGTTTAAGGAGATTATTTTTACACCTAGAATAATGGTTTTTAATGAAAGTTTTGTCGTCACTGCTAGAAATCCAACAGTACCAACTGCAATTTTATGGCACGAAAGAATAGCCGGACGGAGTAAGTCGGATATTGCCAGTACATTCTATAAATTTTTTTTGTCTCACCGAAACGCTAAAAATGTTATAATGTGGCTTGACAATTGCTCTGCCCAAAATAAAAACTGGACAAATGGGTAAAATATACTGAATTAGCTGACTTTTTTGAATCGCAAAATGGTACTTCTGCATATAAACTGAATAAAATTAATCTCAGGCCATACCTAAATCAAATGGTTCAAGTAAATATTTCTAGAGGTAAATATACTTTTTTCGTACAAAACCAGCTTCACCTCAGACACAGAAAGTAAAGTAAACATTTTAAATGCAAATATTGCAAAACAGGAAATGACAAAATCTTCACCCAAGTCCATTCCTAGAGGCATAACTTTTGAAAGAAAACAACTAATTATATCCAAACTGTGTGGACACATGCCTAACAGCAGACAAACGTTTTGGAATAATTTAGCAACTTCAATGGAACCTGGAGCTTTGGATGATTAAAAAAACTGATTATGACTTTATGTTATTTTGTTTATCTTAATAAACTATAATTGGAGATCTTAATGCAAAAATAGGGAAAGAAAATATATATAGTCCATACATCGGAAAATGCAGTGCTCATGACGTCACCAACGACAATGGAAATAGAATAATAGGATTTGCCCATAAGAATATGCATAAAGTAACATGGACGTCGCCTGATGGTACAACCAAAAATCAAATAGATCACATCCTAATAGAAAACAGGCACTTCTCTAATCTAATGGATGTACGTACTTATCGTGGAGCTAATATAGATTCAGACCACTTCTTAGTAGGCGCAAAAATAAGAGCAAGAATCTCAAATGCAAATAAAGAAAAGGGCAAGAAAAGTACTCGCTACAATTTAAAACTCTTGAAAGAGCCCCGTGCACTAGAAAGGTATCAAAATTACCTTAAACATGAAAGTACAATAGATGAGAATGTAACAGCTAGCGAGCAATGGGATATATGTAGAAGAACAATTAAGGAAGTGGCAAACAACGTCCTAGGACCAGAAGAATCCACTCCACGCAACAGTTGGTTCGACGATGAATGTGAAGATATCACTAAAAGAAAAAATTATGCATATAAACTTATGCAACAAAGAAGAACACGGGATAAGGAGCAAATGTACAAAGATCTTAGGAAGGAGGAAAAACGCATACATCGAAGGGAAAAGCGGACCTTCGAAAACCAGATTATGCAAGAGCTTCAATCATTAAAGGGGCAAAATGAAACTAGAAAGTTCTATAATATCCTAAATAAGACAAGAAAAGAATTTAAACCACGGCTGACGATGTGTAGAGACAAAAATGGACATATAGTCAGTACCGCTGACGCAGTACAAAGCAGATGGGTTGAGCACTTCAAAGAGCTACTTGGTACCGAAATGGAAAATGATGCGTCACCCCAAAAACCAAGAAATAACACTCACGTAGAACCTCCTTCAATATTTGAAGTGAAAGACGCAATCACACGACTCAAAAATAGCAAGTCCCCAGGAGTGGATTGTATCCCCGCAGAGCTCATCAAACATGGAGGTAACAGCATTATGCACCAAATTCACAACATAATAGTCAAAGTCTGGGAAGAAGAACAAATGCCAGAGGAATGGTGCACTGGAATCATATGTCCACTGCACAAAAAGGGAGATTTGTTGGAATGTAAAAATTATAGGGGTATAACTCTTCTGAATACAATGTACAAAATATTCTCCAACATCCTGTACAGCCGTTTAAGTACGTACGTGGAAGAAATACTTGGTGAGTATCAAAGCGGTTTTAGGCCAGGTAGCTCAACAATTGACCAGATTTTTGTGCTACGTCAAATCTTAGAAAAAATCAATGAATTTAATATTGACACGTTCCATCTCTTTGTGGACTTTAAGTCAGCGTATGATAGCGTCCTAAGAGGTAAATTATATGAAGCCATGAATGAACTTAACATTCCCCATAAATTAATAAGGCTCGTAAAAACAACTATGAGTAAAGTGATCTGCAGAGTGCAAATACAAGGCGATATGTCACAAGCGTTTGAAACATATGCAGGGTTAAGGCAGGGAGACGCGCTGGCGTGCCTTCTCTTTAATATAGCGTTAGAAAAGACTATAAGAGATGCCGAGTTACACAATAGGGGAACAATCTTTAATAAATCAACGCAGATTATGGCTTACGCTGACGATCTGGATTTGATCGCACGTACTACACGAGGACTTAAAGAGATGACTTCCACCTTCTTGACAGCCGAACAAAATATGGGCCTTAAAATAAACGAGGAAAAAACCAAAATGTTAGCATCTATTCCAAATAACAGAGATAGAGCTAGAAACGCCGAAGAAAACTTCAGTATAGACCAATATAATTTTGAGGTAGTAAATAAGTTTACATATTTGGGTTCTCTCATAACAAACGATAATGACACATCTGAAGAAGTAAAACGGAGGGTACTGCTAGCAAACAAATGTTATTTTGGACTAAGCAAGCAGCTAAAAAACAGAAATTTAAGCCAGAAAACCAAACTAATAATATATAGAACACTCATCCTACCAGTGCTGACATATGGGTCAGAAACATGGACCATCTCCAAAACAGACGCAAATCTTCTGCTCGTCTTCGAAAGGAAGATACTAAGAAGAATAATGGGCGCATTCTGTGAGAATAATATTTGGAGAAGGCGATATAATTTCGAATTGTACGAGAAGTATAAAAAAATAGTAAATGGTAGAGATGTAATATCCTTCATAAAAATAGGTAGGCTTAGATGGGCTGGACATGTGTCTAGAGCAAATGAAAATTACCCACCCAGACGAACTCTATTATCGGTCCCAGTGGGAAATAGGAGTAGAGGCAGACCACGACTGAGATGGAGGGACGGTGTGGACGAGGACGCAAGGAAAATCGGCGGGGCAAATTGGCAACGGTTGGCGATTAACAGAAACGACTGGCGAAATAGACTGGGGAAGGTCAAGACTCAACTAGAGCTGTAGCACCACTGATGATGATGATAATAAACTATAACTTTTTATAGACTTTTTACTTTACCTTATTTTTATGATTTGTTAGGATTAAATGTCGTATCTATCAAAAGTCTAATTTAAAATACTCTGAAAGAAAATTGCATGCACTAATTAAATTTGTACTCAAAAAATATATTGCTGTGTTGTAACTAGATTTTTAATGAGTCATTACAGTTGATGGCAATTAATCAAATCTAAAACATCGAATATCTCAAAATAGGGATTTTGTCAGTTACGACTTCTATTCTTAACAGGGCAGTAATACCATTGACGTTCACTATTTATTCGAGAATTTGCGAAAAAGCCATATTTCATTATATGTATATCTCGAGAAGCATTTGACTACAGAGTTTAGTTCGAAATCGGTTAAAGGAGAGCTCTGATAATTGGTATCTTGTGAAACAGTGGATGAATAGGAAAAGGGCAAAGAAAGAGCAGAGTATAATGGTTTACGTCCAGATTTGTAATTTGTAATAAAGAAAAATGAAGAAACAACCAGACATCTCTAAATCTCTAAACAAGAATACAAAATATATAAAATAGTACATAGAAATCCTATCTAATAACATCAACATACTCTTATAGTAAGATCAATATTCAAAATTTAATTTATTATTCATTAAAAGTTATTAAAATATTTCATATTATATTAATATCCATTGTAATAAACAACTAATTAAATATACAAATGCTAATAAACAATAATATTTTATAGCAAACTGTAATAACATATGACAAGCCTATTTATATTTCATCTCTATTACATTTCATCCAGATATAATATGTAGCATTTGGACTTCCAAACCACGTTATTTAATACATAATATTGGTTACCTTTATTATTTTGTATAACAACAGTTTCAAAAACCAATTTCCGCAAAACCGAGAGTACTAGCTCGCGTTGGGGATTTTCTCTGAGTGCTACATTTAATTCTCTTGATTCGAACGCAAAAAAGACAAAAATAATATTAATAACCAAACAATGCCCGACAGAAATGTGCAGTGTATACAGTCGTAAAAGTTAATGAGATGTAAGAGCATAAAATGTTGTATAGAACTATGATGGCGAATAACAGAAAGCGTTACGAGCACAATGGAGTAATTTTGTTCGTCAAATATTTGCATCCAAATCTTTTGTGTATAAAATCAACAAACTGACGAAAACAACCTTCTTAGAAATAATTCTAAGAATGTTGTTTTGGAGGTATATTTTATGGAATTTTAGTACCATTTACTATTTTTATTGGGAATTAATCAGAATTTTAGTTTAAAATATATTTATTTTTTATTACATTTATCGAAATACCGAAGAACGAATAATCCAATCAATGACCATTTTTCCGCGTAATTTTTTGAGCTTGCACCGATGTTGATCAAAATTTGGCTATAGGTTCTACTTACTCTTTACTTCAAAGTTAACCCTGAGCCGTAGGGTGCTTTTGCCTTGAGAGGATGCCACTCCTTCTCGGGAGTTAAATGTTTTTTATATAAAATCTGTACCATCTGTGAATAAGTCGATAAATCAAAAATATAAACTTTTCAGTATGCCATTTTAAACATTTTAATAGTTTTGGAGAATAAAAAATTTAAGTTTAATTTCGTTTTCATAGAAATTGGTGGGTAATCATGCAACGAATGACGTACATAATTATGAGCTGTGCGTATATCTTAAATATTTATTCACGCCAAATTGCTGTGTTCTTACTGAGTTACCGACTTATTGTACTTACTGTACATAAATTCCTAGACAAAAAATTAAACATTTTTCTATACTTAATTTCTTTATAACACGCAACATCAGCTTTAATTGGAAAATGAAACTAAACAACTACTGATTATCTGCATCAAACTCTTCCAAGTCCAAATCCAAGTCTTGCATATCTGTAGTGGGCAAATTTTGGTAAAAATTATGAAAAACTTCATCGATGAGCGGCAAAAGATCAAGTAGGTCTTTCTTTTTCTCCTTAGCTTGTCTGTGACTTGGGGCAATGTGCTTGGTACAACGTGATTTCCTCTTCTTATGTTGAACAAATATTAAAACCATAAAAAAGGAAATGTGAAGGGATGGAAATACCAATCCGGGACAACTTCTTATACATATTAAGCTTTGCAGATGACCAAGTGGTAACGGCTCAAGATGAAGAAGATCTGGACTGGAAATAAATCTAGAAAAGACCGAATATTTAACAACAGAGCAAGAACCAGTGAGAAACTTGGAAATGGACGATAATAGGGAAATTAACGGCACTGACAAATTCAAATATTAAGGATTCATACTTTCAAAAAATGGAACCACCGAGCAAGAGATAACCAGCAGATTAGCACAGGCACAGCATTATTACCAGAAATACAAAGAAGAGAATTTATAACACCTTGGTACGCAGTATAATGACCTATGGAATAGAGAATTGGGTAATAAATAAACGAAACAGGTCCAAAATCACAGCAACTGAAATGGAGTTCATGAGAAGAAGTTGCAGAGTGACAAAAATGAATCGCATCAGAAATGAGGAGATAAAACGAAGAATGGCAGTAGAACAAGACATACTCAGTTGCATCGAAGAAAAACGTTTAATTTGGTATGGACATCTGAGAAGAACAGATCATACAAGGTGGATAGCAAAGATTTTGGATTGGAGCCCAATAGGAAGGAGGAAAAGAGGTAGACCCCGAAGATCATGGAGGGATGAAGTGGACGATGCCATGGAAAGACGAGACCTTAGAGATGGAGAATGGCAGAACAGAAAGGACTGGAGACGTTGGCTGAAAGAAGGAAGGCGGCGACAGCTGTAAAAATCCTTATATAGATAGATAAAGAATATAATATAATGTTATAATATAATACAATTACAATTATAATTTGTCTAAATTTCCGGCATGTTATTGCTCATATCGGTGAATTTGTTGCTTCAAACCCATACAAACCCATTCATAACCCCATACAAAAAAAATCCAAAGATGCAAGATCAGGACAGCGAGGTGGCACTTTTGTGGTACCTCTTGTACTAATAACTCTATCTGGAAACGCAAACTTTGAAAAATCTAACAACTCCTGTGCCTTGTGAGCTGGACAGCCGTCATATTAATAGGTAATGCTCGTACTACGGGAATTATGTGATTTTACAGGAGATGTAGGTATTTACGACGACACAAAGTGCCCATAATGAAAAAAGCGTCAATAACGTAACCTTTACTTTTTACGTGAACTAAAATACCAGCCCAGACGTTGACTTCTTGACAGTTTTATGTTTTGTAAGAAACACTTATGTGCCTATTTTCTGTAGAGTACCCTTCGGTACCGGATGGATTGTGATGGCTGGTTAAAGAAAAAGAAAACTAATCTGTAAACAAGATTTTTTCATGAAATCTTCGTCACGATTAGTGCGTTCCATGTAATCAGAAAATACCATCCGTCATTCATAATCAGCAGGTAAGTATTTTGTGCAGTTTGTGGCAATACTACTTATTTCTTTTTAGAATATTTCGCACAGTACTAGGAATAATACCAGTTTCTCTTGGAATTAGGGTGCTGTTACAAGGGAAATTGATTTCAACTAGACTACATATGGCAGTTTCACGGAGTTCCCGTTCTAAATTTTGCAGGATCTGGTTGATTTTGATCTTCATCACTATCTACATTTTTTACAATTCTTTATACAACCAGTGTTTTCAAATTTAAAAATAATGTTGTGAATTATGGATTTTGTTGGTACAGGGCCTTCGAATGAAAATAAAAACATACCGATTATGTCATCGGCACTACTTTCAGAATAATGCCATATAATATTTTGAAATGAATGTTCAGTTACCATTTCCTAACTTAAAATTTTAATTTTTTTATTCTGTTTTTTTTTTTGAGAAGAAAACCAGAATTATTACTAACAAAAAAATAAACGTATACTTGACGCTTCCGTTATAAAAACTGAATGTCACTTTGACAAAACTAGAATTCTATCTAATAAGTGCTAAAAGCAAGCTAGTATGTCGGTACTAATCTCATACTATATTCGGTCTCTCTGTTAGTAGAACAACCTTGTACTGCTTTTTTTATACTAACTATGCGTGCTATAGGCAGTTTTTAGATTACCACAACTGTTTATTGAAAACAGTAAGTGACTAAAAACAGTACCTTGTGGCACACCATATTAAATGATTTTTTCAGCACTTTAAAGTAATAAGTACATCCAAAGCACCTCACAACTGCTAATGAGTAACAGTATCAAATGCTTTGGTTAGATCCAAAAATATCGCTAAAGTAGGAAATCCACTATCCAGTATATTATATAAAAAATAATCAGAGCAAACGTTATAGCATCTGAAGTGGAATATCCGCTCTTAAAACCAAATTGGTTTGGAGACAGCACGTTAAACTTTGTAAGATATTGATATACTTTTTCGGCTAAGGCTTTTGCAAACATTTTTGCAAGGCTGCAGCTTTTTTAAAATGGTCAAATCATGTACCGTGTTCAATATTTTATTTAATAAATAAATTATCGGATCAACAACAAAATTGGAAATTATCTTAAAAATATCGGTGGAAATGTTGTCTATGCCAGGAGATTTTTTTGGTTTTAGGAAATAAATAATACTCTAAACTTTTGAATTCATTACGGCTTTTAGAAAAAAAAAACGAACTATGATATGTAGATTTTGAAGGATCAGGAGAAGAGGATATTTTAATATTTTTAGCAAGCTCAGCCGCTATATTACAAAAATAATGATTAAAAATATTGCTAATATTCTGACTTTTTGTTCCAATATTATCCAATTTTATTTATTTAAATTAAATTGTCTAAATTGTGTATTCTTTTTATAATGTTAGGTCATCTGTGTGGTTCATAAATTTTCTGTAAAGTTCATTATTTTTATTAACTGATTTTACTAATACGTCAGTCATCCAGATATTCCACTTAGCCCTACATCTTTATTTCTTTGGTATTTTTTTTATTAATGAAATAAAAAGTAGATTAATAAAGCTAATTGAAAAAGGGTAACGATTATTTTAAATTAGAGTGGTAATGGGTGTGATTTTCATGTTCTTTGTCGCAAAAAAAAATCAACCTTATCTTTGTCATAACTCCCTTAGGGTTGGTGCTTGGGACTTTTATAAAAAACAAAACTAAAGATTTTTTAAGCAGTACAAAAAATATTTTACAAATTTTCTACGAAAAATGCATTAGTTTCTTTATATTTTACGTTGGAACTTTCAGTTTTGACGTTTGACGAAGAAGTACCAATTTGGAATAAGCTATTTCTCTGCTTTTATTGGAGCTACAGACACCAGAAACCCAAAATTCTTTTTGTTTTTTTTTAAATAAACTATATTTTTTGTATGGATAATTTTTTGATAAAACATATACTTTTTGAAAACATTGACAAAAAGCCTTTTGAAAATGGGGTTCTTTTTGTTAAAAAATTAATATTTTCACTTGCAAAAAAGTCGAAAATTATTGAATTTTAGAAAATTATATACAACAAAAGTTGCTTAAAATTGGTTAGTATATAGTAATTTTTACCCTTGGGAAGGGGTGGCATTCCCTCAGGGTAAATGCACTCTACTGCACAGGGTCAACTTTAAAGTAGAGCGTAAGTAGAACCTATAGCTAGACGTTATACAGTTACGCTGTATTTTAACTTCATTGATTGGACTAGATTTTCGAAGTGGAAATATGATCGTTCAAGTAATATATATAATCTGAAATTGTGGTTAATTTTCATTAAAGATAGTAAATAATTTTTTGCAAGAAGATTCAAACAAAAATAAGCCAAAAAATATTGTAGACTCTGTTAATTCGCCTCATAGTTCCTAGTAGTGGTGTAAAGTGTTATAATATAAAATATCAATAAAAGGTTTTACCTCTAGTAATTTCTTGACAGATCCGTCGACAACCATCAATGGTTTTTGAATGAGATGGATTACGCCGTTTTTGACGGGGATGTTTGGACGTACGATTTGAGCCAGCACAACTCCAGGGGTGAGATTTCCATCACCCAAGAGGGTATGGCTTTTGACGTAATCTGGAAAAAGAAGATTTTTTTATACTCTGTTCGAGAATTATTGTCATCTCATAAATTAGTGACAAGGAATGTAAAAGAATTTAAAAATATTAAAATAAATGTCTTGTCTTCAATGTTGCCGTAATTTTAATGAACCAATGGCACTTTTTATTCCAGCATTCGTTCTGTGCAGCTAACAGGAGGGACTGTTTGTCATTATCGTAAGGTTTTTATAACTTATAATTTTACATTTAATTGCTCAACACGATGGTAGGTTAGCGTGCATTTCTTAGAGCACGCAATTTTATTTTTTTGATTTGTGAGAAGGTAAATATAGCTTGAGTTCAAATTTGTGGGGTCGCCGCCATCTTGAAAAAGAGGGGAAAGGATTTTCGCTTTGTATCTTGTAAACTAGCAACCCTACAAAAACTTTTATTGGTCATAATTTGTAGCAAATTGTCTACAACTTTATTTTTATTGCTTTTAATCGCAAAATGAAAAATAAAAAAGTTATAAACAAAAATAACAAAAAATTTTGTCACAAATTTTTTTGGACCTTAAATAAGTTTTTTACATACTTTTTTAAATTACATGTATAATAACCACATGGTCTTTTGCTGTGCTATGTTTGAATCAAATTGTAAACTGTATTTAGTTTCAATTGTTTGTTTATACAACTAATTATTTAATATCCAGTATCTTAAGCTTCTTTAAATTTTACACCATTGACTGCTACATGTCGTTTTAAGGTAACACATTTATATTGATTTTTCAATGGATGTTTGGTTTTTTATATTGTGCTTTTTAGATGAACTGATGATGCTTTCTGGTTAGAGAGCGAAACGTCTTCAAAAAAATAGATGAAGTAGCCAACTTCTTTGTCTTTTTTTTCTACCTTTTGACCGAAAAACCCACCACTCTTCGAGTGATCCTTTAGTTTAGATCCTTTGAGTGATCCGAGTGATTATTTATATCGGATTAACGGTCGTACTCCTTTTCTCGATATATATATATATATATATATATATATATATATATATATATATATATTAATTTATAGTATCAGCAGTCGGTCTGCAGGAAATAAATCTCTATTTGTTTTATGTCTCAATATTTCGTCACGATTTTGTGACTTATTCAGGAGTAAACTGTAAATTTATTAGAATTATTCGATGTAAATAAAGTGAATATTTCAATACTTACAACTAGACGAGTAAAAGTTTAAATTTTGTTAACATATCTCAATGACATTTGATTTTAATTTATTTAAGAGTTATGCTAACCGCAATACATTATTTTTTATAGAGTAAATTCTTATATAAGACAATTTTTAGTGAATAAGTTAAAATAAACAATTATTATGACAGTATTATCGATATTATAAGGTGGGAAGATGTAATTAATAGTAGATAAATGAGATGAATCAGGAACATGTTAAATTGATCTATAAAATGTAATTGATGGTACGAAGTCAGTAGTTATTGTAATACTGATGTTTAGAAATTAAATAAAATTGTAGGTAGAGTTACTAGAAGATTATTAAGTGAGTTTGTTTATAAAGGTTAATATCTATCACATTATACATTGTTTAGTATGTTGCAGTAGATATTACTTAAATGGTTGGTGTCAGTCTTATAATTGATAGATTCAGGAGTTTTATTAATTTGTACCACTTCAAAGATAAGTCGATTTTTATAATTATCGACTTGCTTCAAGATTTTTACAATATTAAAGTTAAAGTTATGTCCTGTCCTTAAGTGGTGGTCCACTAAGGCAGAAGAGTTTTTTCTTATGTTACAGTCACTTTTGTGTTGAGTGACACGTTGTTTAAGCCACTATTGACTTTGACCAATATAACAACTTTGACATTGACTGCAATTAATTCGGTAAATTATGTTACTCATTAGTGAATTTGGAGTTTTAACATTTATTTTTGAGAATAACCTTGCATTTAGAAGTGGATTGTATTTAATTAATTTAATGTTTGGAAATGTTTTGAAAAGTAGGATAATTTGGTCTGTTAAATTTTGTATGTAAGGTATTTTTTAATATGAAACTGGTTGTGGATTATTTATTAAAGCTCTAAAAAGCTAGTTATAATGTATTATAAATTCAACCTACGTGTTTGTCAAAATATCAAATCCAACATTATCCAAATTTTGAACTGTCAGCAAATCCATTTTGTAATACATAAATACTACGATACCATTATTTATATATAAATTATTAATATATAGACAATAATTACGATTAATTACAAATTTTTGATTTTATTACTGCAGAATAATAAATGTTTTCAATAGTGTAAACCTTATGGTGATGATATAATATCCAATAGAGGGCAATACTTGTTCAGCTGCATACAGAGAATATCTATTAATTACTTTTTGTGTTTGCTGAATCCTTTGTAATAAATAAAAATAATTATTTATTAGTTTTTAATAGTAAACTTAAAGTGAACATACTGTATAGTTCTAAATAATGAAAAAACTACAGCCAGCTGCCAGTCTTCGTTATTGCAAACAATGGCCTTTGCCGACAGTGGCTCAGTAAAAGCGCTCGATGACAAATGAATGCGAACATATTTTCCAGACAGGAAAAACATATAAACTAAATAAATCGCCGACGATTTTTCACCCAGACGTGCATTTTCAGTTCTGAAAATGGAAATATAACACCTACGCTGTATATTTTTGACAAATTGATAAATTCGAAGGTTTGTTGACGGAAAGTCTATACACTGCGGGGAAAAATCGACAATGTCCTCTTTAAATGATCAATTTTCTGAGCTTAGTAAGACTTATAAAAATGATAGAAATCAAAGCATACAATAAACTGGATACAGTGGGGTTTTTTCGCCATAATAATTTATATTAATGATAATAATTTAAATTAATAATTAAACGTATAAAAATTGTTTGGCATGTGCTGCGAATTATTAGGAAAGGTGTACAAATAAAGTATAAAGCCTTTGATACAGCTTGGCGCCACCGTATCATCAGATTACTGTACGATTTAGAAATTAAAAGACACTTCCTTGCATTTATAAAAAACTTCTTATATAAAATGTATATGCAAGTTAGAGTAAATGGTAACTTGTCGTCAAAAGTGGAATTAGAAATTGGAATTCGTCAGGGATCAGTTATGAATCCTATGCTATTTATAATCGCCATAAATGATGTTCTACGAAATTTAAAACTTCCAGTTAAAGGCCGCTTATATGCTGACGATCTCGTAATATTTGGTCAAAGCAAAAACTTAAACAACCTCTTACAACTTTTTTGTTTCATATTGAAAGAGTTTCTTGTTAGATATTGAAAAATGGTCACAGGAAACTGGATTTATCTTTTCAACAACTAAATACATAGTATTTCAACAACTAAATACATAAACTAAATATATAGTATTTTCTAAAAACAAAGTCAGTACACCAATCTCATTATATCTATACAACCAATCACTACAACAAAAAGATTTACTAAAATTGCTAGGAGTTACTTTTGACAGAAAGTTGAATTGGAAAGAACATATCAATAATCTAACATGTAAATGTTACAGAAGATTAAATTTACTAAAAATTCTAGCACACAAAAATTGGGGTACAGGCAGGAGTACATTGTTAATTATATACAGAACTATTATACGATCTCAGCTAGACTACGCGGCTATAGCTTACGACTCAGCATCGAAATCAGTACTTAAAAAGCTCGACACTATTCACAACACAGCACTCAGAATACGTCTGGGAGTCTTTTTGTACAACACCGATTGAAAGTTTACTTTAAGAAGCAAATGAATTGTCGTTAAATGATAGAAGAGCTTACCTTAGTTTAACGTATGCAACAATAATTAAGGATAATGCAAAATATCCTGTCTATAGAAATACTTTTACTGATAATTTGCCAAACCTCAATGCAAATCACCGGTCTGTTAAACATTTATTTAAAATAATAAGAGACCATTTGCATATGTTTGAGACCATTTGCATATGTTTGATATTATCATACCTGAATGTCTTCCATACACATAATGACCATAATCCACCTTGGATTCAAAACATACCATCATATAACTTTGAACTTACGTCATTTGACAAAAACTCCACTAATCATGATTTAATTATTTCCCATTTTAGAAAAATCCTCAGTCGTTATAAAAATCATACCCAGATATACACTGATGGTTCAAAATCATCCGAAGGTGTGGGAGCGTCTGTAGTAACTCCAGAGAAGGTCCTTAAATTCAAACTATCTAATGTTAGTAGTATCTATACAGCTGAACTGTATGATCTCTATCGCGCCATAGAACTAAGTAATCTGACAACAAACTGCAAATATATTATCTTAACAGCATCATTTAGTGCCATACAAAGCATCCGACACCTGTATCCAAAAGACTTGGAGATAAATTTTATCTGGATCCCATCCCATATAGAAATAAAATGCAACGAAACTGCTCACCATAGTGCGAAAGACGCGATAGTGAGTGACGTTTCCGAAATCGTAAACATATCGGTATCAACGGATATAAAAGCTTATATAAAAAAATAAATCTTAAGTGCGTGGAAAAATAAATGGAATGTGTCGAATTCAAAATTAAAACAACTGAAATCCAGCATAGAGGCATGGAATGTGTTACCTACGTCAAGAAGCCAAGAAATAAAAGTAAAGCGCCTCAGACTCGGACATACTAGGTTAACTCATGATTACTTAATTAAAAAGTGCGAACCGCCGCGACGTGAAACGTGTAATACGACACTGACAGTAATGCACATACTATGTGAATGTCCCCTCTACAATCAACAACGAAGTAACAACAAGATACACGCAACACTTCTAGAAGCTCTATGTGCAGACTTTAACTTTAACAATACTCTGAATTCCTTGAAAAACATTAATAAGTACCACAATATTTAATAAACCAAATTGTAATGCAGTAATTGTACCTAATGTAGTCCATTAATTTTTCTCTAATAGCCATTTGGTAGATGCGATTTTCTGAATAAAAAAATAAAAAAAAAGTATAAAACAGAGAAGCTTTAAAGTCCAATGGCATATCAAATACACTCTTAACACTATAAGCACTAGAGTGGTCATTTTCACCGCTTTCTATTTTTGACATTCTGTATTACTCATTCATATTTATTTTACAAAATTTATAATTTAGGACTTCCTAAATCTACTTGAGGATTTAAATTTCTCTTTAACAGGTACTTGGCGTACCTAATTATTTTTTAAATATGTTGATGTCTACTTAGAAAAATGCTATCGTTATTACAACTTATTCTACTTTTCTGGAAAGATTTTACTTATTTTCTCTGCTGTTATCATGTCTCGTCGATATTTGACGGAGCAGGCACTATTGGAGTATTT
Source organism: Diabrotica undecimpunctata (assembly GCF_040954645.1). Classification (NCBI taxonomy): domain Eukaryota; kingdom Metazoa; phylum Arthropoda; class Insecta; order Coleoptera; family Chrysomelidae; genus Diabrotica; species Diabrotica undecimpunctata. The sequence continues at coordinate 38,033,174 of NC_092810.1, forward strand.
ACAGAATTTGTCAGATAATCAATCTGAAGTAGAGGTTTGTGATAAAGATGAGTTCGTTAATGAACATGACGAGTATGTGCCCAATAAAGTTGATCAAGGACATTCTTTGAGTAGCGTGTCTGAAGATAAAGTTGAGATTGCAGAGCTGCCGAGTACTTCTGCTTCAGTTTTAAATGATAGTTTCCAATACCCCTCCAGGAAGAATAACTAACCGAGTAAAAGGAATTCGCCAAAACAATTTAGGGAATCCTTTCATCGACACCATAGTATGGAAGTTACTTACTGCTGCTGAAGGTAAAAGGCAACTCAAAGATGAAAATTGGCAAATTTCGATTGAAGAAATCGAAGCATTTTGATCATAACTGTATAATAGGGGACCTGATACAGCATAAAGAGGCTGTGGTCTGGTATATGGGCTCCAAAAGTGATTCCAGATTTATAAAAATAATGAGCTTTATCTGTTTTGATATGAAACGGTTAAAAGGAGTATCAGATCTGAGCGATTATCAACAGATAAATTTGCAATTGCGCCCTGGTATGGATCTCATTTATACAGAATTATATAATATGCTATATCTACACCTGACCAAAATATATCTATCGACGAACAGCTTTTTCCCCACGAAGAAAAAATGCCGCTTTCGGCATTTTCGGCCGAAGAAAAAAAGATCAGCAACGACCAACCAATCAACTTCGACCAACCAGGGAAACATGTAGATATTAGCCATTTAATGGGACAATTTATAAATGAAGGAAGAAATGTCACGACAGATAATTTCTTTACGTCCGTAAAGTTGGCAAAAGAATTACGAAAGAAGGCTACCAACATTGTGTGAACAATAAACCGAGTAAGAAGGGATATTTCGCGTTAATCAAAAACAACAAGATGGAATTGTACAAAACAAAAATTTTCAAATACGAAGACTTGACGCTAACGGTGTACCAGGGAAAAACAAACAAAAATATTCTAGTGCTGAGTTCTCTACACTCAAATAGTATTACACAAGGTACAGATAAAAAGAAGAAACTGAAAACCGTTATGAAAACAGATTACTTTAATAAATGACATCCCATTCAATTTTATTCATTTCAGTTTCCATCATTTCTGTGAATCTCATCTCGGACAGTAGACCTCTGGCATTGTGTGTACTAACGAACTAACGTAAGGGTCTTTGGATTTCCGTATAGTCAGTTTTTTGGTCCCTCCCCCTTAGAATCCTTGGGACAGACTGATTATTCAGTGTGACCTTTTGGACGCATCCTATTCACCTAGGGTAGATCTGTATTTGTTTGAAAATCTGACATCGTGGTTTCGTTAGATCGTCAAATTCAAAGACGAATTACTTTAGCGTGGGGAGCCTTTGGAAAACTGCGAGACACATTTAGGGCCGACAACAGAATTAACCTCAAAAGAAAAGTATTTGACCAATGCGTATTACCAGTCATGACCTATGGGGCAGAAACTATAACTAACCAAAACAAGACTGGCAAATTTCGATTGAAGAAATCGAAGCATTTATATCTTAACTGTATGATAGGGGAGCTTATATAGCACAAAATGTTAGCATAAAGACGCTGTGGTCTGGTACGTGGGGTATAAAATTTTTTTGGAAGATGATGTCTAGAAACAGATTTACACAAATAATGAGCTTTATGCGTTTTGATATGAGGAGTATCAGGACTGAGGGATTATCAACAGGATCTCATTTATATAGAATTTTATATTATGCTATATCTATACCTGACCAAAACATATCTATCGACGAACAGCTCTTTCCCACGAAGACAAAATGCCGCTTTACTCAGCACATGGCAAACAAACCCGATAAAGTTTGAAATTAAATTCTAGTTTACAGTTGATGTCCAGTCCAAATATTTATTATACGGACATCCTTACCTGAGGAAAGATCAGCAATGACCAACCAATCAACTTACAGGGAAACATGTAGTTTTTAGCCATCTAATGGGATAATTTATAAATGAAGAAAGAAATGTCACGACAGATAATTTCTTTACATCCGTAAAGTTGGCAAAAGAATTACGAAAGAAGGCTATCAGCATTTTGTGAACAATAAACCGAGTAAGAAAGGATATTTCGCGTCAATCTCAAAAACAAAAAGATGGAGTTGTACAAAACAAAAATTTTCAAATACGAAGACTTGACGCTAACGGTGTACCAAGGAAAAACAAACAAAAATATTCTAGTGCTGAGTTCTCTACACTCAAATAGTATTAAAAAAGGTACAGATAAAAATAAGAAACTGAAAACCATTAACAAAACAGATTACTTTAATAAATGACATCCCTTTCAATTTTATTCATTTCAGTTTCCATCATTTCTGTGAATCTCTTCTCGGGCAGTAGACCTCTGGCATTGTATGTACTAACGTAAAGAGTTACAGGCTCTTTGGGTTTCTGTATAGTCAGTTTTTTGGTCCCTCGCCCTTAGAATCCTTGAGACAGACTGATTATTCAGTGTTGCCTCTTGGACGAATCCTATTCACCTGGGGTAGATCTGTATTTGTTTGAAAATCTGACATCGCGGTTTCGCCAGATCGTCAAATTTAAAGACGAATTACTTTAGCGTGGGCAGCTTTTGGAAAACTGCGAGAGACACTTAGGGCCGACAACAGAATTAGCCTCAAAAGAAAAGTATTTGACCAATGCGTATTACTAGTCATGACCTATGGGGCAGAAACTATAACTAACCAAAACAAGACTGGCAAATTTCGATTGAAGAAATCGAAGCATTTATCTTAACTGTATGATAGGGGAGCTTATATAGAACAAAATGTTAGCATAAAGATGCTGTGCTCTGGTACGTGGGGTCTAAAATTTTTTTGAAAGATGATGTCTAGAAACAGATTTACACAAATAATGAGCTTTATTCGTTTTGATATGAGGAGTATCAGGTCTGAGGGATTATCAACAGGATCTCATTTATATAGAATTTTATATTATTCTATATCTATATTTGACCAAAATATATCTATCGACGAACAGCTTTTTCCCACGAAGTCAAAATGCCGCTTTACTCAGCACATGGCGAATAAACCCGATAAGTTTGAAATTAAATTCTAGTTTGCAGCTTATGTCCAGTCTAAATATTTATTAAACGGACTTTCGTACCTGGGGAAAGATCAGCAACGACCAACCAATTAACTTCCAGAGGAACATGTAGTTAGCCATCTAATAGGACAATTTAAAAATAAAGAAAGAAATTTCATGACGGATAATTTTTTGACGTCCGTAAAGTTGGCAAAAGAATTACGAAAGAAGGCTATCAACATTGTGTGAACAATAAACCGAGTAAGAAAGGATATTTCGCGTCAATCAAAAACAAAAAGATGGAATTGTACAAGACAAAATTTTCAAATACGAAGATTTGACGCTAACGGTGTACCAGGGAAAAACAAACAAAAATGTTCCAGTGGTGAGTTCTCTACACTCAAATAATATTGAAATCGACACATAGGCACAGATAATTATAAGAAGAAACCGGAAATCGTCTGACCTCATTATGTGCTAGTTCCAATTACTTTTGTAATTATTAAAATATATGTTACTTTAATTATGTAACTTAAGGATCATCTGACCTCATTATGTAGTTAGTTTCAATAACTTTATAAACGTTTTTCGATGATGATCCGATAGGATTAAAAACGTTCTGAAAATTTATAAATCCATTTTGGATAATTTTTAAAATTCTTTAATTACCATTTTGCATAAAAAATTTTTACTTTATAGTAAAATTTTCCTTTTAAATTAGAAATCAATCGTTTTGTTAATTTTATGGCCTGAATATGATACATATATCAATCTTTAATATATCTTACTTGAAAAATAAAATAGAGCATTCTAAATTCTGCCCATATCATTTTTTGATAATGAATAAATCATTTTTGTTTCTTAGCCCGTAGTTTTTTTTCACTTCAAGCAGACATATATTGCAACAGCCGTGTGCTTCGTATATGCTGACCATAAATCATTTTTGCATTAAAAATTCCTCGTGCACAACTATGCTCTATGGTCTGTCTCTTAAATTCGAAAAATAAATTATAGCCAAAGAGAAGTGGAATGTCCTGTTTCCCTCTAAGTTCAGTGCGATGAATTTGGGCTATATACGTAGAGCGGTCTGGAAAAATATACACATGAAGAATTTTTACATATCCACATTTTACACCTTACAATACTACATTTTCATTGCAAAAATACCTTTGATGAATAGTTATTTTTCATATTGTTTAAATGCTAACGTGAGTTGTAATAAAAAATTCGTCCAGTAATTTTACAGTTTCACAGTTAACAATAACATTTAACAATACACAATACATATTATACAATACTTATTTTTTACAAATTTAACGGTTGTACCGTTCGCGTCATAAAAAACTGGTACAACTCTTAAAACCAAAAATCGTGTTTTTTAAGTTGTGTACGTTGATCTTGTCACATGTGTCATTCTAATTTCTAGGGCACCGTTGCCAGTTCAACGAAAATATTATATGAAACCAGCTAAAAGCAGGGCTGTGCGACAGACCGCCAGTTTTAAGTGTACTAAAAACTAAAACATTATCGAGCATTCTCGATCAGTCAATCACATTAAATTTGTTTAAACATGCATCCTAAAAAATTCCCATATTCATTTTGTAATTTTCCATCATCTCAATTAAGTAACCCATACATATACATTGATTTGTGTCTTATTATAATTTATGAAAATATTTCAATTCAAAAATAATGATAGATAATCGATCTAGGATCTTTTTCGCCCCGGATATTTTATAGTTTATAATACGTAGGATAAAAAATAATATTTTTTTATCGTTCTTGTACTAAATAATCAATTAATCTTGGTAGTTTGCCTGTTACTAAACTTATTAACACAAAATACAGTTCGTGTTCGGTAGGCAATTGAAGTATAAAATTACAGTAGACGCATTCCAATGTTCTCTGTGCCAATACCATCGAGTTAGAAGCTATGGAGAAGCTATGAGCATATTAACATGTGTATTAAAAACGGCGTAGGAAGGCGTGGCTAACGGTGATACCAATATGGCGGTGGGATCATGGCCGGACTCAATAATATTAAAACTACTATAAAAATATGACTAGTTATTCAGAAGATTTAATCATAATCTACAAAGTGCAATACATTTTTAATAAACTATGATTTATTTATCCCGCGGTAAACACTAAAAACACGATATATTATACATAAAAAAAATTAATACAGTCAAATACTATTAATTTATTCTCTGAAGTACGGGCCATTACTTTGTTTACATATTTGTATACTAACCTGTAGAACGTTATTCCTGAAGATTTTTTATTAACATTGCTTCTGCCACTGCAACTACGTTGAGAACAAGAAACCATTATTATGCACTATCACAATATATTATTACAGTTTCTATAAAAGTATTATAAAACTAAAAATATTCGAAAAACAACAAACGTAAATAAACATGTACGATCTGTCAAAAGTGTCAAAACAATATGGCCGAAGTGAGGTCGTTTTTAGTCACGTGATGCCCTATCCATAGATTCTAACTCGATGGCCAATACCCTAGGTTTAAAGATCCTTTAAACATTTTGGATATTAACTCAACCCTATCTCTGGTTATTAAATTAATTAAATACGGTTTTTTATTGTTAATGATAAAAATAATACCTATCTACATTACAATACAATTACAATAATACATTTTTGAACGTTATTTTTTTTATTTAGATTTAGTGCAATTCCGTTATCTGTGATGGCAACAACGAATTAATTCACGAACCATTGTGTCCAGTCTGAACACAGGTTTACATTGGGAAAAACAAGTGTACCAGTTTTATATGACGGGAAGTGTACATAATTACACTTCAATGTTTATAAGGCACTTGAATGTCTCTTAAATATTTAAACAGACTTGCATATTTCTCAGTTTTATTCAACATTTCTTGTATATTATCTCCCAACTGGTGTTGTTTTCTTTTAGTAGAAAGATGTGGACATTCTTTAAGAAAATACTTGACGGTTAAGGTCGGCCGCATGTAGGTGGATCGGTAGATGTCATGAGAAAGCCATGTGTAAGCCGAGTGTGTCCAATTCTTAATTTTCTTAGAGTAACCTTGTGCCTTCTGGGCAGACGTAGTAGCTCTAAGGAAGGTATAACTGGTTGTATACCGTGTAAGTGGCTGACTTGTATTCCAATTAACTTGCCATTTGCCATATACATATAAGCTTTTTGAACATTTTTTAAATATTATTATTCAGCTGGATATTTGATATAAGTATATCCAAAGTAGAAGCTTCTTTTTCGGCTACACCTGCAGCTTCATTTCCTACAAGTCCTACATCTAAAGGTACCCAGACAATACTGATAATTACTCCATGTTCCGTGAGTTTATTATATATGTAATACATTAAATTTACCAGAGGATGATTTCAGAACATATTTTTAATTACTTGTATTCTGTCTGATTGTTACTTGATTGATTAATTACTTGTATTCTTGATTTGTCTGTGCAAATCGCAAAGTAGTTGATTCCAACACACGAAAAGTCTGGACAATACCATATAATTCTCCAGTGTATACACTACAAACGGCAGGAAGTCTGATTACTTTTGTAATACTGAAAGAGGAAACAAATGCACTACCCACCCCTACATTATTTTTAGAGGCATCTGTATAAAGAACTTTATGCAACTGATTTTGATTATGTAGGTCTAGGAACGATTCTTTAAATATAACTAAAGGAGTATCACGTTTATTGAAAGACCAAAGGAAGGTATTGACATTCGGAAGTTGCTTATGCCCCGCAGGATGTGTAGAGATATAAAAGGGTGAAATTGCAGCAAGATCGACACCACCGAGAATAGAATTTAGTATAAAAGGGAGAGGTGGGGCAGCTCTTGTGGTCTAAGAATGATGAATGGGATTATTTGGTTGAATAAGTAGTTGGTAGACTGGATTTTTGTGGATTGGCTGATAAGCTAGCTGCATAGACAAAAGAAGATGTTGTCTCCTTAAACAGAGTGGCGGTTCATTAGCTTCACAGTACATGCTTTGAGCTGGGCTATATCTTAATGCAGCTAAGTAGATCCTAAGACCAGACATATAGACAAAACAACCATAGTCTATCTTGCAGCGAATAATGGAGCTCCCCCTATTTAATGTATGGTGTGTTTTTTGTGGTTGGTATTCTGTTTTTTTTTTAAAGTTACACAATTTAATAACATATACTGGTACAATATATTATAACGACCTCGTTTATTCTTTCGCCTCTTCATGGTATGGGTGATACATTTTTTTGTTGAGGGAGTGCGCATTAGGAGTTTTATAGATGATTTGTTGTGATGTGATAGAATTTTGTGTTAAGAAGCAAATATAGTAAGATAGTTGACTTACATTTGTTGTTCTGTGAGAGAGATTTTCTGCTACTATCAAGCTATGAGTGATTTTTTTAAGAAAAACTCTTAAAACGGAATTTTTGGGCATTGCAATCTATTGTCTGCGGTATTTTAGAGATGTTGATTCCAGAATGTCACAGTACTCATTAAAAACTTCGTTGCCTACTAAGTTGAGAAGCTTATCTGGCAGGAATGTAACTTTGATTTTGGGTTTTCTGGTGAACACTTGCCCTCGGCGATGGTGTTTTTTGAGAATCTGTAATTTTGGTGATCAATCTTACAATGGTTCGCAAAAGGTACCTTTTATTAAGGGTTTCGATCTGATTTTAGATTGTAGGGATGTTGGCTACTTATGAATTAATGCTGACAAATTGTCACGTGTTTTGTTCATGATTTTCCTCAGGAATTTCCTCTCTGTTGCCATTACTTGGTTTATCTGTCTCTTAAAGATGGCTAGGTAGAGTCTCGCTCTGTATTTGACCACTAGTCTAATAAATGCTTTTTAAAGTATATAAGGAAGTAATAAGGTAAGTTTTCTTAAATTAATTACTCAATGTTTTCAGGAAGTTAGCTCGATTTCTCACCCTATTTAGAGTGTTTTTGATATCAGTGTTCTAGTTGAGGATCTTCGTAAATTCAACACCTAAGTAGATGTTGTCATCAAAATAATGATCTAAAATTTAAGTCTTTCTCCATTAAACGTAATGTGGTTGTTCTGCTCCAGGCTTGGTTAAAAACATCCGGGATATCTAAATAGAATTAGTTGGGTTTGGTCTGCAGTCAAGATGTACTTGAGAATACAGAGCGTTCTCTCCCACTACTACATGGAGGTTGTGCGGAGAATAGGGCCATCTTGTCAGCATCAAGAAGGATTTTTTCGGATTTGGGGGATAGGGTGGCAGCTGTTATAGACTGTACAGAAAATATACGCTGGTATTGAGCCCTGTGGGACATTTGCTTAAGGAGTTTAGGGTACAGAGAGTTTGTTTTTTAGCGATTTTAAAGCGTTCTCCTCATTCTAGTTCTCCTCAAGATACTGTCCTTCATTACCTTGACATAATCGAGCAGATGGTATACCTACTTTAAATCGTTTTATTTGTACTAACCCTTAACTTTGTAACTAACCTTTTTTGATGAGCCCAATATGTGATGTAACTCGGACAACCCCAAAAGGGGTTGTCCAAGTTACAACAAAACTATTTGTTTTTTCTTTTCTATTTTGTATAGTTACGGTAACCTATATTGTAGAATGCTTTAAATACGACAACGTTTGATCCCGTCTTTTTTTTAACCGACCAAATACCTGTGCGAAGCATTTTAGTTACAAAGCAGTTCGTTAGTAGAGTGTAGAGTATTGTTTGATTTAATTTAATTATTTTGAATAGTGATGTGACTTCCGTCAGAAAATGTGGTTGATAATATTGAGTACAATAACAACACTGATTTTGTAAAAACTGTCAGTGCCAGTGCCGGTATAAATGTAATTTCTAAAAAAAAAGTCCCTTTAAAGAAAATTGGAATGCATTTACATGCTAAACCACAGCAAGTATGTTTCAAAGTGTACAAAACTCTACATGGAAATTGAGCCTCGATGAAAAACTGTTGGTACAATCTAATTGAATAGAAATTTCACTTTCAGCTGTATACACAATAGTTAAAAATGAACCCTATTATCAAAAAAAGCGATTTGACCACAAATTTTCAAAATCTATAGATGCTTTACTTATAAAACTATTGAAAACTACAATACCTATACGATTTCGAAAAACTCTGACTGATTTTGATTTCTCAATGATATTTATTATGAATAGAACATAAAAATATACATGATTAATTACCATGTCAATACTCTAAGTTATTACTCTGTAAATTCGAAACCACTTACTGACAATTTCGTTGCCTCTTTGTTCTTGAGTAAATAAAATAACGACCCTGATTTTGTTGTCTCCATTTGCGAGCGTCTGATATGGCACGTCTTTTCTAGTCGGCGTTGTGAAAAGCACTTGCTGAGGGATGACGTGTCCATCAATTATCTTCTCGTCGATAGAAGCTGCTCTGTCGTTCTGGAATAGAAAAACAAAGGCATTAATAAAAAGAAAATGATATTTTATTGGATCGGATGTGCTTGTAGTCTTTATTACTACGGGAATGGTGAGAAAATATAGCGTTACGTTCAATATTTAATTGTTGCCCCGTAATGTTTGGGGCCCGAAAATTAGGTTTTAACTTTTTAATTTTTATAATTAATTTTTGTTTTTATTTAACAGAAAAATGTAATATTCATAATTATTTCTGAAAGGTGTCTAAATTATACCGAATGGTTGATTGATAAAGTCAACAAGGTTTGACACGCGTTCCCGTGCTTATCATGATTTGAAAAATAAACAAAAAATTGTCAGAGTATGAAAACTCCAGTGATCACATTAACTCCATCACTAACCGTCGGGGACTGTGTTATGATAATGTGTTAAATATGTCAGGTAAATACACTGTGTCCGTAAAGTATGGAACAAATTTTTTTAGCTAAACAGAGCATTTTAAGAAATAATCCTGAAACACGTCGATTTTTGATTTTAATTTACCGTATTTTAAAATAATATTCTAATATACAGGGTGAATTACTTTTGAGTAATGACGTCACCGTCATTTTTTTTAATGGAACACCCCCATTTTGTCTCAATTTTCGGATTACTCTAGCTGAGCTGATTCCAAAAATGTATCACATGTTGATTAAAATTGGTACAGGGTGGACAAAAATACAATACTTTTGTGTGTGCTCATAAAGTAACGCGTTAGTTAAATTAACAATATCAAAAATACTTATTGTCTAGCGGACAGAATATAAAAGAAATTATTTCTTATCAATTTAAAAGAAACATAGTAGGCTATGTGTTTGTTAAATGTCATTATTTGTCTAGTAATTTATTGATGTTCAGTGACAGTTTAGTACTACAATATTTTTGGTATTTGTGAATGTTTTAATTATTGCTTAGATTTAATTTGAAGTAGAAATGGAGTTAAGTGTAAAGCAAAGAATTGAAATACTTATGATGATTGGGCATGGAGACAGATCGCGAACTCAGATGGAAGTGTGCAATTTGTTTAATGATAAATATCCAGAAAGACCCATAACTCGTTCAACAGTCAGTAAGATTGAAAAGCAATTTCGAGAAACTGGTACGGTTGAAAATGCACGGAAATCAGGTCGTCCCTTTGCAAATGCTGATACAGCATTAGATGTTTTACTTAGTTTTGAAGAAGATGCGCACACTTCTGTGCGGAAAGTTAGTCGCGATATCGGTGTTATTAAAATAACGGTACACAAACTATTAAAGCTTGAAAAATGGCATCTTTATAAAATCAAACTTGTGCAGGAATTAAACTAAGATGATCCCGATAGAAGAATGCAATTTTGCGAAGCAATGATGGATAACTGCCACCGAGACCCTCTCTTGGTACAAAACATTATTTTTTCTGATGAGGCCACTTTCACGTTAAATGGCGAGGTTAACCGTCAGAATTGTAGATACTGGGCAAAAGAAAACCCCACTGGATGTGTGAGCATCATACACAATACTCGAAAAAGGTAAATGTATGGGCACAATTGTAAGAAATCGAATCATCGGACCCTACTTTTTCGAAGGTAATTTAAACGGGGCAACGTACCTTGAGTTTTTAAGGGGGTATCTCGTACCCACTTTACGTAATTTGTTTCCCAGCAGACGTAATCCTGGAGATTTTGATAAAAGTTTATGGTTTCAACAGGATGGTGCACCTTCACCTTATGTTGTGGATGTTAGAAGGTACCTAGATGAAATTTTTCCGAACAGGTGGATTGGTAGACGTGGACCTATTGAATGGCCAGCGAGGTCACCAGATTTTAATCCTTTGGATTATTTTATGTGGGGCCATCTGGAGAATGTTGTGTATCAAACAAAACCAGCAAATATTCAAGAATTACAACAGAGAATTCGGACAGCAATAAAAAATATTTCTCAAAACACAATAAACAAGGTTCAACAAGAATTTGTACAACGTTTGGGTTACTGTCAAATACAGCAAGGGCTGCAGTTCGAACATTTATAAAGTCATGTATTTCATCATATTCTGTCCGCTAGACAATAAGTATTTTTGATAATATTGTTAATTTAACTAACGCGTTACTTTATAAACACACAGGAAACTATTGTATTTTTATCCAATCTGTACCAGTTTGAATAAACATGTGATACATTTTTGGAATCAGCTTAGCTAGAGTAATCCGAAAATTGGGACAAAATGGGGGTGTGCCATTTAAAAAAAATACTGTGACGTTATTACTCGAAAGTAATTGACTCTGTATATTAGAATATTATTTTAAAATAAGGTAAATTAAAATAAAAAATCGACGTGTTTCATGATTATTTCTTAAAATGCTCTGTTTAGCTAAAAAAGAATTTGTTCCATACTTTACGGACACACATAAGAAACTCAAATCCAGAATAAAACATTATATTTTTTTGTCCATTTCATACCATGCGCCAATCATTCTTAAATTTAATTGAAAACGCTAATGCCGAAATTTTCAGCGGAAATAAAAATTTTTACTTTTTTCAATATAGTTCAGCAGGTGTACGTATTTTTTTTTTAAATTCTTTTCAGTTCAACATAAAAATCCATTAAAAAGGCCATAAGCTGCTAAATCACATAAAAAACTTAATACATTTGAGTATGTACTTTTACGTGCTATGTGAGAAAATATTTTAGAGAAAATAAATACTTCAAACAAGACCTCAACAAAAAGACGAATACCTAATTACAGCAGTTTTAAAGTTAAAAAAAGTTAAGGATATTGCTTATTTTATACTAATGATAAAAAACGGCGGAAAATACGGAACCTATTTCGTGATGAAATTCCAGAACATGAAACAAGATTCAGTGGCAAACAACATTTTAAAGCTAATATTTTTGTTGTTGTGTGCGCTTCTTTACTGATCGCATAAATATATGAGGAATATAAAACTAATAACAATAAATTCAAAATAATTTTTCGTGATAGTGATGTTAGAGACTCTTCATTATTGGAATTAAAAGGACATGAACAAGATTTACACCTAGCAGAACTGAAAAATAAATTAGCTAAGTGTATATTACAATTTAAGACTTTTAAAAGTAAAGAAAATATTATTTAACCTGTATGAGTATTCATGTAGTCATTTATTCAGGAAAATAATATTATTGCAACATTCCCAAATTTAAACACAATTCCGATTAAATTAAAAAAATAAATAGTTTATTATTACTTTATATAAAAAGAGTTATTCAGTAACTTTATTAATTATGACAAACTAATTGACGGATTTGCATAAGTTAAAAGACTAAAATCTGATAACTAGATGGAACTACATAATATACGATTTAAAACTAAACTTCCAAAACGCGAAGTATGTGCCATGACTGAAAAATAGGCCCGGAATTACAATGTTGCTTAGGGCCTGCTTTAGTCTTAGTCCGCCACTGGGTACTACCCTTGTTTCTATGCACAACAATTTAGTTTCTTTAAGAGTACAGCACTGGCGAAAATTAAGCTAATAGAGAGATCACTTTTGTAAATCTTGTATAGTCGCAGTAATGGCGAGAAACTGAGAGAAACTTTTAAAAGTGAGCTTTAAAAGTGAGAAAGAAAGAAAGGTATTTGATCAGTGCGTCCTCCCAGTCTTGACGTACGGAGCAGAAACACTTACCTTAACAAAAGCAGCAGCTACCAAACTGAGAGTCACGCAGAGAAGAATGGAGTGGTCCATGTTAGGAATAACTCTGCGAGACAGAATAACCAACGAAGACATCAGTAGAAGAACCGGAGTGACTGACATCATCGAGAAGATAGCCAGACTAAAATGGAGATGGGCAGGACACATAGCCAGAATGACAGATGGGCGATGGACAAAGAGGTTATTGGAATGGAGGCCAAGGGAAGACAAGAGAAGCGTCGGTCGACCACCTACAAGATGGACTGACGATTTAAGAAGACTCAATAAAAACTGGATGAGAGCGGCGCAAGATAGACGGGGTTGGAAACATGAGGAAGAGGCCTATGTTCAGCAGTGGACTCTTGAGGCTGGATGATGATGATGAATGGCGGCACCACACTTCAATATGTGTTATTTGTTAAGCGATTTCGCTGTATTTGCCCAAATTTTTGTTATTCGTTAGCGAATAACAAATACGCTACTGCACACTTCTGTCGGCGAATCAAACATGCCAAATATTTGCGTCATGTGTTTTTGTCAGAATCAGAATGGACGTGGACGAATTGATGGTCAATGCAACTTATTTTTACTTAAACATAGTTTACCAATACTTTATTTGTGTACTCCATTTCACATTAGGTGCTTTTTCTTCTTCTAGTGTCGTATCCACTAATGAAGGTTGGCTATAACCATTGCAAATTCGTCTCTACCTTCTGCTTTTCTTAAGAGCGTCTGTGTGTTTGACCCGGTCCAGTTGCGAATGTTTTTCAGCCAGAATATTTGTCGTCTACCAGAACCCCCTTTTTTCTTCGATTTTACCCTTCATAATCAGCTGCAACAACTTGTACCCATTACTTCTAATTATGTGCCCTAAATATGCTGTCTTTCGCCGTTCAAAAGTTCTCTGTCTCTTCGCATTCTGTGCAACACCATTTCATTCGTAATATGGTCGATCCATGGTATCTTCAAAATTCTCCTAAAAAGCCACATCTCAAAAGCTTCCAGTTTTCTCATTAAGTCAACAATAACAGTCCAGGCTTCGACACCATAAAGAAGAATATAGTAGTTTAGGTAACATTTTACCATTCGATATCGGATTTGCAGATTACAATTGCCATTACAAAATCGAACGTAGGCAATAAAATGAGCATCTTTATTGCTATCTGTTGCCTCATCAAGCTAATCGAAAACAGCTTGACGCGCAACTGAGTAGATGCTTCTGGACATCTTCAGCTATATCACTGATTCGACGGGCAACGGTATCATACTGTAAAGCGTTCCCAAATGCCTTTTAAGTTTATTAGGTTTCACCATCACTAATATAATTTTATGGAAAATTGGTTTGCAAATGGTAAAAAGTTGGGAAACACTGGTTTAAAGTGAAGTATTATTGACATTTAGAAATTATACGACACAATTGTCAAACAAATATTACTGCATGAGAAATAGCCTTGTTCTTGATTCTATTTTTAGGTTGAAGTGTGTATTTGTTATGTTATTATTGTACATGAATATTGTAATTTATACTGTAATAAACTCTTTTTAGATAAATTCGAACCATTATTTTTCGCAAGAATAAGAGTATAATATTACACTTATAATAACTCTACCAAAATAAAAAGAGTAGGTATTATAAAGTAACTAAAAAAACAAAACAAAAAAGCGATTAAAAATAGAAAATAAAAAAAGGGAAAGAAGGGAGAAAAGTTAATCCAACTCGAACTCTGTAGATCTATGAATAAAAATTACAAAATAACCTGGTCAATTGGCTTTGCTAAGGATATAAATAGGAAAGAAAAAAAATGTTGTGATGTATCAATTACTCAAAACTTTATTCGTCATTTATATATTGCTAGGAATAATTAATTCCTCGAGTAAAATATTTATATTTAAGACCAACAAATTTATGGAGAAAATCGATCGAATAAACATAAAAGTTTCGGAGTTGTTATTCATCACGAGCAATACAAACAGACCGAATGGATTTCCATTGGCAGCACAACATCCAGAATCTGCCCTATATGTGAAACTGTCTTTATTGGTTTTCATTTGGGAGAAAAATAGCGACGATACGATGACCTAAAAAACGTTGGCAAGGAAGCTGGCGAACTGACTGCAGACATTAGACGAAAAAAGTGATTAATGGACCTGGAAACGATAAATAAATTTGCCAGAGATATGGTCGCCTGTAAATGAAAGCTGATGCGAAAAAAGAAACGAAAGAATTTTTATTAAAATTGTTTTCGCAAATCTCAGAGCTAAATCCCAAATAAACTCATAAAATTAATGTATCATTTTATTAAACATAAGCCAGTACATTTGTACATGTCCAAAAGTAATACGACACTACATACATTATACAAGAAAATTGATAGTTCTGCCTAAAATACAACTATTTTATAAAAGTAATTGAAGAGAAACAATTAATTTTAAATCAATACAAACTTTTTCTTTTTCTTGACTTTCTGTAGAATACAAATACAATGACAAATCCTGTCCCCAATGAGCTAGTATATATATATATATATATATATATATATATATATATATATATATATATATATACATATATATATATATATATACATATATATATATATATATATATATATATATATATATATATATACATATATATATATATTCAGTGTGGAAACCACTTATGGAATAAAACTGTTTGTGTCCTTATTATAGAAAATTTTAAAAAACTCTGGGACACGTTAACTTTTAAATTTAAATGTGTGCTTTTTAAACATAAATTTGAATTTACAGGGTGGTCCATGAAAGTCTGGCATAGTCCATAATTCTTATTTTTATTGAAACACCCTGTATATTTTTATGTTTTTAAAAGATTCTTAACAACCTGATTTCAACGAACTATATCTCGTAGGGTCTATAATGAATAATACAAGGTGAAATTTT
The DNA here is from genome assembly GCF_040954645.1 of Diabrotica undecimpunctata. Taxonomy (NCBI): domain Eukaryota; kingdom Metazoa; phylum Arthropoda; class Insecta; order Coleoptera; family Chrysomelidae; genus Diabrotica; species Diabrotica undecimpunctata. The sequence goes on from NC_092810.1 coordinate 38,049,227, forward strand.
GAAATTAATAATTTATCACGTGTTATGTTATTATTCAAAATTAGTTAAATACAGTCAATACACTTCTACTCTAAGTGTCAGTATATTGGGGAACATTTCTGTTTAGTAACCGTGTTAACATTTTTTGTCATGAACAGGTAAAAACTGTCTAGATAGCCTAGTAATTAAACTAAATCGGTAAATAATGCGGATTGTTATCAATCAGTTGTTGGTGTGTTGACATTTTACATTAAAATAATAAATTCCTAATTAAAAGCACGGTTATTTAAGCACGGTGGAGAGCAGCTCACCAAGGTGATGCGAGAAATTGTTTGTAGAATTTGGTCTGAGGAGCAAATGCCTGAAGAATGGAGCTTAGGCTTAATTTGCCCGTTACACAAAAAGGGAAACCAACTGGAATGCAATAATTACCGCGGAATAACTCTCCTAAATACAGCATACAAGATATTGTCAAATATTTTGCACGAGAGATTAAAGCCTTATACTGAAATGTTTCTAGGAGAATATCAGGCAGGATTCAGGCATGGACGTTCAACCATTAACCAGATCTTTACACTACGACAGATCTTCGAAAAAGCGCAAGAGTTTAATATAGATATGTATCATATTTTTGTCGATTTTAAAGCGGCATATGACAGTGTCTTAAGACCAAGTGTTTACAACGCTATGAATGAGTTAGAAAAAAAAAATATGTTTGATAAAAGTGACAAGGGCGAAGATGCTATCAGCAGTAAAAATTCAAAACGACTCGTCAACTTCATTTGAAATACATAGCGGGTTAAGGCAGGGTGATGCGCTGGCGTGTCAGCTTTTTAATGTCGCCTTAGAAAAAGTTGTACGAGACGCTAATTTAGATAGCAGGGGAACAATATTTAATAGATCAGTCCAAATTCTAGCATATGCAGACGACGTGGACATTATAACAAGAACTAGGGCGAGAACTGCGGAAATCCTAACCGAGCTAGTAGCAGCAGCAGAACGAATGGGGTTACAGATAAATCAAAATAAAACCAAATTCATGGCGACTAACACAAACACAAGAGCTGGAAATGTTGACACAAATTTAATCATCAATGACCAAAACTTCGAAGCAGTCAAAGAGTTCATATATCTAGGGACATCGGTTAACCCCAATAATAACACATCTGAGGAAATAAAAATACGAATAATAATTGCAAACAGGTGTTATCATGGTCTATCAAAGTACTTAGCTAACAAACGTCTGTCTCAAAAAACTCGTATAAGGCTGTATAGAACACTGATAGTCCCCGTTCTTACATATGGATCAGAGGCATGGACGCTAACGAAAACAGATGAATCCGCTCTATCCATTTTTGAAAGAAAGGTGCTACGCAAGATATTCGGAGCGGTCTGTGAGAACGGAATATGGAGGCGTAGATATAACTTTGAACTGCAGAATATCTACAAGCATACGTTTGGTGGTAAAGATATTACCACTATAATTAAGCGAAACCGCCTGCAGTAGGCCGGGCCCCTGAGTCAAACATGATAAAAAAGATTCTAACAGCGCAACCCGTGGGAATGAGAAGACAGGGTAGACCAAAGCTGAGGTGGATGGACGGGGTAACTCAAGATGCCGATAAGATCGGAAACAGCAACTGGAAAATGCAAGCGAGGGACAGAATAGAATAACGTAGAAAGCTTGAGAAGGTCGAAGCCCTCTAAGGGTTGTAGCACCAAGATGATGATGATGAATTAAAAGCTAATTTCTTGCAGAAATAAAAATGAAATATTTTACTGAGACCCACCGAATTGAGATTTTAATGATGATCGGTTACGGGGAGAATTGTAGAAGTCAAGTTGAAGTAGCAAACTTATTTAATCAGAGGTATCCTCAGTTGCCTAATATTGCTCAAGGTACTGTGTCTAAAATTTCTGCACAATTCAGAGAACTTGGACATGTCAAACCATCAAAAAAATAACCGAACTTCATTGAAGATAGGTGAAAGTGGATATTTTGTTAAGTGTCACAGGGAATCCAACGTCAAATTCACGTCAAAGTGCACGTCAAAATAATGTGAGTCACACAACTGTCCTAAAGTGTCTCTATAAAGAAAAACTTTATCCACATAAATTGACTTTTGTGCAAAAGCTAACAGAAGACGATCCAGATCGTAGAATGGATTTCTGCGAAAGAATGATAGATAAAATTAACACAAATAAAATAGCTCTTGGCATAATTCTTTTTTCTGATGAATCAACATTTACATTAAACGGAGAGATAAACCGACAAAAATGTAGATATTGGTCAGCGGAGAATCCTCATTGGATGCGTAAGACACACACTCAGTATCATCAAAAGTTAAATGTTTGGGCAGGTATTATAGATCATATTATATATGGTCCTATATTTGTAGATGGTAATTTGACATCGGAAAAATATTTAAGTATGCTAAGAGACGATGTTCTTTCTCAGCTGGCAAACTTATTTCCCAATCCAATAAATCCGACCCTACCTCATGAAACTGTCTGGTTCCAGCAGGACGGTGCAACACCCCATTATGTTTTAATGGTGATAAATTACTTGAATGAAATCTTCTTTAATAAATGGATTCGACAAAGGGGTACTATTGAGTGGCTAGCTAGGTTGCTTTCTGTGGGGTTATCTCAAGAACAAAGTATATGCAACATAACCAACTAGCATTGCAGACCTCAAAAAAAGAATAACTACAGAAATACGGAATATTTCATCTCGAACTTTAAACAAAGTTCGGGACGAGTTTTATAGGAGACTGTGTTATTTCCAACAATAAGGTGGAGAACATTTTGAGCATTTATTTAAATGTAATCCAATCAATTACCTCGGGTATTCTATGAATTAATTGTCTCGAAGAAAATTATACTTAATTTCAAAATTTCACCTTGTACTATTCATAATAGACCCTACATGATGGAGTTCGTTGAGATCAAGTTGTTAAGGAGCTTTTAAAAACATAATAATATACAGGGTGTTTCATTTAAAATACAGATTATGGACTATGCCAGACTTGCGTGGATCACCCTGTACATTTTAATTTATGTTGAAAAAGCGCACATTTAAATTTAAAAGTTAAGGTATCTCAACGTTTTTTATTATTTTCTAAAATAAGGACACAAACAATTTTATTCCATAAGTTATTTCCACACTGTATATATCTAAATTTTCTACATGAAATTGATGGTTTACGCATTGATATTAACTACAAACAATTTTTTTATGAAAGAAAAAAATTGCGATGCTACAGGTTTAAGGCGAGACATATGAGCTACTCAGAAGGGTATGTTTAGGTTATGTTGCATTAGGAAAAATAAAAGATGTGTGTAAAACAAATGCCCCAATCCATTTAGAAAGGAAAGGTTTGCAATGAGTGCATTCTACCAGTCCTCACACACCGAGCAAAATCTTTAACTCTTAAGAAGAACACAACATAAAAAGGAGAGATGAATGCTGAGAAATGAGAATGTTCGTAGACCAATCGTAGTGTAAGTCATTACCAAAGGTATTGCAAGGGAAATATTGAGATAGACGGGACACGTTGTAAGAATAAAAGCAGATAGATGAAAAACCATTGCTTTAGTAGAGACTACAAAGAATTGTAACCAATTAGATAGCAAAAGCGAAGAACATAAATAGATGAAAATATCTGAAGAAGACCTATGTTCAATAATAAACAAATTATGATGTAATAATAATAATTTATCACTACAATATTTTGTCTCCTAATAGATTTAAAATTCATTTATTTCTCAATGCATGTATAAACTGTGAACTAACCAAATTATGCAGGCTTTTTAGGTCACCATGCTGCTGCAATAAAGTTCGTTATTCTTTCCAAATAGCACAAGGCTGATATGAGTAACTCTTTTCGGAAATGCGCTCTAAAATTCAGTTTACCGCGGCTCAAACGCCGGATGCCACAGTTTGAATAATAGCATTTTTCAGGTCGCACAATTTTCATCTTTCGTGTCCGTAATAAAGTTGTAAACATTGTAGCGAATGCGTCCTGAGAGCTGAACATTGCTTTTACATTTTAAATTTTCCGTGGCGGCAACTATGTGTGGTGATTGTACTGTCGTCGCGTAGTTTTATTGTCTTTAAAGCGACAATAAGCTCAAACCGGTTCGTTAATGTATCTTTTATTAAATATCTACTATATATATATATATATATATATATATATATATATATATATATATATATATATATATATATATATATATATATATATTGTGACGATTAGGGTTTATAGAAAATAATTTATAAGTTATATACTACATAATATTAGATATAAAAAAGTATTTGATTATTTTAAATAAGTTATATACTAGAGAATTTAATAAAAATATATTTATGTGAGGGCATTTTTAATAAATTAGCATAATAATTGTAAAAAGTTGTATTTTAATATTGTAAATATATATAAGTGAGCCATGTGCTTAGGCAACCAAAAATACTCTCGGAGATTGACAGATATTTATACTCTGAAGTGACGTTTAAAAATATTTACGAATATAAAGTGGGTTATAATAATATATTGTTTGAAATGTGTATTTTATTAAATTAGAATGTTAAGTTACTAATTTAATTATATATTCTGATCTGAAAAGCCTAAATGTAAACAAAATTATTAATAGAAAAGAATGGAATTCTCTGGATCTCCGGAGATGGCCATGTTTGCGAAATGGTTTGTTCCAGAAAATTCATACAAGTATGAAATAGAACAAATTGGAACATGATCTCTTACGAGATGGTTCTAGAATGTCCAAAAGATATAAATACCCGTGATTTGGATTCAAGATGGCAGTTTTTGAAAGTTTTTAGTCAGAAAAGTTTTAGATAGTGCAGTCAGAAGAGTTTTTTGGGCAGTTTTTGAAAGTTTTTAGTCAGAAAAGTTTTAGATAGTGCAGTCAGAAGAGTTTTTTGGGCAGTTTTTAAGTTTTTTAGTCAGAAGTCAAGCAGTTTATTATGAAAGTTAGTTAGAGTCAGTGAATCAAGTACAAATAGTCCAATAGTTTAATATAGTGAGTTAAATGAAGATTAAAAATTATGCATATAATTTAATGCACATTTATAATTATACACAAATAATTATTGAAGATAAAAAAGGTATATTGGAAGAAATTAAATTATATTATGGTTGGAGATTAGTATAAATCAACTTATAATAATTGGATATTGGTATATTGAAAAGAAGAATAAATATAAATGCTGTTTGCTGGTTTGGTTGGTGGTGTATAGATGCTGATGAAGAAAAATATATCTTAAATTGGTAGAAGCTGATAATTGGAAAAAGAAATTTCACAAAAACAAGGATAACCGAAATACGAAGACTTTCAGTGGTGATTAGAATATATATAGTGGAAAACAGTTCATTTAGGCATTCAGTGAAAGAAAGGTACAAAATTTTGTTAATATAATTTAGTTAGTGTCATAACAATTTCAATTTTGAAGATAGTTTGTTTAAATTTTAGATTGTCTATAGAATTTAATTAGTTTTGTAAGAATATCAATTTAAAGATAGTTTATTTTAAATTTACATTGGCTAAGTTAGATATATATGTGTGTTTCATAATAGTTATAATAAAGATAATTTAAAAAAGTACTTACAAGCTAATTCTTTGAGAACCGCGATAAAAACCCTATATTATTAAAAATACTCATTGCTCATCATTCAAACAAAAAACACATCATAACAAATTTGGCACCCAACGCGGTGGCTCTCTATTTAAAAGAATTAGTTTGGGAAGATAAGTGCTCTCATATAATTAAATTAATTATCAGTAGAAAGGAAAAATAATAGATTTTATTATTAATTATATTTGAACAAGTAAAGTCTCAAAATGTCTCAAGGAAAGAAAGGTACAAGAAGCAAAAAGAATGAAGAAGATGTGGAAGTAGAAACACAACCTATACAAGAGGAGAGTTTAGTTCAAGTTCCACAAGATACTGCAGAAATGAATCCAGAAAGAGAGGAAAATGTCAATATGGCAGCTTTGATGTCATTAATGATGCAGATGAACAAGACAATAGAAGAGAATTCAAAAGAAATCAAAGAAGACATAAAAAAATTGGAAGAGAATTCAAAAGAAGTCAAAGAAGACATAAAAAAATTGGAAGAGAATTCAAAAGAAGTCAAAGAAGACATGAAAAAAATAGAACAAAAAATGGAACAGAATTCACAAGAAGTCAAAGAAGACATGAAAAAAATGGAACAGAAATTGGAAGAGAATTATAGAAAATTAGAAAAGAAAATAGAAGATAATAATAATAAAATTGTAAAACAAATGGAAAAACAAATGGATAAAAAACTTGAAGCTGCAGAGAAAAAAGTAGCAAATGAAATAAAAAGTATACGGAATGACTACAAGAAAAGGATAGACAATGAGAGGACAGAAGTAAAGAGGATTATTCAAGATAATAAAATAGATATAGAACGGAAAATAGAGTTACAGAAATGTAACTTAGAAGTAAAAATTAACGAAGACAGGAGAAACACAGAAGAAAAATTAGACGATATACAACAAAATATCCAAATAAATAGTAATCAAATAAGAAATGTGGAACAGAGAATAGATGATATTTCACAAATGAGAGACATAGGGAGACCTTACTTAAATTTAACAAATGAGACTGGGATTAAATTCTCTGGTAATATAAAAAATTTGGATCCTAGAGTATACATAAATAGTTTAAAACATAAATTAAGATTTGTGAATAATATTAATGATATTAAAGATTATATTAGAATGACATTAAATGACAATGCAGCAACTTGGTTTGCTAGTATTGAGAATGATTTAGATAATTTTCAAACATTTGAAAATAAATTTTTAAATTATTATTGGGGTGAATTAGAGCAAGCCAAGTTTAGAGAAATTCTATATTTTGGAAAGTATAATCAAAATTTAAAATCAAATATGGTAGATTATGCATTGAAATTGATAACAGTTGCAAAATATTTAGAACCACCACTTAGAGAGGATGAAACAGTCTTAAATGTATCTAGACATTTTGATGCTGATGTTGTGCAAACCGTAACTGTACAAAATATTCAAACAATAGATAGTTTTATTAATTTTATTCAAAGAATACAAAGAGGCAATATGACAAGTAATAATAATAACAGAAAAAACAATAGTAACTTTCAATATAATAGAAATGATAATCAACAATATAGACAATCATATAATAATTATAGATATGTTGATAGTTTACAAAATTTTAATAATAATAATAGTAATCAAAATAGACAGAATTTTAATAACAATACTAGTTATAATAGACAACATTTTAATAACAGTACTAATAATAATAAACAAGATTTTAACAATAGAAGAAATACAGAGCGACCTAACTATAACAGACAGGTAAATTGTGTTCGAAGGAATAGAAGCTGCAAAGACAGGGAACGAAATCGTACAAGGCAAGAAAATGTGAGTAGAAGTCATAGTAGGGAAAGACATAGTACATCAGATCCAAGTGGTCAGATACAATCTGACAATTCTAATAATCAAAATTTTGTGCAGTAAACTTTCTGAATTACAAGTTAGGCCATTGCTATTATGAAAAACCTTCTGAATTTATTTCTTTAGATGAGGATAAAATTATTGACTCTATTAATTTAATTTATATAAATGCTTTGGCCAAAAATAAAATGATTAAGATTATGATAGATACTGGTTCAGAAAGTACTTTAGTCTCGGAGAATTTTATTTTTAATACATTAAAATTATCAGATATAATAAAGATTCCAAAAATTAAAATTGTTGGTGCAAATAATAAGAAGTTGGGTGAAATTGATAAACTAGCCAATTTTAAAATTAATATTCTTAATAAAGAAATTAATATGCAAGGATTTATTGTCAAGGATTTATGTGTTGATATATTAATGGGAAATGATGAATTGGAAAAGAAGAAAGTAAAGATAGATTTTGAAGAAAAAATGGTAACTTTGGAAGGGCAAATAATTAAATTTATGCAGAAAGATGAGGTAGAAGAAGGAATAAGAGTTGATAGGATATTATTAAAAGAAAATAATGATATTTATGAAGAAGAAATGTATTTTGATGATAGGGAAATGTCCCAGAAGAATGTAAAGAATAATTATTGTAGTGAATATTTAAGGAATGGAAATTTTAAGCAGATGGATGCCTACGAGGCGGAGTGCGTAAAATTGGAAGCAAGGAATAATGAGTACATAATGAAGAATAATGTTATTTGTAAAGAAGAAGATATGATGAAAGTTTTAAATTGCCCTGAAGAATATAAATCAATAGTCATTTCCATATTGCAGCAACACAAGGGACTTGTCAATAAAGAAAATAGAATTGCACAAAATTATATCCATAGTATAAAAGTTAAAGAAGAAAAAGATTTTAAAACAAAATCATACCCAATACCATATAAATACAGAGAAGAAGTAAACAAAACAATTAATAATATGTTAGAAGATGGGATCATTGAGAAGGCAGACACATGTTTTATTAACCCCATAGTAGTAGTACGAAAAAGATCAGGTGAAATCAGGTTATGTTTGGATGCAAGGAATATTAACAAGATTACTGAAAAGCAATTTGAAGCACCAATGAGTATAGATGGAATATTAGGAAGAATTACAGGAATGTCATTTTTCACTAAAATTGATTTACAGCATAGTTTCTGGTTAATACCTCTAGAAAGAAAAAGTAGACAGTATACAGGATTTCAGATAGATGGAGTAGTATATCAATTCAAAGTACTACCATTTGGACTTCAATCATCTTGCAGTGCTCTATGTAGATGTCTTCATGATATTTTGGATCAATATGAACATTTTGTAATTCACTACATTGATGATATATTAATTTTTTCTAAAACGGCTGAAGATCATGAGAAACACCTAAAAATTATAATAAACAAATTAGACAAAGTTGGACTAAAAATAAATCAAGAAAAATGTACATTTTTTCAAAAAGAAGTCATATATCTAGGTTATAAACTTAACACTAAGGGAAACGAAATGGATCCAGAACGGACACAAGTCATTCAGGAATATAAAACACCACACAATTTAAGAACTTTAAGAGGATTTATTGGAATAATTAATTATTATAAAAGGATGATACCAGATCTAAGTATAAAAGAAATTCCATTACTTGAACTACTGAGAAAAGGTGTAAAATGGAGATGGGATCAGAGAAGAGAACTAGCATTCCAAGAGATTAAAAACATTTTTCTGTCAAATTTGAAAATATACTATCCTGACTACACACAGCCATTCATATTAAGAACAGATGCATCAATAGAGAGATTATCAGGGGTATTATTACAAATACATGATGGGGTCGAATACCCAATACAATTCATTTCAAGAATTACAAAGCCACATGAAAAGGGTTACTCAGTTTCAGAATTAGAACTAGCAAGTATAATACACTGTGTCACAAAATTAAGATTTTATTTGTTGGGTAATGAATTTACAATAGAAACAGATCACCAAGCTTTAACGTCTATATTAAATAACAAATATGGAAACAGTAGAATACATCGGTGGAGTCTAATACTTAATGAATACTGCTTTGAAATCAAATACATTTCTGGAAAATCCAATATAGTGGCAGATGCTTTATCAAGGTTAGAAAATACATCACAAAAAGGGCAGCGAACAATAAAAATTGGATTAAATCAATTAGTAGAAAGTACTGGATTATATTCTAAAGAAGAAATTATAAGAGATCAGATCAATTTGAGTGAAAAACAAAAAGTCCTTAGGAAAGATGGAGTATATTATAAAATAATAAATGGCATAGAAGTATATGTAATAACTAGAACTTTAGCAAAGAAAATATTGAAAAATTTACATAACAATTATATGCATATTGGTTCAAGAAAGCTATGGATGCTATTTAGGGACAATTATTTTGCAAAGAATGACATAAGTATAGCAAAAGAAATTACTACCCAATGCCCAATATGTCAACTAAACAAAGAAAAGAATTAAAAAAAAAAAAAAACTTACTGATAGATCCATTTCATAGATAGATTGTAGATTTCTTTGTTGTGAATAAATTTGACATCATACTTGTTGAATTTTGTACATATGGAAATTGTTTGGTACCCTAAAAATCATAATTTGGGGTTAGATACTATAATTGCTATAAAAATGTCTTTCTAATGTAATAAAGTGGAAAAACTTACCAATTTATATTGATGGAAGTTATTTTGAATGGAAATGCTTCCTAGATTTTGTCTATAAATAAACAGAACACCATATCTATTATATTTTTAATTAAGGTTATATTTTATTCTCTGATATCGCATCCATTGCTCCATTTGACATGACAGTTTGACCATAGAATAGCCGAACTGTGCTCTGTTGTTCTCTGTTTTGACATAGACAGCGAACAGGGATGTATTTAACACATTTTAAATAAAAAAAAATTGATTTATTAAATTTAATAAGGTATGAGAAAATTAATATTTAAAAAAATAATAAGTAAATTATTTATTTTAAATATTATTTTTGGGGTATTGTGACGATTAGGGTTTATAGAAAATAATTTATAAGTTATATACTACATAATATTAGATATAAAAAAGTATTTGATTATTTTAAATAAGTTATATACTAGAGAATTTAATAAAAATATATTTATGTGAGGGCATTTTTAATAAATTAGCATAATAATTGTAAAAAGTTGTATTTTAATATTGTAAATATATATAAGTGAGCCATGTGCTTAGGCAACCAAAAATACTCTCGGAGATTGACAGATATTTATACTCTGAAGTGACGTTTAAAAATATTTACGAATATAAAGTGGGTTATAATAATATATTGTTTGAAATGTGTATTTTATTAAATTAGAATGTTAAGTTACTAATTTAATTATATATTCTGATCTGAAAAGCCTAAATGTAAACAAAATTATTAATAGAAAAGAATGGAATTCTCTGGATCTCCGGAGATGGCCATGTTTGCGAAATGGTTTGTTCCAGAAAATTCATACAAGTATGAAATAGAACAAATTGGAACATGATCTCTTACGAGATGGTTCTAGAATGTCCAAAAGATATAAATACCCGTGATTTGGATTCAAGATGGCAGTTTTTGAAAGTTTTTAGTCAGAAAAGTTTTAGATAGTGCAGTCAGAAGAGTTTTTTGGGCAGTTTTTGAAAGTTTTTAGTCAGAAAAGTTTTAGATAGTGCAGTCAGAAGAGTTTTTTGGGCAGTTTTTAAGTTTTTTAGTCAGAAGTCAAGCAGTTTATTATGAAAGTTAGTTAGAGTCAGTGAATCAAGTACAAATAGTCCAATAGTTTAATATAGTGAGTTAAATGAAGATTAAAAATTATGCATATAATTTAATGCACATTTATAATTATACACAAATAATTATTGAAGATAAAAAAGGTATATTGGAAGAAATTAAATTATATTATGGTTGGAGATTAGTATAAATCAACTTATAATAATTGGATATTGGTATATTGAAAAGAAGAATAAATATAAATGCTGTTTGCTGGTTTGGTTGGTGGTGTATAGATGCTGATGAAGAAAAATATATCTTAAATTGGTAGAAGCTGATAATTGGAAAAAGAAATTTCACAAAAACAAGGATAACCGAAATACGAAGACTTTCAGTGGTGATTAGAATATATATAGTGGAAAACAGTTCATTTAGGCATTCAGTGAAAGAAAGGTACAAAATTTTGTTAATATAATTTAGTTAGTGTCATAACAATTTCAATTTTGAAGATAGTTTGTTTAAATTTTAGATTGTCTATAGAATTTAATTAGTTTTGTAAGAATATCAATTTAAAGATAGTTTATTTTAAATTTACATTGGCTAAGTTAGATATATATGTGTGTTTCATAATAGTTATAATAAAGATAATTTAAAAAAGTACTTACAAGCTAATTCTTTGAGAACCGCGATAAAAACCCTATATTATTAAAAATACTCATTGCTCATCATTCAAACAAAAAACACATCATAACAATATATATATATATATATATATATATATATATGTATATATATATATATGTATATATATATATATATATATATATATATATATATATATATGTATATATATATATATATATATGTATATATATATATATATATATATATATATATATATATATATATAATAATGAACCAGAAGTATTTGCTGACAACGTAAGGAAGTAAACGTAAAATATTTTGTTTGCAGCAATAAAAAATGAAACGTGTACTCTTGTAAACTTTTAATCTAAGCTTTCGAACATTGGTTATGTCCTTCATCAGGGAGCTACAAATGTAATGAATAGTTTGTTAACGTTTGTATAATTAATTAAAAAATTCGCATGCTTTAAAACGCATCTTGAGTTGACTTGAATCAAAAGATATCAAATTTTTAAAGTCGAGTTGATAAAAATTTTATTAAACATTGATTTCCCGTGCTTAAATGACATTAAAAATTTCCGAACATTTCAAGCGTTGTTTCTAACAGAACGGTTCATTCTACACAAAAGATGCTAATAAACATGTTTTTTGATTAAATTATCTAAGCTACATTTTTTATTTAAAATACTTTTTTCTATGGCATACAGATTCTTAGTAAATTGATTTTTTTTTCGTTCCCCCTCCCCCCTACAGGGGGGTTTTAAGAGAACACCCAAGAATAAAAGTGGTTAACTTTTCTGCATCTTTTTTGGCGTCCTAAAATTGACCTTCTCGACAAAATTCAGCTTGTTCGTATGATTTTTAGAGGTTCAGTGGCATACTGAACTGTTGAACTAGTGAGAACTTTGAGAAAGCCTATGAAGCCGTAAAAGTCCAAACGATGTATCTGTCGGAAGTAGCTATGGCCTTCAAGATCGGCAAAATGACTTTGCCTAGCTTTATAAAAAAGACGAATCAGACGATCAAAAAATTACAATGGGCTATACTAAAAAAAGACAGATTTTCCTAGATCAACTAAAGTCTGAACTTAAAGAGTACATAATACACTCATCGAAAATTTTTCATGGACTCACTCCACAAAACATTAAAATATTACCTTATGAATTTGCTATGGCTTATAGTAATGTTATTGCTGTACCTGATGCATGGTTTAACCATAAAAATGGCTTCAAAGGACTGCTCCACATTATCTATGAAACCACACGATTAACTATCAATCAGGGAGCCTGAAAGTATAAGCCTTAGCCGTGCAACCAGCTTTAATAAAACAAATGTTGCCCTATTTGTTGATAATTTAAAATGCGCTTCTGAAAAGTACAAATTTGGAAACAAGGATATATGGAATGTCGATGAAACCGGTGTGCAAAAATTTACAAAGACCAAATAAAATTGTAGCAGAAAAAGAAATACACCAAGTAGGAGAAGATACGTCAGAGGAGAGAGGGCAAAAGGTTACTATGGTCTTGGCTATCAGCGCCATAGGAAATTCAGTTCCTCCGATGTTTGTTTTTCCAAGAGTTTTTTTAAAGACCATTTTATTAACAACGGACCACCAGGCTGTATTAGAACTTACTACCTATCAGGATCGATTACATCCAAATCATTTTTGAACTTTATTAAACATTTTTAAGACCATGTAATATCTACAAAAGACCATCTTTGTTTGTTAGTATTGGACAACCATGAATAACATATTTCTATTGAAGTGTTTAATTTTTAATTACTATTTAAATGGGAATAAGCCACAATTAAAGGTTAAAATACGTTTATTGACGTTTCAATTTCCACTTCGGAAATCGTTCTCAAAATACAAACATTAGTAAATTAAACAAATTTTGTTAAAAAAAGAATTGTTTAATTTACTAATGTTTGTATTTTGAGAACGATTTTCGAAGTGGAAATTGAAACGTCAATAAACGTATTTTAACCTTTAATTGTGGCTTATTCCCATTTAAATAGTAATTAATTTAAAATGCCACAAGAAAATAGCTTCAGAACAATGTTAAATTTTTGTAAAGAAAATGGTATCGTCATTCTGTCCTTCCCCACTCACACTTCTCATCGCCAGCAACTTCTTGGCAAATTAGTATCCTATTTTCATACAATATTCCTGGCATCGTGACATTGGCACTGCCCAATGCAATAAATTCTATGAATATTATTTCTGGATTTGAAGCCACAGGAGTGGTGCCCTACAACAAAGACGCGTTTACTGATGCTGAGTTTCTGTTACAGATATAGAGATGACTTTTCAAAACAGCGATGTCGAAACTACCCAGCAAAGTTGAGAATATACAGTCACAGGAGCACTACGTCTTCTACGAGAAAGAATGTTTCTATATACCTAACAACGGCGAGTCCTCAACAAATTCGTCCCTATCCAGAAGCTGAAAAAAAATAGGAAATAATAAAAAAGGGAAGAAAACCTTGAAATCTGCAATCCCTTCAAGCACTCCAGAATAGGAAAGGCTAAAGAAAGAAGCTAAAGAAAAAGAAGCAACAAAGATTGTTGCAGTAAAAAAAGTAAAAAAAATGGTCAAGACTGGCAAAAGGATGAAAAAAAATAATTTCAAAGAAAATGATCAAGCATGAATCTGAGTCTGAGGAAAAGGATGATACGGGTCTCATATGTTTGGAGGCTTGCTCTAAATCCAAACCTGATCAAGACTGGATACAGTATATTGTCATGTAAAAAATGAGCCCACATTGAATGTAACAAAGACAGTAAAATGTACACTTGCATTTATTGTACCTCAGATTTTGAAATTTAGAGCGATTTAGACTAAGTTTTAAACAAAAACCTCATAATGTGTGTGAAGAACCTTGCACTGGGAAAAATTATAGAACCAAGATATTTTATTTTTTCATCAAGAATTTTAAATCACCGTAATTGTATCTACCTAGCTAGTGAAGAATTAGTAGAAACTGTCATGAATACTGACAACGAAAGAATAACTATCAATAAACAAATAATTTATGCTTGACGTTTGATTACACCAAATGAAAGATTACTGATCTCTCATGTTTGCCCTAGTGTTCCTCACACTTTCATAGAATTTGAACTTAAAAAGTTAGGCCTCAATTTATTAACTCCAATTAATTTTTTTTGAATAGGTACAACAAACCCAGAATATAGACATATACTGAGCTTTCGAAGACACACATTTATCTCTCCTTTGGAGGCTACATTAATTCCTCCCCCAATTGTCATAAACCACGATCAAACATCTTTCGTATTTTCTTATCTTTAGAAAAACAGATGCGTTTCTAAATCCAATTCAAAACTTAACAACAACAGTGCCAACTACTACTATAAATACAGTAGTTAATACTCTTCCACATGACGTCCGGATCACATCAGCATCTTCAGCGAAGTCCTATTCCTTACAATCCACGACTATACCTTCTTCATTAACTATACCAATATTAACTGCATCCCAAATATCACCCTCAACATTTTTCCCACGTTCTCAAACTACATGCACAGATACAAATATAACAACTACCCAGTTATCAACAATACCTAATGCTTCACAACTTCATACATCTTGCATGCCCTATCAATAGCATATCAATAGATACCACTGATACAATTGAAATAATTAATACACCTAGTAAAGAAGTAAATACAGCTAAGCGCAGCCTTGACGAAATTTTAACCCCACCTTTACAAGAACCTAAAGAAAATTTTACAAAACCAATGCAAAAACTTAAAAAATCTAAAACTATTAATAATTCTGAGACTATTGCTAACAGTATGGAACCCGTAAAAGATTTTATTACTAATAAACTTATAACACCGATATTAAATTTTGAACAACTAACTGATTTTTTTGCTTTAGGATGTCCAGATAAATTGAGTCTATCTCAAACTTATACAGAAGACACATAAGGCTTACTTAATCTGTTAAAAGAAATCTATATAAAATATCACATTATATAAAAAACAATTAAATTGCGATGTACTAAAATAATTAATTCAATTACTCGACAACTAAAACATCAGCTCGATAGCGACTCCTCCATAGAATCTTCTACATAAGCTCACTTGCCATCAATAAGGCCCTAACCTTTATTCTAGAAAAAAAACTTCCCAAATCTCTTATAATATCTGATTCACTTAGTTGTCTGACATCAATTTCTCAGATTTATCCCTCCCATCCAACATTACAGCAAATTAAGTTAATTTTATACCGTATATACCAAAACAATTTGACAGTAGAGCTCCTCTGGGTACCGTCACACGTTGGAATAGAAGGTAACAAAAAGGCAGATAGTCTAGCTAGGTCCGCAGTAACCAATACAGCCGCATCAGTGAAAAATGTAACGGTGCATTTAGATTTAAAACCTTACTTAAAATCAAAATTGCACGATGTTTGGCAAAAGCAATGGAATAGAAGCACCACTAAATTGATACAAATAAAATCTTCGGTCCTTCCATGGAACTTCTGGCCTTCAAAGCGACAACATCAAGTCCTAATAACACGTCTCAGATACATACTTCTACAACACATGAATACTTGTTGAAGAGAGAAGAGGAAACTGTGTGTTTTGTTTGTGAATGTAAAGTGACAGTGAAGCATATTTTGATATTCAGTATACTCAGTTGAAAGACTATATCACCACATTCCTAAAACATTAAAAGAACTTCTAGGAGAATCTAAATACGTAGCTGACTTGATAGAATTCTTGAAATCTATAAACTTTTTAAATAAAATTTAATACAATACATCAATAATTAAAATATATATTGTATACATTATTATGTAATTGATATTTTGTATATGCCTATGTATGTCTTTATCACTTTTTGTATTTTTCCTATGCTAATAACCCTAAGTGGTTGAAGCAAAATAAATTTAAAAAAACATCAATAATATATTTTACTTTTCACTTTCGTGCTTCTTTTTGTTTAATAAATTACTTTAGGTTAAGTGATTAATTTCTAAATTCTATATCCGTTTTCCATTTTCTTAACATTTATATACCTGTCTTACTTGCCCCCATGTGTGGAACAATGATAATCTTTGTACCATTATACAAAAATGTCAATTTTGAGAAAAGTACCAATTCAATCAAAAACTTAATATCTTATTAAGAAAATTTGCAATATCTGAAAATATCATTTTCAATAGGAAAAAATCTAAACAAAAATTGTAAAAATTAAAATACAAAATTTGTCTCAACTTGGTCCTCTCTCCCCTATAACATTTTATATTTCCTAAATGTAGACAGACAGTATTTGTTGAATATAATAATATATATCACGGGATCTTTTAGCTAACGTAATATTTTTTATAAAAATGAGAAAAGAAAAACCCCTAGAGACGCAGCCGACCGCACGAATCTGTTTACGTCTCTTTGGTTTTTAATAAAACCCTTCGATACGTGTCCACATTACAGAAGGATATACTTTTCTCTTTGGTATATGGCTTGTGTCGTTTTCTACTTACCCCGAATCCCTCATCGATCGGAATGAAGAACGTGTGGCCCCCTTCGACTTTGTAGATGTCCTGCTTGCCCTTCTGCTGAACTCTCTGATGAAAATTCCTGCAAAGTAGGACCTTTTATGAAATATTCTGAAATGTTCAGCAAAGAATTTCGAAGGCATGCTCTCGAAAAGTTCGATACATTTAGGGTGTTTTGATATGCTTGGAAGGAGGATGTTTCTTATGTTATTAATTTGTTATTACAGCGATAGTGTGTTTAAACTTTAAGAAAATTTACAAATCCTAATAATAATTAAAAAATATATATAAAATACAGATTAACGATAAGCCTAATATTAAGATAATTATATAAGATAGTTTATTATTTAATTATTAAATATATTCGCTCTGTGCGTGACCATGGTAGGGGTACCTTGAAACGATGCCAGGGTGCGTAGCGGCGAAATATGACAAAATTGGATCTTTTGGATCTTTTTACGCATAAATTTTATCAAAAATGGGTGCAAATACATGTTGCGTATTTAATTGTGCTAATAATAGCAAAAATAGTGAGTGTAGCTTTTATAGGTTTTCAAAGATTACATATAAATTAGAGAAAAGAAAAAGATGGATTCGTGCTATTAATATAAAAAAGTAAATATCACATAATTTCTACTATTTTTATTAATTTTTACTATTATTGTTTTTAATCACATGCTCTTCCACATGCAAAAACTTGATTTGCCACTACTAGATTTTTCCCTTTCTTTTCCGTTTGGGGTTGAAAAGATAAAGTACATAAACTGAAAAAATATAATTAAAAAACTAATCATTAATACTTGTCAATTTCGTATCTATTTAACATGTCTTCGGCTTAATCGGCAAAGTGCGTAACTCCACTTTTTTAACAAAATTACATTTTTGTGCCATCTAGTAGAAAATATTATAACGCATACACTAGAAAAGTCCATAAATCCAAGATTAAATTGTTTGCCTTGCAATATCTTAAGTAGAAAACGGCGTATCTCCTTTCCCGCCAAATTGAGTCAGCAAACTTCGTAAATCCATCAGTTTGTTACGAAGTGTCAATGTGTGCAGGTGTATAGTGAATTATTTAATAATTAGAACCGAGTTGGAACTCTAAAGCCCATTTATATAAAGTTTATAGAAACGACTACTGCAAAACACACAATCATACACCTGTATCAATTGCCACATTCCATAAAGAATTCGATAAGCAACGGCTGTCACTTTATCAACCGAAAATGATCTATGCGACAAATGTGTCGCTTATCAAACAGGCAATTCAACAGAAGGTGAATACAATGGACACATAACACTAAAAAATAAAGCAAGAACTGAAAAGAGTGCGGATAAGGAGTCTCAACATGAAGTTTTAACAATGGATCTTCAATCAGTTTTGCTCTCTTCAAAATCCAATGTTTCTGCGCTTTATTACAAAACCAAACTCATCGTCCATAATTTCACACTATTTGACATTAAGCGCAAACAAGGCTACTATTACCTTTGGAATGAGAGTGAGGGCGGATTGACAAGCAACGAATTTACAAGTATAATAATTCATTTTTTGGAACGACATGTGAAAGAACATCAATTAGAAAATCAAAGTAACATTAACATTATACTATGGAGTGACGGCTGCGGTTATCAAAACCGAAACATTACTTTGTCAAATGGTCTATTTAATTTTGCACTGGAAAAGGGTGTAACTGTGATACAGAAATATTTACATAAGGGCCATACTCAAATGGAAGTGGACAGCGTTCATTCCGTTATCGAAAGAAAGATTCGAAACAAGAAAATCAATATTCCCGCAGAGTACGTATTTATCTGCAAAGCAGCATGTCAAAAAGCTCCTTACAGAGTTGAATACCTTATGCACGACTTCTTCAAAAAATATGATGAATTGAAATATTTTAAATCCATTAGACCAGGAACAATCTCTGGACAATTGGTAATCGACCTAAAAGCATTGAAATATTCCAACGATGGAGTGTTTTTTAAACTTCGACATTCAGAGAAAGATTGGCAAACTCTTCCAATAAGACTGAACATAATCAGCATTCAAGTAACTAATACAGATAATATACCGGCATTACACAAACAAAGACTAAAAATTAAAGCAGAAAAATATGCACACCTCCAACAACTTAAGACGAGCATGGAAAGCGATTATCACGATTTCTATAATAATTTACCTCATCATTAGTTAATTCTTTTTAGTTTTTAAGTTTTCTTAATGTTCTACTTTTTCATCCTTTTTAGTTTTTAAGTTCATAAAAATTATACTTTCATGAATAAACATGTTTTCATGTTGATTTTTTATTGCATAATGTTTCATTTTAAATGGTAAGAAAAAAGAGTATCTCCAATTTTTAAGCTAAAATACAAAAAAGCAAACTGCGTATCTCAATTTTTTTTAAAGTCTTGTGATTTAAGTTAAAATATTAGAAAAGTATCTAATACTTTCCACATTTATGATATTTTCTAATCAACAAAAACAATAACTATGGTCAACGTAAATACATTTAAAGGTAAAGTCGTTTTTAAATCATTTTTTTTGTCTCCTGTAAAATATGTATGAAAGGAGTTACACACTATGCCGATTGAGCCGACGATGTGTTTAACCTCAAATTGGGAGGTCCAAAACTGTCAGATGAAGGCGGTAGATGTCACGTCAGTCACGCACGGAGCGAATAGGGTGCACTTTTACCAAGGACGTGGAGATTTTTAGCTTATTATCTTCATTCCCGGGTTTATATTTTCTCTCCCTTTCGTTTTATAACTTATTATTTATTTAGTTGGTTTTTTTAATAACACTAGCGATAACAGTAGTTGTAGAAGGCTTTAACGTTTAAGTTTGAACGACTCTAACGCAAAACTTCACCGGAAACTTTGGAGAGAGAAATCAAAGAGGTGAGCGACTTATCGAATTCTACCATTATAATGACTTCATCATTTTCAAGATGGACAACAAGGTACAATAGTAGGGAATCAAATCGATTACGTCTTAATAAACCACCGATTTCGAAATGATATTAAAAATGGAAAAACTACATATACAAACGTTTACCTCAGAATTCGGTAAAAACCACTTTTTATTAAAAATTGATTTTTACGTAATTCGATTCATATAGACCTAATAGACGTAAAATGAGTGAGAACTGAACATGTCCGGTTAATAGTTTTGCCAATGTATGGCGAGAGCGCATATCCATTTCGATCATTGAGAATGAAAACTCCGGTTTTTACACAGTTGTCATTCTAAGTCAAGTCTGAATAAAGTGTTAGCGATAATTTGGACCCAGATTATAGTATTAGTGATACTGAATTTGAGTAGAATGAAACAAGAAATAAAAACATAAACAAACCGAGAAAAATATCCCTGCAAGGCACATGATTGCATAAATTTATGTACAAATAAAATCTGAATCAAAGAAAAAGCAAGCATTCTTAACCTTTAACTACGGGCTACGGTGTACACAGTACACCATGCGTGTTAAGTTGGTTGCCGTTTCTTAAAACTATTTTCTGTGTTTACGGCGCTAGACGTAACCTATCAGTAGGGAGTTTTTGTAACTACCTAACGTAACGTATCTCCCTATACGTAAAGAACTAACGTATCGAAGAAGATGAACGGTAAATTAGGAGTTAAAGTTCTGCACGCAACGTAACGATGGTGTTGCCCTCATCGAATTAGTGATTAACTAATAAATTGTCAGTGCCAGTCTTGTCCTCGTCATTTAACCCTATTTTTGATAGTCAAAATAAATAATACATATTTTTTTGAACAACTTTTAATTTTTGAGATGGACGATATTAAATTTAGGTGCCTTTATTGATGATGAAGAAGACGAAGACATAGAAGATGCCTTTCTTGTCCACATCTTGCACGACTATACGGCCGCTTTGATTTTGATACAATTAAAAATATTTTTCGCTTTTGAATTAAATTCCACCTTTCTGGATGTTCGTAAGAGTTGTTGCCTACGACTTCCTTCAACAAGAACAAATCATCTTCATTGCTGAAGTAAAGTCGTTTTCTACTGCTTTCCATTATTTATAAAAATCAAAAGAAATATCAAAGAATATAGACGCTTAGCTAAGCGTCTATATTCTTTGGAAATATACTTAACCACAAATGTAAAAATACACGTACCATGTGTGCTTATGAAATGTAGATGTTGAAAGATATTGGGTAAGATTCCCTTGCGCATTCGGTTACCTTCGGCTCGATAGGGATGCGTATGAACGTAACGTACCAGCCCGTTACGTTAGGTAATACGTATCTAGATACGTTAGTTTAACCATTAATGCGCATGCTTATATGTCAAAAAGATACGTTACGTATACGTATTTGCTTGCACAAAAACTCTCTAGTATAGTATCAACCATTGTCTGTTACAGTCGATACGTGATTTTTGATCGAATAGTTGAGTTGTGATAAAAAATATCAAAGTGAGTTCTCGAACGATGCCCTCAGTACACCACGCACATAGTTATGTAAGTAAATTTAACGAATGTTAAACTTTAAATTACCTGCAAACGAGTTATTTTCTGTGTAGTAAATGTTACATTGTACTTTTTATACAAAAATGTGAAATGAAAACTCAGGAAAAATACTTTTTATAGGGATCGAGTGCGTGTTAGAAACCCTAAAAGTCTCAGACAAGATGAGCTTAGAGCTATGGCTGAAGCATTGTTCGAAGAAGAATCTGAGGAAGAAGTTAGGGGAGAAGAGGATGCTAGTTCGTCAGAAGAAGAGGAAGAAATTACGGAAGAAAACGATCATAACACTGAGTCGGAGATAGATAGAAATGATAAAGAGTCTTCTGATTCAGATAACAAGAGCGATGATGAGAGTTTAGAAAGCGATGAAGATGAGTATTTTATAGCGAAAGATAAACAAAGTGGTATAAATATTCTGTGGTGAGCAAATGTAGCAAAACTTCCAGCAAAAATATTGTAAAAATACTTTCTGGGCTGAGTGCCAATGAGAGAAGTGCTTTCGAAAAAATTTTTAGTGGCGACATTATTGAAAATATAGTTGAGTGTACAAACTTGAAAATTGAAAATATGCGAATAAAGTATAACCGGCCGAGACGGGCTAAAGATACAAAAAAAACAGAAATTATGGCATTTATCGGACTACTACTTCTTGCAGGAACTAAAAAGCAAAACCATATACATTTTCTTGAATTGTGGACTAAAGACGGAACCGCCTCAGAAATATTTAGAGCGTACATGAGTGCTGATCGATTTTTATTTTTGCTTGCTGCTCTAAGATTTGATAACAAAAATAGTAAAGGGATACGCAAGGAAACTGATAAGCTTGCTGCTATTCGAGT
The DNA here is from genome assembly GCF_040954645.1 of Diabrotica undecimpunctata. Taxonomy (NCBI): domain Eukaryota; kingdom Metazoa; phylum Arthropoda; class Insecta; order Coleoptera; family Chrysomelidae; genus Diabrotica; species Diabrotica undecimpunctata. Next base: position 38,071,955 of record NC_092810.1, read on the forward strand.
TACACTGGATCGTTTTGTGGAGAACTGCAACAATAACTACTGTTTATGAGAAAAAGTAACAATTGACGAAATGTTAATACCTTTCAGAGATAGATGCAGTTTTATTCAATATATCCCGTCCAAGCCTGCAAAGTATAGGTTAAAAGTATTTGTACTGTGTGATACCCAGACATTTTATGTTACAAATTTAGAGGTGTATTGTGGTAATTAGCCACGAGGACCTTACAACAAATCAAATAAACCTGCTGATATTGTACATTGTTTACTTGACATGTGGTAAGACTGGAAAGGGAAAAACCGGAACTTGACATGTGGTAATTGGTACACAAGTTACTCATTGACCAATGATCTTTTGAAAAATAAAGTAACAATGGTTGGCACACTAAAGAAAAATAAACGGGAGCTGCCGTTGGAGTTCCTACCACATAAAGAGAGAGAAATTGAAACGTCCCTTTTCGGATTTCAAAAAGAGGTAACTATAGTGTCATATGTCCCTGCAAAAAATAAAGCTATGCCTTTGATATCAACCATGCATAATGATTCTGCAGTAAATCCGGAGAAAAAAAAACCAAATATAATTTTAGATTATAATTCTCACAAAGGAGGTGTCGACACAGTAGATAAAATGTGCGGTACATACTCGGTATCAACGAGAACGCAAAGGTGACCGATAGTTATATTTTTTCAGCTCCTAAACATCGCAGGAATTAACAGCCAAATCCTGTATAATGCTGCAAATATAAACAATCCTTAAAAATTTAGAAGGATATTTTTAAAGGAATTATCTTTATTGAGACCACACCTTTCAGAACGAGCTGAAATACAGAGTTTGCCCTTAGATTTAAAACATTCCTGAATAAATATAAAGCTACTGTAGTCAAACAAGAAGAAGAACTACCAGCAAAAATACGAGGAAGGTGCTATTGCTGCGGAAGGTGTAAAAATAGAGTGACAACCAATTCGTGTCAGACATGCAGGAGAATGGTTTGCAAAGAACATTCCACCATTATTTATCCTGAGTGTATTAACTCAAATAACCAGGAAGACGAAACTGAATAAAGACTCGTATGTGTTTATTTTTCTACCTAGTTAAAAATTTAAAAATTTTCGCATATTTTTTTAGGTTGGTGTTTCAATATGTAATAAATTACTGTTTTCGTTTTTTCTCACTGGTTTACCATTGTGAATTATTTTTTAGTTTTATTTTTTATCATATAATAACTAATTATTGATTAAACACAAGTTGTGCAATTTAACATAGTTCTAATTATTAAAGAAATTTTGTTTCTGTAGCTATTTGTAACTGGTGTATAGAGTACACCGCGTCCGTATTTGAGATTCATGGTTGGGTACCCGTAGTTAAAGGTTAATACATTTAACAACTTGGCTGACAAAAATGTGCAAGATGCTCACCTTTTTGATAAAATCTGTTGCAAGGTACGTAAATATTATTATTTATGATAAAAATAATTAAAAGAACAAAAAACGGTAAATGTGTTTACTTAAAACTTTCCTCTTAATAGGAAATAATATTACTAAGTAGGATTTTTATTTAAAAAATATTTTTAGAGATGTAAGGGCCAAAAAATATAATTTTTTTCTAAACTATATCCATTCAGGTTTAAGAAGATGTAATACAAGCTAAAAAATTTAATTTAATATTACTGTTAAATGGAACTTGGAAAAACATGATTTTCGTGATCAAAGGTTCCAAATTTTTTTTTGCATGTTTTTGAATATTAAAATACTTCTTCTATTCAGAAATAGCAAGTAATTTTAAAAGTATTTTTTTTATTCAGCAGCCGACCAGATGTTATGAAAAAGCGGCTTCTTGGAAAGGGTATTCCAATTGAAAATATTGTTGTATACTGATGCTGAGTTAAGTCAAACATCGAAACGAAACGCATCCTTTTAGTATATAATAAGGTAAGTATATTATATGCTTATTTGCTAATGGTACGTGTCTAACATTATTTAATTTTGTAGGTTATATTAGCAGCTGGACGTGAACTAATGGTTTGCAAAAAAGCTTTAGCAGAACTTCATGGCATACAGTTTCGTAGGGTTGATCGAATTGGACAATCTAAAAAAAGTAATCCGGCTCCTCCGACTAACAAAAGGTGTTTTTCTAAAGGATTCAGGGTACTAAAAAAATCGGAAGACCTGATCCTTTAACAAATTGAATTACATATAAATTCATTTCCCATTCGCAGCTGCCACTACACCAGAAACAGGACTTAAAGAAAGTTTCTTTTGCCCGATTTAAGTGTAATGAAAATGCATGAACTATATATTGAAAAGTATGAACCTGAGAAATACAGACAGTGGGAGGAAGCTAATAAGAAAACAAAATTTGAAATCAGCTATGATTTTTATCTACACATATTCAATACCAGAATTAATCTTTTATTTCAGAGGAAAACATAAAACGAACGTCTGCAATGCATGTGACAGATTCAAAAATTAAAAAGATGCTGCGGAAAATCCAAATTGCATTTAGAATACTCTCTACATCTATGCAGAACGCATAAATTTTATAACGACGCGAAGAAGCTAAAACCAACGAAAAAATGGATGTTATTAGCTTTGACTATCAACAAAACTTGCCAGTACCGGTACTACCAATAGGTGACATTTTTTATAAAAAACAGTTGTGGGTTTTTAACCAGTGTTTTTACTCAGCAACATCGGGTAGGTCCTATATGTACAAGTAGAATGAAGTCGAAGGAAAAAGATGCGAATGAGATAGTATCTTTTTTAAAACACTATGTTGACAATATTGTTTATCCTTCTGTTAAAATAATATACTTATTCAACGATAACTATGTTGGTCACAATAAAAACATGGTTGTAGTTCAGATTTTGTCTTCTTTGGTCGCAACTAGAAGGTTTAAAGTAATCTACCATCGATTTCCTGAAAGGGGCTAATCATTGTTGTCATGTGATCGTAAATTTGCTCTGCTTTTACGAAAAAATGCAAAAGGGAAAACGAAAAGTCACATACCTTTATTTGCCAGAAGAGTAGTATTCAAAAGGGGAAGAACATCAAAAACGTTTTATGTTGTTAATGTCATTCGAATGATGATAGGGGACTTTCGTTCATATTTCCAATCTTTTCAAAAAACATTAAAGGCTTTGCACTCTTATAATATAAAAGTTTTAAATATGAGGATAAAAAAACCACAGTTTCCGTATTCCACAATATTGAAAGTGTAAACGAAACTTTCTTCGTCTTTAAATCTAACGCAGACTTAAAGGAAAGGAATGTAGCTGAACTCTAGACTGCGAACCTTATAGTAAATCCAAAAAACTCCAAAAATTAAGGGAAATTAAGGATTTTATCTCGATATTTCAAGGTTTTTATGATTCGTTGGAATCATAAAATCAACAGCAGGAGGAAATTGAAACCGACTTATCCATCAGAAGTGATGGATAAACAAAATGGAGTGCTAGTCTTATGTAATAACTTGATGTTTTGTAAATAAAGAATGAGAACTTGATATATCAGTCTTTTATTTATTGTTTTTTTCTAATATAATACAAAACCAAACAACACAACTGGTCAATATAATAAAGAGACACAAGCTGGAATACTTCGGTCACATTGCGAGACACCCTGAAAAAAAAATGATGATTCAGGGAAAGATCCAAGGTAAACGTGGTCACGGTAGAAGAAGAACATCATGGCTGAAAAATCTAAGTGAATTATATGAAAAAATGACTACATCGTTATTCAGAGCTGCTGTCACTAAACTCACGATAGCGAATATGATATCCAACGATCGATAACGATCATGGAACTCGAAGAAGAAGAAGAATATAAATATTATTAAACAAAATGAGCACTGGAAACGTTTCGAAACACGTTTTATAAGCATTTAAATAACAATCTTCTTCTTCTTCTTTTTCGCGCGACTAAGATTACTCCTATTTGTCTGCCTCTTATTCTGTTTCGGTCGTTGTTGACTGTACATTATCTTTACACCTTTTTGGCAGCCTTCCAACGGGTCTTCTGCTATACGGCTTGTTGTTTTTACAGATATTCGCTAATCTATCTGGTCGCATTCGGTTTACATGTTCGTTCCAGTTTTTTTTCTTGTTTTTATCCACCTGTTAATATTTTGAATTTTGCATTGTTCGCGTATACTTTTGTTGGTTTGTCTGTCTCTTAATGATATGCCCGTTATTGATCTTAATACTTTCATTTCGATATTGTTGATTTGTTGTTTCGTCTTTCTTGTATTGGTCCTTGTCTCCGCTGCATATGCTACGATTGGTCTTACTGTTGTCTTATATACTTTCATTTTGCTTTCCGTGGTCAGATATTGATTATTATCAGATGTCTACTCCTAGGTAATTGAATTTCATTACTTGTTCTACAATTTTACTGTCTATTTCTAGTTTGCATCTACGCGGCTCTTTACTGATCACTATACATTTAGTTTTTTCTACTGATATTTTCATATTAAGGTGTGGAGCTGCCTTTGTACGTCATCTTGGTTATCAGCAATTAGCACTGCATCATCGGCATAGCATAGTATCGCGATTGTACGCGCTCCCATGTGGTATCCGTGTTGTTTTCTTACTTCGCGAATTATTTGATTCATCACCATATTGAATAACAATGGACTGAGCGAGTCTCCTTGGCGTATTCCTCCTTTTAGTTCTATGCATTCTGTTTCCTCTGTCGGAATTATAACTCTGGTCTTATTGTTCTTGTTAATATCATTAATTGTCCTTATTATCTGATGGTCTATTTGTTCAGCTTGTTATAAATTTAAGATGTCATTTCGCTTGACCCTGTCAAAGCAATTTTTAAATCTACAAAGCACATGTAGGCTGGTTTTCCATATTCAATAGACTTTTCTATTATTTGTCTGATAATAAAAATTGCGTCTATTGTGCTGCGGTTCTTCCGGAAGCCTTGTTGTTCATGTTCGCTTTGCTTGAATAACAATGTGTAGGTAAAATTAAAAGCAGTTTCGTTAAAATTGTTTTTATCGTTTCCTGTAAAATTACCTTTTTTTTTGGTTTTTACCGAGTTATCATTTTGGGGTATTCAAATATATAAAAAATATATAAAATCTATCAGAATATATATTTCCCTCAGAAACCCTCAAACACATACCACAGCAGATTCTTCTTCTTCTTCGCGTGCCATATCAAAATTATCCGACGTTGGCGATCACCACTGCGAAGGCTTCTCACGGCAGATTAAAGCAGTTAAAAGGTTGGTAAACGATTTTGGAGGCAAAATGGGTTGCCAATATCCCGATTAAATATATTTTTGACAATGACGACTGGATTTCAACAAATTGGGATTTTACTATTGTATTCACTGGAACAAAAACCTTTTAGATCTTATTTAAACCTAACCAGCTCCGAAGGTATCCCGTTTTTGCACCGAATGCAAAATGGACGCGAATGTCTATTGATTACATCTGCAGGCGGACTCCCACTACTCGTTTATTTGACAAATATTTGTCACTTGCTTATATTTGGCATGTAGTAAAAGTGATTGACTCGGCCATTATTTGTACAATTATTTGCCGCATACGAAGTCCAGCTGGTTATCGGTAAATATGCCGCGAGTCAAAGGGATTTCAATTATTTGGGTATTTGACAACTTCATACTCATCAATGCGCTTCCACTACTTGCCTACTTGGTCGCAATTAATTTTTGCAGTACTCTGTGTTTGGCTTCCTTAGAGCGAGCGTTGTGTGACTTTTTAATATTGTTAATTCTAGCGTTTTTCTGTACTCGCCAAGTACCACAGTATCGGCGTACTTGCGCAGTACTTGAAATTAAATTCGAAACACTTGGTGTAGTTGAGCTGCTTGGTTTTAGCACCAATCGATAAAACGCCTTTGAATAATCTTTAATATCGATTAAAATCGAAAAATTAATGGTAAAATATGGAGTTGTGTAAGAACATAAATTTTACTGGCAATATTTGTACAGTTTTTCTTTTGTTTATATTTTAAAGAACGATATAATATTTCTCTGTCATATTACATCCAAAACAAGTGTTTAATATGATAAAAAAATATTATTATATTATCTTAGCCTGAGTCCCACTTCCCGATTTCATAAGAACGTCTAAATCTCACCCAGTAACCTACATTAAAGTTGCTTACCTGACTCTAAAAGGGCTCTGACTGTTGGAGATGAGAGAGTCGTAATTGTCAAGGAACTCCCACGCTGAGGGGTTGTACACCCTGTTCGACACGGCGCTGGGCGAGATCGTCGGGATCAAAACTTCGTCGATTTTGTGAAGAACCTGAAATTGAGTTGAAACAAAAATTAAAACAAAGCCGCCTAAAGCTGTGGCACGTGGCTGGAGTACACATTAAGCGATTGGGGTGGATGTTGGTGTGTATGCAGAAGGTGTCGTAGCTAGGATTTGTGGCATTAATGGATCAATAACTTGCAATTATCATGAAATTTTTTTGAATTTCGGCAAAACAAGTAATCTTGGTATACTCCATCCCACGAATATACGACTGTTTGGGATTATTGCGACAACGAATATTTTACTGTGCAAGTAGAAGTATGAAAGTAAATTGGTCTAATTATTATTCCAATAAAAAGGGTCTACTGTTAGTATGACATCTGAACTAAAATTATTTCAGTTAATAGATGTTCAGATAGACCCAACATTTATTGTGAAATTTAATCCGAAAATAACAAAAAATTTTTACCAAACGCTCATTTTTACGCAAATGTGTTCATCAGACATTTGGGTTGGATGAAATGGTGAAATGTATACACCAAAGAGGCGTGCCGGGTTTCTTTGATATTACATTATTTTATTACTTTATTAGGTACTACAACTGTAATAAAAATAAATGTACTATTTTTAATATAAATGAAAAGAAATTGGCAGAACGATGGTTCAGAAACCAGAAAAAGAATCTATATAATATTTAGTTTTAAATATTTGTTTGCTTTGAGTGGATGTACTCTAAACGTTCCGAAAGTAACGGGTATAACATACCGGCTATTAATAGTTAAAGTACCGAGACGTTACAGATATTAAAAAGTAACGAAAATTTACATAGAGTTGCATATATCGCCGACTGATTTTAGTTTTAAAAATCGTCCGTATAGAGGTTTCCGGTGAAGAGAGGTGTCCGTTAAGAGAGAGTTTAATGTAGTGTACTTGTTTATTGAAGCCAAAAATGCCGAGACGTGTTTTAGATGTAGACAACTTTATATTTAATGTACTTTCTTATTTTACTGCTGAGAAAACAAACGGGGGCCCTTTGCGACCTGTTCAGTCCGTACATAAACGTGTGTGTGATGCACTCTGTATTGGCGAAACAAAACTAAAGTCGGTTTTGCAAAAAGCAAAAAAAGTGGAAAAGTGAACAAAATGTCGCACAATATAAATCTCGCCGACAACCAAAGACTATAGATTTTCCCAAAGGTTGCAACTTTGAAATTCGTGAGACAATATATAAAATGCCCGAAAAGAAAGAACATGTTTCTTTAGGTTCAGTGCTACAAAAATTAAAAGACAGAAATATATTTGAAATTTCCAGAACAAGTCTCTGGAGAGTTTTAAGACAGATTGGTTTTAAGTTCAAAAAGGAAGACAATAGAAAGGCTTTGTGTGAAAGAGCTAGTGTCGTTCACAAAAGAATTTAAAAAAAAATGTTCTTCCTTCGTTTATTTAGACGAAACATGGATTTTTGCTAAAGGCGGTATCAAACGAATTTGGCAGGACGAGAGCATAAAATCCATAAAACACATCGATAACGAGGGAAAGAGATATATTATAGTGCATGCAGGTGGAAAACATGGTTTTATTGAGGGAGTAGATCTTGTGTTTTCATCAAAATCAAAATCAGCCGATTATCATGACAATATGAATACGGAGATGTTTGTGAAATGGTTGAAAGAAAAACTGTTGCCAAGTTTACATGAACCATCCGTTACAGTACTGGATAATGCTGCGTACCATTCGGAAATTTTAAATAAGCAACCAACAAATACCTGGAACGTAGATAAAATAAAAGAATGGTTAACGAATAAAAATATTGCATTTCCTCAATACTGTTTTAAGCCTCAATTACTAACGTTAGCTAAAAGTCATGCACAACCAAACATATATATATATATATATATATATATATATATATATATATATATATATATATATAGTAGACGAAATTATACATAGCTTTGGACATCGTGTGTTAGGACTACCGTTCTACCATTGCCAATTCAATCCAATTGAATATATTTGGGGGATATGCAAAACCTATTATGATAACCATATTGGATACAAGGGTTACAGTGACGAGGCAGTCTTGGAAACATGGCAACAAGCATTGGATATTGCCACTCTTGAAATTTGGGGAAAAAGTGTAAAAAAATGTGAAGACTTAATCGAAGAATGGTGGATCCGTGAAGGTCGCATCGAAGCAGTAAATCCTGTCATAATTTACCATCCGAATGAGGATAACGACGACAGTGATTATGGCTATGAATCTGATGGTTGATGATAGTTTTTGGAGATTCGGAGAATAAGAGAATAAGTAAGTTTTTTTGTTTTTTTTTTTTAATACTAATTGAATATTTATATATATATATATATATATATATTTAATTGTATATAAAATACTATGTCGAACAAATATAATAAACGTCCTAAAAATGAGAGGAAATACATTCTACATAGACACGTGTAAGTACTTTTTACCTGTATAGACCAGTGCCGAAGTTTTTGAAAATGGTAAAAAGTAAAAAAAAATAATAACAGAATGGAACCCATTGAAAAAACAAGAAAGTGTATTAAACATTACAGTAAACATAATTTACAGGCAATCTGAGGTGAGGCAGTGATAGGGGTGAATTTTTAAGGGTAAAAACGATTTACCACAATTTCCGGTAAATCTACAAGTTTTAAGGAACAAAGTTAAATAGCAAAGTTGTAGGTAATAAAAAGATCTACAACTTTTGTTTTTAAATTTTTTTGAATAACCTCACAATTTATGCGAACAATTCAAATAACCGAGTTTTTGGTTTTTAATTTTTATCTTCCATAAAAATATTTTTTTTTTCACGAAATTAGGTAAACACTTACCTTTTTTTGTCTCAAATAGACTGTAATTTTTTTTATTTAAAATATTTATTTTTACCCCTATTTTGATTTATTGTCGAAAAACAATCTTCTTTTTAATCAAAAATTTTTACGTCAAAATATCATCTGCTTTAAAAAAAACGTGTGTGGCAGTCCAGTGTGACTGCCGGTGGAAGTTACACTTCTATACACGCATTCGCCGTTACAAATTTATTTGGGAGTCAATCTGCACAATCATTACATATGTAATTCTATAGGTAAGGCATAGCAGAAAGAGAAAGAGAATTAATAACAACTTTCTAACAATGAAGGATTAAATCAATATTTTGATGAAAATGTATATTTTTATTTTCATATATGTATGAAAGGAGTTGAATGCAAATTTTTTTTACACGTACTCTGCAGTAGAATTAATTGTTTATTTTGTTATTAATATAATAATACAATACAAATTAAACTGCAATATTCATAAGTATTTAAAAATAACAATATTATACATAAAAAAATACACTACAATACAGTGCAACATAATTCCATATATAATAATACAATACAAATTAAAATGCAATATCCATAAGTATTTAAAAATGACAATAATGTAATATTATTAATAAAAAAGTCCTCCCCGACTGGGAATCGAACCCCGGTCTCCCGCGTGACAGGCGGGGATACTGACTACTACACTACCGAGGACATGACACAAATGTATTTCAAAATTGACAGTTCTGGATCATACAGTGATTTATTGAGATTATTATTTTGAAATACAAAAGAATAATATAATTATGAACATTTAATAAATAATACAAAACATATCACATAAATAATAATATTAATAAATATTTTATTATATGTATAATATTATATGTATATATATCTTTATATAATATATATAATATTAAATTATATATACAAAAGGAACATTTTTATATTCAAGAGAGGAAGAGAGAGAAAATATATCTTTTGTCTCTCTCTTACTCATTATCTTACATATGTAATGATTTTACAGATTCACTCCCATACAAATTTCCAACGTGGAGCGCACGTATAGAAGTATAACTTCAAAAAAGTCGTTGAGCTTTTTATTTTAATTCTCTACTTTCTGATGATGCAAAAAAATATACATTAGTAAGTAAGGCGAGTTTTCTGAGACAAAACAAAAAACTCAAATTCAAATTTTTTTATCATTATGTAAAACATTAAGATTTTTATTAAAATTGACAATTTAATTACTAAAAAAACGTTGTAATCCAACGTCAAGCTTGAATACTACATTGATAAACTACAAAATTGCAAACCGAAATATACTACTTAACAACTTATTAAGTTGATAAACGTTATATTTTATAAGACGTGTACAATATTTTGAGAAAGTTGTAAGAAATCCTTTAAATTATAGGCGTATGTGCCATTTATTGCAATTTTGAGGTAACTTATATACCTAGACATCCCAGGCGAAATTATAACCAATCAAATGGTATTTTATAGAAAAGTGGTGAATAAGTTAGAGTGATCTGGGCCTTAGTACGTATTGACTATTTCGTAGCAGCAGGAATACCGAGTATTGCAAGTATACGTATATCTGAGTTGTTAATATAGTCGGGAAGATAATAAGTGAAATTAATCATCCAAAATCATGCGCCATAAGTGGTAAAATGTAGCCAAAATCACGTGCACATAATAAAATCTTGAAAATTTTGAATGAGGTCATTGACGGCACGTAAGAAAACATGTTTCCTTGTAGGTCACTTTACATTGTAAGAATAGAATACTATATGTCTGCTTTCTGCTTTCAAGTAAGCGGATGAGCAGAAGTCAACTACGACATACCTAAAGATGTAAAATACTCTAATTAGTATATTCTTTTTATTTCAGTAAGATATTCAATTATTTAGTTTATCTATATTTTGTCTGTATGTGCATAATGTCTTATAAAACATGCCAAAACGTATTTATTCGGAAGAAGTTATACATCGAGTCATGCATTACATAAATCATATTGTTACAAATACATTCTTTTCTGATATTGATTATATGTATTTCGTTTACTTCAGTAAACAGAACAAAACGCAATTATCAAGATTTTAGGTTTATATCTGAGAAAAATTTAATTCTCTTGAGTGTTAAATAACCGAGATAGTATACTTAATAGCGAAATTAATCAATGTCTCGAAATTATGTCAAAATGTGTTTACATAGCCAAATAAACACACAAAAGATGAATCAACAGCTGAATCAGCAGATCGCTGTAACGACGCAACGAAGCAAATAACTGCTTGAGAAATAACGAATTTTAAATATTTTTGATGCTGCGATTTTAAAAATCTCTTCTTTTTTTATGGTAGTTTTTTTTAATCGATTGTACAATTTAAATTTCGCTCAGAAAGATATACACAACTGACTAACACTAAATATGATAGATCATGTTATTGTAGAATCTATTCACTAATAGTAGAATATTTGCTTGCAATTAGATTCATCAGTACTGTAACAATTTATTATAATATTTTTTTCTTATATGGTACTTACATTTAATAATTTTTACAGCTTAATATGTTTATTTAAGGGAGTTTACCATTACTCAGACTACCACTGCTGTTACCGCCTGTTAACGTAATCAGTTAAGCGCCTGTTAACGTATAGTGTCAACATGAACAACGTATTCCCACATTCGTTTTTCCTCCTTCCGTCCTTGGGAAATAGCATTCTGCCATGCTAAAAGCGTAATCTAACGGGCAATACTGACCATATACGTACCCTTTCTCTGCTACTGACACGATTCGTGGTAACAGTCATGGCGATAGCTAAACGATACGAAAAACCTAGCTGATCACGCTCATGACTTATTTACTTAGTACTTGTCAAACTATATGAGAATAGTTATGAATTTATTACTTTAAAAGAAACTTTTTAAATCTACATATAGGAGAAGAAGAGAAGCTTTAAGCCTACCAATTTTTCGCAGCAAGATAAATCGCTGTCAAACTTTTTGCAATCGCACCGGGAACGTAAAAGTTTGAAGTGTCAGTTGTGTAAGTTTTTAAAGCATGCGTCGATAAATAGTATTAATAATCTACACATTATCACTTGTCAAACCACTGTTGTTGCTCGCTAAATCTATTTTACTCTATCTTTCATACCTCACGTTTTTAACAGCTGGCAGCCCTAATTTGCGATTATTTTTTCTAAAACAACTTTATATCATCATAAAAAAGAAGTAGCTTTAATTTGTTAAAAAAAACTACATATACGTCATGAGCGGCGTATTTTATTTAAAAAATAAATAAACGATATAAAAGTTATTGTGTTCAAAAATTAATTACTTTTAATTGAATTAAAAATATTGACGTTCACTTTTTGACTGACAACCTGTTATCAATGTATTCTCCCAATTTTAAATGTTTAAAACAATGTGTATTTGATTAACTACATTATGGATGTAATGATTTTACAGAGACATCTTGTACTATTAGAGTACTATGATTAAAGCTCGGATTATAGGCAAAATGCCATTTTTGCCTATTTTGCCTATTATAATTGTTTTTTGCACTTTTTGCCTTTTTTCGTAAATTCCGCCTATTTGTGCCTTTTTTAAAATTTCATGGTACTACCCATGATATTATTCTATTACTAAACCATTCTATAATAAAATTGTGGGCCAATAATAAAATATCAATGGTTTGTTTATATAACAGATTTCTAGGAAAATGTACCTGATCGAGACTTGAGGATTAACTATTTGGAAATCCCTAAGCTTTATTAGTTTATTATCAGTTGTACAGTCGGTTACTGTATCAGAGTTTAGTCACAAATTGCTATATCCTAGTTTAGTTTTGTTGCGTATACCGAAAAGCAAAGAACACGTTTTAAGACGTTTTAGACATTTGTGTGAAAAGATGACATCTAAATTAAGGCTATGGATCGCACCTTATTCGGAACTTTCTCTAGAAGGAGATGGAGCATTTTGTAAACCATGCGGCAAATCGGTAAGTTTTATTTTTTCTCTCTTTTTCTCGTCCCACAACATAACTAAATTCTAAAGTTTTTAGAATTCTAATTATTTTTTTTTTAATTCTCAGATTTCAAGTAGAAAAAAGTACTTTATTGATCAGCATTGTGGAACCCCACTTCATAAACGTAATTTGGAAAAATTAAATTCCTCTAAGTTAGCCCAAATATCTCTGCGGGATAGTTTAAGCAGTTCAAAAAAAAGGAGGAAGACGCATTTAAATTTGATTTATGCCAGATGATGATTGCATCCAACATTCCTCTATATAAAGTTAATAACCCTAGTTTTAAATGCTTTTTCGAAAAAATATCTTAATAAATCCTTACCGGACGAGAGTACATTGAGAAAACATACTGTGGAAAAATGTTATGTGGAATGTATTTCAAAAATTAAGCGGGAGTTAGAGGGCAATTTTTTGTATATTATCGTGGATGAAACGACAGATGTATGCGGCAGGTAAATAGCTAATTTAATGATTGGAATTTTTAACGAAAACTTTGCGAGAAAACCTTATTTAGTTGCCGTTAAAGAATTGGAAAAAACAAACAATTTAACAATAAGTCGATTTATACAAGATAGTTTAACAAACCTCTTTTTACCCAACGCTATACCAGTGAATAAAATAGTTTTTATGCTTTCAGATGCTGCGGCATATATGTTAAAAGCTGCTGTTAATTTAAAGATTTTTTATCCTAATTTAATTCAATGCACTTGTGTAGCCCACGGGGTAAATAGAATTGCTGAAGAAATAAGAAATCTGTTTCCGTTGGTAAATAATTTTATAAATTTTATGAAAAAAGTTTTTGTAAAGGCTCCGTTGAGGGTGCAAATATATAAAGAAAGACATCCCGGGGTCCCTTTGCCACCTAAACCAGTAATTACAAGGTGGGGAACCTGGCTCGAAGCAGTTTTTTTTTACTTTGAACACTGCAATGAAATAGAATTAGTTATGTCAGAATTTGATGATGATATTTCCGAAGCCATTCGAGAAGCAAAAAAAATATTAAAAAATCCCAAATTGAAACAGGAACTCGCTTATATCAATGACAATTATAAATTAATAGTTACCACAATTATCTTATTAGAAAAACAAGAGATAAATTTATGTGAGTCAGTAGAATTAATAGATAATTTAAAGACGAAAATTAAATCGGCACCTGGAAGTAACGGTCAATTAATTTAAAAAAAAAATGAAATACGTTTTCGACAAGAATGAAGGTTTTTCGTTTTTATCTAATGTTGCTAAAGTTTTGAATGGGACATTTTCCGAGGAATTTCAAATTATGTCAGATTTATTATTCGCTCTGAAATATGCTCCAATTACATCTGTCGATGTCAAACGTTCGTTTTCAATGTACAAATTAATTTTAAGTTATCGAAGACATAGTTTTAAGACCGAAAATATTGAAAAACATTTAGTTGTTTCTATTAATGATAAAATTTTAAGTGGTTACAATGTTTAATTATTAATTTACAGTTATTTAGTTACTAGTTTATTTATACTAATGTTATGACTACGATGTGTAAATATACCTGCCTTAAGTTAATATTACGTTAATTCACTTTGTACAATAAATAATAAGTTATATTCCTTTATTGCCTATATTTTGCCTAAATGTTAATATTCCTGCCTTTTTTAATAAAAATCTTTGCCTATATAGGCGCATTTTTCTTCAATTTATGTTGCCTATAAATCCGAGCTTTACTTATGATGATTGCGAACCACCAAAAACTTTGTAAATTTCTGCATTCTTCATTACTTCTTCATAATTTTATTTTAAACACACTTCAAATTTTTAAATGCCGTATAATTGATCTAAAACAAAACCTGGTTTCAGATCTAAAAGCAGTAATTTATTTCAATGCTTTTCCCTCTTTTACCGATGGTAAATAAACGCTTGTCATCTGTATTGTGTATTCGAGAGAATTAGGCAGACAGGGAGAAAATTTCATCCATTAAAGACACAACCGCAAAAGCGCGGCTGCGGGGCATTTTCCAAATGGAAAAAGAAAAAAGAACAATATCCACTTATCTCTACTAAGAGTGGATATGTGTGTTGATCCGTCGAAAGGTTTTCCCACACAACT
Source organism: Diabrotica undecimpunctata (assembly GCF_040954645.1). Lineage (NCBI taxonomy): Eukaryota > Metazoa > Arthropoda > Insecta > Coleoptera > Chrysomelidae > Diabrotica > Diabrotica undecimpunctata. The sequence continues at coordinate 38,087,141 of NC_092810.1, forward strand.
GCGTATTTTTATTTTGTTGACAAAAATATGTTCTGCTAAAACAGTGTCGTTACTCAATATCACTTAATTCTGTAAGTGATATGAGCTTCAGCGACAGGAATAACAAATAATATTTTTTATTACTAGTACCCCAGTCTTATATTTTGAAGGTGCTAAAATGTATATGAGGGATAGCTGATGACAAATCCTTAAGACGCACAGCTGATTTTGTTTTGTTTTATGAAACAATCATAAATTTCAGACAAAAATGGTTCAAATAAAAGTTATAGGCTTAAAAAATTTTTAATTTGCGAGTTTTTTAATTAAAATACATAAATTGTCCGAGATAATTACAAAAAACCAGCCTTATTTGCAGAGGCTTCTGCCTTTTTTTTTTTTTTTTTTTTTTTTTTTTTGGGAGGTGGAATCTTCTAAAGACCGTCTGGGATCGGGTGTTAGCCCTTTACCCAGGTGTGTCGGATTCAATCTCTTACGCTTCACCGCGTGACGAGACCGCCTACCGACTAAACCACCCCCTCTTTCTCCGACCGACGGGCCCGGAACCGCTCTTAGCGAGCATATCTGGCCCATCAGCCTTACTCTTAACTTCCCTCTGGCACTTTTCGCGTGCATTACATGGATTTGACGGCCTCCCGGCCTCCCTCACCAGCACAAGGCTCGGGCGAGACTGGTCGGTGAAGCTACCGTCCTGCTCAATCCTCATTCTGGCGAGACAGCCTGGTTGCCACCCCTTCCACATTGAAACTAACGAGTAGAACCAGTTGGCAATTAACAGTAACACCATTCATTCATACTTTCATCAATTCAGTTCCGCATTCATACCCTCATTCACTAATTTTCGGGGTATCGGGACATCCGACGGGATTGGATGTAAAAAGTCTTTTCCCGTCCCATGTCCCGCGGCCCCGACAATGAAATAAAATAAATAAATTAATAAATAAAAATAGATAAAAAATAAGTTAAAAGTAATGTAGATAAAATAAAAATAAAAACAACAGCTAAAATTGGTATAGATAAGATATAGTAAAAACGAAAGTAACTTGAATAAATAAAATGCAATAAAATAAGTAAATAAATAACACATTTTTTAAAACAGTAAATAAATATAGCGGTCAATCCATCTGCAGCCGCCTCTCTTTCTCTTCCTTGTGCTTTATGGTTTTTGTAACAAAGGCAATGATCAGTTCGAAATCGTGCTTGCTGTCGATGGCTTTATCGATCAGCTCGTGAGGCTCGCCTAGTGGAGATCCCAGGCTCAGCTGCAGTTCGTTTCGCCCCGTGTGGTATGCAGGGCAGTCGAAAACAACATGCTGCGCATCGTCCACCACTCCACACTCAGGACATAGATCGTCTCCGGACCTACCGATTCTGTGGGTGTATTTCCGAAACGATCCGTGCCCCGTCAGAAACTGCGTGAAGTAGTAGTTGACGCGCCGATGCCGACACCCGTACCATCTCACTACATCCGGGACCAGGGACCTCGTCCAGGCCGCCTTTTCGACTTCGGCTGTCCATTCCCTCTGCCACATCTCCAAGCTTCTGGCTCTTTCTTGTGGCCCTGAACCAACCGCCCCGTTGCCCCTCTGATACATTCGAGCTCTTTCCCTGGCCAGGATGTGCACGGGTACAGAACCAGCCACTACCTGTAAGGCAATGGTAGATACAGTTCTGTACGCGCTGCACACCCTGATCAGAGGTTTCCTTTGAGCCCTAAGGAGCATGTCCTTATATTTCTTCATCTGGAGGACCTCGTGCCACACGGGGGCCCCGTATAAGATGATCGATAATATTGATTGTAACATAACTGATCTCTTCTGAGATCCGGGCCCCCCTATGTTTGGCAATAATTTGTTCAATGCTGAGGTCCTCCCTTCCGCCTTTCGACATGCTTCTTGTATGTGCTGCCCAAAGGTAAGTCGGTCGTCGAAAGTAATACCGAGATACTTGACTGTCCTTTGGGGTCTTATTTCGGAGCCTTGATATTTGAAAACCAAGTCATCCCTTTTCCTTGGTCCTCTCAGAATTATTATCTCTGTTTTGTCTACTGCTAATTTTAAGTCGTTCTTCTCGATCCACGCCGCGGTCGTGTTTATTGCTTTATTTACCTTTTCTGTTATGCCCCAATTCTTATCATCCTCAACCAATAAGGCTAGATCGTCTGCGTATGCTATCGCTTTGACTCCTTGTCTCTGCTTGTGAATTTCTAGTACCCCATTGTATAACATGTTCCAGAGTAAGGGTCCCAGGACTGACCCCTGGGGTACTCCCGCGGTCATTTGTTTCTTTTTCTTCTTGGATATGCATACGGATCGTTCCGAAAGGTAGTCCTTTATTATATTGGACATATATTCCGGAGCCCCGCTTTCGACTATTCGGTCTACTATGAGGCCCCAGTTTGCTGAATTAAAAGCATTTTTTATGTCCAACAGAACAAGAACTACCCATCTTTTCTTGCTTGATTTGGCCGCGTTCCTTATCCAGGTCGCGGCGTCGATTGTCGATCTGCCTTTCCTAAATCCGTACTGTTGGTTGGATAAGACTCTCTCATCTTCCAACATGCCTTCCAGCCTCTTCTTGATAAGTCTTTCGTAAAACTTACCAAGGCAGTCCAGAAGGCATAATGAACCCCAAAGATCAACCTGGTATAAGGATTTTGCAGGTGAACGTAGGCAGGGCGCGCCGAGCGCACGACCTCATCTACGCAAAAGCCTGCAAGCTAAATATAGATCTGCTCATCGTACCCGAACCTAACAAAAAGATAACGACAGGCGGTGGGTGGATACAAGACGAGGGGAAAAATGTAGCGGCGCTCATTAAAAATAGGGATGTCGGAGTGCAGAGCATTGTCAGGGGAGGAAATCATTTACTCATTAGGTTGAGGGATTTCAGCCTCCTGGCATGCTATGTATCTCCAAACATCCCTATGATGAGATACGAAACAATCGTTAATGAAATAATGGGTGCCGCTATAAACGAAAAAAAAATACTGATCGCCGGGGACATAAATGCGAAGTCCAGACAATGGGGTTCCCCCATAAACGACAAAAAGGGGGAACTCTGGAATGAATGGATAGCCCAGGCTGGCCTCCAAGTGCTGAACAACAATAAGCCAACCTTCGTACGGGGGGCCAGCCAATCACACATTGACATCACATTCGCGAGCGAAGGGCTATCCAGGAATGTGTACGGGTGGGATGTACTCGACGATCAGCTCTTCACCTACCACCGATATATACAATTTGAGGTAAAGGTTAAAGGGGGGATAAAGCGGTCGATAGGTACAGCAAAATCATATTTCAACAAAAACAAGTACCTATCGGAGGTCAGAAAAATAAATGAAGATGAGATTTCTGACCTCGGCCAACTTCGAACAGCTCTACAAAATGCGGCAAAATTGGCTACCGAGAAGAAGAAACATGGAAAAAAATCCCCCTATTGGTGGACAGATGAGATAGAAGATCTACGGGAGAGATGCCTCAGAGCTCGAAGGAATTATACGAGAAGCCAGGGCAACCTCGAGCTTAAAGATACATACAAGGATTTGAAGAAAAGATTAAATAATACAATAAAAAAAGAGAAAAAAGAAAAGTGGCATACCCTGATAAAAGCACTCGACGAGGATATATGGGGTGATGCATACAAAATCACAATGAAGACCTTAAAAATAATGGCCCCATATAGACTCGACGAAGACCAGCGGATGAGATCAGCTGAACTCCTCTTTCCCACCAAGGACATGCCAGATTTCACCAAGGTTTTCCCAACCATGATAGAGGAGTTTACAGAAGAAGAGGTGAAAACCGCTGGTCAGGATACGAAGACAGGGAAAGCTCCCGGCCCTGACGGGCTGCCACCAGAGGCAATAAAGATAATAGCAACTGAGAAACCAGGTTTGATCAGAAGAATATTTAATGATCTACTGCAGAAACAAGAGTTTCCCAAGGACTTGAAGGAGGCAAACTTGGTTCTACTCCTAAAGCCCGGGAAACCCCCTGATTCACCGACCTCTTATCTTCCAAAAGAGGCTTCTGCCTTAGCTTTTGCTACTGCTACTTTTGCTTTGTTCTTGGTGACAGTATAGTTTTAAAGATCTGAGTCCGACCTATTTTTTTGTCACTGTTAATAACTTAACTTAACATAACGTTCTCTTGTACCAAAGTACTTTCTAAATCCCAGTTTGATTTCTGTTATTCTAGCGTCTTGTTTTTTGTAGTCACGTTCATGTTTAACTTGTAAAAATACTTTTAAAACATGATTTATCAAGCTGATTGTTCTATATTCTTTAAATTTAATTGCGTTGGGTTTCGTGGGTATTGCGGTGAACACAGATATTAGCCATTCGTTACTAATTTCTCCAGTATCGTAGCTTTCATTGCATAATTCTACTAGGATATTAATGTAGTTATTAGCAGCATTAAGATTTATGTAGGTAATTCATCTGGTTTCATTAGTTTATCATTTCTTATACGTTTTAATGCTGTATTAGTTTTTACTTTAATGACTGTCCACTTTAAGTCTATTTCTTCCTCTTGGTTCTATTGCCTCCATTTTTTCGTTATCTTCTTATATTTGGATCGCTTTGGATTTGACTCAAAACTCACAATCAAGATCAAGGTATTAATTTACAAACAAATGCTCAAACCAGTGTAGTTCAATGGTTAACATTTATGGGACTGCACTAGCGAGAGTAACTATGTTTGCCTTCAAAGAGTCCAAAACCGAATACTAAGCAACATAGTCAACGCTCTGTGGTATATCCGCAACAAAGACCTAAATTGGAAACTTCGTATAGCAACAATTAAAGAGGAAATAAAGAAGAAGAATATTATATATTCTTCCCTTCTATTTATTTTGTCTTTGCTTTTAATTATTATTTTTGTCCATTATTTTCCAATATCGAATGAAATACTCTCTGAAGTTAAAGAAAACTGTGAAATCTTTATACTAGGAGATTTAAATGACAGAGTAGGGAGAGAAGAAAATAACAGAGTCGTAGGAAGATATGGGGAACAAATAACCAATGACAATGGAATACGTCTTAGAGATTTTTGTGAAACAATGTCTCTCAAAATTATGAATGGATTTTTTCAACATAAAGACATCTGCAAATGTACATGGATACAACGTACTAGAAATCTGCGCTCAATAATCGACTATGTAATCCAACGTCAAACTTTTCAGCTGAAAACAACTGACGTAAGGGTAAACCGTGGATCAGAATGTGGATCAGACCATCGTTTACAAATGGCCAACGTGATAGAACTATCGCAAAAACAATAACATTCAGGTACAGAATATAGAAAAGGGACAAGAAGTAACATCCCCTAAATATAACCTAGAAAGCTTAAAATAAGATTCAATGAATTTTTTTTATAAATTATGACTGGCCACAAAATTACAAGATGTGGATCGAGAAAATATATCAGCGGAAGAATTATACCGGCAACTAAAAAAATGCATTCATAAGGCTGCAAGTGAAACTTTTGGTATAAAGACAAAAATAAAACAAAAAAATTAAGAATGGTGGTCGGAGAATATGCAAACGTTAGTAAACAAGAAGAAAACTGATTATCAGAAATGGATGTCAACGAGAAAGGAGGAAGATTACAAGATATATAAAAAATTAAATCGAGATGTAAAAAGAGAAGTAGTGAAAAGTAAAAATGAGATGTGGGATCGAAGATGTGCAGAGGTGAATAGGCACATGGGTGGAACAAGACTTGGGCGAGTGTGGAAGGTGATAAAGTCTCTCCGGAGGGAAGAAAAGGAAAAATCTAACTTACAGTTAGTAGATCTGAAACAGTGAAAACACCATTAGGAGGTCTCACTGACAGAGGATAGATGTAAATTCCAAGAGATCGAAATGGAAGAAATATCCGAACATACACAAACAATTGAGATAACAACCGGAGAGTTAAGCGGTGCCCTCAAAAGATCGAAAAACGGTAAAGCAGCAGGACCTAGGGACATCCCAATTGAGTTGGTAAAATATGGACCAAAAATATTACATAAGATGTTGGTTCAACTATTTAACAAATGCTTAAATGGACAAAATATTCCTGATGATTTTATTGTTGAATACATCAGCAATATTCAAGAAAGGGGATAAATGCAAATGCTTTAATTATAGGGGAACAAGTGTTATCCGCTCAGAGGGAAATGTTGTGCGGTCGAATAATAAAAGAAAGAATAGAATTAGAATACGAAGACATAGAAGAACAAAATGGATTTCGTGCAGAAAGATCGTGCACTGAGCAGGTAATCGAAAACCGGAAGGCAAGGAATCTATCTACCCACCTAGTGTTTGTAGATTTAGAGAAGGCATACGATACGGTACCTTTGAAAAAACTGTTTTAATTATTGACGAAAGTAGGTCTCAGTAGAGAATATGTGGATGCTGGATGTGATATAAAAAAATGCAAAAAGTGTCGTTAAAGAAGGAAACTTTATATCTGAATCATTTCCCATAACAAAGGGGCTTAAACAAGGATGTTGTCAATAAGAGGGTTAAAAACATTTTTATTGAATTATATTGCTTTCTTTTTAAGTGTATAATAGAAAAATGTTGCGCTACTGTTTTGTGATCTAAAACCCCAGGATTGTTCCAAACAGTGGCAGTATCTAATGGTAAAAAATAGCTTCAACATAATATATCTTGACGTAACCGAAAGGTGCGGGCGGAACTGAAGGAAAGAGAAAGAGAAATGTAATTGGAAAATAACTGTGAATTCGGAAGTGAATAAAAAATAGGGTTGCTTCCATTAAATTGAACTTATCTAAAAACCTTTTATAAAAACAAAAATAAAAAAGAACTTAATTTGTTTCGTAGGAAAGAGGTATCAGTAGTTTTTTTGTAATATATGTAGTTCGAGTTTGCTGTCGCTAAATGAAAATTGATTTTAAAACAATGACACAAATAATTTTGATGCCTATGTTGCAGGTAACTTGATCATTTCATCATTTCATTGAGTTCTCCAAATTTCTTGCAGCCCATGCTTTCGTTTTTCATCGTTTTTAAGTTTTCTTTGGCCTTTTTTTTCGTACGATTCAATGTTATCAAATTTAAGATTTTTGAAGCAAAGCTTCTACACTGGCGTTGAATTACGTTTTTCTCTATAGTAAAATGTTGAGGTGAGCATCACGTAATTAGCGCCACGAGAAGGCGTCACGAGTTAATGGAGTTTCGCCCAATTTTTAAATGTACGAAAGACCTCATTTAATTTTAAATATATACATATATATATATATATATATATATATATATATATATATATATATATATTAAATTAAATGGCCAAATATATGGCCTAGGAGGACAAATTCGTTGAACTTCCCGTGCTCGAATCGGTATCAATAAAGTGTTATGATCATTTCGGCCTATCCCAGCCTCATCAGACACTTGGACTGATACAAATTTAAACTCGGCAAGTCCAACGAATGTCTCCCAAAACTTCACTACAACAGTAGTTAGCTTACAAAGGCGCCACCTGCTTTGGCGGCCGTGAACGAAAACGATATGATAATATCGTTTTCTGTATCCTTTGCGCTATGCGAAATGTGTAAAAGATAAAATCTTTTAGCGAAAGCCGCTATCGCTTTATTAAATTAAATATATATAATATATATATATACATATATATATATATATATATATATATATATATATATATATATATATATATATATATATATATATATATATATATATATATAATATATATAATTTAATCATCACAATATAAATTTTCATCACTTGCGTCACTATCGTCATGTGAATCTTCTAATAAGTGTAATAATTCATCATCTGAGATTGGCTGAAAGATTTCCCACCTACCTCATTTAGAAGTCAAAGGTTTGCAATATTCATCACTCATTTTAAAAATAATTTAAAATTAAGGTATGTATTTAAAAACACGTGCAATGGCTCACAGTTAAACCAAAAGATATACAACACCGAACGCGTAGAAAATATTACTTGAATGCATAGCAAAATAAACCGATTAGATTGGATTATGATAATAAAACAAATTATTGGAAATTTAATTTAATCTAAATACATGTGGTGATTCTTTCAAAGCTTACCGATGCATTTACTTTTATTACTTTACAACCTTTTATTACACCTAATTTTGTCGTTCTCGAGCACGTCTAGCTTCAATATTTGAAAAGTAAGCAATAAAATTGGGGATTTCAATTTTTATCATAAAATTGATCAATGGGACAGAAGATATTTGTTAAAATTTGTGAAAAATCCGCCGAGATAACATTCATACATTGTCATATACTCAGAATAAAGTTTAACATCAAAATTCGAAAACCAAACACGAACTCCAGTATATGCCAGGGTTTCCAAGCGGCCAGCAGATATTTGTTGTAATTTGTGAAAAATCCGCTGAGATATTCATATATTGTTGTATAGTCAAAGACCGCGCGACTCGCGTTGGTGGCCTCTGAGGCTTTATTCACTGAACGCGACGGTCGCGTTGTCGGACTTGAACGTGTTAAGGCGCCGATTAAAATATGCACCAGATATTGACCACATGCATCTGTACTTTCCTCGACAATTACGTAAAAGTTTGTTATCGCTTAAAGAAACTTTAATTTCCTCAAATATTCCGTCTCATACAATGCATTCATATTTTCCTTTCTTAGTGTTGACTCGTTAGGAATATGGAAGTTACAATATTTGTTAAAGTCTTAACACAATATTTGAATTTTATTAAATAATGTATATTATTTGTGGGATATTGCGAAAACATAACAGGCAAATACCATTGCGTGTTTCGCAAAGAAAAACCAACTAGGTACATATCAAATATTCCTTATAAGACAATTTAAGACATCTCTTTAAAATGTTTAAAATCCAGATAAATCAGAAAAAGCAAAATGTTTGATTAATCAAGACCTGATAGCAGCAAACAGTCCGTTAAAAAATACTTGAATTACGTGAATTATTTCCTTTCTACAACACAAGTAGAGAATAAGACGTAGCAATTAGCAAAGTATAAAGATTTGGATTAAATAATCCTTTATCGTAACAATTTCTCGACAATAAGTCGAAGTGGTAATAAGAAATGTTCGACAAATTGAAGAGCACTTTATTTTATGTTGAACTGCCACAAAAAATATTTATTACAACCGTATTTAACTAAGATTAACGTTTTGAAGTTATACTTCTATACGCGCCTTCGACGTTGGAAATTTGTACGAGAGTAAATCGGCAAAATCATTACATATGTAAGATAGAGGTAAGAGAGACAGAAGATATATTTTATTTCTCTCTCGAGAATGTATGACCGAGAACTGTCAATTTTGAAATACATTACTGTTGTGTCTAATTGGCAAATTTTTTGCATGTTTTGTTCATACGCTGGTATATGTGCGTTCGAATCCCACTACGAATTTCCTTTTTTATTTTTGAAATATTTAAAAAACCTATGTTAATCTTATTAAATATATGTAATATACGCAAAAATGCGAAATTTTAAAATAAAATGAAAATTTACATAATCCGAGTTGTTGGTTTTTTATGTTTATCTTCCACAAACATTTTTTGAAGTTATACTTCTAGACGCGCCTTCGACGTTGGAAATTTGTACGGGAGTGAATCGGCAAAATCATTATAAATATGTGAGATATAGATAAGAGAGAGACAGAAGATATATTTTCTCTCTCTTTCTCTCTCGAGAATAAAAATGTTCCTTTTGTAAATATATTTAATATTTATTAATATTATTATTATGTTTTTATTAATATTATTATCATGGTAATTTAAACATATGCGTAAGTAAGTTATGTATATTGTCATTTTTAAATACTTATGAATATTGCATTTTAATTTGTATTGTATTATTATATTGAATTATGTTGCAATGTATTGTATTGTATTTTCATATTAATAACAAAATAAACAATGAATTTGACAAATGGCAAACCACTGTCCGCTGAAAAAATTAAGGACCTTAAATATTTGTCCAAGTTAATTTTTCAAGATGCCATGGAATCCATTTTTATGGATTTTTGAACAAAATCAGCTGTGAAGATTTTGAGGAAGATTTGGAAGGAATTGGGTTAAATCCTGATTTCGAGATTTATCAAGATCAAATCGAGTAGAAATTTAATCAGTAACAGTAACTTACTATTAGTAATGAACTCGAATTCGAAGTTTTTTTCTGTGTATTTACCATTTCGGGGGGATAGACGGTTATTGCAAAATGACCAACTTATATTTTTACAATTTTGCAAAAACGGTCTAAGCAGCTTTAAGTTATTTTTGCAATAAACTGTTTTTACTTATTTTGCTTTTGTGCGTTTTTTAAGGTAGTCTGTAATTATTGAAATATAAAAATGTGAAAATAAAGCCTTATTTTCTATCAGTGAATTTTTTAAAGTAGGTAGATACATTATGCTCATTTACTCTGAACCATATATATGTGGCTTAGACTATTATTGCAGAACACCGTCCAGTTATCATACTGTAAAAAATGTATCAAATATATTAAGTAAACTGTCCAAATATCACGGTAATGTTCATCTGACGTTCTGAATTTATAATAAAACTTCTGTTTCTGAGCTAGAAACAAACGAAGCTAATACACTTTACTATTTCGCTTTCTCTCTCTCTCTCTCTCTTTCTCTTTCTCTCTTAAACAAATTGTTGGTGCAATCAACATAATAATAGCAATATACAGTAATTGACTTCTATATTTAGATTTAAACAAGATGCACAAATAATGCTCGTATTACGAAAAGTCAGTAGTCCGGAAAATGATTTTCCTGACTAATATAGCATTATTTCAACTTTACTGTTTATTAAAAGTTCTTCTTTGGCTTTCAGCATCCATTTCTATATTAGACAAGTTCGAGCTGTACTTTAACTATATTATATTATATTGCAAGTTTAATTCAATGTAAGTGCTTTTTGCAGAAAGAAAATACATTTGTATTACTACAAGTGTGTTCGTTATTTTATTAGAATACTTGTTGCAAGATTAATTGAAATTTGTCAAATAGGAGAAATAAATATCTGCGTTAATATTTTATTAGTTATATATTTTCTCACAATATACTCATCGTGCAATTTCGCCTTGACATAGTGATGGATAGACTTGGGAAAATATGCAAAATGTATATACAGGGTGAGTCATGAGGAACTTAACATACTTCTACCATATGTAGAGTCCCTCAGGGATCATATCATGTGGCCACTAAAAAATGTCAACTCCTCTTCTTTATTAATTAACAGGGTGATTTGTGTAATTGACCATTTATTTCATTTTACTGTAGTGTTTATACGGCTCATTTGATTTTTAAAATTTTTGCATGATACAGTACACTAATATCAAGCATTCGACTGGTATTAGCTAAACTAAAAAATTCCAGGACTGGCTTTGGAAAAATTAATTTAGGGATTCGTATTAAATATTACACCCTGTATATATATTTTTTTTAAATGCAATAAGTGATTTTCAAACAACATAAATAGCCAATGAAAACGACATATGCGACAATGTTGTCGCACTTTTATTAAATTTTATTAAATTTATTATTCTTTATTATTAGGTATTAATTTAAACAAATGTTATAAATTTCAAACATTTTTATTAAAATGAGTTCCTACAACATAATCTAATACGTAAAAAATTAACATCTTTACTGTCACTTTGTATTATCTCTATGATAGAATCAATTGTTTTTCAATTTTAAATTTTTACTCATAGATCGTATTGGGGCATTATTTTCGATAAATAATAAATTAAATTGATTAAAAAGTCAAACCTCTTGTATGTGTTAGTTTTTGTTGATTGTAAATGATTAAAATTTTATGTCAAATAATAATACATTGCATCAACTGTACTAAATAAAAATAAATCTAAAAAAGTTTAAAATGAAGGTTGGCGTTGACCGTTTGACGTTTCTTGATATTTTATACCCATTGTCATTATTGTCATTATCAATTGTTATTTATGTGTACAAGAATACATATTTCTTCTGTCATATCTACGTTAAGTACATTGTGTTAGTTTTGGTAGAGCTTTTCTTACTTTCGTTCAAAATGCCACATCAGTTTTCGACCACAGAATATGCAGACATAATATTTGTTTATGGATTCTGTAATGGGAATGGTAGGGCTGCTAGTAGAGAATATCGCAGGAGATTTCCTAATCGTCGAACTCCCAGTCATCCAACATTTGGGCCAGTCTTTAATTATTTGCGAGAAAATGGCACTTTTCCTAGTGGAACAACAGAGCGACATGTAGATGAAAAGCAGGAAGATGACATTATGGACGCCGTTACTATGAACCCTACAATAAGCACTAGACAAGTAAGTCGAGAACTCAATGTTACTCAATCAAAAGTAAGTAGAGTCTTACAAAAAAATAATCTATACCCATATCACATTCAAATGGTTCAGCGACTACATGCTGGAGATGAGATCGATAGGTTGGAATTTTGTAGATGGATTAACAATAATCGACCAACGCTATACAGGACACTATTTACAGATGAAACCCAATTTACCAGAGACGGGATAAATAATTCACGAAATTCACATATGTGGGCAGAAGAAAATCCCCATGCTATTCGAGAACGTCGTTCTCAGTTAAGGTTTTCGGTTAACGTGTGGATTGGTGTCATAAATAACCAATTAGTAGGTCCTCACTTTTTTGATGGTCCTTTAACAGGGCAGGTCTATTTGAACTATCTACAAAATATTTTGCCGAATTTGCTTGCCAACAATAATAATACATTGCATCAACTGTACTAAATAAAAATAAATCTAAAAAAGTTTAAAATGAAGGTTGGCGTTGACCGTTTGACGTTTCTTGATATTTTATACCCATTGTCATTATTGTCATTATCAATTGTTATTTATGTGTACAAGAATACATATTTCTTCTGTCATATCTACGTTAAGTACATTGTGTTAGTTTTGGTAGAGCTTTTGTTACTTTCGTTCAAAATGCCACATCAGTTTCCGACCACAGAATATGCAGACATAATATTTGTTTATGGATTCTGTAATGGGAATGGTAGGGCTGCTAGTAGAGAATATCGCAGGAGATTTCCTAATCGTCGAACTCCCAGTCATCCAACATTTGGGTCAGTTTTTAATTATTTGCGAGAAAATGGCACTTCTCCTAGTGGAACAACAGAGCGACATGTAGATGAAGCGCAGGAAGATGCCATTATGAACGCCGTTACTATGAACCCTACAATAAGCACTAGACAAGTAAGTCGAGAACTCAATGTTACTCAATCAAAAGTAAGTAGAGTCTTACAAAAAAATAATCTATACCCATATCACATTCAAATGGTTCAGCGACTACATGCTGGAGATGAGACCGATAGGTTGGAAATTTGTAGATGGATTAACAATAATCGACCAACGCTATACAGGACACTATTTACAGATGAAGCCCAATTTACCAGAGACGGGATAAATAATTCACGAAATTCACATGTGTGGGCAGAAGAAAATCCCCATGCTATTCGAGAACGTCGTTCTCAGTTAAGGTTTTCGGTTAACGTGTGGATTGGTGTCATAAATAACCAATTAGTAGGTCCTCACTTTTTTGATGGTCCTTTAACAGGGCAGGTCTATTTGAACTTTCTACAAAATATTTTGCTGAATTTGCTTGCCAACGCGAACGTTGCTATCCGAGGGATGTATTTTCAGCATGATGGGCCACCCCCACACTTTTTACTGGCAGTGAGACAACATCTCAATAATGTTTATGACAACAGGTGGATAGGACGTGCAGGTCCTATTTCGTGGCCTTCAAGATCCCCTGATTTCAATCCCGTTGATTACCATATTTGGGGACGATTGAAGCAACTAGTTTACGCAGTGAATATTAATAACCGACAACAATTAATTGATAGAATCATACATTGTTGTAATACTATTAGAAACGATCCCCAGAGTATCCGTTATTCAATACGTCAATTAACAATTTGGCAACAAAAATGTGTACAGGCTGCAGGGTTCCAGTTCGAAAAACTATTTTGAATTATTTTTATTTTGTTACCATTATTGTATCTTTTTCAGTTCTAATTTATGGGTTTATCATAACTATGTATATATTTTTAGTTTTTTTTTAAATTGTTCTTCGTTATTGTTAGTAGTTACTGTTTTTTGTTGTGCAGTGACTCAGTTTATCATTTCAATTAAAATGTTTGAAATTTATAACATTTGTTTAAATTAATTACCTTATAATTTGATACTTCATTATGGTTGTTCTATTTTTGGTAAGATTTGATCGTTCACTAAAAATTTAATAAAAGTGCGACAACATTGTCGCATATGTCGTTTTCATTGGCTATTTATGTAGTTTGAAAATCACTTATTGCATTTTAAAAAAAATATATACAGGGTGTAATATTTAATACGATTCCCTAAATTAATTTTTCCAAAGCCAGTCCTGGAATTTTTTAGTTTAGCTAATACCAGTCGAATGCTTGATAGTAGTGTACTGTATCAAGCAAAAATTAAAAAAAACAAATAAGCCGTAGTATAAACACTACAGTAAAATGAAATAAATGGTCAATTACACAAATCACCCTGTTAATTAATAAAGAAGAGGAGTTGACATTTTTTAGTGGCCACATGATATGTTCCTGAGAGACTCTACATATGGTAGAAGTATGTAAAGTTCCTCATGACTCACCCTGTATAGCACATTTTATGCAAATATCTGGGAATCTTGCATATTTATACAGAAAATGATGCATGTCAATATGCTCGTCAAATTCTTATGTCACTAGGAGAGTTTGGAAATAGATTTTCCAGACTATTTTATTTCTTTTGAATCACTGGTTATTTGCCCTTCTTGATTTCTGCACAGATCTGTTAGGGGTTTTGTATCCTTATTTTAAATTGCGCAGATATCTATATGATTCCCTTATATCGTTGCTTTGGAGATTTTCTTATAAGATTATCAGATATCTATATGCTGTTCTCATATTTGCTTTTCTCTGTTCGGCTTATTTTATCGGCCATCCTTCTTGAATCTTCGTAGCTTGCTCTTCATTTTCTGGTTCATCTTTGCATATATTTCTTGAGTTTTTCATATCTTTTCTGTATGGCCTTTTTACAATCGTCATTGAACTATTTTTTTTTGTTTGTTTCTTTTTTTTGCCTATAATCTTTCTTAATGCATCAATTAATTTTATTTTAATTTCTTTCCAATGTTCTTGGGTGGAAAGACTGCCCGTATTTGTCAATGTTTGTGTTATTTCTGTCTCATAGTTCTGTTTGGTATCTTGTCTCAATTTTTGTATATCTAGTTGTTCTGTTGTTGGTTCGTGCCTATCCCTCCTGTTTCTTTGAATTCTGCATGTGTATTTTATCTGTACTAGGAGATGGTCAGATCCGCAGCATGCTCTCCTTCGGCTCTTCACATCTTGTATGCTTGTTGCGGCCCTTTTGTCTATCAAGACATGATCAATTTGGTTGGCGGTTGTTCTACCAGGCATAATCCATGTTGGTTGTGTATATCGCGATGTGGAAAAAATTCGAGCTGATAATCATGTTTTTTTCTGCTGGCAAAGTTGATAAGTAATTTTCCATTTTCATTGGTGTTTTGATGAAGTGAATGTTTATCAATGGTTCCTAAGAAAAGTTCTTCTTTGCCTATTTAAGCATTCATATCTCCTATTATGATCTTAATGTCATTTCTCGGTGAGCTGTTGTATACTTCTTCTAGCTATTTGTAAAAGTCTTTTGTTATTTCCATGCTATGCTCTTCTGTTGGGCAATTTTTCTTTTTAGTGTTGTCAATAATTCAAATTCTGTGTTCAAGAGATTTAATTCAAAAGATCCAAGATGGCGTCGACTGAGAAGTGTGTGTTAAGTTGCTTGTGCATTCACTTTGTTAAAAAAAGTGAGTAATGGGCTAAATGGTGTAAATTATTCCTTATTAGTTCACCTCAGCTGTTCTAAAAGAATGAAAAATGTAAAAATTGTCGATCAAGGCATGATCTGTTGTAATTCAAATTTAAAGGTTGACAGTGAGACTAGTGCTCAACTCGTAATTACTAAAGATGTAAATATGATTGAAGAAGATGTCTTAAAAAGGAAAGTAGAATATTTAAAAATTAAACTTAATCACAAAAATTTTATAATTCGTGAACTCCAAGAAAAAATTAAATTAATCAAAAATAATGGAGTAAAAAACCAGTTTCCCCTTTCCCATCTGCAGAGCGAAACCTCTGTTGGCAATTTAAGCGACCTCGAACCAAGCTTAAGGTCAATGAATGTTAAAGTAGCTGAAAATAATAGGAAAGTGTCAGATGTGGATGCAAAACCCAGTCATTCAAAGTCCCCTTCACCTGGCGTGACTGTCATTAGTGATAATACCAGTGAAGTTAAAAGTCAATTAAAACAGCTGATAACAACCAAACTGTAAACAATAGTAGAAATCATATAATCATAACAAGAAATATGTTAGCCGCGCTATTCACGATGCTGTAAATCAGCAAAGAAATTTAGAAATACAAAATTTAGAAGAAACTGATAGTAAAATTAAGAGAGATAAGTCGTTGACTCAGAGTCGTAGTAAACGTAGACGTCAATATTTAATTGGTGGGAATGAGAAGGAAAAATCGGTGGAATCCGTTCCAAAATGTGTATCCCTGCATGTCACACGTCTTAAACTGCAAACAACCCCTGATGACTTACATAAAATGTTAGCTGTATCATTTCCTAAAGTCCAATGTATGGTACACAACTCAAAAATGCCAGAAGCATACAGTTCCATAAAGGTCACCATTAATCAAGAAAACATAAAGAGAGCTCGGAACAAAGATGTTTGGCCAAAGGGTGCAGTGGTATCTAAGTTTTTTGTGAAGAGGAGGATGCCAATGTAAATGGATCCTCTTTAAAAAGTATTGTTAAATTTAAAAATTATTTAAAGGTCATTCACTATAATGCTCAATAGTTTCGTAACTCTTTTCTAGATTTGGAAGTTGTGCTTAATGATATTTCAGCTGATTGCTTGTGTCTTAATGAGCACTGGCTTTTACCTGATGAGCTACATACCGTCAATATTAAAGGCTATCGTATGGTTTCTGGATTTTACAGGACGGTCAAGTCTTCAAGTCTCACGGAGGTGTAGGTATATACATATATTAGGAACAACGTAAGTTTTAATCATTTGAATCTTGAAAATCTCTTTTCTGAACAGCATTGTGAGATTACAAGTATTTTATTAAATAAATCTAATGTGCAGCTTATTACTGTCTATCGTACTCCAGATAGTGATTTAGACAAATTCTTTACCATTATGGCTAAAGCTCTTAAAAAAATTAATGTTCATAAACTTGTTATAAGGGGGCCTGCGTAGCGCAAGCGGTAGGATGCTTGCCTCGCAAGCCGGTGGTCCGGGGTTCGAATCCCACCGCCGGCAAGAACATCTATACATTTTAAAAATGTCTATAGGCCCCAGGTCGACTTAGCCTGAATAAAAATGAGTACCTTGGGTAAAACCAGGGGTAATAATAGACGGTTGAAGCGTAGCACTGGCCATGTTACCTTCCTTGTATACCGTAGGCCCTAGATATAGCAGACTACCCTGCTATACTCCCAAAGCCGCGACAGCGGTATAAAACGGGAGACTATTATTAAACTTGTTATAATTACGGGTGACTTTAATGTCTATTTTAATAAAATAGACATCAGAGCTTTAAAACTCTGTAATTTTTTTAGATCTTACAATATTACATAAAAGTTAAATTTAATACTCAAGGTAATAGATGTCTTGATAATGTTTTCGCAAATATTGATGGTACCACAAAACCTGTGGATCTCACTCACACATCTGACCACAGAGGTATTTCTTTTCAGATAGCTTACTCATCCACAAATTGTGCAACCAGAGTTTGTTATAGACCTATCACAGATGAAGGACTCTTCAATTTGAACCAGATTTTGCAAAATTGCAACTTAAATTTTGTATACAATGATAATTTGGATATTAATTTAAAATGCTAATTGATGTGTTATTAAATTCCATAAATATCTCTTTTCCAGAAAAATCGAAATTGCTGAATAAAAATAATCCAGGTAAAAAAGTAAACTGGTTTAATGACACCTTTGGAAAAATGCGTAAGAGACTTCAATTTATTATAGCAATAATTAGAAACGATCCCATTGCTGCACCTAGAAGTAACATTATCAAACTTAGAAAAGACAAATGATAGGTTTATAAAAAATTCTGGCAACTCTTAACAAGCTATGTGGAAACTTATTAATGATAACATAAAAATGTTTTCACAGATAATTCTAAACTCAAGGCAGATAGTTTTAATAGCCACTTCTGCTCAACTGCTGAGAGAGTAATAAATGAACTTGAGGTTCCTCAGCTAACTCTTGATGACTATTTAAAGTGTATACCACAGGAAAATATCTCGCGTTTTAGTTTTCAGCCAGTGAACTTTAGTGAAGTTGACTTAGCTATTTCAGAAATAAAAAATAGTAACAGCAAAGATCCTGATAGATTTAACACAGAAATTATTAAAACAATTAAAAATATAATTGTTCAACATCTAACAACTTTAATAAACCAATCAATATCTTGTAACACTTATCCTCCAATTTTTAAAACTACAAAGGTAGTACCTCTGTTTAAGAATAAAGACTCTATTAATGATTACAACAATTATCGACCCATTTCTTTGTTGCCCTTTTGATCTTATCGAAAGTTTATGAACGAATTTTAAAAAATCAAATTAATCGACATTTTGAATCAAATAAACTGTTTGCCATAAACTAGTACGTATTCCGAAAAAATAAAACAACAACTTTAGCTATTGATCATTTCACTAGCAATATTTTGGAAGGGTTTGAAAAATATCTTGATACTCTTGCATCGTTTTTATGTCTTACTAAGGTCTTACTTCGATTATGTCACACATAGTATTCTGCTTAGAAAACTTCCTTATTATAATTTTTATAGTGATGCTATTCAACTAATTCATTCATATCTATTAAATCGTGATCAATATGTTCACTTCAACCAGTGTGATTCTCAAAAACAATCTCTGTTGTTTGGTGTCCCTCAAGGCTCGGTTTTGGGTCCAATATTATTTCTTTATCTATATTAATGATCTAGTGTACCCTCAAAATGAAACACTTAACACTTATTTGCTGATAACACTACTTTCTATATAAGCTATCACCCTTCTGAATTCGACACCCTTGATTACCAAATATCTGAAAAAAACTTATTCAATTGGTTTTTAACTAACCGTCTCTCTTACTAACACTTCGCATCTGACCTATGCTATTCTCTCCTGGGGCGTCTTTAACTAACATATAGTTGTTTTCCCGACAACTTTTCCTCTTCAGGAACCTTGTACAAGTAACTTCCAGGGAAACTATTTTAACAGCTTATCATAGTAATTTCCATTCGCATCTGACCTATGCTATTCTCTCCTGGGGCGTCTTTAACTAACATATAGTTGTTTTCCCGACAACTTTTCCTCTTCAGGAACCTTGTACAAGTAACTTCCAGGGAAACTATTTTAACAGCTTATCATAGTAATTTCCATTCGCATCTGACCTATGCTATTCTCTCCTGGGGCCACTCTTGTCATATTGATAAAGTGTTTGCACAACAAAGAAAGTGTGTTCGTATTATCTCTGAGCTCTGTTATAGAGCAGGCTGTAGAAACTCCTTTAGAGCTTTTAAAATTTTAACTTTACCTTGTGTATACATTATGCAGTGTCTGTTGCACATTAAACAAAATCTTAGCCAATAAAATCCGCATGTAGATTTTTACAATTATCCCACCAGATTTAACAATAATCTTATACCAGAATTTGGCCGACTTGAGAGATCCAGAAAAGGTTCAAGATATTTAACTATAAAATTCTACGACTTAGTGTCAGCTAGAGCTAGCACTAAGAGATAAAATCTCAATTTTCATCAGTTTAAGGCAAAAATTAAGAGTTACCTTATAGTAAATGCCTTTTTTACATATGAGGAGTATTTTACTTCCAATTTTAATTTGTTGTAATTGTCAACAGTATAAGTTAAAAAACATTGTATCTATGTCTTATGTTTCATATTTATATTTATGTGTAGATTAACTATATTGACATATATTTTTTTTATCTTTGACTTGTAAAAAATACTTTTGTATTCATTTCTTACCAATAAACCATCTATCTATCTATTAATATCTGAAGTAACTTTTTATTTTTGTTTAAATAGTTGGTCAAGTATTTAGTTGTTATTCCATGACGCAGTTTATAGACAATCAAACACAGAAGTTTCGTAACTGTCTGTACTTGAATACATGTCATTACATCACATGTCATACATCGAATACATTTCAATTTTTGTGGTATTCTATTTATTTTGTTTGTATTATTATAAGAAATATCAAAACTATCTTTAGCACTTAATAAAGCAGCTGATTTAATTGGTACGCGCAATCTGTTCATTTCCTGAAAAATAATCAAGGGAATGTGTCTGTTTCTTCAATGTTTCGATTAGAATATTTTTAGCACAACATAATTGCAATAATTCGATCAAAGTTTCTTTTTTTTTGTACTCTGCGATTGATACTATGCTACTTATGATATTTTTGAGGTTTATGGTTCAAAAAGCAATGAAAAATAACTGCTTACAATCTAATTACAATTATTTCATTGAACCGAACTTAACGGGAGTTGTCGCTACGTGTATTACGGACGCAATTTCATGAAAATTTCAATGCTATTACTAGCAAAATCGATACCTCATTACGCTTAAATTATCCGTAAATAATTGCACTTTAAACATATCGCTACATAAAATCGCTATCATTGCTGACGTCTGCGCTTAGTTGGTAAATGTCCAGGGTTAAAACATTTGTCAATACCACGAGATGCTTATATATATAATGAGAATAACATAACATTTATATTTCAAAATATTTATTTTATTTTAATAAATTGTCAAAAAATCATATAACAACGATAACAAGGAAGCTAAATGACAAGATATGCGAGTGACAAAAAAAGGCGAGATAATGTTGATCATTGGTGACTTCAACGCCAAAATTGGTAGAGGTGCCGAAGGAGACATTATAGGAGCATAAAGGACAATAGGGGAGATAGACTGGTCTAATTCTGCGTAGAAAACAACCTATTAGTAGCCAACAGCTTCTTCATACAAAATCCTAGAAGGCTATACACTTGAAAATTACCTGCAGACAGAAAAGATAAAATTGTTAGAAATCAAATTGAATTAATTTTGCTCAATAACAACTTCAAGAAGTACATAATATCTACTAAAACATATCGTGGAGCTGACGTTCATAGCGATTACAATCCAGTTATAATGGATTTTAGATTAAAAAGATTTCTTAAAGTTAAAAGTGAAAAAGTCTCAAGAAAAATAGACATCTTACACTGAAGAACCCAGAAAAGAAAAATGAAATAATTATCAAGGTTGAGAAAGATATACAAACGCTAGAGAACTTGGTACAGACAGACTTTGAAGTAATATGGACTGCTCTGAAAATGAAAATAACAAAGATACAAGAAGACGACATCGGGTTCGTGAAAAATAACAGAAAACAAAAATGGATAACGCAAGAGATCATTTTGTCCTCACAAAAGAGTTGCATGGCAGATTGCTTTAACAGATAAAGAAGAAAAAAATCCATTAAGTGCATAAGTAAGTAATGAAATGCATCTGTGCCGAACAACAAAATCATTTCGATATGGGTACCAAGACACTCAGATGTAGTGAAATAGACTAATTCCTTATAACACAAGGGTCGCGAACCAGAAATTATAGTGTTCTCTAGTACTGATCAGCATGGGCTTCAAGAATTTTAAGGATTTTCGAGCTGTTGATGAAAGTATGAGACTTAACTCCTCCTACTTAGCAGATGCACCTTGATTTTCAGTAAGATTACTGTACATTAGAGACATAGATAGGTTACATCTACTTTGAGTGTATGGATAACTCCAAGTATGATCTCTGTAAGTAAAAAACATATTTGAAAATAAAAAATTAAGGAAAACCACCAAATCACCATATAGGAACAAAAGAATAATAAAATCAACAGTAACATACTCAACAGAAACTACCTATTTATAAAGGCAATCTTCAAGACGTTAAAGATCTTCGAAAGAAAAATTATTAGAATCTTTATGGGACTCAAGAGGATGAATCAAAACAAAATAAAATTAATAATGAATTTTAAAATTAATAACATACTCAAGGAAGAAAACATTGCAAGAATAATAAAAGTACATATTATGATTAGCTTTTACAGGCATATTGTTGTGTCTCTCTCTTGTCGTTTCCTCATTGCTGAGGATCGTGATTTCCTACAATGCGGGCTGTCAATTCTCTTTATCTCTTGCGATTTTGGGCTGCTCTCATGGACTCGGAAAACGTCTCTCCAGTGGCTTTCTGTACTTGATCTGACCATCGGATAGGTGAGCGTCCTCTGCCTCTACGTCCTTCTACGTTTCCGCACACAATTAGTCTTTCTAAGTTGTCATTGTCCCTTCTCACAATGTGGCCAAAAAACTTTAAAACATTTGCAAGACACTGAGAGGAGAGTCTGGTCTGAATGTTTAGCTCTTCGAGAATCGACTGATTGGATCTGTGCTCCGTCCACGAGACGCGTAGCATTCGTCTCCAGCACCACATTTCGAATGCGTCAATCCTTTTCCTATCGTCTGATTTTATTGTCCATGTTTCGGCACCGTAACTGAAGATTGAAAAAATGAGTGTCCGTACCAGTCTCATTTTGAGTTTTTTGGATAAAGAGCGGTCCTTCCATATTTTTGACAGTCGACTCATCGCGTTCTTAGCCATCCCTATTCTTCTGCGAATTTCCGTATGGGAGGAGGCTGCATTGCTTAAGGAAGATCCTAGATACGTGAACTCGTCTACTTTCTCGAATTGATTTAGGGCGCCTGTTGTTTGGAGGATATTGGCGTGGTCCACAATCATGATTTTTGTTTTCTGATTATTAATCTTGCATATGTTGCATATGTTTATTATAGATATAGTTAGGGTGTTTGGTTGGTATAGGGTTGGCAACAAGTGACAAGTTGGACAATTAAGGGGTGAACTTGTCACTTGATGTTCACAGAAGAACTTGTTGATTATTTAAAAGAATAAATGTTATAAAACTCAATATTGTTTATCTCGTCAACATTTATCTCCTAAATGTAACACATATATTCAAGGAAGCAGACAACCGCAGCTCAAAGAAAATGAACGGAGTAGACACCAGTAGGAGCTAAACCAAAAGGAAAGGATCAAGTTGAAAAACACTGAAAATAAAAAGGTAGAACACAGACACTCCTGGATAGAGCAGCTTGGAGACAAGTGGTTGAACTACTTCAGTTGTGATATTTGTTTGTTGTGGCTTTACACGGCTTTATTTTCAACAACAAATTTATACGTAATTTGCGAATGTTCCTTTGAAAGAGTAACCATAACATGCATTTTATGCCAAGGGCTATGTACTGAAATTACAAATATATACAGGGTGAGTCAAACTTAAGGCTTTCTTTTATTATGGCTAAATTATGAACTGTATAAAAAATATACATATACTCCTACCAAGTAATGTAGTGCCACTAAGCCCCCTTTTTTAAAAGTTTTATGTCTGTTTTGTCCTTTTAATTGTGTTCTGTTTGTCCCTAATTGTGTTTTAGTTTTATAATTTTAACATTTGACATCACAATTCTCTGCCTAAACAGAAATTAAATGCTTTTTATCCAAAAAATTTGATAACTACAAGTCAAAGAAATTGCACACCCACAAAATAGCACAACTAATTTCATTCATTGTCATATAACTGTCCTCTTTCTGTAATAAATTTCAATAAATTAACACACATTTCTAAAATATATCTCTTGAATAAAGATAAATAACTTTAATAATTTAAATAATAAAAAACATCACTCTTTCATTTAACAAACAATCACATATACTTTACTCCTATTTCATTTGTTAACATCTCTCCCCTCAAGAAACTTCCCCGTTAATTGTCAGACAGTTACAACATTGACCGAAGATCACCCATTATCAGCAATACAAGATAGTTTGAACTATGTATCACAAATCATTATACAAAAATTCTTGTACAGGCATGTAAGTAGTATTTTGTTTATTTTTAATTTATTACAATTCAATAGATTATCTCTTACCAATTTATGTAACAATAAAACACTGAAAACTTTGTTTTCAAAACTTCCACAAAATTTATTTTCAACTTTTATCACTACAGCTGTTTCGGCTGATTGCCTTTCTCAAGTGATCTATTTTCTCAAGTGATCTAGTTCTCCCCTCCTCAACTTATTTCATTGGAGACTATAAAGTGTAAACGTATGCCAAAAATAGATCACTTGAGAAAGGCAATCAGCCGAAGCAGCTGTAGTGATAAGAGTTTAAAATAAATTTTATGGAAGTTTTGAAAACAAAGTTTTCAGTGTTTTATTGTTACATAAAATGAATTTCCCTCAAGTAACGGTCGAATCCATCAATTCTTACCAATTTGTGGGTTTTTACTTTGTCTGCTAAATCAATTTTATGCATATTAATAAACACAGACATGTAATATTGGCATAATAATAAGACAGCACCCTAATATGGGTTTTTTATAATTTCAGCATTTAATTTACTTTGTACCGTTTAACCTGAAGATGCTTTGCAAATTTTAGAAAGCGAAACCGGTCGTTTTTGGGCAGTAAAATTAAATTGATTGTGAGTAAGTCTAATTTATTTCTTTTACCTATTTGTAATGGACTCACACAAGCAACACATTCATGAATTAAAATATTAATCTTTTTTTTATTAAACTATTAGTTTGTTTTGGTCATACATAATATTAATTGCCTTACCTCATCCACCCCTTACATTTATATACGGTTCATGGTTCATAATATACGCTTACCTGTGATAAATCTTTCACGGAGCTTTGGATATTTGACTGGCTAACCAAAATCCTGGCGTTGTTTACGTATATATCATTGTGGTAGCTTCCGGATATGTGAGTAATCCAGATTGGAGGACTTCCTGATAGTTCCGTAGGCAGAGACGTATAGGAGCTGCCAAGTTGGTCCGTTGTTTTCGGTATGCTAACTGTAATAAAAAAAAAAACAAATAAATAAATGGGCAAATACGTTGTTGATATTTATATAAAAAAGTCAATTGTTAAAAGAAATTTTGATATAAAGATTGTTCAGGTAATTCCGATGTTAGAGCGTCTTCAAGAACCTTTTAAAAAAATATTACAAACTACATTTTAGTATAATATAGCCCAGTCTATATACCTATCTAAAAAGCCAAATTTTTCCACTGTTGAACGTAGGCCTCCCAATATATCCAGTTTTCAATAATTTTCGTTTCCAAATGGTCTTGAATCGTATGTGTTTGATTGTCCCTTTCGATGCCTCAAATACTTATACCTAATTACTTAAGTAAAGTTAATGTTATTTATTTGTAGATGAGCGTAAGTCAATAATTTTGTTACGAACTGAATTTTTGAAATGTTCATTTTTAAACCGACTTTTTTAGATAATTTTTCCAACTAATCTATTAAGCTTTCTGGATATTGGACACATAGGCGATTTAACATGTTTCCATGGACGTTGATCTCCATTCTATGTTATTAAGCATATTTTGCAGACGGGCCACAAATATTTTTGTGATAATTGAACATACGAGAAACATTTCTTTCGCAAAGTATGGAAGGTCTGTGTATAATAGATATAATTATAAAAAATAAAACCACAAAAAAGCTCTTTTCAACTATTTTTTGTGATTTTTATTATTTTTTTACTATTAATATTATTTTTTTAGATTTTAAATCAACATTTATCTTATGTAAAATTTAATTTCAAAACTTGGCTTCGTCTTGAAAATTGTTCAAACCAATAGTTGATGAGATATATGAGAAAAAACAACGAAAAATAATGATTTTTTTATACTTTATAAAAAAACTTTATTTTATACTCTATGAATAAACTTTTGAGAACTTAGTAAAATTACGATTTCTACTGATACTTAAGCACAATTTAGGCAAAAAACTACGTTTATATACTTGCCACTCAACTCAAAATATATACCGCCAGATCTAATAAGACATTTGACAACATTACTTCCTCCCCTTCGTGTCAAGTTTTCGCGAGTATTCGAAATTGAATACTTTATTTCTCACGCTATCTAACAGACACTAGAGCATCCATTTTCAAGTAAATGATACAAAAACTCACTGAATTAAATAAACAAGACTGTAGCGTTGCGGATCTACTCTTCGGAAATGCAAATTCAGCTCCATGTTCAGCTTTTTCTGGGCAAATGCTGATGAAATTTACACAAAAATGGCTATACAACTCATAAATGTAAATTGTAGAGCTTTTATGTTTAAGAATTTACATATAAATTTGATATTTATTGGGGTGCATAATGAAATATAAAAAGACAGGTAAAGGGTTTTAAATATATTTTCAAAAATATGGCCTGTGTAATGTTTAAAATGTAGTGGATTTTACACGGATAATTTACTAAAATAAAATATAAATAAAAAAGTATTTAGTGAAAACTACATAAATTTTACAACAACAAATGGCACTCAATGTAATCAACTAAAATCCTTCTCTACCACGCAGATGATAGATTAAACATAACGAACTATGTTAATATTATCCGAGATTTATTTATTTGACCAAAAAACATTCCATTTAGTTCAGTCGTCAGAGATTTGACCTCTAAGAGCCGGTTGTTCGAACGCTAATCAAAACTTGATTGTAATCAAATATTTAATTACAAGAAAATAAAACACAGTAGTTGTCAAAATTATTAAAAATTGACTATTATTATTGATTTGTTAATAAAAACATAAAAATTAACATCAAAAAGAGTTTAATTATGGTTTATTTTAAATTAAAAATGCACAATAAAAATATTGAATAAAATAATCAGTCAACATAACCTTAAAATGTCACGTATATGATTTTAATTAAATATTTGTTGATTACAATCAAGTTTTGATTAGCGTTCAAACAACCGGCCCTAAAACTCATAGTGTAACGTTATAAACGTCACATCTTTATTAGTTTATATTTAAATAATTATTTTATTTTAATTTCTTTATTAACTTAATTAATTCCTTTACCTCCAGTTTCGTTTTTACTATTTTTTCTTCACAAAGTAGTTGGTGCCCTCTGTCTTTCTTTTCTTTCTCTTTCTTTCCGGTAGAATAAATATTTGCCTTCTTTCTCTGTCCGGTAAACTAAATATTCTGTTCTATGTTGACAGAAAAGCTAATTTCATCATAGGTATACATACTATGACATATGTGCTAACTTCATTTCAGTCTCCCACTTACTTTCCCTCAATCAGCTTTTCTGATATAGTGGGATATATTTTTTTGTCTATAATTAAAATTTATAAAAGAAGGTAAGAATTATAATAAGCTTTATTTTATGGTCTGCAGAATTTTCTTGGGTTTATTGGCCGTATTCAAGAATGTATTGGCTCTATTACCAGTTTATTGGTTTTATGGTATATTATTGGAAAATTTATTGACTTTATTAGTTTAAGAAAACACGAGCTCACACTTGAGATACTGAGCTAGATGAAGCATAGACGATAAGCTACCATGGTTGATTGAGGTATTATTTTTATAATAGTATTTCAATTCTCTTTGGCAGTCTTATCGTTACACATTGGCGCCCACGTTACTTGTTTTATTCGAAGAATTGAGCTCTGAATTTTTGGTTTGGAAGCAAATATACAAGCTTTAATAAATACTTTTTTTTACTAATTTTCATATGTGTTCATATTTTCATTGTTTGCAGTTAATTTTAATATTTACATACTTTTGACTATTTCTATATATTTTTTCACATTTTGGGATAAGAAGTATTACCATTTTCATATATTTCAGCATATTTGATTTATATTTTATGCTCAGATATTTTTACATGTTTTTTTTTGATGATAGGTACTTTTATATTGTTTTAAATGGTCTGTTTGTTTTTTTTTAACTAAACCAGTTTTTGTGGATAGCCTACTTTAACTACTTTCTTAATTTTTTAAAATTATTTCTTCAAGATGCTACTTAAACATCTAAAGACAAATGAATTATCATATGAAATTCTTATTGGGAATATATCTGTCCCAAGTACAGTAGAAGAAAATCAAAAGATTTTTACTGTACTTCTTTCTCAGGAAGCCAGTAACCGTAGTTTTTCTGATATTTCGGTCAATTTATCTTTTGATGTTAATTACCAACAAGCTTTAGCTTCCTATTCTGATCTGTTAAGTCTTATTCTGATTATTCAGGGACAAAATCTGATAGTAGATTCAAAGCTTTTAGTTCTCGTTGTACTCATTTGTCTGTTAGAATCTCCCGTCTACAGTCAACTTCTGTAGATGAAGAAAAATTGAAAAAAGCTATCCGCTATGATTTGTTAAAATTAGGGGATACTTTGTCTGATATTGTAGATTAACCTGATATTGTAGACCAACCTGTTGCTTCTACTCCTGATAGAGTAAACCTTAATTGTTCTTAATCTTCAACCTCACTTGTTAAGTCTGTTCCTGTTTATAAATGAAATATTAAAGAATTTTCTGGTAAAAAACCTCTAATTCCATTTCTTGAACAGATTGAAACTTTAAAGTTTTCAAGGAACTGCACTGATGAAGATTTATTCATCTCTGCAGGAGATTTATTTGAAGGTGCAGCTTTTACTTGGTGGCATAATCATTTCATAAAAAATTTATGGTCTGAATTAGTGGCTTCTTTAAAGGAAACTTATTTACCTTATAATTATGAAAGAAATACGTTCTACAAAACAGTCTTTTAAACAACCGGTCTCTGCATATATTTTTTATATGGAGTCTTTGATGCTCCGGTTTTCAAAATCTATTTCTGAATTTGAAATGGTGATGAAATCATTAATGGTGTTCTTCCTGACTATGTCAAGGCTCTTGCTTTCCAGGACGTGGAATCAGACTAGATGTGTAATGATAGAACTACCAAAAAGAATTAAAATACTATTATAAAAATAATACCTTAATAAACCATGGGAGCTTATCGTCTATGCTTCGCCTATCTCAGTATCTCAAGTATGAGTTCGTCTTGTCTTAAACTAGGAATTAAACCATGAACCCTTAGCTGATAGCAAATAAAACAATTAATTAACTAAACATATTTATTAAAAATGTGACAAAAAAACAATCAACCCTGTCAAGGCTTTGCAATAAATAAATTTGGCGATACTTATGGCATCGATGGGTGATTGTGTGTCCTCCCAATTAGATTATTCGGTCCTCCTGAGCTGCAGTTGTTCCATATTTGGGTGGCATCCCAATTATGTGGTTAGGTCCTCCAATAAAGTCATTAAATTCTCCAATAATATTCCATAAAACCAATAAACTGGTAACACAGCCAATAAATTCTTGAATACGGCCAATAAACCCAAGAGAATTCTGCAGACCATAAAATAAAGCTTATTATAATTTTTACCCTCTTTTATAAATTTTAATTACAGACAAAAAAACATATCCCACTATTTCAGAAAAGCTGATTAAGAAAAAGTAAGTGGGAGAGTAAAATGAATTTAGCACAGATGTCATAGGATGTATGCC
This sequence comes from Diabrotica undecimpunctata, assembly GCF_040954645.1. NCBI lineage: Eukaryota > Metazoa > Arthropoda > Insecta > Coleoptera > Chrysomelidae > Diabrotica > Diabrotica undecimpunctata. The sequence goes on from NC_092810.1 coordinate 38,116,765, forward strand.
TATGATGGAATTAGCTTTTCTGTCAACATGGAACAGAATATTTAGTCTACCGGACAGAGAGAAAGAAGGCAAATATTTATTCTACCGGAAAGAAGGAGAAAGAAAAAAAAAGGGAGAGGGCGCCAACTACTTTTTGAAGAAAAAATAGTAAAAACGAAACTGGAGGTAAAGGAATTAATAAATTAATAAAGAAATTAAAATAAAATAATTATTTATATATAAATTAATAAAGATGTGACGTTTTATAACGTTACAATAGGCATAAGCTGAATTTTGCTAAAAATGTCAATTTTGAGACCCCAAAAATATGCAAAAAATTATTCTTGGGAGGAAAAACGAAAAAAATCAATTTACCAAGAATCTGTACGTCGTAGAAAAAATGTTTCAAATAAAAAATGTAGCTGTGATGTGAACGAAAATGTTTATTAGCAATTTTTGTGTAGAATAAACCTTTATCCCTGAAACAACTCCTAAAGGGACCGGCGGTTTTGAATGTTAGTTACTCGTGCGAAACCAATCAACAGTAAAAATTCGATACAAACGACTGCACGTTATGGGAAATGTCTCCACGAAGACAATATTGGATGAAATTTGTAGTTGGCAGTTTTGAAAAGCTGTGTAATCAAAAAGAAGTCATTTTAGATTGTAATGTGAAACACATTTCAAAAAACCTTAAATTTGTTGAAAAAATTCATAATCACAAGTTCATGCTATAAATTTTGAAGATTAGGCCATATTAGTGGATGTTTCATAGCTACCGCTCTATGACAGTGACACATTTTATTGATCGATTTGACTGAAAATTTTATTTGATCGAGAATCGTCAAAAATGGCATCGCGCAACGTTTATTTACTTATTACCACCTTTACAAAAACTGACTTCATTTGAGCCAAAATACAAACATTTTATCACTTTGATCACTCTGATCAAAATATATCAAATTTTTACCGTCGAGTTGATACAAATTTTATTTAAAATTGATAATAAATATATATATAGATAATATATATAAATATATATATATATATATATATATATATATATATATATATATATATATATATATATATATATATAAATTACCGAACAGTAGTGCTCTAATTTGAATTTTTTCCTCCTTGAGTTTTTTGTATTTTAATATCAACTAATCATAGTTTTCACCACAATCACAAAAACCTACAAATTGTTTTGTATTGATATACTTCACCCTGGTTGTTTTTATTTAGCATTACACAAGGCCGTTGCATTTTTTGTGAAAACACTAAAGCAAATTCACATCCATTAACGAGCTAATGACATGAATAGTTATTTTGAATGCAGATCGGATAGTTTAGCCACAACTCGTTTGCCTTCTGCTTTATAACAAGAAAACATAATTCATGTAACATCTTGTACATCTTTGTCGAAGTTCGTATGCTCGTCAGCAATTTAGAACTTATCCAAATTCCAAACATAACCGGTTCAAGTTTCGATGGTTTGACTTGTGTCTTGTTATGGAAAGTTAATTGCGAGGAATGCTGACAACGTGGCGTCGAACTCCAATGACGGTTTGCTATATAAAATTTGTGTCATTTTTATTCTGAAAATCATTATAAATATATATATATATATATATATATATATATATATATATATATATATATATATAGATATTTATAGCTCTGCCACACAAACCAATTCATCTCCAAACTGCACAAAATGATCCTGGAAGTTGGGTACTGGACGCAAACTTTGAAACTCTGCTTCTTTAAAAACTGGAACACGTGTATATACCTTCCAAATTTGTTGGAAACGCCGCAAATCTCTTAGATACAAATCTCTTAGGTGAGAGACTACATAAAACAAAAACAGTGATTACTTCTATCAGAACTGACACATTACATTGAGTATAAATCACTTTTTTCAACAAATTTGCCGGCTTTTTAATGCTGGCACTCGGAGCGTCTTGACTTTTTAAAGATTCTTCCAAACCTTATTTTAACTTCGAATAAAATTTAACACTGCTACTACAGTACTTATTTTCCCATGATAGAAGACAAAAAAACACAAAACATTACAAATTTAAAGAAAAATTTGGACTAACACTGAAACCAGCTGCCCCTGACAGCGGCCTCAGCGAGAGTCGCTACTGAGAATATTAAGCGGCTTAACGCTCCAAGAAAATAATAAGGAAATACGCATCTGTGCAACGATGCAAAAGGATTGAAAATATAAGCTCAGTAAGCTTCCGGGTCAAACGGCGTCGATTATCACTGCGCCGAGCTTCCGACATCTTTTCTTATGCCTTATTAATGGCGTCCGAGGTCTCAGTCTCCCGAGCATTCAGGTTAACGTGGGGGTTAGCGCGAGGGCTAGCGCGAATATTTTTGATGGCGGGATTTTAAATGGAGAGTGAAGCAGACAATATTTTCTTTAGGAAGGAGAGGTCGCCATGTCGAAGGTAACCGAATGCAGTCATCTCTTTTTTTTAGACAATTTGGCCTTTTTTCAATTTCTATGACTTCTCGGATAATGATTGGTTTATAGAAGCGAATGGGAGCCATGGTTCTGTACTTTTCAAAATCAATTTTGTGACCTGTATGAAGATGGTGTTAACCTAGAGCGAGCTGAAATTGAATCGGGATTGCGAACAGAAATGGAATGGTCATAGATCCTATTTTGAATTATACGATGTGTTTGGCCTCTTCTTTAATATTCTGCCGTACAACCGGCCCACAGAGCTCGTCACACTAATACCTCTATAATTGGAACAGTCTCTTTTATTCCCTCTCTTATATATGGAGCTTATATAAGATTTATTCCAATCTTTAGGAATTTCCTGGTCTCCACACATACATTTATTGAATAGGTCTACTATTAATTCTAAAAGTGCAGTCGGCCCATATTTAACCAGCTCTATGGGAATGTCTCCAGGCCCTGCGGCTTTTCCGTTTTTAACCTCTTTTAAGGTTTCCGTCAATTCAGATAATGTTATTATAGGGATTTCCTGTCTTTCGTCTCTGTTGTCTATTAATTCCCTTATCTTTTCCCATCTGTACTCTACTCTATCCTCTTTCATCAGTTTCGTATAATATTCTTCCCATTCATTTAACTTTATGAGAGAAATGTTGTCTTCATTTTTCTCATTTTTCCTAAACTGTTTTAATGTTTTCCAAGCTTGCGCCACTTTTGTTCCACCCATAAATCTGTCCAGTTCATCACACTTAGCCTCCCAGTTTATATTTTTCGCCTTATCCACGTCTTTTTTAACTTCTCTATTCCATTTAGCGTATATTTTTCTGTCTTGAGGATCTTTGGATTGAAGCCATATGTGATATGCTTGTTTTTTCTTGAGAACTTTCTCTTCTAGTTCCGTTGACAACCATTCAGGTTTTCCTTTTTTCCGATTTTCAACTTTTCCCAGTGCTTCATTTGCCGCTTCATGAATATATTTTTTAATTACCTCATACAGACTTTCAGGGTCTAAGTCCTTTGTTTCTATATTTTTTATTTTCTGAGCTATTCTAATTTTATATAAGAACTTTGTCGAATCTTGTTTAAAGCTTTCCAGGTTATATTTTATGTTTTCTATGGTTGTTCCTATGTCTGTTACTTCATCATTTTTGTGACTTGATTGTTATCTCTTAAATGTCACCATTACTTTTACAATAATCATATGGTGGTCACTTCCACATTCTGGCCCTCTAAACACCTTCACGTCCTTCGTTTTTAGTTTAGAATCTTTACGATGAATGAAATAGTCAATTATTGATTTTAAATTCCTGGTAGGCTGCGTCCATGTAAATTTATGTATATTCTTATGGGGGAAGAAACCATTTAATATTTTCAAAGAATGTGTCTCGCAAAAATCTATTAATCTTTGACCATTGTATTAGTACCTACTTGTAAAATTTTAGTTGTAAGTTTTAGGTCAGTATTTAACAAGTTTATCATCATCATCATCTTAGTGCTACAGCCCTTAGAGGGCCTCGACCTTCTCAAGCTTTCTACGCCATTCTATTCTGTCCCTCGCTTGCATTTTCCAGTTGCCGACTCCGATCTTCTCGGCATCTTGTGTTCCCTGTCCATCCACCTCAGCTTTGGTCTACCCCGTCTTCTCATTCCCACAGGTTGCGCTGTTAGAATCTTTTTTATCATGTTAACAAGTTTATACCTCTGTAATTTTCTGGCTGTTTTATCTGCTTTTTTGAATAGTAGAATTATTTCGGTCGTTCTCCGTTCTTCTGGTATTTTATTGTGTTTTACAATTTTATTAATTAATGTTGTTAATTGTTCAGTTATTGCTGCTTTACAATATTTCCGTAATTAGTTTGGTATCCCATCTTTACCTACTGCTTTTCTATTCTTCAGCTTTTTAACTATTTTACGAAGGTTGTGTACATTTTTATTAAGTTCTTCATTTGTGGTAATTTCTGGTGTTTCCGGTTCTAGCGTCGTTTGTTCTATTACTATACTGAGAAATGTATTATTAAAAAATATTTTAGAATAAAAGATTTCGAAATGTCATCATCATCATCATTCTCTTTGCCTTTATCCCTATTCTTCCTCGGTTTCCCGTCTGAGTTTAAATTGGCGCAGTCAATAGTCTTTACGGATGTTATTTATTGTATAACATTTTTATAAAAGCCTTTAACGATCTTAATTCTTTATAGAATGAAGAGACTTACAGCTTAATCGGATGAACGCTTAAAATCACTAATAATTTTCTATGTCTGGAATTACGTCGAAAACTTAATAGCCCTTGCAGTATTTATAGAAACGTAATAAGCTTATCTTATTAACTTTTACAGATTTTTTTTGTCGCTTTGTCTCTCGGCTCGTCAAATTATCTTTTGCCTTCAACTTTATTTAATTACGAAAGTTTTAATTACTTTAACTATTGCTCTCAAATTGCCCTCTTTAAATTTAAATGCTTCTTTGCGTTAGTCGGATGAGTCGAATTGGTTTTTGGCTAAAGAACATTTTACATTAAGTTAATGTTTCCTTGTCGGAGAAAATGGAAGAGGTCTTTTCTCTTTTTTTTTTGTTTCTAGTTATCATGTACTTGTGTAATAGACGATAGTAGTTTATCAAAGTCTTTTAACCTAAATAGTGCGCCTATTCAAATAAAATACAAACTGTTAAGTAATTTTATTTTTGTTCTGTTGTAAAGTTTCGACATCAATACGTCTAATTATTAACAAAAAATGACTGAAACTTTATAAAACTCACCGTATAAAACAATATAAATTCATTTTTGCTCTTTTACTACTATCTCAAGGGCCATTTCCATAATTCTGCATCAACTTTCGAGTGTGTGACAACAAATATTTAAGTTTTTCTCGTCTTTTAATATTTTACAGCCTGGAAACTTGCATTTATATGTTGAACGTGATAAGATAAGGATCTGAAATGGATTTTCAGGAAGATAGGCAAACATCAGAATGACCTTCTGAGAGTTATACAGACAGAGGTAGTATTAGGAAAACATGCCTTAAAGGTCTAGAAAAATATACGGAAAGCAGTGGTGTAAGAATATTTAATTTAAATATATATATAAATATATATATATATATATATATATATATATACATATATATATATATATATATATATATATATTTATATATATATATATATAATATATATATATATATATATATATATATATATATATATATATATATATATATATATATATATATATATATATATATATGTATATATATTGTGATGATGTTTTATTTGTGAATGATGAGCAATGAGTGTTTTTTAATAATATATATATATATATATATATATATATATATATATATATATATATATAGGGTTTTTATCGCGGTTCTCAAAGAATTAGTTTGTAAGCACTTTTTAAATTATCTTTATTATATCTATTATGAAACACACATATATATCTAACATAACCAATGCAAAATTTAAAATAAACTATCTTTAAATTGAAATTCTTATGAAACTAATTAAATTATATAGACAGTGTAAAATTTAAACAAACTATCTTTAAAATTGAAATAATTATGACACTAACTAAATTATATTAACAAAATTTTGTACCTTTCTTTCACTGAATGCCTAAATGAAAATGTTCTCCAAAATAAAGATTCTAATCACCACTCAATGTCTTCGTTCTCAGCCTTGGTTATCCTTGTTTTTGTAAAATTACTCTTTCCACTTATCAGCTTCCACCAATTTAAAATATTTTTCTTCTTAACAGCACTTATATTTATTCTTCTTTTCAATATACCAATATCCAATCACCAAATATATTATATAATTTTAATTTTCAATTAATACTTCCTTCCATTCTCCAATTACCATTTTTACATAACATAATTTTTAATCTTCAATAATATTATCTTTATACTGTTTCTTAATCTTCATTGAACTTATTATATTGAACATCTGGACCTTCTTACTGACTATCTTGAACTTATTGAACAACTGACTTCACTAACTAAATGTGTCTCTCTTCTAACTAACTTTCTTACTAACTGACTGGCTATTTTGAATCCAAATCACCGGGTATTTATATCTTTTTCCATGTTCCAGAATCATCTGGCAAGAAATCATATTCGAATTGTTCTATATGATTGTTCTCGAAAAAGTATATGTTCTGGTTATGTCCATTTCACAGACATAACCATATTCGAGAACGTTCTACCGTAAACAAAGGTTAAATTCTGTATTCTAGAGAATTCTTTACTATTCTATCGAGAATTTTATCGACATTTAGACTTTTCAGATCAGAATATAAACTTACATCAGTAACTTAAACACTCTAATTTAATAAACTACACATTTTAAACAACATATAACCCTACTTTATATTCGTAATAATTATTTAAAATGTCATTTAAGTGTATAGTTGGTTGCCTATGCACATAGCTCACTTAAATATATTTACAATATTATAATTATTAAAATAAAACTTTTTACATTTATTATATGCTAATTTCTTAAGAATACCTCATATAAATAATTTTTATAACATTCTCTAGTATATAACTTATTAAAATAACCAAATACTTTTAATATCTAGTATATAACTTATAAATAAATTTTTTTAAACACTATTTTTCCTCCTCCTAAGTCCAATATCATTTCAATATATATATATATATATATATATATATATATATATATATATATATATCTCGTTCATAGCGTAATCCGCTTTTGGGTTTCCGTTCGCCAAGCCTGTCTATTTTGCCAGTTTTCTTCACATAGATTTCTTGCTGACATTGCCTTTGAAATTCCTTGTATCCATGTTGTTGGTGGTCGTCTTCGTTTTCTTTTCTCTGGTGGTATCCATTCTAATATTTTTTTTGGTAGTCTTTCTTCACCCATACGTCTAACATGTCCGTACCATGTAAATTGTTGTTTTTCGATGTCTTCTATAATTGATCTTTGTACATTCATTTGATTCCTTATGTCCTCATTTCTCATATGTTCTAATCTAGACTTTCCCGCTGCTCTCCTCCAAAAATCTATTTCAACTGTCAATAGGTTACCTTTAAGTTTTTGTGATAACTGCTATACTTCTGAGCCATAGACGATTACTGGTTTCAGTATGGTATCATATATTCTTTGTTTCGTTTCCCGTCTTATATTTTTCTGCCATAGTACTGAATTCAATGCACCTGCGTTTAATTATTTAAAAAAATACGGTGTGTTAAGATGTGTATATACAAATACATATATATATATATATATATATATATATATATATATATATATATATATATATATATATATACTCAATAAAGGGGAGAATAATACACCGTGATGATATTACGTTATTAAAACATTCTTGCGCCTTAGCACCAAATGGTATTTCCTCTAAACACACGGTCAATTTTAAAGGGATTAAAATTCTTTGAAATGAAAATAATTACACTAAAAGACAGTTCTTGGAAATGTGGTATATACTTAAATATCCAACTGCACTTAACAAGCGAACTGACACTAGTAATTTGACTCACATATATATCAAACTAGCTGACCCGCCGAATTTCGTACCACCCTAAAATGAAAATTTAATATTGTATCAAAGTTCAATAAGCTTTTGTTTTTGAGTCTAATAAGTAACAGAAATCTCTGCATAATGAAATAAATCCGGTTGAGGTGTCAATAGAGATTTTACCATTTTCAATATCTAACAATTACTTCGAAAACACAATTGTACTTTGATCTTGTTGCAAAAATACTCGACTTTATTTGCCAGGAAGTCTCTGGAGAAATCTCCAGGAAGTGATACCCGCGGAACTAATTAAATGTGGAGGTGCTACTCTGACTAATCAGATATATAAAATCATACTGAGACCCTGGAATGAGAAACAAATACCGAAAGAGTCACCACTCTTTCGGGATTTGTCTATTGGGATCGTTTGCCGCTACACAAAAAAGGTGATCAATTGGAATGTAGAAACTATAGGGGAATAACCCTCCTTAATACAGCATACAAAATATTTTCAAGTATTTTATATGGTCGCCTGAGTGCATATTCAGAGGAACTTCTTGGCAAATATCAAAGTGGTTTTAGGCCTGGTCGATCAACAACAGACCAGATCTTTGTGCTAAGGCAAATACTGGAAAAAACCAATGAATTCAATATCGACACATACCATCTTTTCGTAGATTTTAAATCGGCCTATGATAGTGTCCTCAGAAATAAATTGTATGAAGCCATGGATGAATTTCACATCCCCGATAAACTGATAAGATTGCTTAAGGCTACAATGCGTAAAGTTGTTTGCAAAGTCGAAATACAGGGCGAACAATCACAAGCAGTTGAAACGCATGTTGAGCTGCGACAGGAAGATTTGCTGGCGTGTCTCCTTTTCAACATAGCTCTGGAAAAGGCGGTCAGGGATGCTCAAATAGACAACAGAGGAAACATTTTTAATAAATTATCCCAACTGTTGGCATATGCAGATGATGTTGACCTAGTTGCCCGCACAACACGCAAGCTAGAAGAAATGTATACCACCTTGTCAAATACCTCAAAAAATATGGGCCTACAAACGAGGAGAAACCTAAGATAATGGCATCAACACCCAACAATAGAGCCAGAAACATCGGTCACCAATTCACGGTTGATAACTCTACCTTTGAAGTGGTAGACAAATTCACATATTAGGCTCCCTGATCACCAAAGAGAACGTCATGACGGAAGAAATCAAGCGAAGAATAATCCTAGCAAACAAATGCTATTTTGGACTAAGTAGACATATGAGAAGCAGAAACTTAAGCCAAAAAAACAAAAAATAACCATATACAAAACCCTTATACAACCAGTGTTGACATATGGATCGGAGACATGGACCATTTCCAAGGCAGATGAAAACCTCCTGTTTATATTTGAACGAAGGATCCTGAGAAGAATATTCGGTGGCATCTGTGAAAATGGTGTTTGGAGAAGGAGGTACAACTACGAGATATATCACAGATATAAACATATATTTGGTAATAAAGACGTAGTATTTCTTATAAAAATAGAAAGACTAAGATGAGAAAGACATCTGGCAAGATCACAGCAGAACAACCCTCCTAGAAGAATCATCATGTCACAACCCTTCTTAGTATAAGTAGGGGTAGGCCAAAACTCAGATGGAGGGATGATGTAGATGAGGATGGTAAAAAAATAGGGGCAGCAAACTGGCAACAGTTGGAAATGGATAGAACTGACTGGCGTAATAGACTCGGGAAGGTCGAGGCTCTTTTATAGGGCTGTAGCACCAGTGATGATAAATATCTAACAATTACTTCGAAAACACAATTGTACTTTGATCTGGTTGCAAAAATTCTCGACCTTATTTGCCGATTAGAGTGTCTATACATGCCGCCACAAATTGGATGATGTTAGGGATGCTTTTGTTCATCCACATCAGTTAATTTTCGTATAATTATTTAATAAGAAACAGACTAACAATAGAATCATAGCTCCACCAAAAATATTTTTGATTGTCACGAATATCTTTTAAAGTTCCGTCTAGTCTCTGTAATAACCTCTTATGAGCTAATTTATATTCCTTCCAATAAAGTTGCAGATATTCCAAATGATGCTAACGCTAGGGTTACTGCGATCTGATCCTTACCAACAATAATAAAATTAGTAATGTCCATCTCCAGCATCAAGGAAACAAATCCAATATTCACAGCTTCTATCAAAGTATCGTACGCAATATTATGTTGTTGATTTAATTGTAGAAAATTTGTATAATATACTTCGACAAATACTTCAGTGTTGAACTGTTGTTCTCGTTGTACTTGTTATTCTCTTTTATAACGTCACAAAGGAAATCAATATTACTTATTTACTGTTAAATTAATTATAGTCGGGCGTCATAAATTTTCTTTGAAAGTAGTTTAAGCTACATAAAACAAGTATAACTTGATAATAAACTAAAATAAAAAAATTAAATAAAATACAGACATTATTCTATTTCCATTTTATTTTATTCAATTTTTTTTTATTTTATTTTATTTAATTTTACTTCATTTAATTCTATTTTATTCGATTTTATTCTACTTTATTTCATTTTATTTTAATTAATTTTATTTTATATTAATTTAATTTTAATGTATTTAATTCTTTATTATTGTATTCAATTCTATTTTACTCTGTTTTATTTTATTCTATTTTCCTCTATTTTCCTTTATTTTATTCTACTTTATTCCATTTTATTTTAATTGAGTTTATTTTATTCTGATTTATTTGATTTTAACTTAAACTAGTTAATTTATTTAAACATATTAAAAAAAACTTTAATTTTGACAATTGACATTAAATATTTTTGTATAATATAAAAATAACCTTACAATGTCTATAAGATCCTATTTGTTACTTATATACCTAATCCTAGATTAAGAATTAAATTAAGATTATCGAAAAGAGTAAAACGTTGAATTTAATTAATTGTTATTTAAAGAATACTATAATCCGTAACATTCATCATACAATATGGAAGAACCATTAGATACAGCTAGATTAGCTGGCGCAAATAATGAAGAAATAGAGTTGTTACTTATAAATATTATCGGTATAACGTAAAACAATAAAAATGAAGATTTACTAATAGAGAATAATAATGATAATAAGTTTTTTGCATCGAAAATAATAATACTGTTGTAGTGAAGCTTAATCATCTGTTGTATATGGATGATTTGAAATTAATAGCTTCCACTCGAAGCTACTTAGATCAGATGCTAAAAACTGTAGAAAATTTCTCAAATGATATCAGTAAGAATTTTGGACTAGACTAGTCAGAGGAAAGGTTCAGGCCGGAGGTTTCGATATGCAAGATGGCGAAAACATCGAGGCAATGGGTGAAAATGATATGTACAAAGATCTCGAAGTAAAGCAAGCGCGAAATATTGACCATAAACAAATGAAAACTGAACTAACTTCGGAGTTCGTGCGAAGAGTAAGACAACTAAATCGGTCATATCTTAATAGTAAAAATTTGTTTAAGGCGTTAAATACGTACGCCTGTTCAGAAACCATTCAACATCTTACCGGTGGCTACCAGGCACATGTCGGTACTGATTATATAAAGAACGCCATAACTCAGTACCTAGGAAAGAATATCCACCAAGAGCTAGCTGACAAACTGGGACTTCTCCAAACCGACCATCTTCCTTATTATCAATACGTCCCTGACAGAATGCTTGAAAATAACAACTACAAGCTATACTGCGACCGCAGATCAACCAGTGGCACATAATAGACCGGATCTCATACTAGTTAATAAACTTACTCGGCAAACAACACTTATTGATGTGGCGATACCCAACACCAATAATTTACGTGTTAAATACAACGAAAAGATCACCAAGTATAGAGATCTAGAAATAAAAATCAGGAGACAATGGAAAATGGAAAGTACCCAGACAGTACCTGTTATTCTATCTACTACTGGTGATATTTCCAAAAACCTCCTAGAGAACATAAAACAGCTGGGACCGAATGAACATCTCTATAAGGTCATGCAGAAAGCTGTACTCCTCGCGACATCCAGATGTGTACGCAAAATTTTTGGGAGATACTCCAGCATACCAAGTCACCTAGGACTCGATAACACGGAAAGAGTTTCACCAGAGCTCAATCCTTTTGATACCGTAAGTATCTGGGATGAGTGAATTTTCCGCTTAGAGGAAGTCTGAGCCGTATGACTAAATCTGGGAATAATATTGCTTAAAACAATATTCCTAAGACAACAAAACATACAACAAATTTGATTAAATATCTATAGTAAAATAGACGTCTTTTTTCTTTCTACGAGTAATTTAAGGTTACGTCAAAATAAGGGATCTTAAAATAAAATGTCTTTGGTCTATATTTAATTTAAATACAGGCGGCGTTTATTTTATTAAAGCACAGTAATAAAAGACGCACAACTGCACATGCGTATATTTCAAAATTAAGGTACTTTTATTAAAGGATGACATAAAATACTTCTTTAATAACTCTATTTATTTTGTTAATCATAGCTTCCTTTGTTAGTCATAGTATGGCGCTATCTTTTAGTTATATTGTGATTTAAAATGGCAGAAAAACTGTTTTTAAGGTCTTTCTGTACATTTTTTTTCAATTATCCTTTAAACAAACCTTCTCCTGATAATAACAAACACAAAAAAAAGGTTTTTTTAATTTGATGCAGTCGTTCTAAAGTTATGTCCGTACAAACATTTCGGAGATTAATAATTTAAGCATATATCACAAAGAAACTCTACACATTTGGAAGAAACTACTTGTTGGTTCTATTTTCGTTGGTAGATAGTTTACGAGCTTCTTCTTCTTCGCGTGCCATATCAGAATTATCCGACGTTGGCGATCACCATTGCGAAGGCTTCTCGATCTTCTGCAATATGGAATAATTGTCCTGCATTTGTTATCTGTGTCCATTCACGAATGTTTTTTAACCAAGAAACTTGTTTTCTTCCTACACCTCTACGGCCCTCTATTTTACCTTTGAGGATCAGTTGTAATATTTTATATCGACTTCCCCTTACTATATTTCTCAGATAAGACATTTTTCGTAGTTTACCGGTCTTTAGCAGTTCTCTATCTTTGTTGACGCTCCTTAGTCATCATCAGTTGGCGCTACAACCCTTCATGAGCCTTGGCCTGCTTCAAAATATTCTTCCATCCTTCCCTATCGAATGTCTGTCTTCTCCAGCCCCTCACTCCAATCTCCCTCAGATCTTCCTGTACATCGTCCAGATATCTGAGTTTAGGTCGCCCCCTTCTTCTTCTTCCGACCGGCCTGTTTAGCATAGTCAGTACTTCTATGCTAACGCTCCTTAGTACTTCTCCATTAGTTTTCCTTGCTGTCCAAGGTATCTTTAGCATTCGTCTATGAACCCACATTTCCAATGCTTAAATTTAGTTCATGATAGATACTTTTAGCGTCCACACTTCTGCACTATACAAAAGTACGAACCAAACATAACACATAACCATTCTTTGTCTTAGTTTTAAACTGTGATGATTATTGCACAGCAATGACTTCATTTTTATAAAAGTAGTTTTAGTCATTGCTATTCTACATTTTATTTCTATGTCTGGATCTAGTTGGTCCGTTATCAAAGTTCCCAAATATGTCATTTTGTGGACTTTCTCAACTTGGACTCCGTTTAATTGAAGCTTTGCATCGGGATGTGGGTCACGACTAAACACTAAAAATTTGGTTTTGTTTCAGTTTATTTTTATGCCCATTTCCTCTCTTACCTCGTGAATACGATCAAGCAGAATTTGGAGACCTTCAATATTATCTGAAAGAATTACTGTATCGTCTGCATATCTAATCACATTCAGTAGTTCCCCGTTGATTTTTATTCCATATGGTTGTCTCTTAAGTGCCTTTTTAAATAACTGGTCCGAGTAAACATTGAACAATGTTGGCGACAAAATGCAATCTTGTCTGACTCCTCGTTGTATAGAGATTTCATCGGTGTAGTTATCTCCGTTTGATTGTAGTTACTACAATCAAACGGCCAAAATCAAAATAGAAGACCAGTTAACTGATAAAATTGCAATAGAACGTGGAGTACGACAGGGCTGTATTTTGTCTCCATTGTTGTTCAACATTTATTCTGAATGGGTATTTAAGGAAGCTTTAGACGGTTGTGCGAAAGGAATACTAATAAACGGTGAATGGTTGAATAACATTAGATATGCAGATGACACTATAGTTTTTGCTGATAATCTAAATGATTTACAGATATTAACAAATCGCATAACAGAAGTCAGCAACAGATACGGACTATCTCTTAACATAAAGAAAACCAAATTTATGACAATTAGTAAAAAACCAATACTAAACGCTCAACTTACAATCAACCAACAGAATATCGAAAGAGTCGAGCAATATACATATCTAGGCACCAATTTAAATAGCCAATGGGACCACTCAACAGAAATTAAACAGCGAATAATAAAAGCAAAAGCAGCATTCGTTAGAATGAGAACCATTTTCAACAGTCGAGACATATCATTAAAAACAAAATGCCGTCTATTGAACTGCTACATATTCACTGTTCTGCTCTACGCAATGAAAGCATGGACACTGACTGTTGCATCTATGGATTAGCTCGAAGCTTTCGAAATGTGGTGTTATAGGCGCATCTTAAGTATATCCTGGGTTGACAGAGTTACTAATGTGTAGGTCCTGCGTAGAATGGGGAAAGAATGTGAAATTCTCATAACCGTTAAAACTAAAAAGTTTCCTGCCATTTTCTGGCTTCAAAATTTACGAAAGTGGTATAACACAACTACCACTGAACTGTTCCGCACTGCAATAAATAAAGTAAAGATAGCCGTGATGATCAATCGCCACCATCCGGAACGGATAGGCACTTTAAGAAGAAGAAGTTATCTCCAATTTTTACGATAGCAGTTTGATTCCGGTACAAATTTTTAATGACACAAAGATCCTTGTCATCTATTCCGATATTCTTCAGTATTTGTATTAATTTTACATGCTGTACTTTATCGAATGCCTTTTCGAAGTCCACGAAACATGAAAATACATTTTTTCTTTGGTCATGGCATTTTTGTAATAGGATGTTAAGCGCAAAAAGTACCTTCCTGGTTCCAATAACATTTCTAAAACCAAATTAGGTATCTTCGAGATCGAGCTAAGCAATGTTTTTATCACATTTTGCACACAATTTTGCGTCGTGACTTGTACTCGTACTAAATTCTGGTCCAGAAGCTGGATATAAACTTTACTTAGATGAGGCCATTGCTTGTTTCATATATTTAACTTATATCGTCCAAAATACACAAGATACATGTACTGCAAAATCAAAGTTCTGTATACGATTTCACAAAAGATTCTACTCCTGTTGGAACAGAAACGTTATCGTATCTGGAACGAAAAATAAATGTTTGGAGTACATTTTCTTTACTACTCTTAATGACTGGAGTTAGGGAAGCAACTATTTATGTACTCTTCCAAAAATAAATACCTTTATCAGAAACGCCGGAAACATCAACAGGAAGAAAACCCTAGCAAATAGTTCTTATAAAACAAAAAGTTTAAAGAAAAGTGCGTTCATTTTATTTTCAAAAGAAGTTCACCTTGGACAAAGTTTTAGCAGACATTAGTAGTGAACAATCGACAAATTGTGAAAAGTTTTGCAAATTTTGTAATACGTGGCAATAAATGTTTGACACGCAAATATTTTATATGTGTAATGTATAATTTTATGTGCTGTAAACAGCAATATATTTTATATGTCAACGATTAGGAAACAAAAGGCAATGTCAATACAGTAAACATATTTCATATTATTTTAGCCCAGTTGTTGTTTAAATTGTAACATTACAAATGGTGCAGTTAATCCAAGGCGCTCACTATCGATATTAATATTAAATGCGGATGAAGTGTAAATGATGCATCTACCGAATTCGCCGATTTAGGATTATTCGCATTGAAGTTATGGTCTACAATTAACGCACTGTCTGATATGATAGTGCACTAATTACAAATTCATTACATTTGGTTTAATGTTTGAGGATGAAATATTCGTTTAGGACTTTATGGAACGAAAATTCGTAAATGAGTTTTTCAGACCAACCGGTAAATTAGAGTTATGTAGTTTGTATATTATATACATTATATAATTGTAAAAGATTTAAATCCTATTATAGTTCATATTGTTTTTTATTTTTTACTTATTAAAAAGGGCGCCCGACATCACAATGTAATTACTTTTGTTGCTGTCAGTTTAAGAAAAAAGAAGTCTTACTTATCACTTATGAAACAACTGAATTCTAAGATGGAGATTAAGCTGCCTAAAGGTTAAATAGATTTATTTAATATATATATATATATATATATATATATATATATATATATATATATATATTATTGTGATATTTAAAGTCTTGGTGCGCCAAGCAATAATTAGCTAATAAATTTTTTTGATTAATTAAAATTATTTAAATGATATGATTATGACTCTATCACAATTTTTAATTCTTTTATCTCAGGGTTAAATTCGTGCTTCAATATCTATGCTATTACATGTGAAAGGTAAGGTCCAGAGAATACCGGAATAATAAAAAACACATATGATCTAACACTATATATTGAAATAAAAATAATGAAATAATTCACACTCAAAAGTTTTCAATAAACAAATCTCATATAAGGATTCTCAAAATTTTGTTCTCCGTACGTGAACAATCAAAATTAATGGTACAAACAATATTAATTGAAATCTCAAAATCCCAAACTATTCTAACTCTCCTAATCAAAATATTTATATCCTTTCTAAATTACGTGTAAAAATTGTGTTATCAATAAAAGAAAAAACTGCAGAAAACAAAAATATCTCTCTCTGATGATGAGTGGTCCAAATCCTTGTTCCTTGTAGACTGTATTATCTCCTCTCAACCGCTCCCTATGTAATCAGCAATCTTACAACAGATTGTTGCAAGTATATCGTCCTTAATGATCTCCTTCAAAAGCAACAATCATTCAAATTATGATAGCCTTTCTCCTCTCGATAAACTGAATCTCTCGTTGGCCCGAGTGAAAAATGACTCTTGGAATATCTTCTCTTTACGATAAACTGAATCTCTCGTTGGCCTGAACAGTGACTCTTGGAATATAAGTAGAGAAATATGACTTACAATATTTTGCTGCTTCAGCTCCTGTCAGATACACTAACTCCACAAACACTCACTAACATTCAACACTACTGCTTGCTACATTTCGGGAAACCGCCAGAGAACAATCACTGTTCGTCTTACAGACTTGGAAACCAACTGATCCTCCTTTCTCTCTCCTCCATCTCGCTAAACTTTTTCCTACATACTTATCCCACCTTTTTCAATCTCCGCCAATCAAAACTCGTCACAATTCCCCCATTTTTTCATTTCGATAACAAACAAATTTTTACCTATAATTATAAAATTTCCTAAAACTTATTTACAAATAATATTTTCTATAATTCTTAAAAACTAACAAAAACCTCTTTCTAAAATCTCTTCTATTTGTCTCTAATCACTGCATTAATGTATTTTGGAAAACCCGTTTCAATTGTCTTTGGATTTCACTTAAAATTATGCGGGTCACTCAAGTATAACAAAGAAATAATTTATGTATAGCTTACATTTTGTTTAGTACAGGTAATCCAAGAATTTAATAACTTTCCTTCTTCGAAATGTTTGTTGGATATTATCCTACTTATCTGAATTATTTTAATGTTTTTGAACTTTGAAATATTTTTAAACAAACCAATATTTTTCTCGATTTTACATATCATAACAATATACATATATATTTATAGACTGTGTGTTCATAACGATCTATTATCTCATGACTTAATTATTTTCAGAATTAAAGCTCTGACCGGTCCATTTTTATTTTTGTTTTTGTAACATTTTTGTAAAATAAATAACTTTTACCCCCACTATCTTAGCAGATGTGACGTCGTCGACGTCATTTTTTTTTTAAAAGAATTTTTTTTAAATGGAAAGGGCATATTTTTACTGGGAAACCAGTGCTCGTATTTCTTAAAATTAAATTCGAAATTTATTTTACAAAGAAAATTATTACAGAAGTCATTTCATATTAAAGAAAAAAACAAATATCATAATTATAACAAATGCTCGAATGGAGTGGCCTATTAATTGTTGTACGATACAGAAGGTAAATTGTTTATCTATTACAGATAACCAATTCCATTCAAATGATAATGGCTTTGTAGAGGGTTGTAGATCAACAATACTATAAAATATGGTGGTAGAACCAAAATATAATTTTAACGACTGTACTCAGTATATCGCCAAAATTCAAGTAGGCTGTGAAAACATCTCAAATTTCTTAGCAACCCGACAATAAGTTCGTAGTTAACATTGGATATGTCAATATTAAATTGATTTGTTGTATCACATCGATTTAGAAGTCTGCACTAGTATCTATTTAAGGAATATTACCCTAATAGATATTATTTAAAAATACGATGGTGCTGTTAGAAAAACAGCCAATAGAAGTTTTGATGATCTTAGGTTACAGCTATCGTACAAGAAGTATGGCGGAAGTATGTGATATCTTTAATGAAAAATATCATTATCGACTACCAATAGGTAAAGCGGTTAGTGAATATTGCATAAATTTAATGACATTGGCAATGTTAAAGATAAGCTCAAGAGTGGCGACCCACTGTTTCCGACGATAATCAATTAAATGTATCCCTTGAAATTGAAGAAAATCCTTATTCTTCAATTACAACTTTATCAACTAACAATGAGATCTGTCGTGGTGCTGTTCATAAATTTCTAAAAAAGGCCAAATCCATATAAAATTAAACTTATGCATGAATCCAATGAAGGCGACTTTGATAGACGCATGGAGTTTTGCGAAAATATGCAGGAATTGTGTAATCGACATAATTGATTTGAATATTGTAGCATTTGTAAATTTCTTGGTATATATTGAAATCCCCTCGTATTTGCTAAAGCAACGAAGAATATTTTTAGTGTATTTCAGTTCCTATCGTACTTATTAAAGCTCCAAATTATTTTCAATTCCTTTTTGCGTCGATGAGTTGATATAAACTATTTTACAGTTTGTTTGTATTTTACAGACGCGTTTTTCCTCGATATTTCTTTTGATCGAAGCCGCTTTTTAGATATTTTGCGAATTGCAAATAGACAGAAATATTCTCGTTTATATGTTTTGTTTATACTAAGTTGGGAAGCGAATGATTTTTAAGAATTTTAAGAATATTTTTAAGACCATGCCTCAGCTCTTAAATTTTACGTAGAATTTGAAATGTTTTCTCGTTTGTTGTCCCTTTTGATGGAAAATAAGCAGTTTTGTGGCAGTTAATAGTAGCAGTTAAATGTGTAGTTGCAGTTTAAGTGAGATTTTGAAAGATGGCCACATTTTGCCATAGTGTTCAGTTCTACCTGTTCCAGTTTTTTAAGGAGAAAAGTTTCCAAAGTTTGTGTTCCAGTGCCCCAACTTCCAACCTTAATAATTCGCAGTATAATATGCAGTTTTTGTGGCAGAGAGTTTAAGCCCAGTTCAACCACCAGAAATTACAATGAAGTCTAGTTTCCACCCACAGCATTTTTGTGTAAAACCCCAGTGCAATCCTGGTAACTTATGTGCTTAAATTTTAAAGGAAAAGTAAAAATAAACATTTTTATAAATAATTGCTTTCATCAATTAAAAAAAATTTTTTTTATTTGTAATAATTTTTTTCTGCTATAAATTATAGCGCAGTAACAATAGTGTTTCTCTTTGTTATTTTTGTATTTACTTTTGTGACTATAGTATTTTTGTATTGTCTATTTTTGTAACTGTTTGAGACAACAATAATGTTTAATTTTTTTTTCTAAACCATTTCTAATTTATTTTCGTTACAATTTTTCCCCAAAACAATTTGTTTATCACATATGTCGTTACAATTTGTCACCCCGAAGCGGCGTCCTTATTTGAAATAGCTAGAGGTCCTTCTTGTTGTTTTATTTGTCCAGTTGGTCCAGGAGGTTCATGTAAATACCCCTTTGTTTTATTGTTTTGTAGTTGCCCCAATCCAACCCCCTTGCCCTTCAACTTATCCACGGCCCAGCTACTCCAAATAAACCCTGACTGCCGTTTGCATAATATCGTTTATTTTGCTTGCCCTATCTCCACCGCCAGTAATTTCTGTCCGAATTTTCAACCCCTTATAGCAATATCCTATGTGGTAGGCAAAATATTTCGTTACAATATAATATCTTGTTTTCCGACGAGGCCACTTTTTGTTTAAATGGTACCATTAATGGGCAAAATTGTTATTAGGCAACAGAAAATCCCAATTGAACAATGGAAGTTTATACGCAATATCCCCAAAAAGTAAATGTATGGGGCTGGGATTGTTAGGAATACCATTGTAGGACCGTATTTTTTGACGGTACTGTGACGGGTGAAAGTTATTTAGAGATGTTGCAAACCTACGTAGTTCCATTCTTTACAGCAACATTTCCAGATATCAATAATCCTGGTCAAATAGATCTGAAGGTTTCATCAGAATGGAGCAAGTCTACATTATGCTGTAGTGGTTAGAAATTTTCTATATGCATCTTTTTCCACTCGCAGGATTGGACGACGCGGCCACATTGAATGACCTGTTTGGTTACCAGATTTAAATCGCGTGGACTTTTCTATTTGGGGTTATTTGAAAAGTATGGTATATATAAACCGACCTATCAACTTGGCAGACCTCAAACAGAGAACTCGTACTTAAATGCAATAATTTGCACCAGTGATGTTGTCAAATATAACACAAGAGTTCATTGAACGATACTGTCAATTAAACTTAGGAGCACAATTCGAGCATTTGTTGTAATTATGTTATTTGTTTGTCTTTAATATGAAATGACTTCTTTAAATAATTTTCTTTGTAAAATAATTTTTGAATTAAATTTTAAGAAATACTAGCACTGGTTTCCTTTACACTCTGTATACTGAAGTTTGAATGTGATGAGTTTAGTGCGGTTGCACTCAGAAAAATACGAGCTTTAAATTTTTTAAATTTTTTAGATAAAAATATGCATTAGTGAGAAAAAGATCAAAGCAAAGACAAACAGATATAAAACCAATCAAAAAGATCTAAAAACCTTGAAAAAACTAGAAAAACAAAGGAAAGAACAGATTAGAATGCAGAAAAATCCTTGGACAAGCCAAGACTTTCAATGTATTGCCGAGCTTATGATAATGCCGGTGATGATAATTTAGTTAAGTGACCTTAAAGAATAAGTTTGGCTTAAATAGTCTTACAGTAACACCACAATGGATATTTTAGTACAATAAAAATAAAAAAGCAACGGTGTAATTATTTAGATTTTGTATGAAGAAACACGTCCTTTCCTTCGATTTTGTCAATGCCACTACAAATAAACTACATAAATTTATATCTTATTTGTATATAATATTAATCCCAAATACCTCAATATAATTAGTTTTTTAAATCCACACCATCTAGATAAGAATATTAACACTTAATCGCATTTTAAAGTTACCATCCTGACAGTACGTTTTTAGTTGCATCACAAATTACCCCCTAATTGTGTACGGGAGAAAAGCTGTTAAGGAAAATGGACACGTGTAGGCAAAAGTGGAGAGGCTTAATCAAAGCTTCATGAACCATTGAAAATAATGAGCGCCATTTTGTCCGAAACGGGTGTCGTCTAAAAGTCTATTAGGATGAATTTGCCCGGAGATAGTTCAGCCAAAAATTAATTTGGGGATTCTCTTTTTGTACAGGGACAGTTTCAGTAATGAATACGTTAAATATTTTTCGTTAAATCGTTAAATTTGTCATTTTTATCATTTATTTCTTGGCAATAATTATGAAAAATTAATTTTCATATACCATAATTACAAAATTAAAACATCGCAGCAGAATGATAAAGATAACACTGGAAAACGATTGCTCTTAACTAATTCGAGGTTGCTGATTTCAAAAATGAATTTTTTATCCCTGAAAACTTTAGATTTTTGTTAAAAAAATTTTTGTTTACATGGTATTTAATTTTTAAATTATTTTTATTTTCTTTTTGTTTAATAAATAATTTTGCAAGATTTTAAAAGATAAACATTTTCCTTTGTGTATTAGTCTTGTAAATTCTTCGTATATGGTTTTGTGTTACAAACTGTTTTCTTCTGAGCTTTTAGTCAGATTTCAATCTTGTCTACTACAGTACTGTGATCTGAATTTATATTTTCCAGGGTATATTTGACACTTTTAACTAAAACTTTTACCCTAAGAACGCCATATCTCCGTTATAAATCATTTCCCATTAGTGTTCGCAATTGTGTGGAGAGTTTCCTTTGCAGCTATACCTTTGTTTGTGGCTTTCTTTCCGATCTTTTATATCGAGTTTTCCTCTATTTATTGTGATTGTATTTTTAAACATTCAAGTAAGTGATAACGATAAATTAGCTATTTATTATTAATCCAATAATTATAATTCATATCTAAAACTAGCACAAAGTTAATCATGCCTAATATATCGTTTTGTGCTAATTGTTTGCCACCGATACCGACACCGTTTACCTCCGATAAAAAGCTCCAGTGTGATGGCTGTAAGAAACCAATACACATCGCTTTTACCGATCTGTCGGTCGATAATCGAGTTACGAGGCAAAAAGTACGTGGAATATGTATACTTTGCAATATATGGAGTTCAAACATTGGAAATACTGCTGAAATCAGTTTAAAGCGGACATTAAGAAGAAAATTGAAGACTTTAATATAATAAAATATCTCAATTCAGCAATAAATTAAATCAACTTGATTCTATTACAACAGAATTTACCAACATCATTGTTAATGAAGCCGCTGATCGCGTATCTAGTTCCAAAAATTTTTTGGTTAGAGGCGTCCCTGAACAGGAGACGCACAAAATACAAAAGATTATGATAAGAATAAAATAAATTTAGCCCTAAAACTCATTGGAGGTCAAGAAAGTCCTGTTAATTTTTATAGAGTCGGTAAACCAAATCAAAATAAACGTTATTATTCGTAACAAAAATAAACTCTTGGAAAACAAATCTACTGAAACTTATTCTGTTATTGATAATAATACGCCTATGCAGCAACTTCATTTAAAAGAACTTCGTACTGAGCTTAAAACTCGTAAAAATAATGGAAAAAATGACCTTATGATTAAATATGTAAATGGCTGTCCAAATATAATGGAGTTTCGTTCGTAATTCTTATGCACTAAAATTTACGGATTGGCTTCTTATGTATACGAATCTAAACTCTCTTATGTTCAAATTTAATGGATTTATAAGCACTACTCAACTTTTAGAACCTCACATTATTCTCCTAACAGAAACGTGGCTTAATTTTTCTATCCCCGATGCTTTTGTAAACATTGATAATTTTACTATATTTCGTAAATATCTCGTCGAGGCGGAGGAGTATGCATCTATTTAGCAAATGAAATTACCAATACTTTTTCCATCAGTAATAAAACAATAGACGTACCCGGTATAGAAATTATTCACTTACTTATTACTAATAGATACTACACACATGTCCAAAAGTTTGGAATATGTAAAATTAATATATCTACGCCTATGGTGGTTTTAAAACTGCTGTTGATATTCATTCTAGAACGTTTTTAAATGAAAATGATAAAAAATTTGAATCGTTTTTGTATGATTTTGGTCACATTCAACTGATTAGCGTATTTACACATTATTTCAGTCAGTGTTTAAATTTGAATTGAACCATTTAAAAATGTCTAGAAACGTGATATCTCAATTTGACAGATCTATAGTTATTACTTTATTACTACATGGCTTTATTTAAAGTTATATCGCAAATATTGTTGATATGACTCAGAATGCTGTATCGAAAATTAAAAAAAATCCAAGATACAAATGACGTCAAGGATCGTCCCAGAAGTGGTAGAAGTCGATGTACAACAGCAGCTCAAGACCGGCAAATAACATTGATAGCTCGTAGAAATCGTCTGGAATCTACAAGTGGTATATCCAGAGAAATTTCTAGGCTTCAGGGACTGAATATTTTACGGCAAACAATAACACGCAGACTAAATGCGGTAAATTTGTATCGTAGAAAACCGCTACATGTTCTTAAACTTACCTACCAACACAAAATAGTGGGGTTGTAATGGGCTAGAGAAATGGTGCATCATGGTCCTAATTGGAATAACGTGATGTTCTCTGATGAGTCAAAACTTGGCTTGGTATCTAATTCGCGAAGAAAACTGGTTTGGAGGGCCCCAGGACGACAAGCCCGACTAGAAACAGCCCAACCGGGTGTCCCATTTGAAGGTGGAAGTATTATGGTTTGGGGTGGTAATATGAGTGGTACATGGACGCCACTGCTGGTTCTGGAGAGAAGAGTCACTGGTGCTGTGTACATTGGGAAAGTTTTAAATCCTATCGTACGTCTATTCCGAGGGTCAGTAGGTGATGAATTTGTATTTATGTATGACAACGGACCTCCTCACCGAACGGCAGCAGAACAAAATTTTCTGGAAGAAGAAGGAATATCTACATTACAGTGGCCCTCGAATTCCTTCGACATGAACGTTATTGAACATGCTTGGGATATTCTCAAAACACGCATGAAGAAGCGAAACAATCCCCCTATTACACTTCGAGAACTAAAAGATGCTGCTCGTGAAGAATGGGAGAGAATTCCGCAAGCCCAGCTCGACCAGCTAATCGGCAGCATGTCAAATCGCCTACAGGGATGCATACAGGCCAATGGAGAAAATACTAATTATTAGTTTTATTAAAAATTATTTTTTTTCTAGACTAATTTGTTTTTAAATGCAAGTTGTACATTGTAAGTTTTTCACTCCAAGAGAATAAATAATTTTTCTGCATATCGTTTATTTGGTTTTGAGATTTATTTAGTATTGTTGAGAATTGAAACAAAATGATGTTTAACTATTCAGAAGAGTTTATATATAAAAATTAATAAAAAAAAGAAATATTCCAATATTCCAAACTTTTGGACATATGTGTAATAATATGACAATATGCTTATTGACAAACTTGAGGAATTATCATCGCTTGAAAACCTCATTGTTGTTGGAGATTTCAATTTTCCAGAGATTAGCTGGCCCATTATTTCCAAAACTGAATTGTCAAAATTGGTTTGAAAACTTTATCATGAACTCAAATTTATTACAACTCATAACTGCACCTGAACTGAACTTGAACATAGATCAAGATATGAGAAATATGGAAATACGTGCTTGGCGGAGGAAGGCGATGGATAGGGACGACTGGAGAAAAATTCTTGGGGAGGCTAGAACCCACACAGGGTTGTAAAGCCAAAATGATGATGATGATAACTGAACCAATAAGGTTTAGAGCCAACCATAATCCTTTACTTTTAGATTTATTTTTCACAAATGACGATCAAATAATTTATACACTTAAAGTGGCCTCTCCAGTGGGTCTTTCCCACGTATATCCCAGTTAAAGGGGCAATCTATTTTTCTTAATGACTCTGATCCATCGTCAATGTGGGACTAGACTTCATTCTGCTATTACAACAATTTGTGATCATACAAACCAACGGCAGCTATACAGAAATAACTAAAACCTTGGATTAACCTCTCAGCTACCCATTTAATTCAATATAAGCGAAAGCTTGGGCGAAGATATAAACTTACTGGTTCCCTTAATGATTTTCTCGCCCATTACTTCAAAAAGCTGACGGGTCTTTATGTTATTCAAATAACTAATCTTCGGAATGTTTATAGTTATTCTTATATATTTGTCAAATAATGTGCCCACGTTTGTCTAAAACTCTTGACAATATATCGTTCACACCGGATGCAATTAAACTTTGGAAACTCATTAATGGAAACTACGCAATAATTCATCGCCTGGATTAGAGGGACTCACCTTCTTTTTCCTCATACAATGTGCAGAATTTGTAGACACCCCCATATCTTTAATAATGAATGCTTCTTTTATGTAATTATCGTCCACTCAGCCTGGCTCCTATTGTCGGCAAGGTCATGAAATCAAATATTTCGGAAGCATTGTCTGAGTTTCTTTTTCAAGAAAATGTCATCTTTTACCAACATCATGGCTTTATCAAACGTTGTTCAACGATCACAAACTTACTTCACTGTGTAAATGATTGGTCATTAACTTTAAACAATCGTCATTCTGTCGATGCAGTCTACTTAGACTTCTCCTAAGCTTTCGACCGTGTTCCAAAACGTCGATTTCTAGCTAAATTGTATTACTATGGTATCCGCGGAAAGTTAAACATTTGTATTCAAGATTTTCTATCCGACAGATACTTCAGGGTTCGTGTTGGGGAAGACCACTCACTAGATAAGCCAGTTAAGAGTGGTGTCCCACAAGGATCAGTCTTTGGACCGCTACTTTTTTGTGTCTGCACTAGTGATCTTCGGCTCATTGTATCCAGTAAGGATTTTATTTACGCTGATGATACACAATTATATGTGAATTCAACTATTAACCAACATGTTCTTCAACACGATCTTGATGCAATATTCAAATGGTCCTCAGAATGCTTACTTCCGCTTAAAATTGAAAAATACGTTGTTTTACATATCCGCAAAAATAACGCCTCACTGCCATACTTTAATAATAGACATCACTTAAACTCGGTAACCTCCCACAACGATCTCGGAGTAATAATTAAAAGTGACTTAAATTGGTCTGATCAAATAGAGTCGGTGTTTAAACGTGCAAACTCGAAGCTGTTTTTAATCCGTAAATGTTTTACACGTATATCTCTAATCTCTGTTAGTAAATTTGACTCAATATACGTTAGTCCTATTCTTGAGTTTGCCGGGCCAGTGTGGAATCCAGATCTTAGTCGCGATAAAATTCTACTTAAAAATGTTCAGCGTAAAGCCACAAGACTGGCATATAACCGTGTAAGAATGAACTATAAAGGTAGACTATCCATGACTCATCTTTAAAACATCTTTAAAACATCATTTTGGGAACCTAAACACCATATTCACTTTAAATCAATACAAAAGATGAAGAGACCATCGTTACAAATTAAAAAGGGAACAAAATACTGCAAGGTCCAGGATAAACTTCTTGCCAAATAGAATATTTAATATCTGGAGCAATTTGGAACAAGACACCATACCAGCAACTAGTGTTAACATCTTGATAGCGCTTTATTTTATTTATAGTATTATATTATTTTCGGACCGCATTATTTATTTATTGTTTCACAATTTTTGTATGATGTACCTAACTGTTTAATTTCACTTAACTCTATAATTGGTATTAGGTTTATAAGGATTTTTGTTTTGTTTTTGGGCATAATAGAGGCTCGCTCCTCTGCCTTTATTTGTTATAAAATAAAATCATAAAAATGATAAAAATAAAAATAAATATGAAATTTTTTACTAAGATAACATCTTTTATCACTGGAGTACATTCCACGTACCATTTGCGTTGCACACTTTCCGAATAAATCATCATTTCCATATATGCATCCAAAGCTCGCAAAAATGTTTTAATTCCCAGCTAAGGAATAAAGAGTAGAAAGGTAACATGATTTATAAGCGAATATATTCGCAGAGGAGAATGCTGCGCTGCATACTTCACGCTAAAATTGTTTTCCCGGAAAAAATATTCTTCAGCTGTTTCAAACAGCAAGTAAATTTGCCGGAAATTGGTACATGCAAAATTCATTCTTATTTTCTGCCAGACTCGTGCTCTCAGCAAAGGAGAAAAATTATATCGGAAATTGAGTTGTTTAGAAAGCAGCTGCGAGGTTTATTTCGCTGCTTAGGTACACGCAAACTCTTATTGTTTGGTTATTTCGTTTATTTTCTTTGCAAAATACATTTTAAAATGACTTTTAGCAACGTATAATGAGAGAAAATAAATTGGTTTAAAATAAGAGTCATGATTTCAATCAGTAGCATATTATGATTCCTTAATATATGTTACTTTATGCGAAGAAGCATAGACGGCGATATATATATATATATATATATATATATATATATATATATATATATATATATATATATATATATATATATATTTATATATATATATATATATATATATATATATATCTAATGTAGGTAAAAAGTTAAAAAAAAATTAACAAAAATTGAACCAAATAAAAACGAAAAAAGAGCGCCACCTTATCTTGGCTTTATGGGATTCCTACCATATTTTGTTATTTGGCATATTTCGCATTTATTAATATAAGTTTGTATAGAAGCTCGTTGATTGGGCCAATAATATAATGATTTAATTCGGTTATCCGTTTTATCTAAACCTCTATGATTTTGCTTGCTTTCATGATAGTTTTAAATTATTTCTAATTTCGTTTATAGGAACATCGATAAGTTTTTTAGTGCAAATAATAAATGATATTTGAGAATTTTTAAAATATTTTTGGATAACAACGCTAAATTTCTCATATACTGGGTCTTCAAAATAAAGGTGATATTTTACTTTGGGTATGGTAGTATATTACTAGCAGGATTAAAATTGACTCCCGAGATACAAATTTGGTTAATTCCCGTGTTTACTGGGTTTTCGGAA
This sequence comes from Diabrotica undecimpunctata, assembly GCF_040954645.1. Lineage (NCBI taxonomy): Eukaryota > Metazoa > Arthropoda > Insecta > Coleoptera > Chrysomelidae > Diabrotica > Diabrotica undecimpunctata. The sequence goes on from NC_092810.1 coordinate 38,145,337, forward strand.
ATAGGAATTCCGGGAGTAGGATTTTCTACATTTGTGTGTATCGTCTCACCGTCATCAGGGTTTTCTTCTTGTCTATTATCATCATCTATTTCAACGATAAGAGATTCTGTATCTGGTTCAATAGCAAGATCTTGTTGATCTTGTTCATTAAGTGTTTCCATATATTGAAAAATATTTTTTGTGTCTTCCAAATTTTTGTATTTTGTATTTTATTATGACAACGCTTGTCATTTAAGATTCGTGTGTTTTCGCTCAGTTTTTCATTTTTCCATTCACAAAATGATTCCAGATGAGATTAGGGAAACTGCTAAAGCCGCTGTTTATGAATTATTGCCAATAAAGTCAAGAAAGAGGTATGAATTGGTCTACGATTTATTTAAAAAATGGAGCAATATAGATATAAGCCGCTATCCAAAAGTATTGCTTTCCTTAAAAGAAAGTCCATTGGCTACAAACCAAAAAAATCGAAACTATTGAATAAAGAAGAAATAGATAAATTTTTCTCAGAAGCTGAAGATAAGATTTACTTAATGACAAAGGTTATATAATTAAATCAAATTTTTCTTTCTTTATTATTTTTGTTTGTAAATTTTAGGTTGCATTAATAATTGGTTTGGCAGACGCTTGTCGTCGTGAGGAGCTTTGCAAAATGAGCTTAGATGATATAGAAGATAAGATAACCATGTTAGTGAATAAAATTCCTAATTGTAAAACGAACATGGAAAAAACCTTTGTGGTTATTGGAGAAAATAACATTTCTTTATACAGAAAATATTTGTCATTACGTCAAGCAAACACATCGCATCGTAGATTATTTGTATATTACAAAAATGGAAGGTGTACTATACAACCTATTGGTATTTACACTTTTGGAAAAATCGCCTGCACTATTGCTAAATTTCTTAAATTATCGCATTCCAAAGAATACACCGGGCACTGTCTAAGAAGAAGCTCAGCCACTACTGGCTAATAGTGGTGGTACCTACTATTTTCGGAAGCGTTTGTCGAGTATCTTTAATGTTGTACCAGACTTGATCGCTTGAAGTTTAGAGTTGAGAGTATGGTGTACAATCATTTGTAAGAAACAAAATAATAAGCGCTTGCTGAAAAATGAGCTCTAGGAGAGGACTCACGGAAGAGGAATTACGAAAAATCCTTGAAGAAGACTCAGAAAATAAAGGTGAATCTACCAATTTAGAAACCATCACTAGTGATGAAGAGTTATTAGATGAAGAATTTTCTAAAGAAGATCATGTATCTACGGTTGATGATGACAAAGATGAAAGCGAAAATTCGGAAAATGAAATACAAGTTCCTCAACAAGAAGATTTACAATATACTGCTCGCGATGGAACAGTTTGGCACAAATATCCACCACCTCAGTTACGTGTAAGGTAAGTGGTGGCTCAAGTGGTACACATATTTTCTTACTAAATCTGTAAGTTTTACTAATTGCGTTGTATATTGTTTAGATCCGGCAATAAACTAAATCCTGTGCCAGGTCCCACCACATATGCCACTCAACGAATTACCGATGAACCTATACCTTCAATGAGATTGTTTTTACTGATAAAATGCTCTATGTACTCTTAGTGAAAACTAACAGGCAACGTGGTAGCATATGTAATAAAAAAATGTTAACTGTAACAGAAATATCACTGGAAAATTTAGAAGCTTTTATAGGTACATACTTTTATTACAGTTATAAAATAAATTAACTTGAAATTTTGCATGTTTATTCAAGGTTTACTTCTTCTGGCTGGTGTTCATAAAGGTGCCGAAGAATCTCTGCAGGAACTTTGGAGCAATTCTGATGGTAGGCCCATTTTTAGAACTACTATGTCTCTAAAACGATTTTGTAACATCAGCCGCTTTTTGCGATTTAATAATAAAGAGAATAGACCTATTCGACGGAGGCACGACAAGTTAGCTCCTAGTAAAAGTTTTTTTGATTTATTTGTAGCACAACTTCCCAAAATGTTTGTTCCATATGAAAGCATCACTGTTGACGAACAACTCGTACTATTTAGAGGTAAGTGTCCCTTCAGGTAGTATATTCCAACAAAACCACGTGGGAAATATGAAATTAAATTATGGCTTTTATCTGATGTCAAAACTGCGTATGTGTATTGTGCGGAAATGTATACAGGAAAAGCAGAAAATCAGCCCCGTGACGTACATCAGGGCAGAAATGTGGTTATACGACTTATAAAAGATGTTCAGAATTCTGGCCGAAACATAACCATGGATAATTTTTTTACTGACTACCATTTAGCGACTGAATTATTAAAACGTAAACTTACACTAATTGGAACATTACGAAAGAACAAAACTTTTATTCCAGTTGAATTTCTACCAAATAAAAGTAAAGAAGCCATATCATCAATTTTTGTGTTTCAGAAGAATATGACTTTAGTTTCGTATAGTCCTTAAAAGGGTAAATCTGTTATTCTTTTGTCCTCGATGCATTTAGATGACTAGGTGTCATTGCAAGAACATAATAAACCAGACATTATTTTAGAATACAATAGAACCAAAGGAGGTGTAGATACAACAGATACATTAGCATCAGCTTATACCTGCAAAAGAGGAACTAGAAGGTGACTTTGCTTATTTTATAATATTTTAGATTTGGCGGTAATTAAGGCATATGTGTTATATATGCATGTAAATCCTCAATATAGTAGGAACAAAATACATAAAAGAAGGTTTTTTTATAAAAGAATTGGCATATAATTTAACAGAAAAATGCCGAACTATTCGAATGACAACAAAAGTTTCCCAAAAAATCCAAATAAATTTACATGCAGTAGCTGGAAGAAGTGAAGATGCGAATAAAAGTCCAAACCGTGGAAGGTGTAAAGACTGCAAAAGACAGAAAATCTCAGATGCCAATCATGTAAGAAGTTTATTTGTCGTGATCATTCAAATATTTTTTGTAAAAGTTGCATTAAATAAATATATTATTTTAATTAAATATAAAGTTTTATTATATTTTTTATTATAAAATTTTTTTTTTACAAAGAATGTAACATTTACTTCAGGAGAGTAGGAAGGTTAAACGTTTAAAATTTTGGTATTTACCCTAATTTCGATCCTGTAGTGATCAAAATACCCATTTGGAGTCTACAATAGAATGATCTATCATATTTACTGTCCAAGTCCGTATGGTGATTTTCAGGTGCCTTTGTGTATATCTTTTCGAGCAAAGTTAAAGTTATACCATCGATTAAAAAAAACTACTATGAAAAAGAAGTCACTTTTGAAATCAGAGCATCAAAAATATTTAAAATTCTTTTTCTCAAGAACCAAATTTGTTCATTTTGTTGGGCGTTGTTATCATTCCTGTTCCATACCATACGATTACAATGTTTACTTTGTATTTCAGTTCTTCCTTTAACGAAATTTTTGGTTATTTATTGACGCTTATAAAATGAAAGTATTTGCTTCGTTGCATAGTTTCGGCAGTCTGCTGATTCAGCTGTTAATTCATCTATTGTCTCTTTATTTTGCTATGTAAACACATTTCGACATAATATCAGAACAAAAATTAATTCCTTTATTAAACACACTTCTGGGTTATTTGACAAGCAAGAGAATTAAATTTTTTTAAGACATAAACTTCGAATCTTGATAATTGCGTTTTGTTCTGTTTACTGCCGTGAGAGCAATACGTAAAATTAATTGCAGACAGTATTGTATTTGTCACAATATGATTCATGCCATGCATGACTCGATGTATAACTTCTTCCAGATAAACAACATTTAGGCATTATGTACATACGAAACAAACAAACATCTGCGGCTGCTAGCACTTTTTCTATTTGTTGCAGTTTCGCAACGATATATAAACATATATATAATATTAATAGACTTTGTGGTAGTTTCGATTCTCCCCGTATTCCAAGATTACAGCTTACAGCCCTTACAAAAATACGGCTATGTTAAAAATCAGTTTGCAAGACGAGCCATTTGCGAGACAAGACCAGACGTGTGTCAGATAAGGGACGAATTCCATCTACAAAATCATAGTCGAGTTTTGTCTCCCAAACGACAGACACGTGGGTTTGGGTTGAGGGTTGTGAATCCTACCACACAAACTTCGCTTCGGTCTTGACAGCCGTTTTATGCAGTTAAGGTGGAGGCTGGTCCATTATCAACTTTTTATGGTTTCTGTACGTCGCTGAAGACGTCTTTGGCGATAGCGGTTGGTGCTATTATTTCGTTGGGTAAGGTACAATACACCATTTATCTTGTTGCTGCATATATCAAGTACGTTTACTTGGTATATAGTTTTCATATTTGTTTAGAACTTTATTTCAGCTGTGTCGCGAACGCGATTGAATATTGTCAATTGAACATTTTGCATTTGTCTTGTTTTATTTACTGATATATGCATATTGTTAAGAAATTCATCGTGTGTGCTGAACTAGCTATTTCATATTGTGTCTTGATTTGAACTCTTAAAAGAACATTTTACTTATATATAAACATTAATTTTAGCATATTTACTGTATAGTTTAATTTTATATTTTATTTTACTATTAATTGATATGTGTAACTATGTATACTACTTATAATATTGTTAGGTTCGTTTATTGCATTGACTTTGGTATTGCCTGTCGAATGATATTCTAGCATATTTCTGTTATGATTTCATCAGGAGATAAGCGGTTTTTGTGATGTATAGATATCCATCGTATCATATTTAGTTCCAAACAGATGTGATTTTACGTTAATTTATTCACATTTCTTAACGCACTTACGCGTATTTTAAATTAATTGCAGATATAAAGGATTTGTTGTAATTAAGTGTATATAATTTGTCTATTTATTTTTATTGCTTATTATTTCTATGGGGATTTACATACCCAATGCGAAAGGGGGAAACCAGCGAGTTCTGGATTAAACAAAATATATTCTCTCCACTTTCTGGTGACCCCAATTCTTATATTGAGGTCATCGTATGTGCAGAACGCAACACTATTAACATACTAAATAACTGAATATCGTTCTGAAATTAAATAAATCTACTTATTTGAGTATTTTACATCTTTAGCTATATAGTTGACTTTCGCACATCGCCTCAGTCATTCATTCACATTATTAATGTGAATGAAAACTTATTTTATAACCTGGATCTAATGTATTATTTTTATTATTATAAGGAGAAATATAGTATTCTATTATTACAATTTAAAGTTACCAGCATTAAGTCTATTAAATGTGGAAATAAAGCCTACAATCCATTTAAGACAACAAAAGGACTTCTACAAGGCTGTGCTACGTCCCCTACTCTGTTTAAAATATTCTTGGAAAAGACACTCAAACCATGGAGAAGAAAGTGCGAAGGAATGGGCATACCAGTAAGAGACGAATACCTATACAGCTTAAGTTTTGCCGACGATCAAGTAGTCATCGCACAAGATGAAGAAGATCTCAGCTTTATGCTCAGAAAACTAGAAGAAGAATATAAAAACAACGGAATGGAAATAAACTTAGAGAAAACCGAATACCTAGCAACAAAAAACAAGGATATGAGAAACGTAGAGATAGACGAGGGAAGACAAATAAATGGAACAGATAAATTCAAGTATTTAGAAACCATAATATCGAACCAGGGAACAACAGAAGAAGATATAAACAACAGACTGAGACAAACAAGAAACTGTATAAGACAACTAAACTCAGTGTTGTGGGATAAGAACATTACGATAAAGACAAAAAAGATAATATATAATACCCTGACAAGAAGTATCCTGACATATGGGTCCGAAAACTGGACAATAAACAAGAGAAATAGAGGTAGAATAAGAGCAGTAGAAATGGAGTTCCTGAGGAGAAGCTGTAGACTTACAAAAAGAGACAGAATTGAAAACGCAGAGATTAAGCGGAGAATGGGAGTGCAATCAGACATAATCGACTATATAGAGGAGAAGAGACTATCCTGGTACGGCCACGTCAGAAGAGCGGACAGAGGACGCTGGATAAACAAAATCACAGAATGGAGCCCGATTGGAAGAAGAAAGAGAGGAAGACCCCGAAGGTCATTCAGAGATGAAATCGACGAGGCTATGGAGAAAAGAACCCTGCGAGATGGAGACTGGAATGACAGGGAAAATTGGAGAAAACGGTTAAGTGAAGGAAGACAGTGAAAACTGTGGAAATCCTTAGTAGTAGTAGTAGTTACCAGCAAGGAAACGTATTTTCTTACTTGCCGCCAATGATCGAATTTAAAATTTCCGAGAATACATGATAAACACGTGATTTCGACTACTTTTGATCAATTACGACGCGTGATTGTCACGCGTGTAGTGTTTTGTAACTGATTTTCCGTGATTATTAGCATATACTCCTCACTCTTCAGTGACCTAAAACACATACCAGTGTGACTCTAATTATTCTACACAAGTCTAGATTCCACTTTAGGGTTTCTAAGACCCCCCATGGTCACTTGAATTCTATGAGCCGTTTCAGTTTAAAATTACTATGTTAATTTCTTTTGCACAACGCAACATTAATTTAACGATAGCGCTTTCTCTTGGTTACCGTTAATTTTACTTGTTGAGTGCAGGACATTTAGTAAATGACCAACAATTAAAATGCTCCATTTAACTGTTGTTTTCTCATGATGACGTGTCCGTTTATTCTGTTTAATAAAAATTGTGCCAATTAGAGCCCTAGACAAAACTTCGCCTAACTACGCATCCAACAAACCAATAAATCAAAGAAAACTTACAGTTTTTTAGATTGAACATGAAACACATCGCATAATGCAGCTGCCGTTGCTAGATAGAAGATACACGACCTTTCAAATATTGCGATGTATTTTACTCAATGTCATGTCCATTTAGGAAAACTTTTATTCTTTGCTGAAGTTCGGACCGAGTCGAACTCGCTGGAATCCATGAATATTTATGACGCTTTCCCAGATAAAAATATCCAACCATATATATTTGTTATTAAATTTATTCCGGTGTAGTTTTAGGAGTTAGGGGTAGAACACGAAATGCTCAAGATGTATTTAGTTGGTTCAGCGTCAAAAATAATAGTTTGTTATTAGGAAATTCATAATAGCTAACCTTAATAAACCTGAAGTCAAAAACTTAGGAGATTTCAAATGTTGCTGTTTTGTTTATTTATACGTTCAACGTTTGTTTATAAAATCAAATAAAAAATAGATATATTTTTATATCTTAAAAATTTATTATCTACACAAAACAACAAAACATGTAGAAAAAATTATTGTTGATTTCGAAATATCATCATTTTTCAAATGCTTCACATATAAAAATTAATGGACTACCTATGCTCTGACGTCCCAAATGAGTGGGGATTTTGAAAACCTTTCTAAAGAAATCTGCTTTACATGTATTTCTCCCATAAGAAGTTGGAAATGTTGATTTTTTAAATAGTTTAAAGAATAACTAAGGATTTTCGCTTCTGAATATCCATTCTGTGCGATTCGTTTTATTTGTTGTTTGTGAATTTGTGAGGTGACAAATAGTGTACACCACAAAGGTGTGGTCACCAAATAGTGACCACACTATTTACATACAAATTTGTACCTACCACGTAGGTACAAGTGCAGATATTTTCTGTCAAAGTCCATATTTTGAGGTTATATTGTGTTAGATTAAAACTTTAATTATTTTTGAAGTTATACTTCTATACGCGCGCTCCACGTTGGAAATTTGTATGGGAGTGAATCTGTGAAATCATTACATATGTAAGATAATGAGTAAGAGAGAGACAGAAGATATATTTTCTCTCTCTTCCTCTCTCGAATATAAAAATGTTCCTTTTGTATATATAATTTAATATTATATAAAGATATATATACATATAATATTATATATATATATATATATATATATATATATATATATATAATAAAATATTTATTAATATTATTATTTATGTAATATGTTTTGTATTATTTATTAAATGTTCATAATTATATTAGTCTTTTGTATTTCAAAATAATAATCTCAATAAATCACTGTATGACCCAGAACTGTCAATTTTGAAATACGTTTGTGTCATGTCCTCGGTAGTATAGTAGTCAGTATCCCCGCCTGTCACGCGGGAGACCGTGGTTCGATTCCCAGTCGGGGAGGACTTTTTTATTAATATTATTACATGTTACATATTTATTATTACATATTAAATTAAACATATATGCGTAAATAGAAAAGTTATGTATATTATTGTCATTTTTAAATACTTATGAATATTGCGTTTTAATTTGTATTGTATTATTATATTGAATTATGTTGCACTGTATTGTAGTGATTTTTTTATTTATATTATTGTCATTTTGAAATACTTATAAATATTGCATTTTAATTTGTATTGTATTATTATATTAATAACAAAATAAACAATGAATTTTACTGTAGAGTATGTGTAAAAAAATTTTTGCATTTAACTACTTTCATATATATATGAAAATAAAAATATACATTTTCATCAAAATATTGATTCAATCCTTCATTTACTATACTCCTATTACTGGTCAAAAGTTGTTTATTAATTGTTTAGTAAGTTGTTGTTAATTATGTGTCTCTTTCTGCTATGTCTTACTTATAGCATTTCATATGTAATGATTGTGCAGATTGACTCCCAAATAAATTTGCAACGGCGAATGCGTGTATAGAAGTGTAACTGCAGTTCCACTGGACTGCCACACCCGTTTTTTTCTTTATTTTAAGTTATTTTGTTGTTGTTTTTATATCAGGTTATTTCAAAATTAATCAATAAATGACTTAATTTATTTACGAAGTTGAAAAATATGTAAATTTATATATTTTATTCTATTTTAGGTGCCAGTAATTTTATCCCATGAAAGTACTAAAAATATTCGTTTTATAAGGACTGGTATTTTTATTATTACATTCATCTTATTATTAATAAAATGGTTTTTTGCTTTGCTCCAAATTGTAAACACTACAGTGAGAAAAAAACATGCAAGTAAATTTTTGTGTTCCTTTCCAAAATTTCAGAGCAGCAGAAGTGAATAAATCTCAAGAGGTAAAAGTAGTTATTAGTTTGTTTTAATATTGCTTATATATTGATTCTTACTGTGTCTGAACGTATAAAGGTCGTTTTGTATGTTGAGAATCGTTATTTAAGTTTTAAAGTGAATATTTATATTATAAATTTACTAAATTTTGGACATTTAAACATAAAGTTGTACTGTATTGGAAACTGCTGTTAACTCTTGCCTACGAGTTAATTATCTGACTATAATTGTTGCATTGAACTGTTTATTTTATTTATCTTTGAACTTTTTGGTGCTCATTAGTGAAACACTAATATATTTCAAATCACCTTTCGCTTTAGGCCAATTTTATAGGCAACCTAGATTGTTAGCTAGATACTGGCCAATAATTACAACGATTATGGATAATCCTAAACCTGTTGCATTTGACTACAAGGGCAACAAAATTAAACAAACTACTTCAAACGTAACAAAATCAGTAATGTTAACGAATGACGGAGAAAGCAATACACCTACAACTTCATACGTTGCTGCAGCGAAAACAAGACCTAAACCTATTTTTCCAAAAAAAGAACAAGCCATTATCATACATTCTTATCCCAATCTTGTGTTTTTGGACTACGTTAAAGAGGTTGGAAACATCGTTAATCCCAGAAATGTTTATTTTGCATCGAAAATATCAAACAACCGAGTGTGTATCTACTTGTCAAGAACCGAGCTTGTAGACCAGCTTATATTAGAGCATTCCACTGTAACTGTATAAGTATAAGAAGACTAATTTCTCCAGCTAAGAAAATATTGATATCAAATGTCTGACCTAATGATGTCATAGAACAGGCACTCAAAGATTTCGGACTTCAAATGGTGTCGTCTATATCATTATTAAAGGTAGGTATCCCAGGAGATGAGTACTTGCATATTATGAGTTTCAGACGTCAAGTCAACGTTACTCCAGCTACTGAGAACTACGAGCTTCAAACGTCACTTTTAATACAGCATGAGAATATCGCATATAGAATATTCTTGTCCACAGATCGTATGGAGTGTTTCCTTTGTGAACAGCGTGGACGTACAGCAAACAAATGTCCTAACACAAATACACAAACAATCTCATTGTCGCAATCAAATAATTTATCATCAACATTGTCAACAACTGCAATAGTTGATATAAATTCTAAGCATCTTCAAGCAACTACATTATTACCATCACCAAGTGTCAAACGACTGCATTCATCAACTAATGACACAAATTCTCTTGAAGACCAGACATCCGACGTTGATATAATGCCCCTCCTGAGCACTCCTCCAGCACTGATAAACCAAAATTAGTTAAGAAGAAACCTAGGGTGTAGTCCACAAACGAAGCTATTCTATCAGATAACACAAAGACAATTATACAAAATCTCTGTAACACAAATCCGAATGACTATTCGTTAACAGCTGATCAGATTATTGCATTCCTCGAGAACTCATTTGGCAATGGCAACCCAATAATGGAAGCTCTGCAAATTACTACAGATATACAGGTCCTGTTGGACGATATGTATAAGATATATCCCTGTTTAACAGAAAGATCTGTTAAGGGTAGAGTTACTAGAACAACGAAAAAATTAAAGAAATATTTGACCATAGATAATAGCAACGCTGAAGTATCACAATCATCAACTGACACGACGATTATCTCTTAGATACATCACAAAAGTACCAAAATCTACCTCTTAATTTCTTAGTTACTCTTCAAATTAATTCAATGGAATTGTAACGAATTCTATCCGAGATATGAAAGAATCCAACAATTGATCGCAGAAACAGAAGCAGATTTTATTTGTTTCCATCTTACTTACATCCAACTAAAGTAATTATTGAAATTGTTTGATATAACGATTATAGGTGTATTTTCTGAATTTAAAAACAAATGCCCATAAGCCAGTTTTTTCTTTAACGGTATTGTTGGTTTATAGTGCTTTTTAAAATTTTCCTACTTACTAGAACTTTTTGACTATAGATAGATTTTCTCACATTACTTTTAATTCATAATCAAATCAAGAAATTGGAGCTTTACTACGAGTTCGTGACTTTTTTATCGGAAAATTAATTTCAGTTAACTTTACATACATTTCTGTAATAAATTGAGCTAATTCTGTTGCTGTTTTGAGAGAAACAACTGAAACCCAATACACGTTATTTAACGACTGTTTTAACATCAGGATGTCATTACTTGTTATAATGTCTTCTGTATGTATTAGCACTATGACTTTTTCAGATATAGAAATCTTTCTAAAGATCTTAAAACATCTTTAAAATGATGACCACACTGTAAAAGTCATTTGCATGAACTTTAAGATAAGTTATAACTAAAATAAACTCATCTTTTATTCTTTGTGGCCCAAAAAGTAACAAACTCACCTCCGCCAAAATCACCCTGGTTGAAACTATTCGTTGTTGATTTACAATTTACTTCACTTATATATAGATATTCTGAAAGTTTAACTGGTTTAGTATTGAAAAAATACGAGTTTAAACTAAAGACACTATTTTTGGAATTTCTCAAAAAATTACATTAATTTTAAAACAACTCAACAACTAAAACAGATACAGAAAAAAGCTAGAATACTAAGAATACTTTAACAGGTTTTACATTTTAGAAAAGTAATCGTCAAATACCAAATATACCGATATAATGTTTATTCTTAACCGTTTTTCATAAAAAAATTTTGTTACAACCATAAAGATCTTACTTCTAGCGATATTAGACAACTGATTTAAAGCAAGATCAACATTTTTATTAATAACTGTCAAGATTAGGAAGCTGAGGGCATCTCAACGAGAAGAAAACATCGCATCTTGCATTCCCTTCAGAACTAAGAAATACAAACTCGTTTAATTTGTACACTAACTAGAACATAATGCGAAATTTATACCCGCATAATGTTTCCCTGGAGAAAAGAATTAGTGCACACAACCCATCGACTGATTTTATTCGAGCTTGCGAGTATGTAGCTGTGTAGCTACTTTAAACCGCAGTGTCAGAGGAAGAAATATATAACGCCGGGACACGTTCAATAAGCTTCCTGAATGGAAGCAATCGTAACACTTATTGTAATTCTGTTTTAAACATCACTGTGGAGGGAGATGTCTAAGTACAGTTGGTGTGAGTTATAGTTGAACGCTTGGAACAGTGGCGGTACTTAACGCATTTTGTTATAAAATAGTAGACAGAAAAATATTCTAAAAAACAAAGTAGATCTTTTTTAAAAGCAAGTAATTATATGGCTATACAAAATTAGATGGAGTTTAGTATTATTAAACATAATTCATGAATTTCTAGTCCGTATATTAAGAGTTCAAGCATCAGGTTATCATTTTGTTTTGTTTTATTCATAGGTTTCTTAATATTTTTGGAATGGGAAAAATTTCCAGAAATTAAAAGCGATTTTGCAGATGACAGATATTTCTACCGTCTTATGATATCAGGTGATCAGATTATTACTTTAACTGGGAAAGGAAAGAAGCTTCAAAAGTATCAACATGCCTATGTTCTTCTGTGAATATGACTGTGTTGATTCTTCGATTATCACATCCAGTTTCCAGAATTTTTCTTCCTTTACTATGACATGTCTTACATCTTTTTGTTTCGCCAATTTTTAGACAAAAGTTATAATATTGAGTGGTTTGGTAGCAGCTTTAAGTTTACATTTAGTAATAAAAGTTGATCAAGAATGCAGTAGATGTGTTCCAAAAGAGCTGTTATTAACTTCTCTGACTCAAAATTAAATATATCTAAATTTATTCGAAGATTACGTACCATTCTACAATCCCAAATTATCTTAAACCAATACTAAGCTGTGCTTAATATTTCAAAATATATATCGAACGATAAATACAATAAGTGAAGTATTCACCCGAAACACATAGCAATTACAGCATCAGTTCTTTTCGAACATCTAGAAGAAGCAAAATCAATTTAAGTTGACAAAAAAAAGTGCGACCTTGCCGAAAAGCCGTCAAAATAATGGTTTTTCTGGAGTAAAACCAGGAAAACCACAGACTACATTGATATGATATATAACACGTAAAATCAGCGTGATCTAGCTTCATTGCATCTCGTATTTACTCATTTTTGACACGTTCTGATTTTTATTTACCACAAATTCGTCTTAAATAATCCAACTCTGTCATCACAAGCAACATCCCAAACCTCCGAACGGAAGTGTAACGCTTTATACAATATAATATTTTTCATCTAAGAAGACCGCTTTGCAATTAACTGCTGGTAACTTTATCACTAGCGGACCAAATAAGCGGCAATATATTTTACACTACCTTTATGAATAACATTTTACTGCTCTGTTGTTTCAATCAGCACTGCTCTGCTTTTTTATAGTAGTGTAGAGAAGCGGTACTTTAAAGCAAAATGAGTAATTTGGACAAGAATAAAATACAGTTGAAACGTAAAGTGTTATCTCCAGAAGAACGGCGTTTAGTTCTAAGTTATTTCAATTTGGAAAAAAATAATATGGGTCCATTGACATCTGTTATGGCAGTTCAGAAACGAACATGCGACGCTTGCGGTATTTCAGAGAGGACATTCCAAAAAATGAAGAACATGAGTGAGAATGAAATAAATAAAGTAAGTAAGAGAAATCGTCGACATCCAAAATTTTTAGATTTGCACCAGTCAATTAAACTTAATTAAAAATATTATATATAATATGTATAAAGCCAAAGAACATGTAACAGTTAGTGCTGTATTACAAAAAATAGAAGACAAGGAACTGTGTGATATTAATTTAACCAGTTTGTGGAGAGTGCTGAAACATTTAGGTTTTCGATATAAAAAGACAAATAATAGACAAGTATTGTGTGAACTCTATAATGTTGTTTCAAAACGGTGGCATTTTTTAAGAAAATTCATGAACAATAAAATGTCTGATAGTCCGAGGCACGTTGTATTTTTAGATGAAACTTGGATTTTCCCTAAAGGAAATATGTCAAAATCATCCTGGCAATATGTTATTCTTCTAGTCGTTCAGGTAATGGTAAACGCTACATTATACTTCATGCTGGAAATGATGAGGGTTTTATTTCTGACGCTAGTTTAATTTTTTCGTCCACAAAGAATACAGGTGATTACCATGGAAATATGGATGCAAATATTTTTGAAGACTGGTTTGAAGAAAATTTGTTAAAAAAATTGGAGCGGCCATCCATAATAGTGTTGGATAATGCATCCTACCACTCAAGAGTAGAAGAGAGATTTCCTTCAAGCAGCTGAACAAAAGAAGAAATAAAGTTGTGGTTGACAAAAAAGAAAATTTATCACAGTGACATATTTTTAAAAGTCAATTTATTTCAAAGCTTTGGAGAGCACAAAATTCAAAAGAAATTTGTTACTGACCAAATGACTCTTAAATATGGCCATGAAGTTCTTCGACTTCCGCCCTACCATTGCCACTATAATACAATTGAGTTAGTTTGGGGTATAGCCAAAAATTTTTATGATGAACATGCATCCAAAACAACAAATGACGCTAGCGTTCTTAGTTTGCGGAAAGAATCGCTAGAACACATAAAAGCAGAACAAAGGCAAAACTGTATTATACATACGGAAGACATAATCGTTCAATCTTTTAAAACCGAGCGAGTTATAGATAAGGTCGGGCCTCTAATTATTCGGATAGACAATTCAGATAGTGACGACTCTGATAGTGAAATATCAGACAGTGAATAGGACAAATCGTTTGCTAAAAAGAAGTAACAAAAAAGTGTTTCGGGAATTCAATTCGGACTTTGTGGTGTGTTTTAGTTAAACTATAAAGTATCTTTGGTCTAATTACTGGACTGCATACTCTCAATAGCTTTGGTATTAATTACTGAACTACATTGCTTAAACCTTTTGTTTTGCTGAAAACTCTGAAGTGGTTTAGATTCCGTCCCACTTCTTTTAACCCGTCCTGTATATACATATTACATGTATTCATTTTATTTGCCTTTGATACAGTAAAATTCAATATTATTACTAAACATAAAATACAGGAAATTAAATATTTTTACTTTTCAAGCGATCGGAATTAAATATTAACCCCCCACTGTTTGAGGCCCACTGATCATATCTTAATTCATATCGGCCGTCATAGGGTAAAAGGAGTATACTTCTACCGAATGCCTTTTTGCTTTTTTTAATACTGTTTAACGCTCGTGTCATTGCTTTATTATAAGTTATTTTCTGAGTTTGTCATCATCTTTCCCTTTTTTATTTGAAATTACCCCCAAATAATTTTAGGTGTTTGATTTTTTCGATTTCTACATCAAAATGTGTATTCATCAGAATAATTCAGGATCATCGCTTTATATTCTTCTTTTATATTCCTTATCATACAGCTGAGATCGTCTTTATTTAAAGCAGTCGCTATTTGGTCAACAGCAGGATAAAGAGTGTAAAAAGCTTCTGTTCTTCCACCGTTATTTCCATGTTGTCGAGATAGATTTTAAAAATAAGGGGGGATAAACTACATCCTTATTTCTAACCTTTAGTTGTTTTATTATTGTGTATTGTATCAATATTAGACCATCACGTGTTGGTATAGTAGACTCGGAATTTGGCTAGATAATTTAACCCTCCGGTAGTGGCGTGACTAAGAATGACATATTTAGTGGCGTGAGGGACAAATATCACCCATTTTCTATTTGCTATTTTTTTGGACTTTTATGTATCAAGATAAAACTAAAAAATTATTACAACAAAACTTTATTTTCAAGTAAACGATAATACATTCACATAACCTCATTTTGATGGCAGTTTATACAGATTTCTTTTAAATGGTCACCAAAAACCCATTTTCCAGATTTGGAACAGGAATTTTCCGGTGGTTTTATTCTGAACCACTCCACATACATAACATCTTCCTTGGGATCCGGTTTTAGCTTCGACTGGCTGCTCATCTTCCTCAATACTAAACTGCAGTTTTGCACATTGTCGTAGCTGCCTTAAAATGTTTGGATTTTAAGACCTTTGTTCTATTTGACTCCCAACTCAGGTTTTGCAAGAACCGTATACGTGATATCTTCTCGTTTATATAATAGTGATATTTATAAATGCAAAGACCATTTATTGCAGTAATGTTTACCAGATTGTAGAACAGTACTATCGGCCAACCTATAGCGTTGCGCGCAACATTATTCTGTTGGCAAAACTGGTCAACCAGGTCGACGCCAACTTTGGTCATATTATCAAAAGTCATAACTTCCAGGTTTATTTTTTTTTTCTAGTAGACTTATCTATATCAACGGTAGAATATAATGTAGATAAAACTAGTACATCCTTGTTCTTGTTCGAACAATAGGACACCAAAATGCAGCATTCGTGAAAGAAGAATATGGAGGAGTGCTCTACTCTATTTCGTATTGGAAGGAATAACTTTGGTATTTCCAGTTAATTTTTTCTCATCGTTCCAACCTCCCATCGTTCCAAAAAGTTAGTTCTTTTTCTGTAAAAAGCCTTTTTGCCAAAGGAATACTGATGAACCAGTTATCGCCTGTCATATTTCGATTAGATCCAGATACTGTTTTAATTAAACGCAACACAACTTCTTCTCCCGAATTGCTTACTTGGTAAATTCCTTCTGGCTGCCCACCTACATAGAATTTTAAATTTAACGTGTAAGCTGTCTGAGTGTCAGTTAAAGCAAATACTTTCAGGCCATATTTAGCCGGCTTAATCGGTATGTACTGCTTAAAGCTGCATCTACCTCTAAATGCTAGAAGTTGTTCGTCGATTGTGAGGTACTCACTTGGTTAAAAATAAGCCTGAAAATTGTTTGAAAGTAATTCCAGCACATCTCTTATTGGTACCAATATGTCAATGGCTTTTCACTTATCTCTATAAAGAACATTGTCAAACCGTAAGCATCATATCAAGAAGCAAAATCTGGATTCACCCATAGATAAATAGGAAGATTTCAGACCATTTCCCTTTGAATTATCCCAGAAACTGTGTAAGTTTTTCCTGGATGATCGCAAAGAACCTATGAGGAACAATAAACCAATAAATGCTCGAATTTTTATTGAATCTGTATGTTGTGCATTTCGATCTCGTTAAAAATTGTTACGAATTCTATCGATATAAATATTAGTGCAATGAACGATTGTGTGCACTATCTCATCGAAAAATGTACTCCAGATCTCAATTTCAGTCTTTTTTTCTCGAGCCATAATTTTTGGTTCTGGAAAATGGCATTTTATTAGGTTATGTGCACGAGTTTGTACTTTTTTTACAGGGCTTTTTTTCCTCCATTTTTTCCATCTTTTCCCATGTAATTCTTTTTCGCTCGATTGTCAATTTCTTTATTTTTACTTCCACTAGTATCGCTTCTGTCAGTTTCATCTGCTTCTTATTCGGAAGCTGTATTATGTTCACTTTCAGTCACGTGGTTTCCTACTTCAAAATCACTTTCGTCGTCAGTATTGGGTCCATCCTCGTTATCACTTAACTTCTCGAACCATTTTAACCAAACGTCAGGATCCTTGATTCTTTCAGCTTTACGCTTTTTTGAATTCTCCATTTTGTTCTCCAAAAAGTAAGAACCGGTAAAAATCACAGGTTAATATTATTATTAATCAGGATTCGTAAGTTCTAAAATCAATTTGTGCTAAAAAATTAGTATAATTGGTAGACCAAAATCGAAAACTTACTTTGACAAACTTAAGAACACGGTTAGTGGCGTGGGGGACAGTCATCAACCACTAAAAGACTTATGGAAATGCTTGGTAACTAAACGCGTGTTACTGTGCACAACCACGTTATACATTCACTCACACACTACTTGGATGGTACTGAAGTCTAGATCTTCTTCTTCTTAGAGTGCCATATCCCTACGGAACGTCGGCGACTACCATGCTTATAATATTTTTATACTGATCTCGGTCTTGCGCTACGTGTAGCAATTGGTCCGCTGTCAAACCTTTCCACTGCCGCAAATTCCTCAACCAAGAGAGTTTCTATACGCATTAAGTGAAAATTAATACTTAACTGAAGCATTTTCCTTATAACTTTCACACATTTGTTCTGGCTAATTGGCTTAGTTCCAGTGCCATAAAACAAAACACACCCACACACACACACACAAGAGAGTTTCTTCCGTCCTATCCATTTCTTTCCTTCGATTTTACCGTTGAGAATTACCGAAGGAACTCATATCTTGGTCCTCTAATTAAATGTCCAATATATTCTAGTTTACGCCTCTTAATAATATTTAATAGAGTTCGTTGATGTCCCATTCTTCGAAGAACTTCTTCGTTTCTGGTTCTGCTAGTCCATGGAATTTTTAGTATCCTTCGATACAACCACATCTCAAATGCCTCGATTTTATTCATGATATCGGCGTTTAAAGTCCAAGTTTCACATCCATACAAAAGTACAGACCACACGTAACATCTTGTAAACTTTTCACGGATTTTCAAATTTAATGAGTTATTGGATAATAAAGGCTTGAATTTTTGAAATGAGTTTCTTGCCTGTTCAATTCTACATCGAATTTCGAAGGATGGATCTAGATTTTGGGTAATCCAACATCCAAGGTATTTGAATCTCTGAACTCTCTGCAGCGGTTGTTGGTTTAATATCTAGTCTAGATAGCGCTTTCCAATTTAAATCTGAGAGTGGAAATAATGGAGTGGGTAGTATGTCACCCACGCCACTAACAGAGGTTTAAACCGAAAACAACAAAATTTAGTTTGGCAACATTGTTTGAAGAATAAAGATTCTCGGATATCAACATAACAACAGGCTTTAAAATTTTAAATTACATAAATTATTTTCTTACAATGTTGCTCCAATTAAAATAAAAACGTTATGATTTTTTTTGTTTTTGGGAAATTTTGGGAGAATAATTTTTTCAAACCAAGACTCAAAAATACCACTGTCCATATCATCGTTGTAGTCCAATGACGCAATTTTTTTGGCAGATATCAATAGTGCATTGTTCATCCATTTTCTCCACCGAAGTGTAAAATGATAATTCTTTTACCTTTATTGGATGGTAATTCAAACTGAATATTTTTTATTTTTTTTTAACAGTGTGATGCTTATTATAATATGTTTCATTCAAAGATACCATATTTCGGTTCATTTTTCTATACTCCATTATATTTCGACTATACTCGTTTTGGAAAGAAATTATTCTGCTGCTTTTCATGAGTGTTTGAGGTTTATCTATAGTTCGATACTTAAAATTATTAGCTTTAAGAAAAAACGCGAAGTGATTTGGTTGAACAAGAAACGATGTCTTTTCGTATTAGTTCCTGTCCATGAGTTTTAATCGCGAAAAAGATGTTGTCTGCGTACATTTTGTATATTGTTATACTTATAGATTGAATCAAGTGGCAATCTATTTTTCGGAACTTGTCACTATATTTTCTCTTTTTTCTTGTTGTTTCTTGTTCGAGATTTCCCTCCTATAATGGCATACACGGTTGATGTTGGCACTTCTGTTAAATAAACAGTTTCTGTAATAGCTTCTAATTTAGTAAGTTAGGAGCACAGTCCTTCATACACATTTTTCACTATACCTTTGGCATCGTTAGAGAGATATTTAATATTTTGCTTCCGTTCCACATAGTCACCCTGTAAATCTTCTAATTGATAAGAATTGTGTTCTATTAGTTCTTCAACCTCATGCTCGGAGTTATTGTTCTTCCAAGGACGTCACAATAACAAAATTTCTAGTTGCAGTGATATAGTTATAGTATAAAAACGTTGTATATTTATGACTCACAAACTTTCCAATTCGGATAAATTGATTAGCACACTAAACCCGTAAAAGTTATTGTGAGTGTAAGTCTGGACTTTTAAGCAGAAAACACACCTAAGCGATCACGACGCGATGGCGATCACGATGGCGACCGCGATTCGACTCGACATCGCTATTATCGGTAATATGAGTCAGAGATTAAAAGCTTAAATAACGTCTGTACATTCTGACAATATTCCATTTGTATCAAAGCAGATAAATTTACGATTAACTTTGTTGTGCCAAAAATGCGTTTAAAATCTTTATATAATGCTATGAATTATGCATACTTGACCTATGTTTATAAGCCTCTTGTCATTGTTTTTAACTATTTTTGCGCCATATATTGGAATATTTTACTTTACTTTTGCACTTTTTTTTGTTCTTCAGCTATATTACGAATAGTACGTTCATTGATAAAAAAAAATCATTTTCATAAAAAATAAAAAAGGTAAGCCCTTGTCTGGATTAAACTTTTACTGGAATAAATTAAATCTTTCACTGAGCTAACCTAATGAAGCACGTACTGTACTGTCTTATATAAAACGCCAGCTTCCTGCGCCGCGCCTCCGGCACTGGCACATAATTGTAACAGGGAACAGGACCACCAAATTCAATTTAGCGTCACTAATTTCTTCAGAAGAACTGAATTTATATCAAAATGTAGGTTTCGTGTTCGTGTAGCATAGGAAACACAGCATCTACTTGAACTATATCTGATCATTGTAAATTAAATCTGTCACAGTCTTAGGCATCGCCTAATTTATGATTGTTATCAGGAACGGCGCTCCTGTGACTTTCAGCAGGAATTTTACGTTTAATCTGAAAAGTGTAAGGAGAATTTAATGATTCTTGATTCTTGTTTAGAATCGATAAATCCATACAATCTGTTTAAATGATCTAAGAGACTTTAAAAGCAAAAATACTTTATAAAGATAACATCACGAGTTTCTAAAGTTTTTGTTTAAAAAATTAGAACTGGTGCTTATTGGAAAGTATCCCACCGGTTTGAGATTAAACGTCATTTTTATGAGGCTGGTATATTAATTAGGTAAAATTTTGTTGTATAGTCTACATACATATTATATAGTTTTATTTCGTATTCATAAGCTTTTTCCTGAATCGTTTTTTGTATGAATATATTGTCTGTAGTGTCTCTATTTGATGTGAATCCATTTTAATAATCACCGATTTTATTCTCGGAGTATTCTAACAATCTATTAAGATAATACCAGAAAGAATTTTGTATACTACATTTAGCAATGTCATTATTTTAAATATACCATTGTTTTAACAAAATTAGGTAATTTCTTATTTCAATTTAATATTATCGTATTATCAACCAGCAATCGCTTAAATATTTGTACTATAAAAATCTTATGTAGTACTTACCCATATGATATAAAACCAGTGGCTCCGTTTCACCCTTGATATCACTCAGTTTTTGGAAAGCGGCGTTGATTGGAGCGAAAATCGTACAAGGTTTATTTCCCAATGTAAAGTTGGCAGATTTCGATGGTTCCATGTAAGAATAAAACTGGAAAGAAAAAAAAAATTAGCCAAAATATAAACAAAAGTGGATTGCTTTGGTCCAATGAATTATGCAAAGAGATGGAGGATGATTTTTTACAGGTTTTTATAAATATGTATAAAAAGATTTAGATTCAGATTCTTTCTTTCTTTCTTTCTCCCCTTCCTTTTACCCTAACAGGGTGTCGGATTTGGGCTAGCTATTTTAATTTCCATTTACCCACCTCTTCCATTCTTTCCTGTTTCCTGCCATTATTTTCAATTCCTCGAGTGATTTTTGTTTAAGTTTCCCCGCCTCTACTACTTGCTGTATCCATTTTTTTCTTGGTCTGCCTCTTTTTCTTTTTCCGATGTTTTTTGCTTCATAAATTTTTCTTGTTATTCTATTGGATTGCATCCTCATCAGATGCCCATACCAGTTCATTTGTCTCTTTGCTATTTTGTTCATTA
The DNA here is from genome assembly GCF_040954645.1 of Diabrotica undecimpunctata. NCBI lineage: Eukaryota > Metazoa > Arthropoda > Insecta > Coleoptera > Chrysomelidae > Diabrotica > Diabrotica undecimpunctata. Next base: position 38,167,108 of record NC_092810.1, read on the forward strand.
TCGGTTCCTGGTAGGCCATTCTCCTAATAGTCTCGTTGCTTAATCTATCCCATTTTGTCTTTCCAACTATCCTTCTTAGATGTCTCATCTCCATTGCGTTTATCCTGCTCTTATGTTTTTCCAGAATTGTCCAGTTTTCACTTGCATAGAGCACAGTCGGTATCACTATTGTGTTATATATTTTTATTCTTGTTTCTCGTGCAAGTTCTCTTTTTCCCATTATTGGGGCTAACGCATAATATAACTTGTTTGATTTCTTTGCTCTATTTGTTATTTCCCAGTCTATTTTTCCATCATTAGTTATTATACTTCCCAGGTATTCGTAAGTTGTTACTATTTCCAATTCTGAGTTTTTACATTTTATCTTTATTTGATTATCTTCCTTATCTCCTTTGCCGCTGATTATCATTATCTTACTTTTTTCCTCGTTTATCTCCATTTTAAGTTCTTCTATTTGTTCTACCCATATATCCATTAGTTTCTGCATTTTATTCTCGGAATCTGCTATTAGTACTATGTCGTCTGCATACATTAAGGACTCTATTGTTACCGGTTGTAATCTGCGGTAACCTATTATTGTCTGTAGTTGATTAGTTCTGACTCTAGTGTTTCTTATCAATTCGTTCATTACTATTATGAATAGCAAAGGGCTGAGACTATCTCCTTGTTTAATACCTCTCTTCCAATTAAATGCTTCCGATCTTTCCCCTGTTATTTGTACCCTTCCTTTTACCTCTTTGTAAGTACTTTCTATAATTTTTATCAATGCATTAGGTACGTTAATTTTCCTCAAGCATTTCCCTATAATATGTCTTTCTATCGTGTCAAATGCTGCTCTTAGGTCTATGAATGCTAATACTAGTTTTTTCCCCGTATCTATGCTTCTTTCTATTAGGTTTCTAATGATATATATGTTGTCATTTGTCTGTCTTCCCGGTCTAAATGCCATTTGTTCTTCTCCCAATACCATTTCTACTTCTTGTCTCAGTCTCTTCTCTATTATTTTCGTATATATTTTAAAGCACACCGATGACAGACATATTGCCCTATAGTTGTCGCAGTTTACATGTTCTCCTTTTTTGTATATTGGCACGATGATATTGCTCTGCCAGTCTTTAGGGATTGTTTGTTTTTCCCACGCCTCTTTATATATTTTCCATAGCCAGTTTATTCCTTCTTCTCCCATGTATTTTACCATTTCCGGTTCAATTTCATCATCTCCACCTGCCTTGCCTATTTTTATATTTGATAATCCTTCTATTACTTCTTCTCTACTTATTTGCTCTGGCTCTGTGTTTTCGTCGCCTTCATTGATTATATTGTCTTCCTTTATCACTTCGGTATCAAATTTTTTCTCATAATATTCTTTCCATACCCTAGCTATTTGTTCTGGGCTTATTTGTATTTGGTTTGAAGTATCTCTTACTGCGTTTATTTCCTTTCGTTTTCCCTGCCTTATGTGTCGTATTGTCGTCCAAAAGTTTCTATTATTTGTTATATATTCTTCCTGAAGTTCTTCTCCAAATTCTTTCCATGTTTTTGTTTTTGCTTGTGTGACTGTCTTTTTTGCCAATCGTCTCTGCCTATAGTATTTTTCTTTATCTTCTTCTAATCCCGTTTCGAGGTATTTTTTCCATGCTATTTTCTTCTTTTTTATTTCTGTCTTCACTTTTTTATTCCACCACCTTGTCCTTTTTAACTGTTTATTATATTTTTTGATTCCACACACTTCAGTTGCTGTTGTCTTTAATACTTCACTGTATGTATTCCATCTTTCTTCCATTGTCCATGTTTCTTTTTGGCGCTCTATTTGTCTCAGTCTTTTGTTAGTTTCCTCCGTGTAAAATTCTCGCACACTTTTTATCTTTAGTTTGTTTACATTTACTTTCTTGTACTCTTTTCTTTCCACTTCCTCCATTTTTTCATCCTCCAGTTTTGCAGTGACCATCCTGTGTTGTGTAGACAGTTCGGGTTCCTTTTCCGTTAAGATGTTTTTTATATTTTGTTCTAGGTTTCTCGTATAGACTATATAGTCGATTAAGCTTTTCGCATTTCTCTCTTCAGCCACAAATGTATATTTGTCGTTAATGGTTTGTTCACCGAATGTGTTTCCTATTATCAGGTCATTGGTTTGGCAGAATTCTAGCATTTTAATTCCATTTCTATTTAATGTTTCTTCCCCATATTTTCCAATGCATCCTAATCCCCTGTTCGTTGTAGAATTCTATCATTATCTCTTCTTCATTACCTTCTGTTGGTCCGTATATTTGTATTATTCCTATCTTGTCTTTTAGTTCTATTTGGGCTGTGATTATTCTAGATGATACTGCTTCGTAGTTTGTTATTCTTGATTCTATTCTTTTATTAACTATTATACCGACTCCTTCTTTTGCTCTGTGACCCTGTGGTACTCCGGAATAATATAGACTATATTTCTCATTGATATTGATGTGTCCTTTCCCTATCTTTTTTGTCTCGCTTATTCCCATTATTTGTACGTTCATTTTTTCCATTTCTTCCGTAGCTTCTATTTCCTTGCCGGTCAGAGATGTCACATTCCATGTCGCTATTCCTATATGATTTGTCTTGTTAAGATGTATTTCCTTATTTCTGTATTCTTCTTCTCCATTATTGGTGTTAACGTTGATTTCATGCTCCCTGGTTTTTGTATTAACATTATATCCGTTATTTATTTTATTACCGTTTTTATTTTTAATGCTAATATTGAATGTTTCCCTACCTTCATTACTAATGCTATGCCCATTTTTGATATTCCCCCTAACTATAATATTATCACTACTGTTAGTAAGCCTAATACCCATATTCCTATCACAAGTCATATTTCTAATGGTATACTTATCATTTACATTTCTAATCCTATTCCTATTACTACTTAAAACTAAACATTTATCATCATTGTCCGGTTTATTTTGTAATTCTTTTTTCTCTATTCGTTGCTTGACCTCTCCTTGGTTCTTTTTATGTTGCTCTGGTAGTTTTTTGAACTCTCTATTTCCACTACTTTTTCTTCTTTATAGCACCATCTCCATTCTTTGCCATCTACTGTGTGATTTTATTGTATCCTATTTTGACCATTTTTCCATTTTCCCTCATTTCTCTTGCTTTATCGCTTAAAGCTTTCATTTTCTCTCTCTCTCCTTTTGTGAGATCCTCTGTAATCCATATTTTTTTGGTCTTCACATTCTTAAGTTTGTATTTGTTTCTTAAGATTGTTGTTTTTTCTTCTTCGCTTTCTAGTTCAATTAAGCATGTTTTTGTGCCTATTTTTTGTGCTCTTTTAATATTAGTTTTGACTTCAAGATGATTTTCTAACATAGTAGTCATTCCTTCTTTCAATGTTTTTGGGTCTTCAGAGTCTATTATTGCTCCACTAATGATTATATTCTTCTTTCTTTTTTCTTTGTCTAATCTTTCCAATGAGTGTTTTAGATCATTTAATTCTTCCGTTATCTTTTTGTTATCGGTTTTGGTTAGTTCGTTTTCTCTTTTCAATTCTTCTTTCTCTTTTGTCCATTCTTCTTTCGCCCTTTCTATTTCCAGCTTTATGATTTTTATTTCTTCATTATTTAGTTTTATCTCTTCTTTAACTTCATTTATATATCTTCTGATCTCCTTATTTTCTTCCTTCATTTCTGTTTTCAGCTCTTTTATCTCCGTTTTAATCTCCTTACTTATTTCTTCTAGTAGTTTCTTTAGTTCTTCCATTTCGCGATTTTTTATGTTATCCTTAATGCAGCGGAGGTGTTCTTAATGCAGCTTTGCTTCTTTTGAAGGCTTCCTCCTCGTCGGATGAGTTATCGTGTTCTGGTTTGTTTCTTTTGCTGTTCATTCGATTTTGTTACCTTCTATATTAATATATATTTTCTATATTAATATACACCAATATAGTATTTTCCTATATTAATTAAACTTTTTTATTACAATAACAATTAATATTTATTATTTTAATTTAATTTAATTCTAATCTTAACTTTGAACTAATTTATTCTAAGGCCGGATCTGGATTTTTATAATAAACTTCAGCTACTAAACTAGTATAGATTCAGATTCAGAAATGTTTTATTGCTTTAAACTACAGTAATTGCTTAAAGTAATAGCTTTCCTAACAAAACAAACATTTATTCCCCCATGACCATTGGTAGTCTGGGGAGTTGACTAGAATATTAAACAACATTTTTTTTTGTTAAAAATAAGAATAAAATTAACAATTATTAACCAAAAATATCATTCTAACGATATCAATAATATAAATATATCCTGAAGCGATCGTTTAAATAAGATAATTGTAGTATTCCATTCCTGGAATGTGATTACTCTAGACACAAGAACAGAGACACCAGACATGACAGAGAACAGAACTCCAGAGTATTAAGTATTAATCGATTTAATAAAACGGAAAAGGTCCCTCATTAATTGATAAATATAAATTATGTTTCAAAAATTAGACTAAATTTCAAATAGTAGCATGTCATGAGAATAATAGTTATCCGCGTATTTAACTAGTTCCCTCCAGCTCAAACCTCTTATAAATTTCAACAATTATTCACTTTCCAATCTATTTTATCCAAACCAGTTCATTCTGTATTTACGTAGTACCGAGGTTTGTCCCATAAAATGCAGAATATTTTTTATCTACTTCTTCTTACACAAACCACACATTTTCCTATTATTAGCCCTACCAGGTCTATCATTGAGATACAATATACCACATCTAATCTTCAATATCAACCTTATATCATTAAAATATACTTCATCAATGATATAACCCATGCCAACAACGAGACCAATTAAGTCTATAATATAGACTTAATTGGTCTGCAATCATTATATTATAATGATTGCAGAAATTTGATTCAGTTGCTGTTTCCAATGTTCCTTTCATTGTCACACGTTAAGCTTATCCACCCAAAAATTTCTATCTTAGCACTCTGTGTTAAATTCTACTTTCCATCTCTCTTCCAAGTTTTCCCAATCTCTTCTCCAACCACAGATAGCTTTTATCATTTCCTGAAGAAGAAATTTTGACAGACGTCCTTCCTCATACTCTAGCAATCTCTTGACATAATTTTTATGTAACTTCATCGTAAATAGATACACATTTTCTACGTTAGTTTCTGAATCCAACATGTAGTTTAGACTGTAATTCGGAATATTTAACATTTTTTTATAAAAAACCTTCTTACCTCCACAACTTTAAATTCCCCGAGTCATCAAGCTTGAGCTCCATAAGTTAGAATAGATCGAACTACCCCTTCATATATGCGCATTCTAGATGATAATGGAAGATTCCCCTTAGCTGAAACCGGTCGCCAAGCTAGATATGTATGTATGTAGATATACGTCTGCATTACTTACCACATACAGAAAAAAACCAGTCAGTCTCTACCAAAACGAAACATTCCGTATTGTTCTGAAGCTATTTTCTTGTGGCATGTTAAAGTAATTACTATTTAAATGGGAATAAGCCACAATTAAAGATTAAAGTACGTTTATTGACGTTTTAATTTCCACTTCGGAAATCGTTCTCAAAATTGTAACGTCAATAAATGTACGTCAACCTTTAATTGCGGCTTATTCCCATTTAAATAGTGAAAAACTCCGTGGTTCTAGAGAGAGGAAAGAAAAATGCAACGAAAAGAAAAAGTCTCTACCTGAAGTACATGTCAAACAAGACACAATAGCCTAAGAACCCCCTCATTATCACTACGTTCATCATGAAACTCACATTTTTACATACATTAATCAAACATACATTAATCAAACTCACATTTTTACATACGTTCATTTATTTTTTAAATAAAATACGATGCTTATGAAGTATATGCATGTTTTTTTATATCAAATTAAAACTTTTTTCTTAATATTATAATGATATAAGTTTGCCTGAAAAAAATGGTCGAAAATTAGGGCTTCCAGTAGTTAAAACCGCGAGGCACCAAAGATAAAAAAGACAGCTAGAGCGTAATGCTACTGGTTTGAAGTGTCAGTCGTGCGACTTTTTAAAGCATGCATGGATAGATATTAATAAAAATATACATACTGTCACTTGTCAAACCAGTGTCGTCGCGCCAACTCTATTTTACTTTATCCTTGTTTCGTGGTTACTAATGTTATGTTTGTTGTGTAAATATATTTGTATTGTAGATATTAAATTAATTTACTATAATATGTAATAAGCTATTTGACTGTATGATTTCTGCCTTTTTAATAAAATTCATTATCTATACGAGCCCCTTCTTGCCATAGCAGTTGGCCTACCTATGGAATTTGCAGTTTAAGTCGACTACCATAACCAAATTATACTCTACATGTTTTTATAAGTTCCCATATTAATTAATGTGACATTTTTATTAATGTTTATTAAAAACATTACTCTTATGGTTGTTTATTAATTTTCAACATTAAAAAAAAGTTCACCAAATTCTGGTTATACATTCACTTATGTCAACATATGTTGATTTTTTTTATAATTACGTTAAATTCAGAGGTAGCTACGGAAAAATGACATCAAAACAATAATATTGTCAGTTAATGACAAATGTATTTTGTAGTATTGTAAAGCTTTGTGCCATTTGTGGATTGTACCATGGGTCGAGATAAAGTTATCGATGAGAAAATTTGTTCAATCATTATTAGATGTTCTAATTCTAGCAAATCCAATTCTGAAATCGCGAATATTGCAACTGACATGCTATAGTGTAAGAAATATAGTCAGAAGATACAAAAGTACAGGTTCGGTCGCCACAAACCTAGAAGTGTACGAAAAAGTAAAATAACCAAAGCAGATCGAAGAGCATTAAGACGCATTATAGTGAAATATCAACGAACAAATTATATGGAGTTAAGCGTTTTATGGAGTGACGTTATTGGAAGACACGTTTCTAGATCAACATGTCACCGAGAGGTCCACAAATTAGGATTTTTTACTAAGTTTTATAGTTGAAAAAATTAGTACGAATTGTTTTTAATAAATTTCATTTTATTTTATTTTAGGCTAAGGTAAAGTCACTTTTTACATTACGACAAAGGAAAAAAAGGCTAAGATGGCCAAAAGAGCATAAACATTGGACCCCGTCGCAATGGGAAAGTTACGTATTATCGATGGGATTGTAAACACGGACAAATATTTAAACATTTTAGAAGAATCTCTTTTATCGATTATGGATCACCGTTTAACATCAGCAGAAGATTTTGTCTTCAAACAGGACGGCGCAGGTTGTCATACCACAAAAAAAGAGTTTAAAATGGATTGAAGACCATGGCATACCACTTCTGGAATTGGTTTCTAACAGTACCGACTTGTCCCCTATAGAGACTTTGTGGCTCGAAATGAAAAAAAAAAACTTTGAGAAAACATCCTGTCAGGTCCGTCAACGAATTAAAGAAAATATACAAGAAATATGGAATTCTCTTACATTAGAATTTTGTCAGAACTTCGTAAAAATTGAGTCGAAGAATTGTGGATGTTATTAAAAATAAAGGGGAGGTAACAAAGTGGTAAACTTTCCCATTTTTTTTGTTAATATTACATATTCTATGTGTTTTTTTAAATTTATTATTACACTAATTATATCAATAGTTTTCGTTAGGCACAAATGGCACAAAGCAAGGATGTTGTCTGTCCCCATTTTATTTAAAATATACTTCGAAAGTGCTTTAAAAAGATGAAAACAAAAATGCAGGACAATGGATATTGTTACGATAAATTCTGACCCTAAACTGTAAATATTATGACTAATTCTTTTTAGTTGTAGTTATTCGAGAGTGCGGCGAACTCTCATCGAAGACCCCAGACTTTTATCCTTCTTGGAAGTTTCGAGTCGTGGAGATGACTCATCATAGGCCTTTCGCCAAAATAGCAGTCTATTCGATGGGTTTCGAGAAACAGCTGTTTTCATATATAATAACGGATTATTGAAGGAGTTAGTTAATATCTGACCACCCGCGCCCGCGATTTTAATTGTGGCGTTCGTATAAAATAAATTATGTATTATTAGTGGTTAAATAAACTGATATAAATTATCGTGCTTTTTAATAAATTAAAATAAGAACCTTTTAATAAAGAATTAATAAATAAAATAGAATAAGTTATAAATTAAATAAAGACATAACAATTAATAAATTCACAACAATATACCGCTCACCAACTACTACTATAATATATACGCTTAACTTTGCAGACGATTAAGTAATAATGGCTCAAGATTTTGACGATTTAAACTATGTATATGGAACCAAAATTTATTGAAGAGTATCATAAATGGGGTCTAGAGGTAACTAAAAAGAAAACCGATTACCTGTGCATTGGTGGAGAACAAAAAGATCTCATATTAGACGATAATACCACAATAAAGCACTGCTGTGACTACAAATATCTAGGTATCACTATTTCACAAGATGGAACATTAGACAATGTCATAAGAGAGAGAAATACGTCAGGGAGATAAGCCGTCACAATGTTAAACAGCATTTTATAGGACCAGTCCATCAGCAAAGAAAATAAAAAGAGGATATATGAGAGTATAGTTAAAAGTATCATTTTATACAGTTGTGAGGTATGGCCACTGAAAGAAAGAACAGTAACAACGCTGAAAGCGACGGAAATGGATTTTTAGAGAAGAACAGCAGGGAGATCTAGAGGAGAAAGGATTACCAACGAACGCATTAGAGAAATAATGGGAATCAAACGAACAATGACCTAACAAGATGACCTAACAACAAAACAACTAATCTGGTTCGAACACATACAAAGAATGGATAAACAACGAATACCAAAAGAAATATTAAAATGACAGCCAGAAGGAAAGAGAAAACGAGGTAGACCGAGAAAAAGTTGGAGCGAAGGAATAAATAAAGAACTGAGAGAGATTGCCATAGAAGAAGACCTATGGAACAACCGGACTAAGTGGCGATTGGAAGTCGGAAAACGGCGGAGAACGTTATAAACCGAAACGTAGTAGTGTAGTATAATTAGAAAATTCAAAAATGTTGTTCGATTCTTTAAAACTTCTAAAATTTACGCTGCGCTTTTATTTTGGTTCTCTAAAATTTAATTTTCTTATCAATCTAATGTTATGCTAACTGATATGGGAAGGGACTCGTGTAGCTTTATCTACAATTTTTGTTTGTCTATAAGACAGATAATAGAAAATACTATACTAAAATACTATAATATGACGGTTTACTACTACCCAAATCCAAATATTCTTGTATTTCGATTATTATCATTCTGTTTAAAATTTTCTTACCTTTTTACTAAAACATTACTTGAAGCGAGAGAAAAAGATCTCTATGTGTCGTAATATAAGTAATATTTTTTATATATAATATTTGCCTTGATTCTTATAGGAATTTAAAAATATACTTTTCAAAGCGACTATAATTTCCAAGTTTCTGGAAATCTCGCAGTATAGATCCAAATGGTATTTTCAGTGGGATTTACCTTAGCCAAGAGTGGAAATAGCTTGTCACATTCAAACGGATTTACTCAAAACGACGCTCAAGAACCTCCGCTTTATATCCCAAGGTCTTTGGATGAATTGGAATTATTTTCAGCTTTGACGTTGAAAATTCTACGAAAGGTTATGACGCAAGTCTTCCGTATACTATGTGTTTATATAAAGATATTTTTAGAGGGTTAGTGTTTGGATTGGGAACTTTAAAAGGTCTATTGTGAAGTCATGTAAATTGCTACTTTGCTACTAAATATATAAATTTACAGTAACAGGAACATATTTGTATTATATTTTGGTATATTATATCGCTGCCTTGAAAGAAAACCGTTATATCTCAAAAAAATTAAAAACTAGACTATGTCAGTGAACAGGTCTTAAATATTGTAACGTTATAAACGTCTCATCTTTATTAATTTATATTTAAATAATTATTTTATTTTAATTTCTTTATTGTTATTAATTTCTTAATATTTAATTTCTATTTTATTATTTTTTCTTCAAAAAATAGTTAGCACCTTCTGTCTTTCTGTCAGGTAGACTAAATATTCTGTTCTATGTTGACAAAACAGCTAATTCCATTATAGACATATGCTCTATATATGTTATATGGCATCTGTGCTATACTTCGTTGCAGTCACAACTTTTGTCTCACACCTATTTCAGCCAATCAGCTTTCCTAACGTGGTGGGATATTCTCTTTTGTGTGTAGTTGAAATTTATAAAAGAAATCTATTGGGTTTATGGAATAATTTATTGGTGCTAGTGTAGTAAGACGAACGATGTCTACGGAAATGAAATTTATATCAATGAATTCTGCGTAAAACGCCTTTCATCAACTTGAAATCTGCTCATTTAGTGACAATCCATCCAACCGCCATCAGGAGCCATCAATAACTTACCCTGTCAACCAAATAAAACTATAAGTATCAATTTTAAATTTGTTTGTTGTAAAGCAGTAGGCAGGGTTTGCTTGTACAAAATATCATTATTTTGTTTGTTTCATGCTAAATAAATATCATCATTATAAGTGGCTCGACAATCCGTTGTGGATCTTGGCTTGCTCACAAAGAAGTCGCCACTCCTGTCGATTCCTGGCAACTTCCCTCCATCTTCTAACCCCTAGAATCTGTAGGTCTTCTTCCACATCACCACCACTTAAATAAATATAATTAGTTAATTTATTGTTTTATTAGTTACCAACTGAATTTTTATTGTTTAATTCATAGTTAAAGACAAGAGGGATTCACACTTGAGAGACTAAGCTAGGCGAAGCCTAGACGATAAGCTCCCATAGTTGATTGAGGTATTATTTTATAATAGTATTTTAATTCTTTATGGTAGTCTTATCGTTACAATATTTTATATTTTTTTGTGATAACGTGATGAAGTTAGTTCATGCCTATGGCCGTCAGATGGAAAAAGAGTCGTTATGGTTATTGAAAAAGTTGGACTGACATTTTTCACAATATTGTCATATCACAGAAAATACTTTCTGTGAAGATTAATGTATTATTTTAAGTGACAGTCTTGGAAAGAAGTTGAGGTTATGTTTAAAATGAGTTGTAATATTCTTTGGATTTATATCAGTATTTGAGAAAATTATTAGAACTTTTTAAATCTTTGAACCTATCTACTTTATTTCGACTTTTCTTAAAAAAATAACTCCTCTTGAAATTATTTCAGTTGACAAAAATGTATCAAAGATTTAGGGGTAGACTTATGCTAAAGTTGACTGCTGAAAAAAACAGCGAAGAGTGTGTATTATACAAAGTTAAAGAAGGAATTTTGACATAAAACCAACTACTTTTTTAAAGATAATTTACTGCAGAATAACATTATTTCTTAATTTTTACGCTATAGGGTCTTCGTTTTTATTTTGGTGACAACAATTATAAACTTATAGAAAAACACGTGAAAAAATTTTAATAAAGAAGTGAACTATATCCAACCATCTAATCATTAACCCGAAAACACATTTTCTCTAAGAAACATTGAGATATTTTAACGCGTAAGCGAAGCGAGCACGTTAATGTTCGAGATTGTTAATCGCCAATTTAATTCACAAGTTCGTTACAAAACTTTTCCGTCGACCGTACTTTTCAGAAATAAAGATATCTTAGTTTAAATATTTATTTACTTAACGATAAACAACAATTTTTTCAGCTTTCATTGACTTTATTCAAAGTTTCCTTAGTGGTAGTTTTATTATAGTAAACATTAATATTCGAAATGGTACAATTACTGAAATTAAAGGAAGATATTGATAAATGATTATCTGCTGAATAGCATTTTGACAAATTTATATTTAAGTCTTCTTGGACCTCTATAAATTCTGTGGTAGAAGAAGTTAAATTCTGGTGGAGTTAAATTAAACTCTTCGTCATTATCCATCCTTTGGTTTTTCAAATACACAGAATTTTAAACAATAAAGTAAATAATGACATACAATGACAGATAGTACTAACAGCGGCTACTTCATTTTAAATAATTTTTTTAGTGGGAATATAAATAGGTATATGTTTGGTTGCCTACACCACAGGTCACTGCCAATCACAGAGCGTTTAATTAATTTATGCAAGCAATGTATGTTGCGTTGCCTATAATGAAATCGTTCATTAATAGAAAATCATTCATTAATAGGGGTCATTAACCAATGATTTTGAGGGTATTAAAATTGATCATAAATGGACGGTCGACGGAAAAATAGCATTAAGGAATTATAAGATTGACTGTATGTAGCTTTTTACAGGCTAGTCCACACCAAAGCCAAAATAATAAACTGTTCGCAGTTATGGGTCAAGTTTAATGATATTTTTGAAATTGATGGATTTTTGTATATGGATAATAACGAAAACTTGAAGTTTTAAATGAAGAGAATGATCAATAACATAAGATAAGATAAAAAAAAAGAAATGCCAATCATAAAAGATATTAAGGAACAAGAATTAAAAATGCAGATATTACAAGCTAAATTGTAATTAAAACAAAAATATGCTTAAGAAAATAAATAATAAATATACTGTACAAAAAGTGCTGTCTTTTAATGTCATTTATATTAAATAAATAAATTTTCCGTCTACCGTCCATTTATGATCAATTTTGACACCCTCAAAATCATTGATTAATGACCCCTATTAATGAATGATTTTCTATTAATGAACGATTTCATTATAGGCAACACAACATACATTGCTTGCATAAATTAATTAAACGCTCTGTGATTGGCAGTGACCTGTGGTGTAGGCAACCAAACATATACCTATTTATATTCCCACTAAAAAAATTAAAATGAAGTAGCCGCTGTTAGTACTATCTGTCATAAAAGTTAAGTTTACTGCCTGAAAAAAGCAGAGTGTTGTACGAAAAAACATACGCTGAATTTATTGCATGGTGTGACGAGAGAAAAATAATACGATATTCAGAATCTGTATTGTTGACATATTTTTCAAACATTGCCGAAAAAGTACTAATAGCAAGTCTGTAGCCCAAATACTTGATGCTAAAATCAACCTAAGTTTAAAATCAAACATTGTTATATCTAAATATAATAAGTTAATTATGTTTATCAAGAAAAAAAGAACAGGTTATCTACCAAAGATATCAAAAGCACTTGAAAAAGAACAAGTCCAGAAATTCATCTCTGATGCTCCTAACGACGTGTTTCCAATGATAAAGGTAAACCAGTAAATTATGTTTATATATTTAATACTGGTATTTCATAACATTTCATTTTGTAGGTTGCATTGATTTTCGGAGTGGCTGGTGCGTTAAGAAAGGACAACCAATTAAAATTATAAACAAATAACGTTCAAGACTTAGGGTCAAAGTTCCTTGTCACAATAAAAGTATCAAAAACACACACAAATAGAATATTTACCATAGTAGATATGGAAGCAAATACCCTTCTCAATGCGATCAAAAACGATATTTCTTTAAGACCGGTACACACACCACATAAACGATTTTTCATTTTTTATAAAAATAACAAATGTTCCACACAGCCAGTTGGCATAAATACGTTTTCCAAAATGCCTTCCGTTATTGCTAAATTCTTAAAATTGGGCCTCTCTACACTAGGCATTGTTTTAGACGTTCCTCCGCCTCAATACTGTGTGACAGTGGTGCAGACTTTTTAGCTATTAAAAGACTAGGTGGCTGGAAATCGACTGCTGTAGCAGAAGGTTATATAGATAATTCTATGCACAATAATCTTGAGACGGCTGAAAAACTCTTGGGACAAAATACCACTAAACCTTGTCAAAGTACTTCCTTCAGCACCACCTTCTTCTTCTATCACAGAATTTACAGAGGTCCAAGAAGACTTAAATATAAATTTGTCAAAATGATATACAGCAGATAATCATTTATCAATACCTTCCTTTAATTTCAGTAATTGTACTATGTCGAATATTAATGTTTACAATAATAAAACTACCACTAAGGAAAATTAAACTTTGAATAAAGTTATTGAAAGCTGAAAAAATTGTTGTTTATCGTTAAGTAAATAAAAATTTAAACTAAGATATCTTTATTTCTGAAAAGTACGGTCGACGGAAAAGTTTTGCAACGAAATCGTGAATTAAAATGGCGATTAACAATCTCGAACATTAACGCGCTCAGACAAATGAAGTATGGAAAAGCACAGGGACTTGATAAAATTCCTGCAGAACTGCTGATAGTATTGGATGCAGAACAAATGAAAATAATAACTGAAATATTCAATAAAATATACAAGGTCAGAAAAATACCAGTAGAGTGGCTCAAATCGGAGTTCGTACCATTGCCCAAAAAACCAGGAGCAAAAGTTTGTAAAGACTATAGGACCACAAGCCTAATGAGCCATCTGCTAAAGCGGTTTTTAAAAGTAATCCACGAAAGAATTTACCGGAAATGCGAGGAACAAATTGCGCCCAATCAGTTTGGATTTATGAACGCCGTCGGTACGAAAAAAGCTTTATTTAGCGCGCAGGTATTGTTTCAGAAATGTAGAGATGTCAGTTGTAATGTTTTTGCATGCCTGATTGACTACAAGAAGGCTTTCGATAGAGTCAGCCATGAACAAATGATGGAAGTGCAGAAGAGGACAGCGATTGACGGAAAAGACTTAAAAATAATAGCTAACCTGTATTGGAATCAATCAGCGGTGCTCCGAATAGATGGAGAATATAAAGACCAGGTCAAAATCTTAAGAGGAGTGAGACAGAGGAGCATAATCACACCACTGATATTCAATCTGTACTCGGAGCACATTTTTGAAGAGACTCTAAAAGATATTGATGAAGACATCTCAATAAATGGAGTCAAGCTTAGTAACCTGCGGTATGCAGATGATATAATAGTGTTTTCCAATACTATAGAAGGGCTGCAAAATAAAATAACAGATACTAGTAAAACATATGGACTGGATATAAATACCAGCAAAACCAAGCTAATGATCATGAGCAAGGAAAACATAACTGGAGCAAATCTGTATGTTAACCAAATGAGAATTGAACGTGTCTCACGGTACAACTACTTGAAAACTATAATCAATGAGTCGTGGGACAATACCCAAGAGATTCAATGTCGCATCGGAAAGGTAAAAAGGACATTCTTGACTATGAGCTCTGTGTTCAAGAGCCATGACCTCATACTAGAAACAAAAATAAGGTTCCTTAAATGTAACGTATGTAACGTAAATGTAACGGGGCTGACGCTCAATCGGATCACAACCCAGTGGTGGGTAAACTGGGAATCCCAACAATTTAATTTCCTGGGAAATTAAAGGATCCCAACATTAAACAACAAGTACAGGAATCCTTAAGAAGAAACATTGGAAACTTGAGTGAACTCGCACAAGACGCAGTTGCTAAATGGGAAGAAATAAAAAGAGCTGTTGAAATGACAAACAAGACACTTCTGTTACAGGAGCGCGAAAAGAAGAAAGAATGGATGACGGATGAAATCCTTGATATGATGGAAGAAAGAAGACAACACAAATGCAAAAATCAAGTAAAGTAGCAAGAAACAAGTCACAATATAAAACAAAGATAAAGGAAGCGAAGCAACGCTGGCTGAAGGAGAAATGCGATGAAATCGAAGAGTGCGACAGAAGATATGACTACCACAACATGCACAAAAAGATTAAAGAATTAACAACTAAAAAGAAAACCAATAATCCCCACCCGACACTAATAGACGCAGACGGTAACCTTATATCAAACGACTTGAAGCTCATTGACACATGGAAAGATTACGTAGAACGACTTTTTAACGATAAACGCAGAGCGACAGTGGACCAAGATGACGACATGACTGGACCCGAAATACTAAGGTCTGAAGTGGAAAAAGCCATTTTTCATCGCTAAAAAACGACAAAACACCAGGTCCCGACAACATACAGGGCGAGATCATAAAACTCCTATGCGAAACGGATGACCACTTCCTCGATTTTCTGACAGGCCTTTTTAACACATTTTACGACAAAGGGGAGATTCCGGAGGAATGGCTTCGATCGACCTTTGTAGCCATACCTAAAACACCAAGTGCAAAACACTGTGATCAACACCGCTTAATAAGCTTGATAAATCACATTACCAAAGTTTTCACCAAAATCATTCACAATAGAATATATAACGAATGCGAAGCAAATATATCGGACTCACAGTTCGAATTCCGAAGCGCATTGGGCACAAGAGAGGCGATCTTCAGTCTGCAAGTTTTAATTCAAAGATGCAGAGACATGCAAAAAGACGTCCAGTTGTGCTTCATCGACTTCTCCAAGGCGTTTGACAAGGTTAAACATGATAAACTCATGGAAATGCTCAGGAAGATGCATATTGATGGCAAGGATCTGCGCATAATAACCAGTCTCTATTGGAACCAAAGTGCTGAGATAAAGATGGGCAACTTACACAGTGGGAAAATAGATGTTAAAAAGGGTGTACGACAGGGATGCGTCCTCTCGCCGCTCCTGTTCAATATATACTCTGAACAAATCTTCAGAGAAGTACTGGGAGAAGTTTCGGAGGGTATCAAAGTAAACGTAGAGGTAATCAATAATATTAGATATGCTGACGACACAGTTATTATCGCAAATGACTGCAACGAGCTTCAAAGACTCATGCAAAGCATACCACAGCAAGTCAAGAATATGGTTTAGAACTCAATACAACCAAAACTAAATGCATGCTCATCAGCAGAACACAACAACCTCCGATGCAATTGACATTAAACAACCGAAAAATAGAACAAGTGGAGACATACACATACCTTGGAATTACAGTCAACACAAAATGGGACCAGTCAACAGAAATAAGATCACGAATTGAAAAAGCGCGAAACGCGTTCAACAATATGAAAAAGTGGTTTACAAGCAAAATCTCAATGGAACTAAAATTAAGACTGGTCAAGTGTTATGTCTTCCCGGTCTTGTTCTATGGAGCAGAGGCATGGACCACAACGGAAGCTACCCTGAAGAAACTAGAATCCTTTGAGCTGTGGATATATCGCCATATTCTTCGGATATTCGTGGAAGTAATGCAGAGAATAGGCAAAAGCAAAGAAATAATCTTCACCGTAAAGAAACGGAAGCTTGAGTACTTCGGACATGACATGAGGCATACTAAGTACCGGCTGCTACAGTTAATAGTCCAAGGAAGAATCGACAGTGGGAGGGGACCGGGAAGAAGACGACACTCATGGATGCATAACCTGCAACAATGGTTCAGACTAACATCGACCGAACTGTTCAGAGGTGCCGTAAATCGTCAAAATAGCCTTGTTAATAGCCAACGTCCGAAACGGATAGGGCAAAGGAAGGAGAAATGTAACGTGTACTCACTGCTTCTGTACGGTGTAGAAACGTGTACATTGAAGGCGGAAACTCTATCAAAACTTCAGGCTTTTGAGCTATGGTTATATAGAAGGATCCTGAAGATAAAATGGACAGACAAAGTCACCAATTAAGTAGTACCGCGGAAGATGAACACAACCGCGGATTTGGTCAACATCGTGAAGGGCCGTAATCTGCAGTACTTGGGACATATATTGAGAAATAAAAGGCAGATACGAGCTACTCCAATGCATTTTGCAAGGTAAACTTAAAGGAAAATGGGCCCCTATGACTATGAATATCCTGGCTTGCTAACCTGAGAGCATGGTATATAAAGACCTCAACACAGCTATTCCGTATAGCAACCAACAAAGTCATCATAGCCAGAATGATCGCCAACGTTCGGAACAGACAGGCACCCTAAGGAGAAGTACTGCGTTTACACAACATTCCTAGTTCGTATGAGAGATTCATTATAAAGATTTTGTACTTCGGTTTCAAACTCTAACCACACTTACCAACTATAACAAATAGTACAAACCCAACAAAGTCTCCAGCTACAAATCTTTGTATGCCACCATTATTAAATATTGTTTTATCATGTACAAAACCCAGCCATTTTGTAGCAATATTTCTAATTTTTAAACTAGACACTGATTTTTTGTACATTTAATGCAAAAATTCTTTTTCTGAACGATATATTTCTACATTTCTGCACACTATAGAATCAATTCGTATTAAAGTACAAATAACTGTGGCTATGCATATTGCAAATTATAGAACGGCATAAAAATTTTCGTCAACTTGTACCATTTCATCCTTTATTGATACATTTTCAATTCTTAAAGTTGTTGCCCCTGATATACATATAATTGTTTCAGAATCTTGCACAAGTATGGAATTTTAATTCACACAATAACACATCTTATCTATCTTAAAATTGTACACCTAGAAACTCGATAATAGATAAAACAACAACGACAATGATGTAACTGCATTTTTATGTCACTTTATCGCCACAGAACTGCCTAAAAATGTATACACAAGCGCAAATTTAAGCAGAGTCAACGCCATTACCATAAAAAACAAATAAAGAAAACGTATATGACCTAGTTGCGAGATACAAAAGTTGAACAAGTGCCAAAAATAGCAAAGTGAACTTTATATTTATGGAAGTTGCAGGCGTCAGATAAAATTTTCGACGAAGAGAACTGACCTTTTCATTAAAATATGGTTTTTGGGTGAAAAGAAGTTCATTTAAAGTAATTAAATATAATTATTTAAATTTTTTACTAATTTTATGGAAATGACTCAAGAAAAAAATCAAACAATAGAATAATAATGCACTATAAAGAGAAGTTATGTTTAACCTTCCTCTTCCGATGTCGGTAAAATTACGTGGAGTCCCATGTGGGTTCCATTTGTACCCCAGAGGAAAAAAATGCGTATATTTAATTTTTATTATAAGAAAATAAAATAAAATCTTAAATTAACACATTTTTATTATATCAAGAAGCAATAAGAAAGATAAAGATTGGAAAAGCACCAGGAAGCGATGAAATAGCACCAGAAATGATAAAATATATAGGAGTAAAAGCAAAAGAAAAATTGGTTTACATATATAACCTAATATGGAAGAGAAAAGTAATACCCAGAGAATGGACAAATGCAGTAATTATACCTATATACAAGAAAGGAAACACAAGAGACTGGAGGAACTATAGAGGTACATCACTACTATGTGTAGCAGCAAAAGTATACGAAACCATAATAGAAAGAAAAATTAGAAAAGAAATAGAACATAAATTAGAGGATGTACAAAGTGGATTCAGGAAAGGACACAACACACAAGACCATATATTCACCATGCAACAAGTAATAGAAAAAGCCTTAAAGAAGAATAAAGAAATACATCTGAGCTTTATAGACATGGAAAAAGCATTCGACTCAGTCAAAAGAAAAGATATATGGGAAAGCCTAAAGAAGAAACAAGTAAGTGAAGAACTGATAGAAGCAACAAAGAGTATATACATGAAAACAACAAATACAGTAAGAATGTTAAATATACAGTCAGAACCATTTGAAACAACCCAAGGAGTTAGACAAGGGGGAAGTCTCAGCCCAGTACTATTCATAAATGTAATAGATGCGATAGTAAAAGAATGTAAGAAAACATTCAAGAAATACTGCATCGGTTGGAACAGAATGCAAATGATAAATGCTGAGATGTGTATATTTGCAGACGACATAGTATTAATTGCGGAAACTGCAGAAAAACTGAAATACAACTTAGAGAAATGGAACCTAGAAACAATCAAATACAACTTAAACGTAAACAAAGAGAAAACTCAAATAATGAAAATATCAAGGAAACAAGGGACGGAAGATCAAATAGAAGTAATGATAGACCAACAAAAAATAATACAGACAAATTCCTATAAATACTTAGGAACAGTAATCAACAACAAAGGAGACATCGAGGATGATCTTAACAACAGAATGGAAAACATAGGAAAC
Source organism: Diabrotica undecimpunctata (assembly GCF_040954645.1). Lineage (NCBI taxonomy): Eukaryota > Metazoa > Arthropoda > Insecta > Coleoptera > Chrysomelidae > Diabrotica > Diabrotica undecimpunctata. The sequence goes on from NC_092810.1 coordinate 38,186,914, forward strand.
CTATTCCGAACACTAAATAGAGAATTCCTCAATAACAAAGAAATATCAACAAAGACCAAGATGACAATATACAAAACAATATATAGACCTACAGACATATGGAGCAGAAAATTGGATATTAAACAAAAGACATCAGAGCAGAATTCAGGCAGCATAGATGAAATACCTCAGAAAAACGATAGGAGTAAAAAGAACTGATAGAATCAGAAATCAAGAAATAAGAGAAAGACTCAAAATCAAACCGATACTCGAGTCAATCAAAGAGAAAAAATTGGCATGGTTCGGACATCTAACCCGGATGGACAATAACAGACAAGTAAAAAGAGTGTGGGACGCCAAACCAATAGGGAAGAACAGAAGAGGAAGACCCATTAAAGAATGGAACAGTGACATCTCGCAGATACTGCAGAGTAAGGGTAAGACTTGGCAGGAAGCAAGACAGATGGCATCCAATAGGAAGGAATGGAGAAAGTTCGTTAAGAGCTAGGACACCTCAGAAGACTGTCAAATATTGTAATTTAATGAATTATATTTTAAACGGCCCAACACCGAAAGGTACAAATGGGTCTACTGATTAAGTAAAGTATTATATCAAAGGGTATATTGAACAAAAAAATAATTTCCATCATTTAATTAAATTGACTCTAGGAATAAAAATAAATCTTAGGACCGAAAACTAGTCAGAAGTTTCTTGGCATCGGGTGCAAATTACTTCCTTGATAAGGTGTTTTGTATATACAAAATTTTTACACTGCTTACAAAATTGTCTTGATTTACGATCTTTATTTCGACTACATAAGTAGCAACATCCACTTGAAGATCGTTCACAGGCTGCTTCCATTTGCATCTTCACCAGCGCCAACTCTGGAACGACACCTTGCATGTACTGCTTCAACGTCTTTCTCAACCGTACTCCCTCATTGTATCGCCTGGTAATATTTTCTTTTAAAACTTAAAAAGTTTCTTTGTTGTCGGGATATAAGGTTAGAACTACGCCTGAGAATGCTTCGATGTTACGTGTTCTCTACTCTTCTTTATGGCTTGGAAGCGTGAACACTAAAACAAGTCCATCTGAATAACCCTTACGCTCCATACACTCACAATTGTGAGTGTCTTATTTATAAGTGACATTAGGTTTAAAATATCATTTTGCACCAGGTGCTCCTCTACGACACGATAATGGGTGCACGTGTCTATCATATTGTCGCGGGAGATTACCGAAAATTTGCTTAGATCCTAAGTGTGTTAATATGGCTTCTAGATGTAAGTACACATTTTTATTTGTTTTAAAATATTTATTTTGGTGGATAGTCGTCACAAATTGTGTATGTTTACCTATTTAGACAGAATCATTTAATACTAATTTGAGGTTACAAATACACAAACGTGTTTTGAAGAATAACACGTTTGTGAGGACTAGGAGTGAGCGGTGTCAATGTAAGTTTTGAAGTGTTTCACGTGTATGTGGGCCGGGAGTAAATGGTGTAACAGTGCAAAAAAAATAAATAATTTTTCAGTGAACAAAACTGGTAACAAGGGTTTCTTTTTCAGGAACAACTAGAAAAGTTGACATGGCGAGACTGGCTGCGCATTCAGATAAAATCTACAAACTGCTGGATGTAATTGATTCTGATTTGGAAATTGAACTAGGAGATGATGATGACGATTGGGTACCGTCTGAAGAGGAGAATTTGTCTGTACAAGATGATGAGATTGAAGAAAGTGATAAATCTGATGAAAGTGGAGACGAAAATGATTCCGCAGTTTCCAGTACTGTACAAAATCTCCAAAAATCATCAATGCTAAATTGGGGTAGAACTAATCCATTTAAAAATGAAAATATACCCGAAACAATACTTCCAGATCCCACTGAATTTAACACCATGGTGTTACTTTGAAAAGTATTTGGGAAACTTATTTTTTCAACTGTGTGCAGAAGGTACTGCACAATTTTATTTACAAAAACACGGAAGGGAACTTAAACCCAAAGTAACACCTAAAAAAATAAAAAAAAATTTTGGGATCCATGCAGTGATGGATTGTTTAAAATTCCCTCGAATTTATTTATATTGAAGCAGTCGCTTTAAACTTCCTGTAATTGTGGATGCAATTACAAGAGATAGGTTGTACCTCTTGAGAACCAATCTTCATATTGTGAATGTATGCACGGTAACAGAAGAAATTAAAAAAAATAAACGTCTGTGGAGAGTTCAACCAATCATCGATTTAGTCAGAAGCCGATGTCGGGAATTAAAGAGAGAATCTGAAGCTGCATTCTCAATAGACGAACAGATGATTCCGTTTCTTGGTCCATGTGCTTTTCGGCAATATGTAAAAAATAAACCAAGACCTGTGGGTTTAAATAATTTCGTTTTATCAAAAAGTGATGGTACTGTCCTAGATTTTGAAATATATCAAGGAACAAGTATCAATTTAAGAAATAAAGAACTGGGACTCGGTCAGTCAGTCATCCTTACGCTAGTGGAAAGCTATTACCGATTAATAGCTTTGTATTCTTCGTCAGATATTTTTCGACGATACCTTTGTTGCTCAAATTACCTGAGCTTCAAATAAATGGCACAGGAACTATTATGAACAATCGTTTTAAAGGATTTACATTTAAAACAGATAATCAGATAAAAAGCGGCGATTTGAGCACAGTTTGTTAGCAGTGATCAGAAAATATGTATCACTAAATGGAAAGATAATAAATCCGTTTTAATGGCATCTACGGCTTTTGGCCAAGAACCCATACATTTAGTCAAACGATGGGATAAAGCTAGTGCTAGTCGCGTAGAGGTTCCATGTCCAAACGTAATTAAAATTGACAACGAAAAGATGGGTGGAATTGATATCTGCGATCAGATGATGGAGTGTTATAGAACTTTCTTTTAAACTCGCAAATGGACATTGAACGTAATCCTACATCTATTGGATTTAGCTATTGTTAACAGTTGGATGGAATACCGTCGCGACTGCCGAAGTAACAAATACAAATCAAAAGATATTAAAGATTTATTATCCTTTCGCTTAGAACTAGCAGATTATTTGTTATGTGGAACGAAAAGTCCAAATACAGAAAACGAGGACACAGAAGATAAACATGAAGACCCTCGTCCAAAGAAAATGAGACCTTTACCTTGCACTGACAAAAGATATGATGGTTTTAATCACTGGCCTGTCTTGAAAGATCTAAAAAATCCTTTATGGTGCAGATTGGAATCCTGTAAGAGTAGGTCAAGAGTTTCATGCAGCAAATGTAAAGTTTATCTCTGTAGAGCAAAAATCAAAATTGTTATTTTACCTTTCACAACAAATAATGTGTTAAAAATACACTAGTTATTAACATTTGTAATAAATGACAATGTGTGTACTTAATATTACTAATAAAGGTTGTAAAATGTAGTAATTTATTTATTTTGTTTTCTAGGGGGAGTAGTCATACACTCCCAATACTCACAAATGTCTCAGTCACACAATTGTGCATGTCATGCAGATACCCCTGGGAAACACAATCGTGAGTATCAATAAAATCTGTCAAAGTGACATAGCAAAATTCTGAAAAAAAAATAGTATATCTCTTTGTTCCCATATAAATTGAAAAATAGACTGAACAACTTTATATGTCAACTTACATTGTTTCGGGAGTGTAAGGGATAAATTGGCCGACTTTGAATTTTGGTGTTACAGAATAATCCTACGAATATCATGGATTCAAAGAATATAAAACGTGGAAGTAACTAGAAGGACTGGAAATGAGGCGAAAATAATATTAACTATCAAAAGACGAAAACTTGAGTACTTAGGACATGTGATGAGAGAGTCCGCATAGCCATGATGATTTCCAACCTTCGATAAAGGATGGAACTTAAAGAAGAAGAAGAATAATTTCTTTTACTAAAGCTTCTCCTAGATTTAGTAAAAAATTACGTCTATCATCTTTTTCTCTAGATGAATCCGGGTACTTGATACACCATAAGATGTAAGCGTTCAGGCCAGAAATATCCAATATTTGGCCAAACGGAAACTAAATACATGTAACCATCGCATTTCGTTCGATGTTTTGTTTTTAGTGTTGCGACATGTGCGTAGTAATTTGCAAAGCCACCGATAATACAGATGACACAGATTTCCACGCGGGGTACGAATGTACCCCAAGCCGATCATAATTTATTTGTTTTTAATTTGAAACATCGTTACTGATTTTATGAATAAGATATTATTTGCAATACAGTAATGGACACAAAATAAAATTAGCCAAACGAAACAGGCGCTAATTTCGAAAATATTACAAAAAAATGTGTATCTGGGTACAGCTGTACCCCACCCGGGAAGACGAAGGTTAATATTCTTAAATTTCAATACAGCATTGTGATTTATTCTTATTTGGATAATTACACTATAATAGTCTGTAGATATCAATGCTTTAAATTTATCTCCGTTGACCGATTTTTACTATCACAACTAGATTTTCTGTTGATAATTTTTTTTTCAAAATATTTAAAATTTATTGTTTTATTAATTTGTTTTTTGCATTAACATTATAAATGGTGTATATGTTACGGTCGATGTGGTAAGTCCGGTCTGTATTAATAATTACCGGTAAATACAGGGCCGCCGCTACCATGTGTGCCAAGTGTGCATCGCACACGGGCGGCCAACAATAGGGGCGGCCAAACACAGTCCACTGATGATAATACTTTTTTTAAAACGAAAATAAATTCAAATAATTAAATAGTTATGATTCAGATAATTCTGTAAACTCTAATATTCCACAGCACGTGATAATACTCTAATGCGTTTAATTTATCATGAATACTTCTTTTTTTCATCCTAATCTAAAAAAAATGTCAGAAAATATTATTTATTGTATGAACTGCCGCCTATTGCAGGTACAGTCATAAAGCAGTTTTGGGAATACTTTTTAATTGAAAGCGGCTGGCGGCTTTCGGACTTCAGTTATTTGGGATTTCACACGTAGATACTTTACAAGAATTTAGGCAAGTGGTTGTAAAGTTTCTGTTATAATATTGTTCCTATGGTTATGTATATAGATGGGTTATTATGTCTTATGTTCAGTCTTAGTTGAGAATTCGATGAATTTAGACACGCTTTTGATAAACGATTTTGTTTGTAAAATATAGTAGTGTACCCGTTTCTTTTGCACAGTAGGTACTGTATTTCAAATATTTCAAAGTAACGTCGAGATTAGAGCACTTTTATTCGTATATGCCTTACGGCTACATATTATTTGGAGAAAAATTATTTGGACAACTTATATGAAGTGTTTTTGGATTTATTTTGTTAAATTCGCTCGGTCGTTCTTAAGTGATAATTTTAAAATGTCCGAAAGGAAAAGAAAACGACTTTCAGGCTTTCAATATAGAAAAATAAAAGAGGCAAAAAGTGAGGAGAAAAAAAAACTTAGCCATGCACTGGAATCATTTTTGATGAAAAACGTACATGAAAATATAGAAGACTCGGATATAAATTTAGGACCTTCAAATTCAAGCGAAGTCCAAACCATAGAAAAAAGTACTAAATAATTGAATATTCCTGCGGATAGAGACGGAGGATTTGATGACAATAAAAACTGAAGATTATTAAAAACTATTTGCGATCCTTAACGAAGCAAGATAGACTTCCTGCTTTAGCAATGTTATCTATAGAACATGAAGTGTGCGCGACATTGGACATTAAAGATATTGTCAAAAAGTTTTCCGAGACGAAAGCCCGAAAAGTGCGTTTTTAGTTTTTTTATGTGTTTATGTTTCTATTCACGGTTTATTTTAATTAAATGGACGTTTAAATAAGGATATTAGGATATACATATTCTGGACGTTGGATTATGATTATTAAATTAGGATATTAGGATGGGATATTACAAATTATTATTGTTATATTATCCATCTTTTGCACATTTCTTTAAATAATAGTATGTATGTCTAAAGTGTTAGAAGGGGGCGGCAAATATTAAGTTGCACACGGGCGGCCAATACCTTAGCGGCGGCCCTGGGTAAATATTAATAGGAAACTTGTAATACCAACCCATACTATGTAAATATCTGCTCTATAATAATTAACGAAGTAATAACGAGATACCAGCAACACTTTTAGAAACTTTAGGTACAGATCAACAATATTCTAAATTTCTTTAAAGGCATTACTAAGTACCACAAAATTTATTAAACTTATGCAATCTATTAATTTGTCGCTAATGGCCATTTGGTCGATGCAATTATGTAAATAAAAAAAAAATAAAAAAAATAAGGCGAATAATTGCGCATATAAATATTTCCGGTGCCACTGACTTGATGCTTTTGGATTAGGTAAAGGTTTCCCTGAATAACTTTTAATCTAATATAATAATTTTTCAATTACATTCTGAGATAATTTACCCTGGATTAAATATATACTGGTACTTATGAATTATATAATCAAGAGAAAGAGGGTTGATTACGGGATTTAACTTATACTTTCGTAAATTTGGATTAGTAGTCAGCCCTAACCCTTACAGTAAATGCAAATGTAAATTCAGTTCACTTCTCTAACATTTCTGAAAGGTTTTGTTAGTTATTTTAGCATTCAAAAATTTATTAATGTTATCACACAATTATATTATATTTAAAAATTTTGGACAGCACAGTTTTTATGACACAGCTGATAATCTTGGTGACGAAGAATTTCAAAATTATTTGATTATTTGAACCGACCACGACAATCTCTTTAAATATTGGGGATTATTTTTGAAGTTGCATACTATACAGTACATTCATAGGGTGTTTTCACACTTTATGTGTGGATTATCTCATGACTTAATTATTTGCAGGGTAAAGCTCTGACAAGTCGATTTTTATTTTTGTTTTTCAACCTTTTTGGAAAAAAATAACTTTTACTCCCACTACCTTAGTAAATATGACGTCATCGATAATTTGTTTAAATACAAAGAGCAAGTTTTATCTAAAAATTAAAAGCCCATATTTGCTAAGTACAACCCTACCAAACTCATCGCATTCATACTTCAGTATACAGAGTGTAAAGGAAAGCAGTGCTAGTATTTCTTAAAATTTAATTCAAAATTTAATTTACACAGAAAATTATTAAAGAAGTCATTTCATATTAAAGACCAACAAATAATATAATTACAACAAATGCTCGAATTAAGCTCCTTGGTTTAATTGATAGTATCTAAGAAGTCCAATGAATTTTTGGGGTATGTTTGACAACACCACTAGTGTAATTTGTTGCATTTCAGTACGAATTCTCTGTTCGAGGTCTACTAAATTGGCAGGTCGGTTTACATTATACCTAACTTTTTAAATAACCCCAAATAGGAATGTCCAGGAGATTTATATCTGGTGACCTAGCAGGCCATTCAATGTGCCCGCGTCATCCAATGCAGTATAATGTGGACTTACTCCATCCTGATGAAACCAAATGCTCGGATCTTTTTGATCAGGATTCTTGATATGTGAAAATGTTGCGGTTAAAAATGAAACTACGTAGGTTTGCAACATCTCTAAATACCTTTTACCCGTCACAGTACCGTCAAAAAAATACAGTCCTACAATAGTACACCTAACAATCCCGCCCATACATTTAATTTTTGGGGATATTGGGTATAAACTTCCATTGTCCAATTGGGATTTTCTGTTGCCCAATAACGACAAGTTTGCCTATTAACAGTACCATTTAAACAAAAAGTGGCCTCGTCGGAAAACAAGATATTATATTTAAATCAATTATCTCGATTACACAATTCCTGCATATTTTCGCAAAACTGCATGCGTCTAATAAAGTCGTCTTCATTGAGTTAATGTATAAGTTTAATTTTGTTTGGATGTAATTTGGCCTTTTTTATAATTTTATGAACAGCCCAAGACAGGTCCCATTGTTAGTTGATAAAGTTGTAATTAAAAAATGAGGATTTTCTTCAATTACAAGTAACACATTTAACTCATTGTCATTGAAAACAATGGGTTTGTAAATCTTGAGCTTATCTCTTACATTGCCAATATCATTAGATTTATGCAATATTTCGCTTACCGTCGCTTTACTAATTGATACTCGATCGGGATATTTTTCATTAAAAATATCACATACTTCCGCCATACGTATTCGCCGTAACTAAAATCATCAAAACTTCTATTCGCAGTTTTTCTGACAGTACCATCGTAATTGTAAATAATTTCTATTAAAGTAACATTTCTCAACAAGATACTTGTGTAGACTTCTAAATTGATGTGACACAACAAATTAATTTAATATTGACATATCCAATGGTAACTACGAACTTACTGTCTGGTTGTTGTTATCTTTAATAGAAAAGCCATATTGAATGGGTTATCTTTAATAGAAAAACAATCTACCTTCTGTATCGTACAACAATAGGCCACTCCATTCGAGCATTTGTTGTAATTATGTTATTTGTTTATCTTTAATATGAAATGATTTCTTTAATAATTTTCTTTGTAAAATAAGTTTTAAATTGAATTTTAAGAAATACGAGCACTGGTTTCCTTTACACTCTGTATACTCTGTATAATGAGGTTGGAACGGTTGTACTCAGAAAAATATATACTTTTAATTTTTTATATTTATATATCCCAAAAGATTAAAAACCAAAAATAAAAATTGATCTGTCAGAGCTTTAACCCTAAAAATAATTAAGTCATGAGATAATTGACCTTTTCCACACTTAATGAACAAACTGTATTATGAATTTGAAATCTAATTCTATTTATTAAATCTTGTAAATTTTGTGATCGATCGGCGATCTAGAATATGCTCATTAATTTCTTACAATGTACTGAATTTAACGAGAAGTAAATTAGTCTTAAATTGTGTCTACTGTTAAAACACTATAGATATTTATAAATAAATGTTTAGTTTTGCTGTGCTTTCTACTAGTACGAAATAACAAAAATAAATTCTGATATTAAGCACATAAATAATAAGAACTAAAAACAACTATAGCAAAAAGTAGTTTTTAAAGTTTTAAATCCACTGAAATTTTACAATTATATTAACATAAAAAAAAGCTTTGTCCTTAAAAATTCTAATACCAACAATTCTAAAATCAATAACTTACAGAACACTATTTAATCAATAACAACAATGGTACTCCAGTGACGAAAATGCCACCGAACCTCAAAAATCATACAAACAAGCAAATTTTGCTGAGAATGTCAATTTTGGGTCCCCAAAAAAGATTCAAAACACCAAATACATTGAGATCTATTTTGCCTAAAACTAAACCTAACAATGAACAAGAAAGAACAAATAATTGTATTTATAAAATACCTTATGAATGCGATCAGTTTTATTTAGGTGAAACATCAAGACCATTAAATGTTAGAATAAGTGAACATCAATGTTATATTAAAAATAAAGAATTTGATAAATCTCAAATATGTCAACACGCATGGGAAAATGAACATAGGGTTCAATAGAATGATTCAAGTGTAGTCCTAAAAGAAACAGATGGTAAAAAGAGTAAAATCAAAGAAGCGGCTCTAATTATGCTAAGTGAGACAAATTGTGTCGCAAATTCTTAAGTAAATGTTGATTTCATGTAATCGAATGAACTATCTTACAATAAAATCGCATTAGGAACGCAACTCAGCAATATTGGCAATACCATGTTAAAGAAGACGACTTTTAAATGATGGTGCCAATATTTGTCTACTTTTGTAAAAAACAAAATTTGTTTAATTTATTAATTAAGATTTTATTTTGAGAACGATTTCCAAACTTGAAATTGAAATGTCAATAAACTTATTTTAAACTTCAATTGTGGGTTATTCCCATTAAAATAGTAAAATTTCAAATGCTTCGCATTTGTTGCCTAAACTCAAAATAAAAATTTTATGTTACAGGTTTTGAAGATGAATTTTATTGATTTCATGAGAATCATAAATAATGACAAAAATCTCGCAACGTTTATTTATTTAACACTTTTATAAAAACTGACTTTATTTGAGGCAAAATACAAAGATTGCATACGAAACCTGGACTCTTCGCCTTTGAAACGCATTTTAATTTTTGTTAATAGGGCACTCTAATCAAAAATATCGAATTTTTATCGTCGAGTTGATATAAATTTTATTTAAAATTGATTTCGCACCCGTACCAGACTTTCAAAATCGCCGGTCGCTTTAAGCATTGTTTCTGAAAGAACCGTTTATTTTACATGAACAGTAATAACAAACATTTTTATTTAGAATTATATCAGTTACATTTTTTACTGCGGCGTATAGATTCTTAACAAATCGATTTTATCCGCTCCATCCTCCTCCTACGAGCGGGCGTTTTAGGAGGAAGCTAAGGAACAAAAGTAGTTTTTTTTATCTAGTAAACTTTTTTACACCTTTTTCTTTTTTTTTCTTCTTCTTCTTCATTATATGCAATTAACACCTGTTCATTGGCGGATTAATACCTCTATGGAAAATTGTCATTCCATCTTTTGCGTGGCCGTACGATACTTCCTCTGCCGATTGGGGACTTATCTCTTGCTATTTTGACGACACGGGTCTCCTGTATTCTGCTTATGGAGTTATTTCATTCTTTTTTTTCTATTTTGTGTCCATTCATTTATACACTGTACGTTACATTTTCTTCTAATGTCTTCACTTCTCTTTCGATCTCTATTGCCTGTAATTCTTCTCAGTACTCTCATCTACCTTTGTTTCTTGTAATTATGGTATGTCTCTTGTATTTTGGTTGACATGTATTTCAGGTAAGCTTTTTTCTTTTCTTTGCATTTTTCCTTCACTTCTGTACAAAACCATGGACTTCTTCGCATTGGGAACGATTTATTTTTATTTATATTTCTTTCGCCAAGAACTTCCTTGGCCGAGGCTAAGATATTAGACGTAATTTTTGCTCAGCTTTCTTCAACTCAATCACTTTCTGTGATATATATATATATATATATATATATATATATATATATATATATATACTTATATATATATATATATATATATATATATATATATATATAAATATACACTTCAATAAATTAATTTTATTTGTAAACAGGCAAAGAATAAAAAATAAAACTTCACCAGATTTATTCTACATTTTATTATTAATTATAACAATTTGTCTACTCATTAGAAAATGTTGAAGTACAGGAGAAAAAAAATAAAACTGAAAATTCTAAAAAAATAATGATAAGAAAAGTAAATTAAAATATGAAAAAAGTCTTAATAACGAATGTTTCCATCTCTACTACGTATAACAGCCTCACACCGTTGGCCCATACTTAAAATTAATTGCCGTATTTCATTTTGGTTTAGTTCTCTCCAAATCTGGATCAGCCTCTCTCCCACTTCCTGTAAGTTGTTTGGTTTGATCGGTGTCGCTCTTAATCGCCTACCAAGGATATCCTAGAGATTTTCAATCGGATTTAAATCCGGACTATGTGCTGGACATTCCATAATAATAATTTCTATCTCTTCTAGATAATTTCTGACGATCTGTGCAGCGTGAGGTCTGGCATTATCTTGCAATAGTAAAAAATTTTCAGCGATATAAGAAGCGAATGGTACTACATGTTGCTCCAGGATCTCCAATATGTATCTTTCAGCTGTAACAGTTACATTTTGTATGACCACTAGGTCCGTACGTGCGGTCAAAGGAATACCACCCCACATCATAACGGATCCTCCACCAAAAAATGTGATGTGTGAGAAGTTACACTGAGCATATCGTTCGTTGGGTCGTCGCAACACACGAACACGTCTGTCGTTATTGTGTAAACAAAATCGGGACTCATCAGTAAATAGCACTCGTTCCCAGTCAGCCTCCAACCAATTAACGGGTTCTCTGGCAAAATGTAGTCTCCCCCTTCGATGCTCTGCAGTTAATAGAAGACCTCGGGTGGCAATCCTAGGTGTTCAGTTGTATTCTCTAAGTCGCTGGCGAACAGTTTCAGTACTAATTTGTATATAATGCACGTCTCGAACCTCAATTTGTAGACTTCGATGTGTTAAAAAACGTTGTCGAAGAGCAGAAATTCTTAAAAATCGATCTTGAATAGGGGTAGTTACCTGGTTTCGTCCTTGCCCTGGTCTGCGAGTATGATCCCCTGTTTCGAGGAATCTTTCTAACACCCGTGAGACGGATGTGTGGGACACATCAAACCGACGACCAATTCTTCGGTAACTGAAATCTTCTTCCGACAGTATCACTGCTTGGGCACATTCATCTCGGGTTAAATTACGTGATTGACACTCTATAATAAACACAATTGACAATAATCAACAATTAAGCAGTAGCCGAATAAAATTCGTGAACACTTGGAAATTAGTATATTTATAGAATTAGTACATTTTTTGCTTCTTTTTGTTTGATTGCAAAAAAAACTATAGCGATAAAACACAGTCAATAAATATAGAGTGTATGAATAGCATATACAAGGGGCTTGCAAAATATAATATTACAATGAAAATTTTAATGAACGCTAATAAAATATTTTAATATTTCAAAGTGGTGCGTTAATTTCTTGGAGAAGTGTATACATATATATATATATATATATATATATATATATATATATATATATATATATATATATATATATATTTCTGCTTTTTTCGGTTATTCTATTTTGAAATAGGTATCTTGTGAAGTCTTGTGAAGAGAGCCAACTAAAAGAACTAGAGAACCAGAAGGATTAACCAGAAGAGGAAAAAATTCAAACCTAGATTATCAATCGTTAGAAATAGAACAGGGGAAATCATTGGTAATCAGGACCAGATACTAGAAAGGTAGGCAGAAAACTTCGTGGAAAGGCTAAATATAAGAGTTGAGACAGGGCTCCACGAATCAGAAATCCAACTCGAGGACATTAACGACTAAAGAGAGAAAGATAACATCCCAACATAGGTAAAAGTCATCCAAGCTATACAAAAATTGAAAGAAAACAAAGTTCCTGGGATAGATGGCATTCCTTCAGAACTTTTAAAGCATGGCAAAAAAAATGACATACTGTATATGTGGACTGGTAAAACTTATCTGGAAGCAAATAAAGTTGCAAAAAGACTGGAATTTAGGTATAATAGTACCTATTCACAAGAAAGGAGATCAAACAATATGTGACAACTACAGAGGAATAACCCTCCTAAACGTAATATACAAAATATTGGAATATATTTTTTACCACCGACTATCGAGATATTGTGAAGACATAATAGGTAAATATCAGTGTGGGTTTCGTAAAGAAAGATCAACGACCGATCAAATATTCCTTCTAAGACAAGCTCTGGAAAAAACATATAAATATGGCAGTGATACTCATCATTTGTTTGTTGATTTTAGATGTGCCTATGATAGTGTTGAAAGAAATGCACTGTACAAGGCCATGATAGAATTCAGCATACAAGTACACTTAAGGAACATATAACAACCAGAGGAACTATTATTAATCGCAGCGTACAATTACTAGCGTACGCCGATGAGATCGACATTATTGCAAGAAAAAAGGCGGGCGTGGTCAAATCATTCAAGGCGCTTGAAGCAGCAATAAAAAGAATGGGACTAGAGGTTAACACTAGTAAGACAAAGTATATAAAAGTATCAAATTATATACAAGCAGCACAACCCGAAGATCTAACGATCGGAACATATACTTTCGAGGGAGTAAGAGAGTTTATATACCTAGGCTCACAAATCAATCAGAATAATGCAGTAAGTGCAGAAATTAACAGACGGATATATCTGGCAAAAGAGCCTATTGTGGATTAAAAAAATTTTTAACAACAAGCCTAGTTACAAAAAGAACGAAACGGGTGATATACAGAAATCTTATCAAGCCCATCCTCACCTACGCGTCGGAAACATGGACGACGAAAACGAGCGATGAAGAACGTTTAAGATGCTTTGAACGTAAAATCTTCCGGCATATCTATAGAAGAGTACAGGAGGGTGGATTATGGCGTAGACGCTATAATTTCGAACTTTACCGCCTGTATGATAAACCTGACATTATTAGGTCCATCAAAATAAACCGGCTGCGGTGGTTAGGTCATATAGAGAGAATAAATGAGATGGAGCCGCCAAAATATATTTATAAACAAAGAATATATGAAGTGAGAAGGAGAGGCAGACCCAGAGCACGATTTAAAGATCAGGTAGAGGAAGACTTGAGAATGTTGGGAGTACGAAACTGAAAAGCCAAGGCGAAGAATAGGAGAGAATGGAGACTTGGATCCTTGAGTAGGCCAAGACCCACCATGGGTTGTGGAGCCAATGATGATAATGATCTTGTGAAGTCATTCTGTAAGCTTTCGACTTTTATCTTTGTGGTGTATTCTGGTATTTTGTTATCACATATATGTGTTTTCATTCGGATTTTGCACAATTTATGATCGCTTCCTATTTCTGCTGATGTTAGTGCTCTTACATCCAAGATTTGAGAAGGCTGTAACTCTCTATTCGACAGAACATAGTCTATCATAGATCTTTGTCCTCTACTGTTTTTAAAAGTGTATTTGTATTGTTCTTTGTGAGAGAAAAATGTATTATTAATAGGTATCTCGTTTTCATTTCTGATATTTTTTTCTAATACACTTTTTTGGTGTCACAAAATTGACATTCACAGCAAAATTCAGCTTGTTTGTATGATTTTTAGAGGTTTAGTGACATTTTCGAAAGGTTCAGTTCTTAATAAGGCAGATATTAAAGGCCTATATTATAATGTATATAAAATTATATTAATTACTGATAAAACATTCACACTGACAATAGTAGAAGATACATCTTGCATAGAAATAAAATACATGTGCCATTATACTTAAAGAATCTGACTGTAACAATTTTAACAATTTTAAGATGAAAATGACAAAATTGAGAAGATAGAAAAACACAGAAGAAAATAAACACAACATTTACAAAATGTATGAAAATTAACAATTTTAAAAAATGCTAACTGACAAACCGAAAGGAGGAAGAAGAAGTATAGGATATCCTTTGATGACGAAACGCTTGAATGAAACAGAAATTAAAGTTATTATAAAAATATACTTATCAAAAGCATATTCTAAAACATGAATTAAAGATTTGAGATTATGAATTTTTTAGCACATTTTCAAATCGCAACATCGTGATTTTGATAAAAGTTTTGATAAAACTCGCCAGATAGAACAAATCCATTTGTTAAATAATACTCAAATTGTTCAGCTTCTATGAGAACATGTAGTAATAAAAATAAGAAGTTTTTTCGTCTACTTAGTAGTCGCTATTGAAGGGGTGGGCTAAAATCCATTACAACCCTTTGAACACGTAACTAACTTTTCGCCGAGAAACCCATTAAGCATTTAAGGGCATTAAACCAAGCGGTAGCCTCTTCAGTACTAACACCCGTTTGTTTTTCAACAAGGAAGCACTGGAATTCCCTTAGGAGCTTCCAGCAACCAATGTATTGATAATTATACACGGTGGATCACATGAGTATTCCGCAAATAAGTGTAATTCACTTGCAGAGATTTTTATTTTAATATTTATATTATTTATATAAATAATACTTATATTATTTAATATAAGTGTATATTCAATGAGTTTTTGTGGAAGCACTTCGGTGCTAAGCTCCGTCTGGTTTCAGTTTAATCGTGGAGAAGACTGATTACCTGAGGATCAACTGAGAACATGACAGAGAGTTCGTCAATTCATTATATAAATATCAATATATCATAAACTCTCAATTACATATTGATATATAAGTTAAGTTATTAATGCTATTGCTTAACATGTAATGTTTTGTAAAAATCTCCGTGCGAGTGGCCATAGTTGCCAAACACATTAATGTCAAAAAAATATTATTTAGACGGATCATGTAAAGTAATTCTATGATTTTTGGCTCTTCTGAATTTATTAAAATCCTCAGTTTCAAATTGCATTGCAGTGAAATATTCTAAGGACAGATAATTTGAAAATATGATCCATAAACGGGAACTCTTTCATTGCAATTAGTTAATGGAACTCTCTAGACTCTCCTTTCATAGTTGACCTGGTCTTTGAACTGGTAAACAAATATTTATTTTCCTTTGATCCAATTTAATTTGTCCCAGAATGTAATTTTCCTCATTCTTGAGGTATTGAAGTATTTCCTGTATTCTTGATAAAAAGTTTAAATGGAGATATTAGAAATAAGTAGTTACTTGATGATTCTGATTAGAGAGTGACGAAAATTTCTAAAATGAATTTCATATTACAACCAGATATGTAACAAATATTTTTAAGTATGTAAGAGAAGTTAAAAACCAATGAAGTAACGGTAGGTATGGGTGCCAAAAATGCCAAAATCGGTAAGGGTAGTTATGGTGAAGTAGTAGGTTTATTGGGGTTTGGGTGAGCTAAATGAGAGAGGAGAACGCCCACTCACATTGGCTACGGAAGAATAGTTGGTAAACACCAATACACTCTTCAAATTACCAGAAAGTTGTACACATGGCACTCACCCGGTGACACGCCAGAAAATCTCATAAGAAACCAGATTGACTATATTTTAATAAATAAAAGATTCAAAAACTTAATAACATCAGTGAAAACTTACCCTGGTGCAGATATTAAGTCAGACCATAACCCATTAGTCGCTAAGTTTCGTCTGAAATTAAAACAAAAATCCACAAACCTAATCCTATAAGATACGATCTTAAACAACAAAGAGATGATGACATAAAGCAAGAAGTGCGGGAATATCTGAAGAACAACATATCTAAGTCAGAAGTAGTTATTGATATTGACACAGAAATAAACCACTTAGAAAACATTGGGAAGGAAATATTAGACCCATCCCATTATTTTTAGAAGAAATATACTTATCGAAATTTTATCCCTTAAACTTAAGGCAATAAAATCCTTATTTACTAAAATTTACTAAACTACATTATTATGAACATGTGAAGGTGCGTGTCTGCGACGTGTTGTGCTGCGCGCTTTGTATACATTATAATATATGAGTCCGCTAGATGCAAAACTCTGTATTTGCAAAAATTGTAAAAATTGAGTTTTAGCTGACAGTTATTTGTCACATGTTATAGCTATCTGCTGATGTAGAAATTCAGCAGCAAAGTAAGGTATTTACTAAGAAAAAGGCATTAGAAATCTTGAATCAGACGCAAAACTCTGTATTTGTCAGCCTATGCCAGTTGCATAACTGTGTAATTGCAATTGGCCAATCGCTTACATTGTTTGAGTCACATGACACGTCTCATGTGCACATGTCAATTATTCCATCATTCGCCATTACCGGTTTCACTGTTTGTTATTTGAGTACTAAAAACACCAAGTTTATTGCAAATAATTAACATTATGGATCTTCATGTGCATATTAGACCTTGTGAAAAAGGAAAAGGGAGAAAACGAGTTGTACAAACAGAAAAATGGAAACGAAATGTAATGAAACTTAAGAGGTAAGATGTGTCTACAATTAACTAGATAGGTTTGGGACTTATTGTCAATATTTTTAGGCATAAACCTAAGGATTTACCCGGTTTTCCCACCTGTAACCATACAAAGAAAGTGTATTGTTGTATAGATTTAAAGATGCGAGACATTCAGCGTTTCCATAATAATCTGTATTCAACAACTGACAAAATAAAACAAGATATTTTTTTGCTGAAATTTTGTGAAGGTCAAAAGCCCAAGAGATCAGGTACAAACCTACATGGAATTTCAATTAAATATTTTGTTCCTACAGTAGAGGGTGGACTTTTAAAAGTATGCAAGACAGCATTTCTTGGAATAACTCATTTAAGTTCTGAAAGAATAGAGCGTGTTGTAAGAACGTTTGTTATCCGGAGTGAAATACCAAAAGAGAGAAGAGGGGGAGATACAACAAAAGGTAGATTTGATCCAATAAAATTATCTATCCAAACATTTATGGGGCGTTTGAACGGTGCAGAGAGTCATTATAATAGAGGACGATCGACTAGATTGTATTTACCATGTGATCTGAGTTTTACAAAGCTTTACAGAATGTATTGTCAACGTCATCCACATCATTCCGTAAAGTTATCATTATCATATTTCCGAACATACGTTAATGAACACTACAACATATCATTCGGCACTCCCTTAGTAGATGCTTGTTCTGCGTGTCTCAGCGAAGGAAATTTTGAGAAAAGAAAATTCAGAAGAAGAAAAGTTAAAGGTTATAACAGAGCAGAGAGTTCATACGTTAAGAGCTAAAGCCTTTTATTCTTTGTTAAAAAATGAATCAAATCATAACATACAAATATTTTTTTTTGATTGTCAAAAAAATCTTTCTTTGCCAAAGCTTCCCGACCAGGCGGCTTATTTCTCACAGCAAATAAATTTTTATAATTTCACCATCGTGGCTGGAAATTCGAAATCCCATCTTTCTTCTGCAAATGTGACGTCATATGTGTGGCTGGAGTTTGAACATCCAAAAGATTCAAATGCTGTTGCCTCTGCTGTACATGATACTCTCATAAAATTCAACTTTAAAAATCAAATCGAAAAAGTTCACCTATTTGCAGATGGATGTGGTGGACAGAACAAAAATAGCACGATGATGTCTATGATAATCTACTGGTTGGTTTATGAAGCACCTGGTCACATCAAGGAAGTGGAGTTTACGTTTCCTGTTGTTGGTCATTTCTTTTTGCCACCAGATAGGATTTTCGGTATGATAGAAAGGGAGATAAAAAAGAAGAACGTTGTAATAAACAGAAAAGAATATGAAGACATAATTGGAAAACACTCAAAGGTGCTGAGACTTGGTAAAGACTGGCAGATATCAGACTGGAGAAAGACGAGTGACGTTGTTGTTAAAAAACCTTCCCAGCGGCATTTTAAATGTAATGCAACGAAACGATTTATATTTTCTAAGGACAAAGATTATATGGCTACGGTAAGGGGGGAAATATTTTATCGTTCTGACATAGGGTTCAGCAAGTCTATAATACGAAAAGGGAAAAAGATTTCTTTATTGAAACCAAAGTTACAACAGATTGGATGTTCATTGAAAGGAGATAAATCGTCCATAGGCACTCTCCTTAGAAACCATTTTGGTGAAAATTGGAGAGACCAGCCGGATCTCAAATTTTATAAAATTATAGATACTGGCGTACAAGCAAATAATAACGAGAGTGCTGCAGAAAATGATCATATTGATGATGAGGACCCAGAGGAACTTAGAGTTTAGGAATTAATATAAATATATACATATTATAATTTGTAATACCTTTTGTACTTTGGATAAAAATAAACTTCACTAAAAGTTAACTTCCACATGCTTTCTTCCTTATTCCTAACACACTAGGTTTAGAAAACAGACTAATATAACAACCACTAATATCGTTAATGGTTGACTATTATCATGTATTTGCAAATGTTACTTGCATAAATCTGTATTTACATAGTTCACTTGCAAAACTCGGTATTTTCAAATTTTTCTTCCTTTTCTAGCCAACCCAATAACTTTTCTAAAAAAAAAATCATTATATTTTACCTAATAAAGCATTTATCTATCACAAAAAAGTACCATTTATTATGTCTAAGGTTGTTTGCAAAATTTATCAGTTTTTTGCAAATAACTCAGTTTGACTTATACAGTAAATACAAAGTTTTGCATCTAGCGTACTCATATATGAGACGAGGTTCTCAGTTCTGTGGGTGTACATTTCGTCGCTTTAATTATGAAAATTAAAGAACCCGCAAAAGTTTAATTAAGACTAAAAAAACCGCCGGTACATTACATCCCCGATGTACTAATTCAGTTATAGTAAAAGCATTGTTTAATCAATAACCAATCATGTTACCAATAATTGAATAAATAACTAATTGACAAACAATTTCCCCGGGGTTACACTCGGACCACCTCGTACGTGTTGCTCGATAGCAACTATGTAAAGTCAATAATTTACGGCAGAAAGGAGTTTGCCTAATGCAATGCATTTTTAATAGGATTATCTGAGTTTGCGTACCTAACTTTTGATAACAAATTAATCGGAAGGAGTATTTGTATAAATCAATAGAATAATCAACATAACAACACAATGAGAATAATACATATATGTATTTAAATTTTTAGAAATTACTGCTCTCAAATTATGTTTATGTATTGTATTATATTCCGTTTGGATGTAAATTGGTTTATTTGAAGATAAATAATAGCTATTCCCATTTAAATTATACAACAGTAGCTCCGGTGAAGCGTATGCCCGCCAGAAGATAACTATAGTCATCTTGGGTGAGTATCTACGATGCGTTAGTGCCCTTTGTACGTATCATATATCCAAACGAAATTATTTCTGGTGCAAATAGAGCTAAGGTTTCTTAAATTTGTGAGCACCTCAGGAAAGGGTAACATTATATACCAGATGGAGTGTAATAGTGTGCATCATATAACAGAGATGAAACTTAAAAATCGTAAAATTTTTCTTCCAACGATTATATAACATGTCCTGAAGAAGCGCGGATAAAACCAGCTCCAGATGCGCATGTCTTTTTGAGGTAACACTTTTGTATTAACTTCTCTATGGATGTTTGATTTTTTCATAACATTCTTTTTAGATGAACTGATGATGCTCTCTGATTAGAGAGCGAAACGTCTTCGAATAAATAGATGAAGTAGCCACCTTCTTTGGCTTATTACAAAAAAAATATGACTTATATTATTTGGACCACACGTAACAGATAACTTATACTATTTTATTTAGCCCAAAAAGCTGTTGTTTATTAAAAAATAAATAAATAAAATATATTTATGCAATATTTATTAAAAAAAAACATATAAAAACATAGGACTAATGTTAATACGGTTTCGGCAGACCAATAGCTTCATCCCTTAATGGAGAAAAGTATTACTCTGAGAAATCACATCAGAAGCATCAGTTGTCTTTAAATTTTGATAAAAATCGTAAAATACTGGACTTATCAGAGCAATAAGTATATCCAAAGTATCCTTTTTATTCTGTGTTGATATAGCAAGAGTGCTTTTATACAAATTGCTAGGTACCAACCTAGCATTAGTTTGTCCTCTATATGGTACACTTAGCGTCAGAAATGCCTCTTTTTCATTAAGTGATATTTTATAAAGATTCATTCCCTTTTCTCTTGTATAACAAAACTAGTTCACATCAAACCAATTAAAAGGATTTTCTCTTGTAGCTTTTTTACGCATTAGACAGTTACTTTTTAAAAGATCTGAAAAATTTAGGAAATCACCATGGTAAAGTTCTACAACATTGAATTTTTTCTTTTTTCCTGTACTTATCACAAGCCTTTCTCCTTTCTCACAAGCTAATATATGACTGTGTCCCCTCACTACGAATTTATGGTCAATAACTTCAAAATTAATGTTATTTTGCATTGCTACTAAAAATATCATAGCAACATGTGAATTTTTGTTCTGACCATTGCATGTATCCAAGTATAGGTTTGCTTTGGAAACATGTGGTGGTGGTAGTGTTCTTTATAAATACATGTAGCTATATTGTTACCTTCCCTTCTTTCTTCACCTTCGTGCCACATGTAACATGCTACACTTCCTTCTCCATTCTAATGAATAGTTAGGTTATATGTCCATAACTGTCTTTTGTAAAAGGCAATAGAAGAATTTACGTATGGAGTTGGGAGACACTTCTGCCAAGTCAAAAGTGAGGCATCTAAAAGTACTATCACATTTTGCTTTTTCTGTATCGTTGCTCTTCATAACATATGCATTGTCTGCAGCAGTGTGATGAATAATTATCTCGTCTTTTATTTTAGTTTTTTATCATCTTCGCTTTCAGTAACTTTGAGTTTATTACTCAGCTTCAGCACATCACATTTATGGCACATATCTACTTTAGGTTTTATTAGCTTTCATAGATAAGTCTAGAGACAAGTGATTAATTTTCTTCACAGTATAATTTGTACATTTTCTAAAGATTAGAATAGTTTCTTCATTATGCTTGTTAGCAGAAGGATCACGACCTCGCTGGTCATCAGTTATTCTTCCTGAAGTATTTGAATCCCTATTTGTAAGAGCCAGTGTAATAAACATATTTGTCTCATCAAATGTGTTCATAAAACATTTTTTACATACTTGAATTCTAGCGAAATTCACCTTTAAATGAAAAACATGAGTCACTTTTCGAACTTTTTCTTTATCAGGATCTAAAGTCCTTTTTCTAGTAGTTTTAGGTGGTTCGGAGTATACAGATTGAACCAATTTAAAACGGAACATACAATTTAATATATGTCTGTTTGAACTGCATTTGAAATAGTGGACCAATATAAAACTTGGACAAAAATAAATACATACCCGGTGATAGACATTGTATAAAATATCGTTCAACTATCTGTCTCCTTTAAAGGAAAGAAGAGCTTGCCTAATAGTCGGAGAGATAGAGCCGAAATTTTGAACTGATCAGTAATATGACATTTCTCTATTGGAATATATTCATTGTAACTGGGTTAAGACTTTGCCTTACAGGCGGACGTCCCTCGTGGTACAGGGGGTGGCTATACAGGGATGAAGTTGAAATTTTTTTCGGAAAAATTAACGATCGATAATATGGCTGAAAATTTGCCCAGAGTAAGATCTTGGTATAACTAGACGAAATCCCAAAGGGCGGACGCGAGAGTGGATACATAAGGGGTGGCGGACAGGGGTGAAGTTGCAATTTTTTGGGGAAAAATTAACGATAAGTAATATGTCCGCCATTTTCATGGCTTATTATTTAGCCCCTAAAAACTCTAAATCCAAAAGGGCGGACAGCTGGGTTGGTACAGAGAGCCACAAAACGGGGTCAAATGTACCACTTGCCTGCGCATTTTAGGTCTCGATAACAATTTTCAAACTGATTTTATTATGATATTTTTATACCGATTGATTTGAAAATTTGTATGCTCACTTCTGTTACTATTCTGAGAAGCGTCAAGTAGAGTTTTCCTCAAAATTTTCCAAAAAAATTTCCGTAAATGAAAATTTTCGTAATTTTTTGAGGTAAAATCTAATTTGTAGAATCCTTTCAATTTTCTGTAAGTTATACCATGATTTTTTTCCAAAAATTTTCAAACGATTTTTCCGATAAGAAAAAAAAATTTAGAAAAACTTCGTCATTTTTCTCACTCTCATTGATGTTATCACATTCATCATCTTCGTCACTTTCACTTTCAATAATATCACATTCATTATCTGCTTCATTTTCAATCACTACTTCTCGAACTGATTCTGGCATCTGAGGTCCACTAAACCATTTGAATTTATATGTTTCATCTTCAAACTCCCAACCATGTTCTTCAACAATCAATTCTGTTGGTACTTTTTTATGAGCATTTGTCCAAATATTTGAAATATAATGAGCTCGCAGTAGATGTTGGTGTAATTCATCTTGACATGGTGGTAAGCTTGAAGCATCGAAATTTTTTAGTTTTTTTTAAGGCTCGTTCACATCATGCAACTTATACTGCCGGTTAAATAGTAAAAATCTGACATCGTTTACTTTTCTTTTTGGAATTGTTCTCGTCAGTCCTGTTCCATATAAGTGACTAAGGTTTCAAAAACTTCATTACAATCGAAGTCAGTTTCACCAAGTTGAATAAAAGCATCTTGATACTTATTACATTTAGCGCATGCGTCTAGAATTACTGATCTAAATGAACGCGCATCATTATTATTTTAATATTTTAAAATAATAATGATGCAAAATTAATGTCCAAACAGCATTTGTAAAATTATAATTAACTAATGAAAAAAAATTCAATCAATTTGAAAGTTAAAAAAAAATATTGAAAATATCTACAAAGTAAATTTCAAAACTTAAAAAATTGATAATTCCACTATTAAATTGATTTTTATTAATAATTATTTGTAAAATGTTAAAGGAATTCTACAAATTGAATTTTACCTATTGATAAATAGAAATAATATATTTTGTATTTGATTATTAATGTACTAATAAATCAAATTTTTCTTATATCTGAACAATCATTATTTATGCAATATAAATTTAAAAACCTTTTTATTCTAATAAAAAATAAGTAAAATTACTATTTGTTATATCAAAAATATTTAATAGTTAACATTATAAATTCGGCTCTATCTCTTGGACTATAAGGAAGCGATAAGTGGTTTGACAGCATAATAACTGCTTGTTTAGTATAGTTTTTTCAGTGATTCTAGGCAACCTATTTGGGGTGGAGTTTTGACTTGTTCTTGAATGAGTTCCGAATCCAGTAGCCCGCTGAGGTATTGGATTTTTATAATATAATTATTTGACAACCTTTTGTTGGCCAACCACCTAGAGCAGAGTTGAGCCGAAATACATTGATTTCGTATGTTCCGTTTTAAATTCGTTCAATCTGTATAAGGCTAACAATATATGCAACACGTTTGTTGCGATCACCCATAGACCAATATTAGTCAAATAGCTTTATTTGTATATCTTCTGAAATTGTGTTATTGCATTTATTTCTACAGGCTTCAAGTTATTTCATGCGGCGTGCTACTTTTACCTTATTTTTTGCTGTTACATAAGCTTTTCTAAAGTTTCAATTTCTTTTACGTTCCGCTTTTTTTTTTCGTGAATAAACTCCTATATATATTTAGGGATTCTACAGTATTCACTGCCTTCCATCGCTCAACCGTTTCCATCTCTCTCTGTTGTTCCATTCTCCATCGTTCAGTCCTCTCTTACTCATGGCGTCGTCTACTTCGTTCCTCCAGGATTTTCGGGGTCGTCCTCTTTTCCTCCTTCCTATGGGGCTCCATTCGGTTATTTTCTTTATCCATCTGCTGTCGCTAGTTCTTCTTACATGTCCATACCACTTTAGTCTTTTTTGTTCTATATATGTTAGTATGTCTGTTTCTATTGATGTTCTTTGCTTTATTTCGTCATTACTTCTCCTATCCATTCTTGTTACTCTGCAGCATCTTCGCAGGCATTCCATCTCTGTTGCTACTATCTTACTGCTGGTTTTCTTGTTTATGATCCAATTTTCAGCCCCATATGTCATAATACTTCGCATTAATGTTTTATAAATCTGCGTTTTTGTCTTCATATTTAGGTGTCTATCCCACCATACTGAGTTAAGTTGTCGGATTGCTGTTCTTGTTTGTCCTAATCTTTGTGTAATTTCTTCCTCTGTTGTTGCCTTTTTCGTGATTATAAACCCCAGGTATTTGAAAACTCCTTTAATGTTGAAATCAATACTGGTATTACCTGAATTTGATCTCCTCTCTGTATTTTCAGACCTAGAATTTGGAAAAGATTCTATTTTTTCTTCAACGGCACTGCTAGAGTCACTACTATCCGGCATATAATTTACATCCTCGTCACTATAATCATCTGTATGTCGACATATACTATTAGAGCCAAGAATAGTTCAAAAACTCGAAGTGTAGAAACAGTCTAAGTTGACATAAACCGTTTTAACCAAATTAAAAGTTTACTATTACTATTATTAATATTACTATTTAACTACAGACTGTTTCAAGTTAAGAATTCACAACTGAACAGATAGGCCAGTGCATTTCTTACGGGCGTATGTTGCCAATAGTTCACGGGACTATGCAGGGCCGGCCGAAATAACCCATTCTTTATTTATATTCAAATTTTTATTTATATTTTCCAATGTTAATCAAATTTATTTTAAAAAGATAGGTACGTATCTATTTAATAAGCTTAACGACTACAATTACTTATAAATATGGTTACATTTTCAGGGAAGTGATTTTAAAGATTATTAGAAAAATGTCTTTATTAGTGGTTAAAATATTAGGTTTTACGCAATTGGTTAATTATTATGGCACAGGTAATTCTGACAGCTTAGGTGTCAACTCTCAAAATTATTTATAAAATATTACTTTCACAATAGTTAATAAATAGAAAGCAATAATAATTAAGATATTGTGCTTAAACTTCCATTATCGGGCAAGCCGGGCTAACAGGCCCTAACAGTAAACAATATTGATTACTTTATAATTGACTATTAATAGTTTTCTAATTCTCTTTATGTACTTAGTCATTCCAAACAATAGTGTCATTTGGAAAGCACATTTGGAAAGCAGACAGATTTATGAGTTATAGATAAATGAGCGGTATGTTTTTCAAAATAGTGTAATTAGGTGAAGTGGAGATTATATGTTTGTCTGTATACATAAGCCCAAACTGCCCGATTACGTTTTTAAATTCTTCTGCCCGGACAAGGGTTAAGGCATAACCATCGCGCACTCAAATCTCAAGTGTAAAAAATTATATTGTTAAAATGGATCCAGTTTTGCCGTTTAAAAGTGGTCAAATTTTACATCTGAGTGCTAAAAAAGTGATCTTAAACGTAGTGAGATACCACATTAATTTGCTTCGAGATGAAAGTCAACGTATTGTATTCGACAAAGTATCCGCGATGACAGGAGTGTCAGTTCGTACGATTCAAAAAATCGTACAGGAAGACAAAGAAGGTGAGCTTTCTGAGGTAAAAACAAACAGAAAAAGAACCCGTTGCCGAAACAACTCCAGAGACTATACTTACGATGAAGGTGTTCGTATCGGCGTTCGTCGAACAGTGCATAGTTTTTTTTTTTGAAAACATTCCTCCTACTTTGAATCGTCTTCTGCCAAAAGTGAACCAAGACGAAAACTTGCCAAATTTTACCCGCAGTACAATGTACAGGTTGTTAAAAGACATGAACTTTGTTTATGCAAAACGTGATAAAAGTGCCGTGCTAATAGAACGTCCTGATATAATTGCATGGAGGCATGGATATTTAAGGGCCATTAAACAATATCGGGCTGAGGGCTATGACATTGTGTATTTGGATGAGTCATGGGTCAATGTGGGGCACTCGGTTTCCAGAGAATGGAAAGACAAAACCGTCACCTCGGCAAGAGATGCGTTCATAAAAGGGCTAAGTACTGGACTAAAGCATCCCACTCAGCGTGGACCACGTTTCATCCTTGTCCATGCCGGAAGTGAAAATGGTTTTGTAAACGGTGCTGAAATGTTTTTCCTTGCAAAAAAAACAGCGCTGATTATCACGACGAAATGGACGGTCCGTGTTTTGAGAACTGGTTTGAAAACAAACTGTTGCCCAACTTAGTTCGAAAAACGGTTATTGTTATGGACAATGCTCCATATCATAGTGTAAAAACCGAGTTGTTGCCTAACCAATCGTGGAATAAGAATAACATTATGGACTGGTTAAGACAAAAAGACATATTTTTTGAAGAAAATTATCTGAAGTGCGAGCTTTTGGAGGTAGTCGCGCAATTTAAACAAAATTTTGATAATTACAAAATTGAAGAACTTTGTAAACAACAAAATAATGTCAAAGTGCTTCGTTTGCCTCCATACCATTGCGAATTAAATCCAATTGAAATGGTATGGAGCCAAGTAAAAAGGCATGTGGCCGTAAATAACAGCACCTTCAAAGCGAAGGATATGGAGGACCTCATAAAAAAAGCGTTTTCAAATGTTACGTCTGATAACTGGAAAAACTATATTCAACATGTAATGACTCTGGAGAAAAAATTTTGGGAAGTGCACGGTCTAATGGAAGACGTAACTCCCATAGTTATAGATTTATATGATAGTAGTGACAATTCCGATTTGGATATGGACGAAGAATGTACATAGTTTTTGATAATTGTAATATTGTAAATATATAAATGTCAAACTAAAAAACCAAATAATTTGTTACATTTCTATGGTTCTGTTGTATTTTTTTTAAAATATACAGAAGTTTTTATTGTTTTTTTATGTTTTTTACTGACACTAATAATATCTACCACAATACTCACTCAATTTGTTCATTAAACAATTAAGAATATTTTTAAGAGTCTGATGATGACCTAAGCCGAAATTTAATAAATAACTGTTGTGAGAAAAAGACATGTCTTTAATTTTTATTTTTCAAAAAAACAAAAAAAATTTAAAGTTACCTAAGTGAAAAAACGTCTAATGTGCAATATAACATGCAGTTCGGCCCTGCTTTTTCGCTGCAACTCCACTACTCTCGCCTATCTCAGTCTATCGGTAGTTCTGGCATCACCGCTTCCCATAAGGCTCCTTTATGAATTCTTAACTTGACACAGACAGTAGTTGTACTAAAAAGACCAAATAATTTTATTTAATTTATATTATCATACTGACTTGAGCTATTGATACCAAGGTAAAGATATAGTCCTTTTTAGTCTTACTCGGCAAAAATATTATTTTGACCATTTTTGACTTATACGCTTTTTACCGAGCACCCTATATATACATATATATATATATATATATATATATATATATATATATATATATATATATATATATATATATATATATATATATAGCAATCGACTATGGCAACAACATTAAGCAAGAAACGAAAAATAAATATTTTAACAGTAATTAACTGACTTTTCCGTATAATATATTCATCCTAGTTCCATTTTCTCGTATTTAAAAGACCATTAAAAGTTTCTCTATATTTTTACAGTTAAAACAATGCGTTATATCCCTAGAGACCAGCGGCAATTAACTGGTTATGCAGCCTAAAGAATACAAACCACTATCCTTAATAAGCATATACATAAATTATTGTTCTTTCACTAATTTTCAAGCTAGCAACATACAGCTCCCCAGAGGAACAGATATTACAATATTATCTGGGCCGCACTAAGTAAATTTGCGAAGTTGAGGCTGTAATATACAAAATTAACTATAGCTACGGTTACAACGGTCGTTTTGTTTCTCGGTGGCGCAATTCGGTGGTTAGATGTGACATTTTAGGTCCGTAGCGGAACGGAATTGTGTTAAAGGTAATCTGGTCACGGCAAAACTAGTTTAGATGGAAATCTACTTACGACTTGATAATATTGTCTACAGTATCTATAGTTGACCTTATTTAGCTACATGAAATGACAATTTATTCTTAAAATTCAAACTGAATTTTTACAAACAATAATTTTCTCAAAACATCTTTTCTCCTTTTTTAGTTAAATAAAGTTGAATAACTAAAATAACTTAAAAATATTTTGGATGAAAAAAGTTGAATCAACTGAATGCCTTCTGATAAAAAATGACGGTTTTCGGACGCGCGAATAATTGCCCATGCGCAAAACATGTAAACTCCAAGTTGATTCCGCAAACTTCCAACGATTGGCCTTGCAATTAGTTTATCGTAATTGCAAAAGCTACACCCATGGAAAATTGTAGACGCTTAAAATAAAATGGTAAGTCTGTTGGAATCATCGTTATACGCGGGATCGAGGCTCATCTCATGTGCATTTTACCTTGATGATCGTTGTCCCCGATGAACAAATTACAAGCCTTTGAGATGTGGTTATATCTTAGAATGCTCAGAATATCATGGGTTTAACACATTTCAAACAAAAAAGTCTTGAACAGAGTAGGTCAAGGTGAAGGTGACTTAAAAAAGATGATAAAAAAGAGAAAACTCCAGTATTTGGGGCATATAATGGGAGGAAGCAGATACAGGATAATGCAGTTGATATTCAACGGAAAAATCGACGGAAAAAGAGGAATTGTAAGGAAGAAATACTCATAGCTCCGAAACCTTCGTCAATGGACTGGCTTATCAGCAGATGAATTATTACATGCCGCGCAAGATCGAGAACGATATCGGCAAATCGTCATGGAAGCTACCCACGTCTAAAACTTGGGCACGGTACTCAAAGAAGAAGAAGATCGTTGTCCCAATGACATTATTCATTAACTTTTTCATAGTCAGTCTCTTTTTTGTCAGTCAGATAAGATTGACTATTGTTAGCATTAACACAGTATAATGACAACAGATCCTACTTTTAATCATAAAGTGAGAGCAGAGTACAGGCAATTCCAATGAATTCATAAACTATGTAGGATAGTTGAATATGCCATCCTAGTTTCTAACTCTGTCACATCTGTATTTGTTGTTGCCAATATACCCATACCCATTATAATACCAAATTGTTAGTTTATTTTAGCAAAGAAAAATCGAAAATACAACTAAAATCTCATAATTTAAAACCAAAAGGACTAAAACTAAGATGAATATTTAATGTAAATGATAAAATTTTCTTCAAAAGGTAAATAATCTCTCGCGTTAAACATTTTTTTGTTGCTTTTTTGGAGGACGTCCAAGTGAAGTCGAGGCTTTTCTTTTAATAGCAGCATGACTTCTTCCGAATAAAATCAGTCCATCAGCTACACTAATTAGAAAAGGCAAAAATGGTGTTTTTTCTTTTGTTTCAAGATCATTGTGTAGTACATGAGAATTTCCAACAGCCATCATTAGAAAGAGAAAAAATACTTTCTTCCACCGTTTGGTAGAGTTCCTATCAAAGTAATACAAGCCCAAAATATGATCTGTTAGATCCACGCCACCCATTTTCTTATTCCCAGGACATCGTACCACATCGTACCACAAAGTCACCAATGTGGTGCAAAAATCATTAAAGTTGAAATGGGAATACGCTGGACATGTAGCTAGGAGAGATCTAAACAAATGGCACAGATCAATTTTAACCTGGAGACCATACCAACACAAAAGACCTAGAGGCAGACCTCCTATGAGATGGACAGATGATCTGAAAAGGACTGCCGGGAAAAATTGGCTACAAGTAGCGTACAATAAAAAACAATGGAAAGGAAGGCTTGAAGAGGCTTATGTTCAGATGTAGACGTGAATGGCTAGACGAAGAAGAAAGAAGAAGAAGAAGGACATCGTACATTCATTCTAGAGCCATTTTTTATTTTTTGTTTTACTTCTACATGCTTATCTCCAAAGCAATTGCTTACTGCTAATAAGTGTAACTAACGAAAATAATGAGTACACAGTAGAGATTAAGGCAAGAATAGGGCAGGCAAGAAATTCTTTCAACAAACTGAAAAAAGTACTCTGCAGCAGGGACATTTCAATTTCTTTAAAGATAAGACTTCTGAGATGCTACGTGTTCTCCGTATTATTTTATGGGTTGGAGGCTTGGACAAAAAAGAAATATGTTTCGGACAGATTAGAAGCCTTTATGGGCCTACAGAAGAATATTAAGAATAAGTTGGGTGGAGAAAGTCACGAATGTCGAGGTGTTGAGAAAAATGGGAAAAGATGAAGAGGTTTTAAATACAATTAAAGTCAGAAAACTGCAATATCTAGGACATGTTATGAGGGGCGAGCGTTATAACATGTTGCAATTAATAATACAAGGACGAATACAGGGTAAAAGCAGTCGCGGAAGAAGACGCATCTCCTGGTTAAACAATTTGAGAGTTTGGTTTAACTGCACTTCTGCTGACCTCTTTAGAGCAGCGGTATCGAAAGTGCGAAATGCCATGATGGTTGCCAACCTTCTTAGAGGAGATGGCACATGAAGAAGAAGAATAAGTGTATGGTATCTTGCCATCTGCAAGCTATGGTGCCGTGGTTATTTACTCTGAATTCTGAGTCACCATGATTCAATTTCCGAACAAATTTAGGTACTTTCTATTTAAGGTACTCTCTCTAAACTAATTTACTCTCGTTGCAATTACTCTTTCTAACGCTGGAAAATATAAAGTATTAAGTAGTCTAATAGATGAGAAAAATCTGGCAAAATACAATAATACAGGAGTTCCCCTTATAGTACTAACTAATTTGGTCACTACTCTTTCTACCAATAATAAACTAGTATCATTTCCTCTTTCTTTTTACTCGCATATATTAAAATAGTATACATATCCTGTTACAGACTCGTTTCGTACCCATATCTTTAATCCCCGTTTAATGGGTTTCATGGGTAGGAACTGTTTTAGGAAAGACCTTCCTGTAAATTTCGCCATTGACTTATCAGTGCTTTAAAAAGCTGCCTCTGTTCAATTTTTTAGTTAGAAATGTTAGTTTTAGGCAATTAGCCACATCCTCGATGTAATATGATTTTCTCGCATTGTCAGGCTTAACAATATTAGCGAAATACATTTTGGTGAAGATCAAATTACAGCGTTCTCGAAAAATCGCCCTTTCCATTACTTAATTTCCTAAAGAATCATTTTGTGACCAATAATCATTATTATAATGATTGTTGTTTTGTGTACAACGCACTAACATTGTCTACTTTATTGCGGTCTGAAATTCCTTTATGTCACAACATGGAGTGAACTTGTTCTCCCTACAAGTGCAAAGGTTTCATGAGTGGCTACCATACGCTTTACAAATAAATGTCAACTCTGGGCAACATGATAACCTTCTGCATGTCACTTGAAAAACATATTACATTATTTGATCTTTCCTTATCAGAAAATCTTTCATATGCATTTCTTGCTTTTATAACTATTTCGTTATGAACTTT
The DNA here is from genome assembly GCF_040954645.1 of Diabrotica undecimpunctata. Lineage (NCBI taxonomy): Eukaryota > Metazoa > Arthropoda > Insecta > Coleoptera > Chrysomelidae > Diabrotica > Diabrotica undecimpunctata. Next base: position 38,219,184 of record NC_092810.1, read on the forward strand.
CCATTGTTTACAAATATCACACGATATATCAAGATTTTGTTTTTTGTGGGCATGAAGAGTAAACTGCTCACAGTTTTTGTACTCCTCGTGTCCTAGTTGTGCAAATGATATATGTTGTTCCTTAACGATTCACCTGTATAAATCATATGATACTTTCCCTTTAAACTCGGGAAATTTTTTGATGAACTCACTGTGCATAAGTACTACATTAACATCTGAAAGGTACCGCACATTTGGAGCATGCTCGCGTATATAATGGGAAATCATAGGAAGAAATGATTCGATGTGTTTGATGATTATGTGGTGGGTTCCTTTATTTTTTTATGGGTGTTTTCCTCTCTTATTACTAGGTGGAGTTAAAGCATCTATAGGAGTATTTGTGAGTGTGTAATGCACAAACCTGTCATTATTTTTGTTAAAGCCTAATGTGGTGAGGAAAAAACTCCTACAAACCTCTTGTGTAATGTTAGAGCAATCTTCTAGTTTAGATTGAATAGATAGTGACCTCGTCTCTGTTTCATTGGTTTTAATTCTTCTTCGTTAAACATCAATCTTATATGATGTCAAAATAAAATGCCTGCGTTCAGACTACGCCATTTCCCAAAACTTTTTGTTTATAAACCCTCTTTTTTCTACAGTAATTTTCTGTCCACACTTTTTTTTCAAAAAACAGCGTTTTCAACGGCGTGTGTTTTACTGCATGAGATATTTTCATTTCTTTATTTTCAAGTTTTTTCCTTTCTTTCAGGCTGGTTTCGAATCTTTCTTTGTTTGCGACAAGGGTTAATTAATTTTCTATGTCGATATTGTCAATATGTTGGTCTGCATTGTCATTACAATATACATTCGTTTGTTTACTATTTTCACATGCAGTTGGCAGAAAATCAACATTAGCAGCTGGCAAAACTAAATCTTCTTTTAATTTTTATATTATCATTATTTGGTTGGACCACATTTGTAAATAGATTTTCAAATACTTCAAGTAAATCTATAACTTGGAGGTTAGTATGTGATTCTAAATAAACAGACTTACTAACATCAAATTCTTCCAGTCGACGTGATATCAGTGTATTTGCACTAAAGTCATAAAGTAGTATGTCTGTTACCTGTTAAATTATATTGGCAGGTAATCTCACATCTCCAACATAATCTGACAACGATACAGTGGAGCTGGATGGTTGAGGTCCTTCATTAACTTATAATAAATCACTGCAAGGACATTTTGTAGGTAAAATTAGTTCTAATTTCTCATCTTGTTTAACTCTTGTGTTGGTCTTGGTGCTTTTTGGAACTAAGTTTATAATGAGTTCAGAACGAGTTGACACAGTATTAAACTTTGAAGCACTCATGTTCCAAAACGAAAATTAACTAAAAGTAATTTATATACTTTATTAACCACTGCAACAAATCAAATATTGGCTTATTATAAATTAAACTGAACACAGAAAATTAGTAGCAAACTCGTTTGCTGCAAAGAGAACTTACAATTTACAGTTAACATAAATAAAATGCAGTATGTATATCAGTTGTTTAAACAACCACCAAGCAAGAGTGCAGCAAGTCCAGTGTACTAAGCATAAGCGCAGTATGGGCAAACGAGTTACTGCATTCTTGGTTAGTCTATTATACTTACGGCAGTCTTGCTTACTATTTTAAAGCTTTTGATTCACATACTGCAAAAATTATTTTATATTTTAATCATTGTTGATGATACGGCAATTTTGAGCAGCACATTGAATTCTACATGGTTGAAAATGTAGGAAACCATATAGTTATAACTCAATATTCAATATTTTTGGACTTAGGCACTTTTCCTTAGCTGGGCAGTACACGGCTAATTACATTTTCTCAGTGAACCAGTCCCTTTAGAAGCTGAGATTGTTTAATAATTTAATACATCTTGGGTATTATGGCAAACTCCAAACAAGTACAATCTGACTGGATATATTATACAGAATAAATAAATTTAAAATTATCCCTTCCTTTATGTTTTTTTTTTCTAATTAAATTAGATCTTGCAGTAAATGATGGCTTTTATATGTAAAACAATAAATTATTTTATTTCCAATAGTGAATTCTTTATACTATTATATTTCATTAAAATTCGTATAGACTCAAATAAAAATTATTTTAATGATCCAAAGAGTCTGCTAAAATTGTAGCAATATTTTAAGAGCGTATACCTCACTTAAATTGTGGCCTTCCAGTTTAATTTCGTCCCGGTGCTTGTAAGTGATTACATACCGAAACAGGGCCTATATTCCGCTCGCCCTGGGCGTTTTACACTAACAAATTTCTAACAATTTGCACCATATCCGAGTTAAATGGCCATTCATATATAATAATAGGCATTGTGGATGATTTTATAAAGGAATTACACAGGCGCGTCGAATGTACTTGGTCTATTTCGTCATTGTGCGAATTATTATTTAACGAACGACTACGAAAATTCAAAGGCACTGTACATTTATCAAGAGACGGAGAATGAGGAGACTTTCAGGAGACTTTGAATGAACTAATTGGAGAGTTTCGATAATTAGTTTTGAATGGAATGAACGAAATTTGTGATGGCTGTTTACAAAAGAAGTATAAGTTTTAGACGTTAGAAGTACAAGCTTACACAAAATACTAATTGGCTTTTTTAGCTAGAAATTTTTAGAAAAATAATATAAATGACGGTAGATATTTATATCCCTTGAAGAGACTTTGACTCTCTCATATTGTTTTGCAACTATTTTTTGTAGAATCTGAATGCAATTACTATCTTTATTATGAATAAGCCACAATCGTTCTCAAAATACAAAATATTAATAATTTAAACAAATTGTGTTTTTCGTTAATTCGTGAAAAATTCGTCTAATAATTTAATTTTATCTAACTCCTTTATATTGATAATTTAGACATATATTATGCATTTTAAAGTAAACGAATTTAGAATGGTATTTCCAATATTGCTGAGTTGCGTTTCTGGGACGACTTTATTGTAAGGTAGTTTATTCGATTACATGAAATCAACTTAAGGCTTATCCTCGAAAATCCTAACGGTAAAATTCAGTGCGATATCTATTTCAAAAATATCTTTCTTTACGAAACAAAATCCATTCACGAAGAATATTCTACACGTCATCTTGTATTAAAGTTGGGCTTTTTACCTACTTACAACCGGACACCCACCACCTGTAGTGAAAAGTCTTGGGTCTATACAATAAAGCGAGAGGGAGGTCTTTTATTCAGTGCGGTTATGGTGTAATTAGAATAATAGGAGTATACCAGAGTAATATTATTTATTAAATAATTAATTCACAACTTAGCAAAGGTACATACAGGTATGTATAACAAGATATTTTGAGGTCATAGTATTGCCGAATTCGTTTTTTTATGTCTTATATTTTCTTTTGTTTTTTTTTGTTACTCTTTTTTACTGACAAATTGGCTTTTAACGTAGAATTACAGTTTGATGATAAATATTCTGAAATGGAAAATGTTGAGATGTGGCGAATAAAAACATTCATGAAATTAAAATGAAAGGATTTACGTCTATTAATAGTGCGATTTATAAAATTAGTACTTGAAGCCCAAATCGCGGGAGGAATATGTGCATCAGTTTTCAAATATTTATTATTTACTATATAATTTCTAAATTGAACCACTTTTACTTCTTTAGGTGACAGGTTTTCTAGGGACAATGTTTTTAAAGTTATTCTAAATGTTTATAAACTACATAATTTCAAAAATTTGACATCAGGATTTTTGACTATAATAAATTATTCTTTTATTTTTTTTAATGCATATTGATAGTATAAGTCTTTTGCTTGTATTTGTCACCCACAGAATTACCCTATCTTTATTATTTTCTATCTTATGTTATTGTAAAAAAAGGTCTCTGAGATAAACAAATACAATAACTTTTAAACTAATTAATATATCGGTCCCAAATTTTGAGGGGTTGTTAAGTACCCCAATACCCAACTTTGGGTGGAACTCTAAGGTTTAAAGTTTAAGTTTACTAAAAGTTTTTAACAAATATCAATTGTCACTTATTTTGCAGTTTGCGAAGCAACAAATTGACTTTTCAACTTTCAAAAATCGGCATTTTGAAGCTTTATCAATATTCTAAAAAATAAAATTTTGTAATTCTATGTCAAGTATTTAGCTTTCTAATGGAGTGCAAAAAATAGAAAAAATCGCGTTTTTTGCATTAAATTGTTAGTCATTAAAAAACGGCTCCGAACTTTAGGCAGGAAACAGATAGGTTTTCTTCTTATAGGTCTACAATAACTAAAAAAGTTGTCAGCTACCTGGATTATTGAGTGTCACGAGAAAATCCTTATTAACCTGAACTAATATGACTGGACAAGCAAGTGACGAAACAAACTTCATTATGTAAACTTTACGAACAAAAACGTTTAAAATAAATATTTCAATAACTATAAATAATCAAATTCCATATTCAAATACTTCAAAATATTTGGGTATTACTCTTTAATAAGCCCTAATAATGTTATTTAACATTATTTATGAGAGGGTGTATATTTCTTACCTACCTGTCGGCGAGAATCCAGAAGCTATCGACAAAGACAGCCTGTACTGACCGAGAGAGAGTAACATTTAGCAGAACTTTGAGATTTTTTAAAAAGTTTATACCAAATAGCTGCTTTGTGTTACACTTTATGTTAAAAATAAAAACAGATTCGGAAAGTGGGTCAAATTCTGTAGTGCCCTATTTAAAAAAAAAAATTTACGTTTATTTTAACCAAAAATATTTGAAAAAAAAATATTGTTTAAACAATTTATTAATTTACAACCAAATAGTGCACTAGAACTTTTTAAGACCTTTCATATAAAAAAAGAATCATCTCAATATCTGCCATAGTTTTTGCGTTATTTGATATAAACTTTTACATTGGAATTTAGCTATGCCCAGAATCGCGAGGAACGGCCTTAAGAGTATTTGTAAGAAAAATCGTAGCATGTCATTCGTCTTTAAAAAGACAACCACATACAATGATGACAAACAAAAATTCTCCTGTTAGTGATTTCATAGTAAATCATGGGAAAAAATCCAGGAATAAAACCTCATAAACAGATTTTATATGTATGTTATTCAAAAACGTGAAATATGTATCCTCGATATGTTACTGACTTACTATTAATGGTATTTTTCTTTAATTCACTTTTCTCTTTTTTCTCTTTTCATATGGATAGCCAGATCCTACTAAATTCTGCCGAGGAATTTGCGACGCAATTGGTCTCATTTAGCATAATTATTTAGCTTAATTATTTCTTTGATGTTTCTCTTTTTAACATCTGCTTTTTAATATAAATCCTAAGAAAGCTCCAGGATATGATCTCATAACAGGAGATATGATATGGATATGATCTCTCTCTATTAAAAAATCTACCAAGAAAAGCCATAGTTAAGATGACACACATAATAAATTCTGCTTTCAGAGATTAAGATATTTTTCCAGACTTTGTAAAGCAGCCAAAGTCATTATGATTGACAAACCAGGTAAACCTCGTAATAAAGTGACATCATATCGCCCAATATTACTCCTTCCGGTGATGTCAAAACTATTTGAAAAAATTCTGCTAAAAGGATTAAAACCAATAAAAGAAAGAAAAAATCTTATACCAAATCATCAATTTGGTTTCAAAATTCAGAAATTCTAAACAGTATTCAAAAGTCTTAGAATCATACATTGCGAACAGATATTTCAGAGTAAAACAAGAAGAATTAACTTAAGGGGATTTAAGCTGGCGTGCTACAAGGGAGTGTATTAGGTCAGGTCCTGTACCTATTGTATACGTGTGACACGTGAAAATACATACCCGGACCAGAAAATGGTGAATAAAATTAAATGAGACTAAATCTGCACACATTAACTTTACAAATAACAAAATAGAAAATTTCTCAGTATAAATAAATGATACCCAAGTTCCTTATGCAACATCAGCAAAATACTTGGACCCTGGACGCGAGGCTGCGCTGGAAAGTCCATGTCAAAAAGAAAAGAGAGGAGCTTGATATTAGATATAAGAAATTGTATTGGCTGATGGGAAAAAAATTCAACATTATTCATTCATAATAATTTGTCCATTTACAAGCAAGTACTGAAGCCAGTATGAGTATATGGGTGCCAAAGTACTGAGGAACATTGTTGATGCTCCTTGGTATATCCGTAACAAAAACCTCCACCAGGGCCTGGGTATGGAAACTGCGACCGAAGTAATCAAGAGAACAGCAGCAAGTCACGAGCAGAAGGTGCTTAGTCATGTGAATGTCGAGGAAATCCAACTTTTTTACAACACTGAACTAAAAAGAAGACTTATAAGGACAAAACCATTCGAGTTAGTGTAAATGTGTAATAATATTATTTCTAAACAAAATTTAAAACCCACAGTATGGTGCAGATATGTAGATGATGATGGTGATGATGAATATGGCCTTATAAATCAGAGTTATTGGACACGTTCCTGAATGATATAAATAATAAAGAAGAAACAATAACATTTACCGTGGAAAAGGAATGTAATAACATACTACCTTCTCTGGATGTTTAAATCTCTGAGAACAATCCTGGATATGTGACTCAGGTGTATCGAAAACCAGCAGACACCAACAGATATTTAAATTACAAATCAAATCAGATCAATGCTAAAAAGGGGAAATTATTATATTCTTATACGATAGAGCACAAATTACTTGTTCTAATGAAAATATATTCTTAGAAGAGAAACATTTGATAAAATATGTTAAGAGTATCAATACGTATTAGACAATATTCTAACAAATAAGAATGGAAAAAAACCTGAACATCATCGAAGTATAAGGCCCTAAAAATAACAACAAGGAAAACGTTTTATGACAAATTACAAGAAGTAGTAGATCAAGGCAGAGGAAAGATGATAATACTAGTGGATTTTAAAGCTCGAATAAATGAAGATCCACAGAGTATTGTCGAGCCAAAAATTATGATCACCAAATACAACAAACTGTTCTGGCAGTAATATTTACATAAACTATAATATTTTTCTAAAAAATTGTAATATCTTTTTTTTCTTTCTAGGAACTATTTTATAGCAATCCTCTTATTGTTCGTGAATCAACCAAGAAATATAGAAATTATCTTTGCTCGTTCATGAATATAATTTCGATTAGCCGATTCCCTGCTTTCCAACTGTTCAAATGTTCCTAGCCTATGTACATGTATATCTATACATATCCTTTACTGAATATGGAATTAATCCAAATATTGCCAAACTTAATACAAATCTCCCTTTGAATGAACGACTAATTGAATCCCGAGGGTAAAGAAGAGCTCTGGCTATCGGTTAACTGCATACGAATAAGATGAAATATGCCATTTAGGGTATTACTACTACTGAGAGTTTCTAATGACTAACTTTGTGAATAGAAGTGAGCACTATGTTAACAAAAATATGGTTGAAAAGGTGAACTTTGTGTTAAATACAGTTTTAGTAGAGTAGCTGTTTAGTATTTTCGAATTTAGTTAGTAGGCTTTTAGAATATGCTTTGTAACGAATTATTTTGCCTACCGCATAGGGTATTATTATAGGGGGTTGAAAATTGAGGACAGAAATTAGTGGGTTAAAGATAGGGCAAGCAAAATAAACGAAACTTATGCGAAAAGCGCTCAAGGTTTATTTGGAGTAGCTGGGTCGTGGATAAGTGAATGGCAAGGGGATTGGATTGGGACAAGTACAAAAATGTAACAAGGAGGTACTTACATGAATCTCCTGGAACAAATGGATAAGCAAAACACAAGAAGGTCCTCTAGCTATTTGAAATAAGAATGCCGCTTCGAGGAAACAAATTGTAACGATTACAACAACTAGTTGTAACTATTGAAATAATTATTAGAAATGCAAAATATATATCTTTAAATGAAACTCAAAAAAGGGGATAGCGAGTTAGTTAAGAAAAATAAACAAAACGGTTTAGGAAAAAAATTAAACATTTGTTGTCTCACCACAAACAGTTACAAAAATAGACAATACACAAATGCTATATTATTAGTCACAAAAGTAAATACAAAAATAACAAAGAGAAACACTTACTATGTCCTATCCGTTAACAAACTCTAGGATTTGGAGATATTACAAAACTTACTATTGTTACTGGGCTATAATTTATAGCAGAAACAAATTATTACAAATAAAAAATTCTTTTTAAATGGTGAAAGCAATTATTAATAAAAATATTTATTTTTCCTTTAAAATTTTAACACAAAAGTCACCTTGATTTCACCAAAATTTCTGGGGGTGGAAACTAGACTCCACTGGAATTTCTAGGGGTAGAACTGCGCTTACACTTTCTGCAACACGAACAAATTCATCTCCATACTATGAAAAGTATTTTGAGACGGCTCTTCAGGACATACAAATTGAAGGTTGAAATTGGGGCACTGGATCACAAACTTTAGACTCGGCTTCTTAAAAAACAGGAAAATGGAACATGTGGATATCTTTCAAAACCTCACTTTAACTGTAACTATTAACTGCCACAATACACTACATATTTTCCATAATAAGGGACGAAAAACATTACATAAGGGAAGAAAATATTACAAATTTGACGTAAAATTTGGACCAACGCTGAAGCAAACCGCTCTTGTCAACGGCCTTAGCGAGAGTGTCGCAATTATCTTTTTAGCAATACCTTCTCACCGATCTAAATGGATGTTTATTTGAAACGCAATATCGATCGGCTTTTGATCAAAGAAAATACACGTCCGTGGTATATAAATAAACTCTAAAAATGTGTTTATATCAACTCGGCGACGCAAAGAGGAATTGAAAAAATATTCTTTGGTGTTTTAATACGTACGATAGGAAATGAAATACATTAAAAATATTCTTTGGTGTTTTAATATATACGAGGAGATTCCAATATATACCAAACACAAAGAGAAATCAAACGATTTCTACCTGGCGAAACCGAAAAGAGAAATTCAAACGATTTCTACCTGGCGAAACCGAATTCAAATTTTTACCACTGTGCCTTCTAAAACTTGCAAAGCAAACAGCTTGATAAATTACTCGGCAAGAAAATCTAAAAATTGCATTCCACCTGCCGTTCATCATGGTCAAAATTCGTAGTGAATTCAGTTTCTGGTACTCCAAATGGAATAAAGAAATAAAGCATAATGACGGTATTAGATTTTTGTGTCGATACAGGGCAGCGGCAAGCCGCTTATACGTATTTCGACCTCTTTAAGTCTTCTCAGAGCGGTATAGCCACTGCTTTAAATCGAAACAAAAATCTAAAACCGTCATTATGTTTTATTTTTTTACTCCATTTGGAGTACCAGAACCTGAATTCACTACGAATTTTGACCATGATGAACGGCAGGTGGAATGCAATTTTTAGATTCCCTTGCCGAGTAATTTATTAAGCTGTTTGCTTTGCAAGTTTTAGAAGGCACAGTGGTAAAAATTTGAATTCGGTTTTGCCAGGTAGAAATCGTTTGATTTCTCTTTTTGTTATTAGATGGCGTAGTTACGTCCGCAAATAGTTATTTTGATAACTATTGGTCTACGACGGGACATATTTTGTTTCGATTCAGATCATTGGCTATACCGCTCTGAGGAGACCTAAAGAGGTCGAAATACGTATAAGCAGCTTGCCGCTGTACTGTATCGAAACAAAAATCTAATACCGTCATTATGTTTTATGTGATATACCAAATAATTTAGAAATGCTACAACTTTTAGATCGTTTAAGTCGTTTTGTTTAATCCTTTTTATGTGACTGAAGGTTATCGGGGTACATATGATAAAATATTTATTTAATTATACATTTATAAGTTTTCAGTTTTTTATAATTTGGTTTAGAATATTTTAAATTGAAGCATTAAAACTGGCATATTAGTTTTTCTAGTGTAACGACGCAAAATAGTTAAGAGTCAATCATGTTTCAACTTAGATTACATAATCTTTTAGTTTGAAAGAAACATATCACGAGGAAAAGTCTTAAAACCAAATTTAGTGGTTTTATTCACTGTCTATTTTATTTTTAGAACTTTCTTACCTTAATAATCTGATTACACTTTTAGATCTTTTTGATTTTATTTCGAAAGAAGTATTAAAAAGTCTAATTATTGTGGAAATCTCATTGAAACCCAAATCGACAAAACATTTTAGCGAAAAAAGCAATTACAACAAATTTGCATGAATTTCGTTAAATTATTCCACTTATTTCCCGGCCGTTTTCCCTGACTGGGCCAAAATTAAATATCACATTTACTGAATAGGCTGTTAGGAAATTAAGCAAACGCAAACCCTCCATTACCGAAGAAGTACAGACCGCAGAAGAATGGCTTACCTTTAGGTGTTAATGAAATTTCAGACTTTTAGCCAAATAATTAATCAGCGATTTTAATTAAATTGAAAACTTTTTCGATCCTGCTAATGCCGAGCTTTCATTGTCTATATAATGTCTCAAAGGGAGACTGGCTAATTACATAATTTACTTGGCAGGGCCCCTAAAAAATCAATATGGCGTAATCTGTTTATAGTTTTAACAATGGATTTAAAAGCATTGATATTTCAAAAGGTATAGATGATGTTCTTCTTCTTCTTCTTTTAGTAACTTTTCTGATTATTGAACGTTGATGATCATATTAGCAATATTAACATTGCGGCAACTCGAAACAAATTAGCGGATGACTCTTGTTACCACTTCCGGAGATTTAGAAACCAGGATGTTCTTCTTCTTAATATACGCTCTACAATTATTAATGCAGGACTATCTGATCATGAAGCAGTATATAATAAGTTTAACACTTTTAACAAACCATCCTCGAAAATCCAAAGTTTAGGTAAGATTTTTTTTGTGCATTTGTGCTTGAGTTTTGGGTGCCACTTTTCCTCTGTGGACATGCATCATAATTTTAGTGATTTTTTTACGGTAGAAGGTATTTTCTTTAATTACAATTAAGCCAAAACATCACAAACCCTGGACTACCAAAAGTATCCACATATCAGCCAATAATATACGTTCACTTCTAGAAATTTACTACCAACGTCTTTGTCACTCTCCAAGTATAGAGAAACATATCTAAAACTTATCCAAACAGCCAAATGTACTATCAAAATCGTCTAAGAACCTCTAAAAATGGTGCAAAAAAAACTTGGTCCATAATAAACGGACTTCGAAATAAAACTAACACAGCTCAAAACATGTTCTATTTTAAACCCTGAAAATCTAAATGAATACTTTGTTAATGTAAATAAAAATATAACATCAACTATTTTACCACAACCTAATCGTCCTGTAGTACTGATGGACTATCCATAAAAATTTTCTTAAATCTTCCAAAAAATATGTTGGAAGTCCTATCTCACTAATTATTGATTACTGTAAAAATGTATATTTCCAGTGCGCCTAAAGACAACCATTAATATTCCTCTTTACAAGGGTGGTGAAAAATCGAATGTCTGCAACTATAGATCTATTGCCTTACTACCGGTCCTATCCAAAATGATTGAGAGACTTATAAAAGCCCGACTTATGCCCTTTCCTGTTGAAAACAACATTTTATCACAGTCAGTGCACAGACAGCAACCTTAAATGGTCCATTCATATCGAATTGTTATGTAAAAAACTAACCTCAGCCTGCTACGCAATAAGATCGGTTTCGAAGAAAATGATTTTAGCATCTTCCAAAATAACATATTTTTCTTTGTTCAAGTCTCATCTTCGACATGGTCTTTTTTTTGGGGTTCTAGTACAGCTGCCAAATCTGACTTAATTTTTAAATTACAAAAAAAATACGGTAAATTTTTGGCCTCAGTAGAATAACACATTGCAAAAGCTACTTCAAGATATATAAAGATTTTAACTCTTCTCTCTTATATATCTTATAAATCTCTTATATATCTCTTATTATCTCCTATATATCTCTCTTATCAAATCTTAACTGTCTTTTCCTTGTCTTCTCTCTTTATATATTTAAAAAACTGTTTGCTTAATTCGTAAACACCTACATGTTTTTCCAGCAAGACCTAATCATAACTTCTCCACCAGAAATTCAATATTTGATGTGTATTTACCGATCACGTCCACTGAGTTAGTAAAGAAATCTATTATATTTGGCAAAAAAATTATACAACCGTCTCCCTTTGCAACTCAAATCTGCAACTTTTTACTTGAGTTCCGTAAAATGACAAAAGCCGATCTATCTGAAAGACTATATTACTCAGTGAAAAAGTTTTTTAACGAATAACTAAGAGATTACAGTACCTTTACATACCTTTATATACCTGTACAAGTAACTCAAGTATTTTTATATACATTTGGGTATCACATGCAGTAACTTAAACTTATTAGTTGTAAGGTTTTCTTATGCAATTTGAAATTTATTTAAATTTTGTAATGTAATGTAATGTTTATTTACGGACTTGCCATTTTTTTACAAATCAACTTAAATTTAGCTTAAACTATTAAAACACAACATAATTACATAAAAAGGTATTTTCGATCTTATTCTTAATAGTACTTAGTGATAAATAAAAAAAAACATTACTATTAAATTTAATTGCATTTCTACACATTCTCTGTAAGGGTTTATTTACAGTATAAGTTCGATTATGAAATTCTAAATAAAATAAGTCTTGGGATCTGGTGACTCTACAGAGAATACGAAAGTAAACCTTTTTCAAAAGAGCACTAGCATCAATGACTCCTTGTATTAATTTATATATAAATGATACATCTAACAATATTTGCCTTTCTTCAAGAGTAGACAATTTAAGTAAAGATTGCAAAACAATTTATTCAATTTAATTTACAGGTATTCTCAATTTAAAAGCAATAAATCTTAAGAACTTTTTCTGAACTCTTTCTAATAGATCTTTGTAGCATTTATAAGGAGGAGACCAAATATTGCAACCATATTCCAAAACCGATCTAATAAGGGAACAGTAAATATTTTTGAGACAATAAATATCATTAAATTCAGGCAGGCTACGTTTCATAAAACCTAGAAGTTTCGTGGATCTATTAGAAACGTACGAAAAGTGGTCCCTGAAGATTACTGTAGGATCAAAAATTACCCCAAGATCCTTAAATGTTGTCATTATCTCAAAAATATTCGGTCCAATATGGTATTCAAATCAAATTGGATGTTTATTTCTAAAAAATCGCATTACCTTACATTTATTTATGTTCAAATTCAAAGCATTTAAGTTACACCAATCCAATAAACTACTTAAATCATTCTGTAATAAACTACAGTCATTGGAATTTTTTATGACTCTATAAATTTTTAGATCATCAGCATAGAGAAGAATATTACTATGATAAAAACAATTTTTTATATCATTTACAAAATAATTAAAAAGCAGAGGAGATAATTGTCTACCCTGTGGAACACCAGAGGTTACATTGATAGTAGATGACAAAAATTGGCTAATTTTTACAACTTGAGTTCTATCTGTGAGATAGCTCTCCATCCAGCCTAATAATCTTCCATGTAAACCACCATTATAAAGTTTAGAGATTAGAACAATATGATCAACATTATCGAATGCCTTCGAAAAGTCGGTGTAAATTACATCAACTTGGTTATAACCTTCAAGAGCATTCAACAAAAATTCTTGTAAAACTAAAAGAATGGTAGTAGTAGAACGTCCTGGAATAAAACCATGTTCGTCAGGCATTAAAGTAGGATTCAATAATGTACCAAGTTTTGCAGCTACAATTCATCCAAAAGATTTAGCGAAAACTAAAATTTAAGATATAGCTCGATAGTTTTCAATATTTTCTCTATTACCACCTTTATGGACTGGGGTAATATAACTTTTTTTCCATATCTCTGGAAAGATACCTGAGCTCAATGATAAACTAAATATTTTTTGTAAAATATAACTCAGAATAAATCTACAATTAAATATGAACAAAGGGGGTATATTATCAGGTCCGCAACTTACTTTTAGATCAATCTTAGATATAAATTCAAATACATCTAATACAACAATACAATACAAATTTCAACACAAAGACTATTATCAGAGTTTACAGCTGGATAATCTGTATTACTAGTAACATAGGTTGAATTAAAAAATTTACTAAACAAATTTTTTATATTTTGGAAATTATCAGAAGTTATATTCTCATATTTCATTGTGTTTGGCAAATCAAAACATTTTCTTTTATTATTTACATAATTCCAAAAATATTTTTTATCATAACATAGCAGTTTGTAAATTATTTAGGTGAATATGATAACATGTTTTGTAACAACCCCTAAATTCTTGACGCAAATTAGAAAAATAATCATAATCCGTCTTAGATCCTGTCATTTTGTATTTTGCATGAGCAATCTTCTTTTGAAATAATATATGTTTTAAATGAGGAGTGTACCATTTCGGAAATTATGAGTTTTTACATCTAGTTTTTGGTACAAATAGATTATTACAGGAATATAACACCTCATAGAATTTATCAACGGTATTATTTACTTCTGTTTCATCAATAATCCTATCCCAGTCGACTAAACCTAAATAATAATTAATAAGGATATAATTAGCATTTTAAAGTAAAAATAGAAATAATCATAGCTAAGAGAATCAAAAATATCATTTCCAATAATATCAAAGGACAAGGCTGGATGATAGCTATGACATTTTAATAAAGATTGATCAGCAATTTTTAAGTCAATGTTATTTATACTAAAAAATAAGATCTAAGAAACCCCCATTACAGTTTGGTACATTATTTAATTGAAAGAGATTTAAAAAAGCAAAACTTTCTGAAATACTTTATTAGTATCCACAAGGAAACCTTAGTTTCCCCCCAAAAGTTTAACATCCTAATATATAAGACTAAATAATGTAAACCAAATTGTAACCTATAACTCTTAACGGGTTTTTACCCAGATATTTAGTGGCTCAAAACATGTACACCTAGACACTGATGATGGAACATAGTTTCCGAAAACGTTTTGTCTTCATGACATAGCCCAATTGGGTTTTTTAATTTATATACCTTTTTTAACGGATTTTAACAATTTTTTTACTTTATGAGTAATATTTCCAATCGGTCTTGAACCATATTCATCATTTTCCCAATGAATATTTGGTAGGTTAAAATTACCAAGTAGATTTACCAAACTGTGCTGTGTTTCATATAAAATACCTTCTACACAATTTACATAGTTTTCATACAAACATAATGGAGAGTTTGGAGGTAAATAAACACATCCCATAAGACACTTTTGTTTTCCAAATAAATGTTTAACAAAAATACATTTAATGTTTTTAAATTGATGATTTACTAAAACTGAAGAAATCTTCCTATTAATCGCTATAAGAATTCCTCCTCGTTACCTCCTATAAGAAGTCGTTCACACGAACTGGTTAAGCTTGATCTATCACAGCGGTATATATTGTACTGTGAGATGCCTAGTTCATTACTCTCTATACTATCACATAATGAGGTTTTAGTAAATGCAAGTATATCATAATTATTTGCTGTTACTGATTCAGAGAGGGTATTAAGTTTTGTCCGTAGTCCTCGAACATTTTGATAATCGACACTGTAATAGCTATTTGATGCACATGTACCTCCAGATGGTTGTCTTATTAGGAAAAATTTTGTGGAATATTCGTAGATTTGTTTCCATTATCAGAAGAAGACGGATTAAGAATAACATCATTGTTATTTCTTTGAGTTGCCTTTCTTTTTATGTTAAATCGTCGTAGAATAATTTCATCTGGCCAAAATTCCGCACAATTCATTGTATCGTTGTACTTAAAGTCAACCCCAATTTTGAAAGAATTAGTTCTAGTTTTAAGTTGTTCTGTTTGTCTGGCTAATTGGCTCGGCCAAGGCCATCAAACTAAATAAAAAAAAAAAAAAAAAAAAAAAAAATAAGTTGTTCTATGATAAAGGCATTATCATTACCTTCTTTTAATGATAGATCAGTTATATATTTGCTTATAATATTTACATGTACACTTTTGTATACCTTACCAATAGAATACCACCTCTTTTTATTATTATCGGCTACAAATTCTTGTCCACTGGATATTTCTGAAGAACCTCTAATAACAAAATTCTTATGGCTTTGTTATTTTCTAACGAGCGTAAATCCATCATTGTTTTGTTGTTGTTTGTTCAGCAAGGAGGTTAATTTACTGGATATAGCGTTGGAACACTACCAAGATTGTCATTCTCTGTGTGATTTGAACTACTATGTCGTTTGGTAGCTTCAGAAAAGAACATTTGTATTTTTGGCACCGCTATGTTCACTTCGGGTGTATGCTGTGTATTTATCACTTCATTACAAACTGCTTTAATTATTCGATTATTCACTGAGGTAGGCACTGTTCCTCGATTATTGTTATTGAAATCGATCTTATTTCAGGTTACATTTAAAGATGATATTCTTTTAACTAATAGGCGGTTATTTTCCTTTAATATAAGATTTTTTTCACTCATTTCTTCTATTAATCTATTTAATAGCAGCACTTCCTGTTTTAACATATGATTATCAGATCTTAGTTCATCTAATTGAGCATTAAATATGATATCCTTGTTTCACAACATACCACAGAAAAATGTCTTACATACTTTTTTTGCACAACACTAATATTTTTAAATCACATTAGAACTATTTAAGTCGCTTTTATTCCTACTAGTATCGGATGACACTTCATCATCCGTCGCCATTTTTTACTTGCTATGGATTGTGTATTGTATTTTGTAATATTGACGATTACTATTGTTATTGTAATTTTTCTGTTTTTTGTAGGCTTTGTCCATAAAATTGTACAATTTTCAGTGACAGTGATATTTCTATTCTAACTGTGGATGATGTTCAAAGTTGAAAAATTACTTATAATTGCATAATTACTAATATAGTATTATTTTTTTAGTACTGCTGCATATCATTGACGAAAATTCTTCGGTTAGAAAATACGCCTCTACTTTTTTTACAAATTGTTTGATATTTTTTTTGTGATATTGGTGCTAGAGTTATATAGCCATTGTGGAACAGAAAGAACGAAAGATCTCCTTATTTTTCTCGTTGACAAACTTAACACACAGTTTCGATGAAAAACGTTTATGAATAACTCAAACTAACTGCTAATTATACAATAGTCAGGGTAAGGCGATGCGCACACTACAGTTTTAAATATTAGCCTTGTGTACATTGCTCATTATGATTTATAATCTAATATATAGGTCATTGTTATACAAACTATTTCTGCGTAGTCTTTAGATTTCATGGTCTCGTAAACAAAAGTCGAGTGCACATAAAAACTAAAATAAAGATTTATTTTTTATAATAAAGGACTTGTTTAAGAACTATTCCTGTTTTCAATTGTAATGAAAAGACTAAAGGTCATCCTCAAAGAAAAGAGATTATTAGTAACACATCAGTTTATTTTTAGAGAGGGCTATTCAACGATAAACCAGGTGTTTAGAACTACTTGGAGAAGTCAAGATAGCAGCTATACATTGCATGGCACGCATTGTCTCACAAAATTTGAAATAAAAGTATTTAAATTCTAATAAAAAATTTGTAAAAGATGTAAGTTTGTTTCAATCTATCCTACACTTCAAATATGAAAATGTTACGAAAAATGTTGATATTCTTCAAAAACGTAGACTAAAGTCTAATATGATGGATGGTTAATACACAAAACAGATGTGTTCACATATATAATAATATAAGAATACAAAGAAAAAGTACCTAAGAACTTGGAAATAAACATGTTAATAAATTTAAAAATAACAAAAGTCTAAAAGAAAATGTCACCCTCGTTGTCCTTGTATGTTATTCGGTTTCTGCTGTTCTGTCTCTTAGCCTAATTTTTAAACTGTTGTGCTTTATATAAGTAGATTGTATATTAACGTACTGTATGTATTCTAACTTTTGCATATCTGTTAATATTTACTTTTAATATAATTAGATTTTTTAACAATGTTAACAACACAACCACGTATTTCTCTTCTTAACTAATGATCTTTTGATATCGAAGAAAAACTTTAAACAAAAAGCAATTCCGGTAACTTCAGAAGGCTATTTAAAGTGTAATGAGTCTACATAGTGAATAATGGTTTCTGGTGAAAGAACCCGGCGCATCCGCCACATTTTCTAATTGCCTTTTGACCCACAAAAGAACTAATTTGCAGGTAATGATTAATCGCCCTTTTTCGGTTTTTCGTCGGGAGTCATGCAAATTGGACCTTTGTTGTGTTTTTACCAAGGGGTCGGATATTTTTAGGTACAATGCATCGAAAGTAGAACGAGGTCCTTTCAGTTTTGGGACGAGATATTAGGTAAAGAGAATGGCATTTTCCAGCGCTCAGTGATTTCAGCGATTATTTTAAATTTGATAGTTATTCTAAAATATATAAAAAAACTTACCAAAACGTAAAGCGAGACACTGACATTAATGAATTGACAGAGGTAAAAATTGATATCTGATATCTCATGGTTTACTGTTATTAGTATATAATTATTTTTACATGGTCGTATCATTGATGTTTTCAAAACAGGTAAAGTGGAGATATGTTATAACTTTAAGGGTTTTCTATGGTGTTATATTTATTATTATTTAAATCTGTGTATCGTTTTGTTATTGATTGAGTAGTGTTTCTTTTAATTTCTATTGATTCTTATATCTACGATATACGAAGTTTTCGAAGTCAAATTTATGCTTCTTTTTCTTCTCATGCTTTGTGAGCGCAGTGATCGCAAGTTGTTCTTGTCATATTAGTGAGAACAAAATCTCAATTGCAGCAATTGATTGGTTTGCCCAACGTAGACACCTTCACAGTTAGTACATACTATCTCGTAAACAACATCTAATTTTTTGAGTTTTGGAGTTTTTGTTTTTAGTTTGGTGAAATATTTATTTAAAAGGTTATTGCGTTTAAGGGCCACTGTTATGTTTGACTAAAAGATTCGTTCGTTGTTCATATAAACCTTTTATATATGGAAGAGTTGTATACGTAGTCTTGATACTATTGGATTTATTGTTAGTGGTATTGTTGTAAAATTCATTTAGATTTAATTTGAAAATAGATTCGATTAGATGTTCGAGATATGTATTATTTAGGGCATTTTTGCTTTTTTTTTATTGCAGTTTGGTCTGTATTCTAGATATGTTAGTTTTCTAGATCTATCAGCAAGACTTATAATTACAGACTTCTTATGGGAGCATGAATGACGAGATTTATAGTTTAGATATCGTGAAGACCATGTTTCTTTTGTAAACCACATAGTTAACTGTATTAGAAATGCGATGTAAAGTAATATCTAGAAAATGTATTTTATTATTATGTTCAATTTCTAAAGGAAACTTTAGTTTTGAATGGTAACTGTAAAAATTGTCTGAAATTTCGTTCATTTTATTTGTTGAGATAGCACAGATACAGTCATCGATATAGCGGTTATTTGGTACGTGAATGTTTTTAATTTTGGAAGTAAGGTCAAATAAATAATATCAATTTTTTATCTCTCTCAATTCATTGTCAGTGTCTCGCTTTCCGTTTTGGTAAATTCTTTATATATTTTACAATAACTTTTTGCTGTCAATCTTCTACATTTCGTCCGTACATTCCGACATAGCACTCATTCATCGACAAATGTCAAACATATTCATCCAACTTGAACATCTCCTTCCCTCCACTATTTTGGATCAGTATGAATCTTCCCTAATCAAAAAATACAACTTCTTTCTACATAAATCTCTATCTCATCTCCAAAACAAATTAAACAAGCTAGGAACCACTTCGTTCAATCGCTTACCATTTCACGAGAAATGGATAAAAAATCTCACAGGCATCCAAATACCCAACAACGTCCTCAAACTTTTTTCTCTCGGACCAAAGTTCGAATTACAACCCTCATTCAAGGACTACTTTGTATGTAATTTTATAGCTGACATAGAAGAAGTCTTTTAACGCCAAAACCGATATTGATCTAATATGTGAAAAAGCGTCCACTTTTCTAAAAAAACACCCTGTCCTAATGGTATTAACTAGTGATAAAGGTAATGCCACAGTCTTTATGATCAGAGAGCAATACATTAACCTGAGCCAGCAACTTCTAGATGATAGCAAATACTATCAACCACTTCTCCGCAGTCCCACTTCAAGCTACACCAACAAAATCAACTGATATATCGTTGAACAAAAAAATTATTGAGGAGAAACTAGCCAATAGCCAAATCCCTTCATAATTACAATGGCTATGCTCCTAGATTTTACGGTCTCCCATACCGGTTTACCCATATTATCGTCAATAAATGCTCCGAACACGAATGTTGCTCAATATCTAACAAACATTCTTTCACAAGCATACAATTATAATAATGACTTCAACATAACAGATTCTTTCCAGTTCAGTGAATTTATTAATAATTATTAACTACCCAGATGCTTTTTCTTAGTTAGTTTTGACGTAGTATCCTTGTTCACAAATCGTCCACTTTCTAGTGTATTAACTTGTCTCCATAACCATTGGAATCAAATCCATCCCCACAGTTCCATATCTGGGGAAACTTTTTCCGAAATATTAAAATTGTTTTTGACACCAATTATTTAATTTTCGATGACAAATATTATCGTCAAATTTTTGGAACTCCTATGGAATCCACAATTTCTCCTATTCTAGTTAACTTTTCTAGACGATCTTATTAATGAGAGTATCAAGAAGTGAGATTTCCAAGTTCTCTTTGGAAAACGGTATGTCAACGATCTAACTTTAGCAACCTCACTGGACAAGACATCTTATCAGTTTTTAACTGCTTTGATCCTCACCTACAATCTACATGTAAATTTGAGGTTGATAACAGTATCCCGTTTTTAGATATGCGAATTATTCGCACACCGGATAACAGATTAGTCACTACCTGGTACAGAGAAGAAATGGCTACCAACCGTTTCTTAAATTACCATTTGACACACCCAATCAGATATAAACTTAACCTTGTACAAGTCCTCAGCCTTAAAGTACACATGTTGACACCCCCGTTTTATAAAGAAGAATCTCTTAATCCACTAAAGTCCATTCTCATAGATAACTCCTATCCGGCATCCATCATTAATAAATTTCTATATTCCAGAAGCTATGGGCAGTCCATTATTAAAACACCTAACGGGCAAACATTAGCGTCAATTTCTAACAAAATACAGATGGATAAGTCCCCTCTCACTCCTAAACAAACCACAAAATATGCTGCTCTCCCGTACTTCCCACAAATTACTAATAAGCTTAACAAACTTTTCAAAAAACTTATCTGTAAAAATAGCGTTTAAAAACACCAGAAACTTAGAAACGTTATTTTTTAAGACAAAAACTCCATTGGCCCCTCTAGAACAAACTAATGTCGTCCATCATATACCCTGTGCAGAGTGCAACTCCTGCTACATTGGCCAGACCAGCCACTCTCTTCAATGTCGACTGACGTTCCACAAAAGCGACATTACAATTTCTAAAACATCTTGTGTCCTTGCACAACATGCCAAACAACAAAATTATCACAAGCAATCCATCCTTGAAATGTGCCAAATTCTAAAACATCCAAGCGTCCCTAAATAAAATAACCGACATCGACAACTTGAGCCAGATATATCACTTTCTCATCATACAAAACAAATAAAAAAAACCCTTACAAGACATTATGTTCATGTTCATTCTTCTTTCTTTTTTTTTAAAGGAAAGGGAAAAAAAGTAAAAATGAATCATTTTTTAAAAAAGATCTGTCCCTTTTCGTTTACCAATTCCCTCGATAATCGTACCTACCTGCATTCCAAATAAAGGCATGTACGAAAACAAGCCACATGTGAAATTATAACATCCTACAACAAATAGAAAACAATCGAAAAGATTAGTGTGGTTTGACCCTTGAAACCTGAAAGAGCTTTTCCACCAGAGCTTGAACCACAATTCAAATGAAGCCACCGGTCAAAATTAAATAAACAATAGTGCTCTTTTACAGTTTTTCGTGTTTTTTGTTTCTTTTTTCTCGTTTAGTTAGTTAAGTTTTAATGTTAAGTTATCGTAGAATTTTTATAACATCTAAAAAACCTACAAATTATTTTTATAAGTATGAACCCTGTTCGTTGTTTACTTATATTCTAGGATCTTTTCTATTTGTAGTGAACTGATTATGCTTTTAAAAATAAAAGCGAAACGTATTCAAGTAAATCAATGAAGTATTTGACGACTTTTATTTGCCAATTATTGACCAATCAAACCTCTGCTATTCAACCCTTGAATATATATTATATATATATATATATATATATATATATATATATATATATATATATATATATATATATATATATATAACGTCGATTATCACTGCGCCGAGCTTCCGACTTCTTTTCTGATATATCTGCTTCAGGGCTTCCGAGATTACAGTCTCTTGAGCCCCCAGACACTACTACACTGATCACTAGTCAATGCATTTAGTATTACAGTAATCACAGGATGCTTAAAATTTTGTTGTTTACGGACAATTTCATTTTAAATATTTAGAATATTACAATTGATATTGGTTAACAGTCCCGTGTCTGCTTTATAATTTATTGCATCTTATTGTTAATTATTGTGACACATTTATTAAAATAACATTTTTATAATTACATACTTGTTTTAAAACCCTAATATTTGAAAATTCAAAATAGTCTCCAATATTTAAATACCGGTCAACTTCCGCTCACGTATTTTTATTTTTGTATAGTTACTTTTGTGTTGTGTTATTCTCAGTTTGATCCATCGTGAAGTTTGACCGACATAACAACTCTGACAATCAGAACAAGCAACTTGTAGATAACTTTGGTTTTACAAAGAGTTAAAGTCTTATTTTGATTTTTGAAAACAGTTGATGTTAGTAAATAATCTAGTCACAGAAGAGGTTAAATGTTTTATGGCAATTTGTTTATTTAATGGGTCATAGGCACACCTATAAAAAACATATAAAATATTTTTTTTAATTAATATTTTATGTGCTCCCTTTATTATATTTTTACAGATATATAGTATTCATTAGGACTGTTTTTAAAACTATTTTCCAATTTAATAAAAATATTTTATAACCCCCGTAACACCCCCATACAAACACAAAAGCTACTGTTTTACATAAGACAAAGTCCTTAATTGTCCTTTTTCATCTCGCGGCGTACGGATGCAAACACATTGCCTTCTAAATAACCCGGAAGATAATTCATTGCCTCAATGAATAAAAGATAAAAAGGAATTTAGAATTCTAGCACGCCGGATACCCCCAGGTTTTTACGCACACTTGCACCTGATGGCCTTTTCTTTAATCGTTTAAAGGGATTTTGAAGGGTTTATTAAATCTGTTTGCCCTTTTTTGAAAGTTGCGGACTAGTTAATATTGTTATTAGGGGATGTTGTTTTGTTTGACAAGAAATATTTTTTATTTAAGTAATTCTTTAAAATTTCGTAAAAATAAAGGGGCTATGTAGAAATGATTGTGAGTAAAAAATTAAATACCTTTTTAAAAATATCATTTTTTGAGTATAAAATCATAATGGATAAGGCTAAATACATCCATAAAATTAAAATAGTGAAGATAAACACATTTTTAAGGAGTACAAGGCTTTTACAACGTCATATAGCTTAACAGTGTCAAGTAGCTCAAGCAACAGTGGGCAATCTCAAGAAAAAATTGATACCAACAAACCCCTGACTCATCAACGTGTCCAAAAATGTGATCGAAAGCGTGTCACTGCACCCAGAGACGAGAGAAAAATTGAGGGATATATTTGTAATCAACAGAAAGAAACAACATGCCACACAGTCCGCAGAAGGCTTGCTGAGCAAGGTTACAAATCATGTCGCCCTGCCAAAAAACCAAAGTTGACCATAACAATGATGAAAAAGAAATTGCGATGGGCCAAATTACACCAAAATTAAACAATTGAGGATTGGAAAAAGGTAAAATACATCACTACTAATGTTTAAATCCATACAACCACTGTTTTTTTTTCTAAAAAAAATTATCTTATATTTTTTTTATTCATGTTTGTTTCTCCGATGAGTCTACATTGAAGACATTCATGGACAAATCGACCTTCGTCCAAAGACAAGTGGGTGAAAAATATCATTAGGATTGCATAGTGGAGCCAGTAAAGCACCCTCTTAAGATTATGGTATGATCTGTGATTAGTACCAAACGCACATGGAGGCTGTACAGTGTAGGGAATGATGAACATCAGAAATATTGAAATTCTATAAAAAAAAAAGCTTAAAAAATTAAAGCTTGGATTGACAAATTGGAAGATTTTATCTTTATGCACAATTTAGCACCGTGCCAAGACCGTACCAAGACAAAAACAGTAACATCTTACCTAAAAAAAGATAATTAAAGTACTAAAGTGGCCAGGTTTTTCTCTAGACCTCAACTCAATCGATAATCTATGGGAGCTTATAAAGAGTAGGATTTCCCAAGAAATTTTCAAAAATAAGCTGCAATTATTGAGAAATTCATTGTCACCTGGCACAGAGATCACAAGATAAAAGAATACTACCTGAAAAACATTCAAAACATGCCAAAAAGGATCAAAACTGTCATCGAAGCTAAAGAAGGTCACACGAAATATTAAAAAAAGTGATTTAAAATCAAAGAAAAAATTATTTAAAATTTTGTAAAAGAACGTGTTCTTGATCTATTTGCATACTATACTCTTTTACTTTACTTTTACTTTTTATTAAACACCAAAATACAAAGTTTCGTGTAGTGATCGTAATAATTAGATCACCCACTACAATCTTCCACCTCTTCCTTAACTGTGAATTGCATATGTAGATTATGATTGTTGATAATGTTACCTATTTTAAAAAATTTTGTGTTTAAGAAGTACTACTACTACTACTAAGGATTTCCACAGTTTTCACTGTCTTCCTTCACTCAACCGTTTTCTCCAATTTTCCCTGTCATTCCAGTCTCCATCTCGCAGGGTTCTTTTCTCCATAGCCTCGTCGATTTCATCTCTGAATGACCTTCGGGGTCTTCCTCTCTTTCTTCTTCCAATCGGGCTCCATTCTGTGATTTTGTTTATCCAGCGTCCTCTGTCCGCTCTTCTGACGTGGCCGTACCAGGATAGTCTCTTCTCCTCTATATAGTCGATTATGTCTGATTGCACTCCCATTCTCCGCTTAATCTCTGCGTTTTCAATTCTGTCTCTTTTTGTAAGTCTACAGCTTCTCCTCAGGAACTCCATTTCTACTGCTCTTATTCTACCTCTATTTCTCTTGTTTATTGTTCAGTTTTCGGACCCATATGTCAGGATACTTCTTGTCAGGGTGTTATATATTCTCTTTTTTGTCTTTATCGTAATGTTCTTATCCCACAACACTGAGTTTAGTTGTCTTATACAGTTTCTTGTTTGTCTCAGTCTGTTGTTTATATCTTCTTCTGTTGTTCCCTGGTTCGATATTATGGTTCCTAAATACTTGAATTTATCTGTTCCATTTATTTGTCTTCCCTCGTCTATCTCTAGGTTTCTCATATCCTTGTTTTCTGTTGTTAGGTATTCGGTTTTCTCTAAGTTTATTTCCATTCCGTTGTTTTTATATTCTTCTTCTAGTTTTCTGAGCATAAAGCTGAGATCTTCTTCATCTTGTGCGATGACTACTTGATCGTCGGCAAAACTTAAGGTGTATAGGTATTCATCTCTTACTGGTATGCCCATTCCTTCGCACTTTCTCCTCCATGGTTTGAGTGTCTTTTCCAAGAATATTTTAAACAGAGTAGATGACGTAGCACAGCCGTGTTTAAGAAGTGCCAAAACTAAATCATCTACATACCTTTTAATAAAAGAAATAAAAAAAAGTGCATGTACAAATACAATCATTGATAACATCATCCATGACATAGATACTAACATAGGTAAAAGACTAGATCCCAAAGAGATACCAAAAATTTGTTTATAGAAGACACCATTAAATATAAAAATATTAGAATCAAAAACAAAATTGATAAGTGGTTTGAAATGTAATAAGTCAATAGTAGGATGTGAAATCTCAATGTTTTTCAACACCATTTATGATTAAATCTAAAGGTAAATTGGTAAATAGAGATTTTACATCAAAACTAACCAAAACATAGTTTTGTGGTAAATGAAAATAATTGATGCAAGAACTAAAGTCTAATGAATCTTTAATGTAAATATTGGTGTTTAAATTATAATTATTATTATTATTATTTAAAGAAGCAACAACCAGCACCAAAGCAACAATAGTGCGCGAAGTGGTAGCGAGTGATATAAAAGCGGTTATTAAAAATAAAATACTGTGTATTTGGCAAAACAAGCGGAATACGACTGCAGAAAAACTTAAAACAATAAAATCGTGGAAAAAACTAAATATACGTGGTGTGAACCAAGTAAAAATTGGTTACGCCTGGGTCATACAAGACTAACTCATTCATAATTATTTAATAGAGTCAATCCTACTAAGTGTGAGTTTTGTAATAAAGACCCAAGCGTGTATTACCTACTAATGGAGTGTAACAAACAACAATATAAGAACTAACCATAACCTTGCAACTAACCTCACATCTATTTTAAAAGAAGATTGTAATTCGGTAAATGTTATAAATTTTTTGAAGAATTTAGGTCTATTTCATCAGTTGTAATTGTAATGTAAATATATTTGTAAAGCAATGTAATGTAAGTTCTGTCGCTAATAACTCTTAGTAGTTCATGCTTTTTTATTGTTAATTAACTTTTTTCTGCGTAATTTAGATACTAGACAATTTGATTTTTGTTGCAAAGTACAAACAGAACTCCTTCGAAGTGTAGGGTAATACTTAGTATCATTTAAGGGTTCTTCAGTTTTTTGCAGTTTACAGTTACGTTACCTTTGTCGCTTTTGACAATATAAATTTCAGGATGGTTCTTAAAGAAAAGTTTACTGTGTACATAGTATTTATTTAAAAAATGATCTTTGACTTCTTTATTTAAAAGGTTGGTAATATTATTTGTACATTTAAATCTAACAAAATCCTTTTGACCAACATTAAGTCTGATTATTGATTCAATATCAGAAAGTAAATTTGGAACTCTTGAGTTAGAAGGATATACAGAAAATTTAGGTCCCAGTGCTAAAATTTTTTTTATTTCGAAAGAAAAATAAATAGATGTTTAATTTTTAAACCACTTTTTTTATATTTTTTCTTATCAAAAGATTCTATTTCTAATTTATTAAACTTAATTAATTTGTATTGTTTTGATTTTATAAAATTCTGTATTATAATTAATTCTCTCTCTACGATTAAATTCATTAAATGTATGGAAATTAAGGACATTAAAAGCTTTGGTATCTAACTCATGTAATTGATTTTTAAAAAAGTTAATATCAGCAAAAGTGATTTTAATTTCCAAATTATTAATATTTCTTCCAAACCTGTCAAATATTCTCCGGGTAACACGGTAAATATTTCCAGTCCGATGATGTAAAAGGGAATTAACATTAATAAGGCTATTTGTAACATGTCCAGGGAAACATCCATTAAATTTACATTTTAATAAAAAGTTCTCTTCTTGTGTAAAGCAGCGTTATGATATTGCCACACTTCACAAAATATATATTTTTACATTAGTGTAAAGGCAACCAATAATTATGTCATCACGTCATAATGTTTATTTATCCAATACCAACGATTTTTTGTGTGTTGCAATATATTGTTACGTTTTAATTGAATGTTGTTCGAAGAAAATTAAACGGGACGTTGTCTACGTTGTTTATTTCGATTCCACCGATTTCGTTCAACTTCATTTCGCACTGCTCGATGCTCTTCAGTTTTACTTACTTACATTTTTTTGTTTGACTTGCAGCATTCTGATTTCTATGACACAAGTTGTTACGTCTAACTGTTTTTAAAAATAAAAATTCAACTTTACCTGAAAAATCACTTTCTTAATATTTTTGTAATGCGATCTTGTTGACTATTAACTCTGGTCTATAATAGTGTTGCCCAAAATCGCCGCAAAAGACCGCCTTATTTAAGCAAGACCAAGACCAAGACTGATCGTGCAAGATTTAAGCAAGAACAAGACTAAGCATGCGAGACTCTTGCGTCTTGCAGTTAGGACCGAGTGTCGTTTTAGCGAGTATATTAGTTTGGGTATATGTGTAAAGACTCTGAGACGCAAAAAAAAATGTAATAAACATTTAAAAAACTGGACTTATGCGCATTACGAACAATACCATAAACATACATATCGAATCAAAATATTCATTAAAAAACTCATTTGACACGTGCTCAGAGGTCATAATTACAATGTAAAAATAAAATATTTTGTACATTCTTTTCCAGCAGACAACTTCTTCGCTCTGAAATTAGTTGTCCAGATTTTGAGAATAGCCGCCCTCTAATCATAAAATAATCTTGCATTGCTACGCTGACAGTAATTATCGTATCGAAATTTTTTTTAAAATATGTCACCTTGGCTAATAAAAATATAACACTTCAATTTTTTGCCCATTATAATTTAGTTAGGAGTAATCGAAATAAACAAATCTTATCGGCCTAAAACATTGTTTCTGCTGAGTGTGCGATGAGATCATTCGGTTAAACAAAATTTGCTGAAATAGCGCGACTAATATTCAAAAGTAACGAGACAAATTAATAAAGACTCGGTACACGGGTAGAGTAATGATGCAAGTACTTGGTAGAGTAGAGTAACTCTACCCGTAAAAACGCTCAGCGCAGTAGAGTAGCAAGTAGAGTGCATAGTACGTGGTACAGTAGAGTGACTAGCAACATGTGGCAAAGTAACTTTACTCTACTACCACCACCAACGCCAAAATATCCACTCGCCTGCGCACTCTACCCATGGAACGCGGTCAATTCTGGTTGGTAGAGTAGAGTAGGTAGGAGAGTGCATAGGGACGCTGTCATTCCGTCTGGAGTTGTGTTTTGTGTAAATAGTGAAAATGAAGTTCACCGAAGATGAACTTCATTTCACTTTCACTTTAAAACTTGTAGAGGTGTATGGCGAATACCAGTGTTTATGGAATTTAGGTAGTGTACACTACAGAAATAAAAGTATGAGGCAAGCTGCGGAGAATGAAATCGTCGAAAGAATGGCAAAAATGGGCTTTGGAGTAAACGAGCTCAAGCAAACAATTAAGAATATAAGGTGCACTTATAATCAAGAGTGTTTAAAAATACAAAAATCAAAAAAATGGGGTTCAGGTTCAGCCGATGTATACGTTCCAAACGTGAAATGGTTCACTCCTATGGAAGCAATCATGAAAGGTGCAAAATGAAACAAGAAAACTGAAGGCTCGCGGGCAAGTTACAGGTTTTTATTACTTGTTAATAAAAAATACAATAAGAAATAAAAAATGTATCCTTATCAAGATAAAAGAGCTGAGGCCCCGTGTGTATTCCTTCTTTTAAGCCACTCTCTTATCCACTCTTTTCTTTGTTACAAAGCGACCTCAGTTACAAATGCATTTGCAACAGTAGCTTAACAATTTTGAATCAATTTTCTTTTTCTTGAATTCATTTTGTACTAAACAAACACCTACTCCACAGTATACTAGCATAAGTACTATACTTGTAACTCTCCTCGTGTGAACGGTATCAAGCCGTTTTTGGTGGAGTAGCGAGTAGAGTCGACTCTACTCGCTACTCTACTCTCCCCACAACTCTACTCGTGTAAACAAGTCTTAACAGATGATGTCGCCTACCGTGTAAACAAAATCCCGAAATATTTAGAATAACGAAGTAACGATAAATATAATTCTCGGTTTGTTATTAGATACTTAGGGTATTGGTTAGTAACGAACATAGAGTAACTAGTAGTAGTTACTTTTTCGACATCACTAAACTTTATTCCCAATTGAGCTTTCCTTTGACTCTAATGTGATAATGTTTTTTCATCTAATCCTTGTTGCTCCCAGAGTGACAAGTTTGCAATTTGACATGAGGGGCAACGATTCAAATAGTTCTACTCGGAGTAGTGAGCGTTGGAGTTATAGATCTAAAATACCTAAAAGCAAATTTGATATGTTTTTCAAAATAATTCATGCATCTCAAATTGTTTTGTGTAAATTGTGTCTATATAGAAAGGTTTAAATGAAAATGAAAAACAGTAACACGTCAGGTTTAAGGAAGCATCTAATATCTTTTCACAAAAAGGAATTACAAATATTTCTCCCTGAAAAAAAAAATATCCGGCGGAGATATCACAAGCTTTTTAATAACCGCTGGAAAAAGTGGACATGTAAAAAAATATAATTTATTGCCAATTACATATATAATATACCTACTACTTTATTTTAGTAAATTAATGTATTTATTAAGTAGGTATCTCGTTAATTTAAAATAAGTTCTTTTGATTATCATTGCTTTTTTATCAATTCTTTATTTTTTCAAGTTAATTTTTTTTATATAAAAGTAGAGCTAAGATTGTTTACAACATTTATTTTGCTTTAATAAGTAGATTATAGTTTTTTATCTTATCACCTAAAGAATCTGTGCCTTTGATACATGTATGTGGATTTTTTGCCACATACCAATCTTTTTTAAGATTTTTATTTCATATATATCAATATCAATACAATACAGTTTATGTCATTAATTTGTTTTTTTGTGTTTAAACCATATTTTAGAACATGTTAGCTTATTAAATGCAAACATTTTTTAATAAACACATTGTCTTCCGTGAGGCATGGTAGATAGCTGAGTTAGTTAGAGCATAGGCACGGATCACTTAGATCGTGGCTTCAAATCCTACCCGGTGTCAGTTGCTTAGACATTTATTAATTTGGTTGGTCTTTATTATGGCTATGTTAATTCAAGCTTAAAATGTACTTACTCTGTTACGTTGTTCTAAGATCTAAAGTAACGTTTAATAAATAGCAATAGGCTAATGGGTAACTGCAAGACTTGCAAGACTCTTGCTGCAAGACCAAGACCAAGACCGGGAGTGCAATACCAAGACCAAGACCAATACCAGGTATATTGGCGCAAGACCAAGACCAAGACTGTCTAAGTCTTGTCTTGTTCTTGCATTTGGGCAACACTAGTCTATAACTTAAAACGTAATTATAAAAAAAAAACCATTCTCAAAACACTTGCAAAACAAACTAAAAACTAAATAAACGTTCCGATTGGATAGACAGTGTACTAAGAAATCAATAAATTCGACTGACAATGTAGTTATTAGAAGACGTTTGCCTCGTGACAATTATCAAACGGAAATTGTTAAACACGTAAAACTTAATGGTTGAGGTTTTAGACCAAGGTTACATAACAGAGGTGTGAATGGAGCTCTAAAAGAACGGTTGAATGAAGTAAAAAAAAAGGAAAGAAAGACAATGTCATAGGTAGCAAAGACAAATTAAAATGGAAATGCCAAGGGAAAGCTTACGTCCAGGAGTAAACAGTCAGAGACTGTTGAAAGAAAAGAAGGCGACTAAATATTTGCAATTAAATTACGCTTTGTTTTTGGTACCGCTAGTTACCTAAATTAAAAAAAAAAATGGTTATTACAAAACTAGTAAAAATATTTTATAGAACTTCGCTCAGAAACTCTGCATTTTTTGCATAAATAATTATTCTAAACACTCGCTTACTGAGCCTTGTAATCAGATTTTAGCATGAAGAGCTTCTTAAAATTAAAAAAAATATATATTTTTAGAGTATAGTTACTCTAATTTAATCTGTGCCTCTCATTTTCTCAGAAAAATAGATTGATATTCATATGTTGATGATGTGCTCAGTATATTAAACCAAATTTAAATTAGTTATTGGGACGTGACAGCTACGCCACTGAATTAATCAAGAAAAAGAAAGATGAAGTCAAACAGAAAGAGATCATCGTATTGCTAATAAACTTTGAGAGCCTTAGATGTTCAGTCAATACTGAGCAGAATAATATTTTCATCAAATTTCGTAAAAATATTTCAGATTAAAATTGGTATGTACATTTTCTCAGTAGAAACGTAATCCAATTCGAAACTTTTGCTTTTGAAATTTAATTTTCAAGTGAAGGGACTGAAGAAGTATTCGATCTTTATCGCGAGTTTTATTGGATAAAACTTATTTAGGATTTCCCAAAGCTTTATGCTAAAAATTACTTTTTTAATTTTCTGCAGGTCTAATATTATACTCTTGTTTGTATCGATAACTAAACCATATCTTATATATATATATATATATATATATATATATATATATATATATATATATATATATATATATATATATATATATATATATATATATATATATATATATATGCAGTATGCAGTTGTTGTTTTCTAATTCTATTGTAAATTGAAAGTCTAGACAGTAACTGTTAAATATATGAAGTGTGTCCATTATTTTGTCTTTTAAAAGTGCAAGATTTAAATCGTCCATGTATCCCTTTGGGACAAAGACATACATCGAAAATGGGACATTAAATGGTAACTTGCTAATACAGCTTTTAATAATTAAGTCATAAAGTACAAAGTGGCATAAGATTGGTGATATTTCGTTTCCCATGGTTGTACCATGTATTTGTTTGTAACATACCTCATTGAAGACCAGTAGGTTTGAGTCAAATTTAAAGTATAGTATTGTTACAAATAAATTAAAATCTATTGAGCTGTATTGTGAGATGTTTTTCCATTGTTTTTTATAGTATTCATGATTTGCTGAAACGACAAGATGGCGAACAACGATACTTCATCAAAACTTACCAACACATAATTTGGGGAAAGTTTAAAATTGTTGATAAGGAAGCTGAAACTAAATGAATCTTTTATATAGTAATCATTCTTTGTGTTGTATGCATTTGTTAATATTTCTGTTAAGAACTTGAATAATTTACTGTTTGGAGAATCAGTGGATGCGACAATTTGTCTCATTGCTAGGGTTGGTTTTTTGTCTTTTTGGTAGAGAGTAGAATCTAGGTACTATAGAGTTGTAAATTCCTAGATTTTTTACTTTTAAATTTGTTATTTGTAATGTTTTGTTTAGATCTTTTACTAAATTATTTGATTTTTGTTGAAGACTACAAGTGAGGTCTCTGCTTGACCTTTTGTAGTATTTTGTATCTTTAGGCATGATTTCATTTTTGCTGATATAGTCCTGTTTATATATAGCTACTGTGACATTGTCTTTGTCACTTCTTACTATATACAAATTCTGATGATTTTTCAGGAATTGTTTGCATTCATTAAACATTATACTTATGTGGTCGCTCCTGTTTACTTCCTTTTGTAAGTAGTTGGTTATAATGTTAGTAGATTTCGCTCTATATTCATCTCTTTTCTCCTCTTCTACATTAATTATGATATTTTCCAGATATATTGTGTTTACGTCTACTTATCTAGTTTTAGGCATTAGACTAAATTTAGGACCAAGCGCCAAGAGTGTTTTTAACATTATGTGGTATTTTGATGTTGGTTAAGTTTTTAAACCATTTCTCTTGAGAAGATAGATTCCTAAATTTGTCTATATTTAATTTATTAATTTATCTTATGTTAACGTCTCTAATTTTAAAGAAATGATTATTAGATCTGATCTGTTGTCGTCTAAAAAACTCATTAAGTATATTATGAATTGGCATCGCCGAATGTAACTGCCTTTTGATGTTTGTTAAGTTAGTCTCCATGAATTTTATTTCTGTAATTGTTGTCTGATTTCCAAGTTCAAAATGTTTCTTTTAAATTTTATGTTTAAATTATGGACTCTGTTACCTGGTTTACCTCTGGTATGGTGTAATAAGTTGTTGACATTGATGCGGCTGTTGTTTACGTGGTTCGGAAAGCATTGATGTTTTCTGCATTTTAATAAAAATATTCTTCTGTTTCGGTAAGTTGCTAATTTGATGTTCATGTTGGCCCATTGTTTGAGCAATCCCACGCAGGTAGGTCCATACCATTGGTGGGTGGTCTCAAAAAATCCCATATTTAATATTTTCTTGGAAAGGGCTTTAGTGACTAGGTTAGTATTAATATATGGATCTTTTGGGTTTTGTAGTCAAATACTGGCCTTTAAGTAAAACTCTTTAACGTTTATTAAGCTTTAGAGTTTATTTAACTCTTTCTCAAAACGTACCAAAAATTAAAACAAAAAACTATATTGGACAATGAAGTTGTATCTTCAACAGGTTTGCCCTTGTGAGGATTGTACTATAAAATTAGCAGAATTACTTAACATTTGACATTATATTATTTGATTTTCTTTTTCTTTATAATACTATTTACCATTTTCAATAAGCACTTTACTTGTACGTATAAACATTACAAACATTTTTTGATGGAATGAAAAAGTGGTCTCTGACCACATTTTAAAATACCAATGGTTCATTGTCGCATCTTAGGTATATGCCAATGATTCATTTAAATAAATAACTTAATTTATTAAATTATGATACATATTGATAAGATATTTAATATCGGTCTTAATATTAATAGAATATTGGTCGTTAGTTACATATTAAATAGAATTGCTAGACGTAGAATAAAAAAGTGTTTAACAAAAATTGATCAAAATATAACTTTTCAGTTAAAAATGTTATTTATATTGAGTTATATCTTTTCTTGTCAATTTATTGTAACGAATTCATGTTCATTAACTTTTGAGACGAACTAATTATTATTTAAAATTATTCAAGCTCTTTATATTAAAAAGTTAAATTGAACTCACATATTTAGATTTTCTGTTCCCCTTGTACATTCAGGTAATCGCATCCTAGTGGAAGTTTTGCAGATTTTACCAGATAAGGATCAAAGAAAACGCGGAAGGATGAGTTTCCACTTACTTTCTTTTCTATTTATTTTCAAAGGGCGTTTTTCAGAGTCATCACGAACAACTTAGTGAAGAACGTGGCAGTTTGCTTTGTTTTTAGTAGGATACACGTGGACCGCAATATATTTGATGAGGCATAAAAATATAGGCAATATATAGAAAGTTAATTGTTTACGACATACGAAATCATGCAAAAAATATTGGAAAATAGGGGATTTAAAATATTTCTTTAAAAAATGGGAGAAAATAAAACGTATAGGGGACAACTGATATATGTAAAACATCGATATTGTGTGGTATGGAAAATATGAGCAAAAATATATAAATATGGTATATGCACCACGCGTAATCAGTTTTCGGTTGGGTCAATCGTACATAAGCCTATTTTTTTGTTTCGACCGCTTCAAAATAATATTAGAAATAATAATTTCACTATGAAAGCGGACACTTTAAAAAGTGGGCTAATTTTTTTATTAAACAATTTGTAACAAAAATTGGAAAAATTAATTTTTTTTCTATTTTTCGTCGCTATCGATGTCGAAAAATTTTGTAGAGACTAAAAAATTTTCCAATTAAATTTCCTATAAGATAGAATTGATTTCAAATTGAAAAAATTTTTTTTATAATTAAAAAATTTGCAAAAACCAATAAAAAAGGGTCAAAAATCAATGTTTTTCAATATTTTTTTGGTATTTGGTGCAGGAGCGAATAAAAGAAGATAACGTCAAATTATTTTTTGATAACTATTTTTTATATTAAATTCTCCTCCATCCTCCAAAAATAACACCAAAACATTTTCCACAAGAAACCGCCAAGGAAAAATTTAATGTAGAATCGCTGGGAAACGACTCTATAATAGAAATGTACCAAAGGTGGCTTTTTTTGACAACTATTTTTTAAATTAAATTCTTCTCCATCCTCCAAAAATAACACCAAAACATTTTCCACAAGAAACTACCAAGGAAAAATTTAATGTAGAATCACTGTGAAACGACTCTATAATAGAAATGTACCAAAGGTGGCTAGCACAGAAGATACAGGTGAAACAAATAGACGACATCGAAGATATAAACGCAAGCTGGGAGAAAATTAAAAACAACATTGAAGAAGCAGCAACAGAAGCTCTAGAAAAACGCAAAGTCATACTGAACAAAACAAACAACAATACACCATGATTCAGAAAAGAAATAAAAGAGAAATGTAAAGAGAAACGAGAGGCCTACACGAAGTACAAAACATCAAATACCCCAGAATCCCGAGACAGCTATAGAAGAATACGAAATGAAACAAAACAGTTGGTAAGAAGAACAAAAAATGAACACTGGGAACAGTTTACAAAAATGATGGAAAGCGACTTATGCGGTACACAAAAACAAATATGGAGATTCATAAGAAACTAATGAAAAGAAATAGCAGAATTGAAGAAATGCAATAACATATCAGCACGGCACATTAATCGACGAGATAGAAGACGAACTCCAAAGATTAACACACATCTTCAATACAGTAGCCAAGAAATACAATATAATAATATCACCAGAAAAAAGCCAATGTATAATAACATTTAAATACCCACTACGATGTAAGATCGAAATAGATTTGAAAATAATAAAAGAGGAAGCAAGATTAATATATCTGGGAATAGATATAACTAGTTACGGAGATGTTAAAGAAGAAGTACGACAACAAAACTTAAAAGCAAGTAAAGTAGCGGGATCTCTTAATGACACAATCTGGAAGAACAAACACCTAAGACAAGACACAAAAACAAGAATATATAAAGCAGCAATAAGACCTATATTAACATACACGGCGGAGACAAGACCTAACACATCTAAAACGAGACGACCACTAGAAACAACAGAGATGAAAACACTCCGACGATTATTAAAGAAAAGTCTGTTGGATAGGAAGAGAAGCAAAACATAAGAAGATAATGCAATATAGAAGCCATAAATGGATGGGCGACCAAAAGGAAACAGGAGTGGAACGAACACATTAGTAGAATGGAAGAGAATAGGATAGTACCAATAGCACGAGATAAGTCACCAAATAGACGAAGAAGTATGGGTTGACCAAGAAAATTAACAAATTTAAAAATCTGCTATTTTTAAGTGATCTTGAAATGAAAAGACAAAGCCGTGGTATTGTCCAGGAATTTCTAAGTGAAGACGGAGAGGTCATCCTAACGAAATGGTTTGACAACAAGGTGGTTATAATGGCCTCAAACTATTTGAGTGTGGGTACTGTGAACCAGTGTAGAAAATGGAATAAGGTGGCGAAAGAGTATGTCAACATTCCACGACCAGAAGTATTGAAGTATTACAATTAACATATTTGAGGTGTCAATAAAATGAATTTTTTGTTTACTCCCTACCGAACTTCCATTCGAAGTCGCAAGTGGACATTTTGACTTTTTACTCATGCTATCGATTTAGTTTGTACCAACGCCTGGTTTGAATATATGTCAAAAGCAATGGTACTTGGTGTATCCAAAAAGGTGGTCTTGGATCTTTTACATTTTCGGGCACATGAAAACTGAAGTCCTCATTTTGGGTAACAAAACGAATCCAGAAAAACACGGACGAGCATCAGCCACACATTCTTCTACCCCGTCCATAAGCAGAGGACGACAAGAACAAGCATCCATAGACGATATTCGACTGGATCGATATAGTCGTTTTCCAATTTTTGATGACAAAACTTTTGCATCTCGGTGCAAATTTCCTTCACGTAAAGGAAGAACTCATTTAAAATTTGAAAAATGTAATGTTTACCTATGTGGTGGTAATAACCATAATTTTTTTATATTAAATCATATTTAATAGAAGTTTTTTGTGTTATTATTTACCAAAGAAATATAAATATTTGATCAAATATTTCCCTGTTACCAATTGTACCGTTGGATCCCAGTGTGCACTGTGAACTTGGGTTTTTGAACAAAACGTGAAACAAATACAAAAAAATAATTATACCAAAAGTGCCAAAAACTAAAATTTTTTATCATTGCAAAATAAATCAGGACAGAAAGAGTTAATTTGTTATATCACTTTCTTCCCAAGTATGTAGTTTTTTTAGAAACCAATACAGAATTATAAATATATTACATAAATATTTTTTATTTTTATTTTATTAACGCATCAACCACGCAGGGTCATTAGCGTATTTAGATTAATACAATATAGATACAATAAGTAAAATATACATTATTTTACAATAATAATAATAATAATATCTTTGTGTGTTACAATGTTCCTTTTAGATCTTTTGAAGGAGTTGGCAGTCTTTAAGATAGGAAAATATTTTTTGGGTGTCTGTATTTTCTTCTAGGGCATCTCTTAGGGAGTTGGGTATGTTATATTTGAGTCGTTCACTATTATATTTGGGACACTGTATTAAAAAATGTTTTACCGTTAGAACACTGTTGCACACTTCACACACTGGTTTATTTTTGCGCTGTAATAAATAGTCATGAGTAAGTCATATTACATAAATATGTTTTAAAGAAACAATGTAAATGAATCGGTTTTTTTGCTTTTTTAAAAAAATAGAACATGGACATGTCGGCATTGAAAAGTAATGAAAATGACCTCATCAACTGCCGGGAAGATATGATTAACCGAAGTAGATGAAAGAAAGTTGTACAGCCAGCGAAGACCTACGAAGGGAAAGAGACAGGGAAAGGAAAATACTATAATCGGTTCACAATTTGTCGATAGCTCACTACAAGTTTAACCCTAATTAGAGAACTAAAATACAAAGAGGATAGGTTATACGATATAATAGTAAAAACCAACCTGAAACTGACGGTTTAAGATGTTTTCGACTAACCCACCGTGTATCTGAACAAATACAATACAGCAGTCAACCTTATAATCCGATTACGAAGGTATTTTGATGGTTACAGATGACCGACCAGTGTCGTAGAGTATATGATTGAAACATTTATTTGAACTAAATAAATATATTTTTTAAATTGTACTTATGTCAATTGTATTTTTGTTATAAAAGATACATTTATTTAATTAAGGGGAAAGGCGCCAAATGTCGCGTGGCAAAATTTTCAATGTGTTTTAAATGTATCCATTATTTTCGAATCCGGAGAAAACTAATAAATATTTTTGAAAAATTTAAACGCATAATGAAAGATTACATTATTACTGAGGGCAGAAAGTCCCTGAAAACTTCTACAATGTTTATTTTAAAATGTTATGTAACATAGGTGAAAATAAAAGAGAAAATATAGTATAATTTTTAATTAAAAATATTGCATGCAAAAGAAACTTTTTATTTATTCTAATAAATATTTCATTCTGCCTTTAAATTTTTCAAAAATTCTTTTTGTTTTCTCAGGATTTAAAAAAAATGGATACATTTAAAACACATTGAACATTTTAACAGGCGACATTTTGCGCCTTTTCCCGTTATTATCTTACGATTACAACTACTATTACTTACCTTATATAATTACGATTAGAAAAATATTCAAATTCAAAATAAATGAGTTTAATTGGATTTATTTTGCAGTGCTAGGGTGAAAGTCTAAGGACTGTGATGTTTCGCCTTTCCGCCATTTTGTCAATTACGTATTTCTTGAACTTAGATTTGTGTTGCCGGGCAATTTTTAAAAGTTTTGCTTTTACCATTCCATCTTCGTAAGGCAGATACTTATTCCGCAGCCAGTCAAGAATATCCTGTTTCTTCCACGCAGTCGTTGGAAGTCTTTCTACTAGTCATAAATGATAAGGTGCATTATCTAATACTATAATTGAGTTTGGTGGTATGTGTTCAATCATCTGCTCAAAATACTCTTCGAAAACATCAGCTGTAATCTCCTCGTGATAGTCTTTTGTGCTTTGGGACTGAAATTCCAACAAACCATGCTTAACAAATCCTTTTTCACTGCCAATGTGAGACTACTGCCTTTACCAGAAGGTGGGGAGATACCAGTAGACCAACCTTCCATAAAGCTTGCCTGGAGCTTAATATATTTTTATCTGACCAATTTTTTTTTAGAGTAGGACCTGAGTTTACCCACGTTTTATCCTGGTAGAAGATTGGCCTTCCTTCAGCCCGGAATTTTCGTATGGATCTTAGATAATTTCTTCTCCAACATATTATCTCCTCCGGTCAATCAAAAGTGATTTTCGGTCTGATTTCTCCCACCGGAATTTTAATTCTTTTAAAACTCGCCACAATTTAGTTCGTCCGATATGAGGCAAATCCGGGTCTCTAACTTCTTGTAAAATTTTGTTTAGGTTTGGTATTTCTTTTTTGAAAAAAAATCCATGAGTTTTCCTTCGAATATCATTTTTGGCAAATTCATCAATTTCAATAGGCTTTTTCCCTCTCTTTCAAGTGTTAAGTGTTTAAGTGTAATATATTAGTATTAAAATATTATTAATATTATATATAACAGTATTAAAACATTATATTATTATTTAATGAATAAACACCTCAGGAACGCCTATGATGATACAAATTTTACGACCGTTTTATGACTTTGAGGCACATTTCGTGCTTTCAACAATTTGTAAACGGAGAATAATTGTGGGATAAACCTCTAAGGTTTGCTCATTGCACTTTATGTTACTCACACAAAAAGTTATGGATAGTTATAATTTTCTACTCTGAATAGCAACTATATAAAGATCATTGTAATCTTCTATCGTAAAAACTGTCCTGTCTCCATCGATTATATTCGTTCACCCTGTACACTAAATTAATTAATTACAAAATAAGTCACGTCTTTGTACATAAACAATCGAGGTATTTATTAAAATATAAAATTTGTCAAACTACTGCCATTCTGCATGCATTTAATATATAGTTTTTTTCACAGAGCCGTCGTACCACCAAAACTTCCTGGCCATGCTCATTTTATGAGATTAACGAACTGGTTACAGTCGAACTCATATTCCGAACACGTTTTCATCCCTAGGACACGCATTAATCTGCTTCTCTACTGGATGGAAATGTAAAAGAGGCAGCCAACAAGAGACA
The DNA here is from genome assembly GCF_040954645.1 of Diabrotica undecimpunctata. Taxonomy (NCBI): domain Eukaryota; kingdom Metazoa; phylum Arthropoda; class Insecta; order Coleoptera; family Chrysomelidae; genus Diabrotica; species Diabrotica undecimpunctata. Next base: position 38,259,963 of record NC_092810.1, read on the forward strand.
TACGACTATGCCGTCACTACAAATATCACAAATATAAATAACAATAAAGCCGAATGTGGCAAACGAATAGTTCGGGGTGAACAAGGGCGTAGCGAAAATGGGAATGTTTAGCCAGATATTTTAAGTAACACAAACAACGTTTTTATAGTATACTCGCATTCTGTAAAATATTTTTATAATGTGTAGAGACAAAATATATAAAACAACAGCTTTTTGGTTGAAATCATATTTATAATATTTTTAAAAACTGGGCTGAATTTCTCATTCTTTTTATTCTTCCCTTTTTTGCTGCGTTGGTAGATCAATTATATTTTTATTTACTAAGCAAGTAAAGTCTATGTCAAAAATCTGTGTGTTGTATATTGTTTAATCTTCCTTTATCTTTATAAATCTTTTTAAAAAACACCCAGTATTTGATTTTAGTTTCGGTAAAAGTTTCCAAGAAATTATTTTACGCCGATAATACTTCCTTATAAAACAAACGTTAAATATGTTTAGCTACCTCTGATGAACCTTTCAAAAGTTATCCTTTACGTTCTGATAAATATATTTCCTTAAAAAAGTGTCTTAAGAATATCTTCTTCTTCTTCATGTGCCTTGTCCGTTCCGAACGTTGGCAATCAACATGGCTATTCTGACTTTGTTTACGGCAGATCTGAATAGTTCAGCAGATGACAATCCAAACCATTGCCGCAAGTTTTGGAGCCACAAGTTTATTCTCCTCTCTGGACCCCTTCTGCTGTCTATTTTCCCTTGAACGATCAGCTGTAGTACTCTATATTTATTATGTCTCATAACGTGACCCAAGTATTCCAACTTTCTTTTCTTTATACTTATTCCTACCTCTCTCTCTTTACCTATCCGGCGTAGTACCTCTTCGTTGGTCACGTGCTCAGTCCAGGATATACGTAATATACGTCGGTAAGCCCACATTTCGAAGGCCTCTACTTTTTTCACCTCTACTGTTTTGCTTACTAACATCCATTTGGTTTTTGTGATATTTAGTCTGAGTCCGTATTGTGCACTTGTTTTTTGTATCTTACTCATTAGGCAACTCAGTTCCTCCACGCTACTTGCTAAAATCACAGTGTCATCAGCATACCTAATGTTATTAATTATTTCTCCATTTATCTTTCTGCCTTCTGTGCTTTCCTCCAGCGCTGTCTTAAATACTTCTTCTGAGTATATATTAAAGAGAATAGGAGACAAGATACAGCCCTGTCGTACCCCTTTCTTGATCTCAATTTTATTGGTCAATGTAGATCCTACTTTCACTTTAGCTGTTTGACCCCAATAGAGACTCGCTATTGTTAGAATGTCTCTGTAGTCGACTCCGATCTTATGGAGAACTTCAATTATCTTTTCGTGCTTTACGTAATCGAATGCTTTTGCGTAGTCTATAAAGCATATGTACAAGTCTTTGTTCATATCTCTGCAGCGCTGGATGAGTACCTGTAGACTAAAAAGTGCTTCTCTTGTCCCAATAGAATTCCGAAACCCAAACTACGAAACTCCAATGTTATCCTCGCATTTTTTGCTTATTCTGTTGTAAATAACCTTGGTGTATGCCTTCGAAATGTGGTTAATTAGACTTATCATCCGATGTTGATCACAAGACTTTGCTTTTGGTTTTTTTGGTTATGGCAACAAAAGTTGACTCTAGCCAGTCTTCAGGAAACTCCCCGCTGTTATAAATATTGTTAAAGAGTCTGACGAGTGAGTCTAGAAATTGACTGTTTGTTTCGCACAGCATTTTAAGAATATGCCGTTAGATAAATAAGTTTTAGTAAATATTCCCAAACAGTGCTCAAACCACCTATAAATTATCTCCCTTTTCAAGTAGTTTCTCAATAAAAAGGAATATACACTGACCAACAAAAAAAGTGGCCACCCTATAAATTTCCGAAAATAAAAATTCATTGAAATTTTAAAACAAAAAATGGCCATTACTACTGGATTCCTTAGCATAATATATTTAATTAGAAGGATTACATACAAAATAAAAAAGCGTAATATCAAAACTAATTACAACCAATAAAAATGGCAAGTGGACTTAAACAAAATTGTCTACTATCGGATATTATGCCCTAAAACATCAATAACCGTTTGCATACGATTTGGAAGGGAAAGAAACAAATTTTGAAAAAACTTGAGGAATACGTTCATATTCTTCACGAAGCATGTTTTGAAGTTCTGCAAGACTTTCTGGCTGTCCTAGTTAATTTCTAACCCTACTGTGAAGTTTATCCCAAATATGTTCAATGATATTTAGATCAGGGTTGCAGGCTGACCAGTTTAGAGTATTAATGCATACTACCTCTAGGTAATTTGTCACGATTCTCGCAGTGTGCGGCCGTGCATTATCATGCAGAAAGACAAAGTTGCCTTCAAAGTATAGACCAAAGGAACTATGGCTTCTATCAAAACATCCTCTATATACCGATAAGCATTCAGGAGCTATCGATGAAAATTGGTTCAGTTCAAGCTTCAAATGAGATTCTAGCTCAAACCATAACAGCACTCTCTGACAAACACGCTTGGGTATATCGTCTCCAAACCATCTGTCGGCCATCGCCAGACTTCAAACAGAACCGCAAGACTTTGGTTCTATTTGCTACAACAAAACCAACAGACGGTTTGTTGTAGCAATTGCAGTGGAATGACGAATTCTTAAAAGTCCCATTACAATAAACCGATCATCTCTTTGCAAGGTAACTTTGCGAGGTAAATTGGAGCTACATCTACAGTAGATAACGGCATATCTTCATTATTCACTTAGTCCAAATTCACGTTTGAAAAGCTAAATTACTGTTTAGTTAAATGCTTTTAATATATAAACGTCAAAACGAAACGAATTTTATTTCATTTCCTGCTGAGCGTTATGTAGTAAAGTTCGAATAGTGTGTTTTGAAGACTCCTGTCAAAGGGTGAGATATTTATGATATTTTTTTTATTTTCTTATATTTTTATCTTTGGTTTTTTTCGCCTATCTTTACTTTGTTCCTTTTTCTCATCTAATTAGGTTCCTAATTCCATCCAGAGTTACTTTAAGTAAATCCAAATATTGTCAAAATTTAATTCCCAACGTAGTTCAAAGTCAATCCTATTCTTATGTTAGCTTCAAATGTAGTCCTAAGTTAATCCAAAACAGTTTCCCCTAAGCTAAATATGGAGCCCGCCGTGTATTCAAGAGTTGACTACACAGAAGGTCAACGTCCAGTTGATCTGCTCTAAAACTAAGTAAAAGTTATTGTCTGTACTTTTTTAATTCCTGGGTTTGTCGGTCAGATAACAGACCGAGAAACGGTCAAAAAATTCAAGGTCAGGAAATAACAAACAGTATATATTAATTTTAAACAAGCATTTGATAGAGTATACAGGACCAGACTGTGGACAGCGATGCAGGAACTTGGCTTTCCAAAAAAACTAGTCAGGTTGATACGGATGTGTATGGAACGGTTACGATGTAAGGTGAGAGTTGGACAACAATACTCGGAGATATTTGAAATAAACAATGGACTTAAACAGGGAGATGCACTTTCACCACAACTCTTCAACTTAGCTCTGGAACACATAATCAGAAGTGCAAGAATCGAAAAACCAAATACAGTATTTCATCGAGAAGGACCAAACTTACTACTGGCATTTGCAGACGATATCGATCTAATAGGAAACACACGATTAAGGATGAAGGAGACTTTCGTAAGGTTCGAGAAGGAGGCAGAGAGGATGGGGCTCCAAATCAACGAAAACAAGACGAAATATATGTATATGAGCCGCAATAACCAAAGCAGAGACAGAATCGGTCAGAACATCACCATCGATGACTTTAAATTTGACCGCGTTAGAGAATTCAAGTATCTTGAAACAACAATCTGAATAAGATGAAGACAATAACGGATCACAAGAAATAAACAACAGGATCCAGGCCGGCAACAGATGTCTTTTTGCCCTCCAAAACCTTATAAAATCGAAACAACTAACAAGACGTGCGAAGATACAGGTCTATAAAACAATCATACGACCCATTGTGATGTATGGATGCGAAACGTGGACGATAACAAAAGCAAACGAAGAGAGACTATGTGTTTGAACAGTAGGACTGGTGTGGGATGAAGTCCCAACTGGAAGGAGACCAAGCGGACGCCCTCGTCTCCGGTAGCGAGATAATATAGCAGGAGACCTAAGCACTATGGGTGTGGAGAATAGGAGGGAGGTTGCTCAAGACAGAAAACAAAGGAGGCATGTTGTCGAGTGGGCTAAAACCCATAAAGGATTCTAACGCCACGAAGTAAGTAAGGAAGTATATATATATATATATATATATATATATATATATATATATATATATATATTCCGTATCTGCAAAATGTTCCGATACTACTTTAAATAGCAACAAAATCATCGCTTTTGTCCGCTCTTTAAAATCGAAAATTATCCATGAAGCCACTGGAATTGGAAAACGCCCTAACAGCTTAAAAACGTGTGACGACCCTAAAAGACTGTCAGCAACATGGCGACCGCTGCTTTGACGGTCTGCTAATTCAGTATTGGTCTCTTAATATTGTTCTGAAGCTATTTTCTTGTGGCATTTTAAATTAAATTATATTTAAATGGGAATAAGCCACAATTAAAGGTTAAAATACGTTTATTGACGTTTCAATTTCCACTTCGGAAATCGGTATTTTGAGAACGATTTCCAAAGTGGAAATTGAAACGTCAATAAACGTATTTTAACCTTTAATTGTGGCTTATTCCCATTTAAATATAAATCAGTATTGGTCATTGGTCAAGGAAGAGCTTTTGAGAAAATAGTAGGAGAAGAAACCGAGGTTTGGATTTGGAAAAAGAAACACAAGTCAGGAAGTTCGGTACCAGATTTGAAAGAGAAAAGGTGTTTTTGATTTCTTCGCAAAATTATAAAAAGAAAAATAAATACTGGTGTTTTTTGCCGGTGATACAAAGTCAGTAGTGAATTTTTTTTTTAAATTGTTGTGGTGGCAGCCAAGCAGTGCAAGCAGAGATCTCCAAAGCTCACAATTTAAGTTTCTTTAAATACAAATTATTTGAGGTTAGGTTGTCTATGTCTTACTTGATAGGACATCAGATCTAAAAAGAAGCAGCAGCAGATTGCCAATTTTTATTTCGATAAGAAATAGTTGCTTTGGGCAAAAATCGACTAATACCTGAACCAGGAGGAGTTGGAGCCTAAGAAGAAGCAGCCTGATTTTTTGCAGGGAATTTAGAGTAGATTAAAAATATTTTCTCGGCGATTAAATAGAAACAGATCTTTTAATAAATACCAAACAGTGGTTTTGTTTAAATTAAAGAAAACATACTTAAAAGTATTGAATTAGATGGCAAAATGCCAATGAAATTTGATAACTAACCAAGAACCATAAGTCCCTACTCGAAATGAAATATATTTAAAACCTCACTTTAGAACTGGAGCTTGCCAACTACATTACCCATCCAAGTTTAGTTAATGGTGGCACTCTAATTTGTTCTCAAATAATGATTTCTCTTCTGTACCAAAATATGACTTTCTGTTGAATGAATCGTTTTTTGAGTTTTCATTGGTTTATAACAATAATCTTAATCTATACATTCTTTGCATTTATAGATCACCTAATTCTCCCACGGAACTATTTTTTCAGAACCTGTTAAATTTGTTACACGACCTGCCCAATAAAAGCAGAAGATTCTATGCGGTGACTTGGATATTAATTACGCTGTTGCTTGTGCTACCCAATTATCCTTGGTCAATATATTCGAATCGTATGGTTTCATAATGCACGTTAATTCTCCTACAAGAATTGCTAAAACAACATCTACCATAATTAATTATATTTGAGACACCCCTTGATGTACGTTCTACAATTATTAATACAGGATTCTCTGACCATAAAGCAGTATATACCAAGCTTAACACTCTTAACAAACAGTCCTCGAAAACCCAACGTTTAGGTAGGATTTTTTCCGCTCAGAACTTTCGTAAATTCCAAAATTTGTGCTTGAATTCTAGGTGGCACTTTCCCTCTATAGACGTGGACCATAATTTCAGTGATTTTTTAGATAAGCTTGTCTGTATTTTCAATAAGGCAATGCCTTTAATTATAATTAAGTTAAAGCATCACAAACCCTGGGCTACCAAAGGTATCCGCACATGAGCCAAGAATATGTGTTTACTACTGTACATGAAGAAATTTACTACCAATGTCTTTGTCACTGAATATATCTCCAAGTACAGAGGAACCTATCTAAAACTTATCAAAATAGCTAAAAAAATGTACTATGAGAATTGTCTGGTGAGAAATAAATGGATAAGAACAGATAAAGAGGAAGACAGAAAAGAATATGAAAAATTAAGAAGGAATGCTAAGAAAGTGATAAGGCAAAATAAAAGAATATGGGTAGACAAAAATGCAGGAAATAGAGCAGGAAAGAACAAACAGAAATACGAAAAGTTTTACAAAAAGATTAAAGAACAAAACAAAAAATACAAGAACAAAACAAACGGAATAAAAAATAGAGAGGGAATAGTTATAATAGAGGACCAAGAATACAAGCAAGTATGGAGTGATTACTACAGGAAGCTCTTAACGGAGGAAACAACAGAAGAAGAAATGCATAACGAGGAGGAAACGGTGCACGAAGAAGAAGCAGATGAAGAAGATGAAGTAGACATCGAAATTTCAAAAGAACCAACATTAGAGGAATTGGATGAAGTAATACAGAGAAGCAAAAATGGAAAAGCCCCTGGTAAAGATGAAATTAATATGGAACTAATAAAATACGGGGGAAGGGAACTAAGAGGAAAAATGCTGGCACTATTGAAAAATATATGGAAAGAAGAGAAAATGCCAGGGGACTGGGAGGTAGGGCAGATCATAACAGTACATAAAAAGGGAGACCAACAAATCTGTGAAAATTATAGAGGAATAACGTTACTAAATACAACATATAAAATAATGACATCAATAATAAAAAAAGAGGTTATCAAAGATCACAAAGAAGTCAGTAGGGCAGTACCAATGTGGATTTATAGAAGGAAGATCTACAATAGATGCAATACACACAATAAAACAAATAATGGAAAAAGCAAACGAGTATAAATTGGAATTGGAAATGTTATTCATAGACTTCAAACAGGCATTTGATTTAATTAAAAGGAACGGATTAATGATAGCACTTAAAAAATTAAAAATTCCACATAAACTCAGAAAATTAATAGAAATGACAATGAGAACTACAAAAATAAGCATAAAGACACAAAGAGGAGAGACAGAGGAATTCATTATAAATAAATTGATGAAACAAGGAGATGCCTTATCAACAACGCTATTTAATCTAGCATTAGAATATGTACTACGAAATATAAATAAAGGAAATCTCAGAACAAGAGGTGGTCAAATAATTGCATATGCAGACGATATTGCTATTATTGCAAAGAACAGAAAAATAATGAAAGAAATGCTAGAAGAAATAAGAGAGAAAGGGGAGGTAATGGGGCTAAGATTAAATGAAGAACAGACAAAAATATTAAGATTAGGGAAAAAACCAATGAAAGAAAAAATCAAAATAGGAAGTTCTGAGTTTGAAAAAGTAGAATACTTCAAATACCTGAGTTACAATAAGTAAATCCGGAGAAAGGAAATCCGAAATAAAAGAAAAAATATTAGCAGCGAATAAAGCTTATTTTGCAAACAAAAGATTACTTAAAAGCAAAACACTGACTAAAAAAAGTAAGATGAGCATTTATAACACCATAATTAGGCCAATATTATTATATGCAGGAGAAACAATGACGATGGTTAAAAAAGATGAAGAAGACTTAAGAATAGCAGAGAGAAAGATTATGAGAACCATACTAGGACCAGTCAGAACAGAGCAAAATGAATATAGAAGCAGAACAAATGCAGAAATTAAGGAAGAACTTAAGGAAGACATCGTAACTAAAATAAAGCAATGCAGAGTTAGATGGTTAGGTCACATTTGGCGAGCAGGCGATGAGGCAGTGACATACGCAATGATAGAATGGAATCCAGAAGGAAAAAAGAGAAGGGGAAGACCGAGATCAAAGTGGCTGCAAGAAGTTGTAGAAGACCTCCAAAGGGCAGGAGTCAGAGAATGGAAAGGAAAAACTAGAGACAGGAAAAAATGGAGAGATATTGTCAAGAATATAAGATAAACAAAAAAGACTGATCCACTTAAGAAATAGGATCTAGAAAGCATTTGCGGTTTAACCCCACACTGGGGTGTATAGCCATTATATATATATATATATATATATATATATATATATATATATATATATATATATATATATATATATATATATAGTCTGGGAAGTTCTAAAAATGTTGCAAGGGAAACTTGGTCCATAATAAACAATCTTCAAAAGAAAACTAATACAGCTTAAACATTTTTTCTTCCAAATTTTGATAATCTAAATCAATACTTCGTTAATGTGAGTAAAAATATAACATAATCTATTTTGCCACAACAAGATCCTATTTCCTATCTCCCCAATTCAAAAAAGATCTCGAATTTATTCTTTATAAGACCAGATGATAAATCTGAACTAATCCAAACAATCAGTAATATCAAAAGCAAATCTTCCTATAGTACTGATGGACTATCCATAAAAATTTTCATAAATCTTTCAAATAATGTGTTGGAAGTTCTGGTTTTACTAATTAACGATTTCTTTGAAAAAGGTATATTTCTAGAGTGCCTTAAGACAGCCATTATTATTTCTCTTCATAGAGGTGGTGAAAAATCTAATGTCTGCAACTATAGACGTATTGCCTTTCTACTGGTCTGATCCAAAATTATTGAGAGACTTATAAAAGCCCGACTTATGTCCTTTCCCGTTGAAAACAACATTTTATCACAAAGTCAGTTCGGCTTTTTATCTAATAAATGTACCAGTGATGCTTTCTTTACTACATGAGGTCTATCAAGCACAAGAACAATAATCTTTATACTGCCATTGTTTTTTGTGACTATGTCAAAAGCTTTTGATTGTGTAAATCACGACATTTTTAAAACAAAAACTAAATTTCTACGGAATTTAAGGTATTTCTTTGAATTGGTTTCAATCTTACTTGAAGAATAGGAAACAATTGGTTAGAGCCAATAACACTAATTCTAGTCACAAAAGCATTTTATGTGGAGTACCACAAGGTTCCGTACTAGATCATCTACCTTTTTTATCTTTATAAATGATATCACTAACTTAAAAATTGATGGAATTTTTTTTTTGCTGATGATACCAGTATTACCTGGAGGAACTCTAATATTGCAACTCTTCATGCAATTATAACTTCTGATTTACTCAAAATAAAAACCTTGTCCGACTCTAATTTAAACTCTTTTAACGTGGATAAGACACTAGCAGTATCCTATAAAGAAGCTCTTTAACCCTTGCTTCTTAATAACAGCCAGATCAGTATCGTTGATTCTGTAAAATTTCTTGGTATTTTTATAGACAGCAACCTTAAATGGTCCCTTTGTATCGATTTGTAAGAAACTGAGGTAAGAAACTTACCTCAGGCTGCTACGCAATAAAATATGTTTCGAAAAAAATCAATTTAGCATCTTCCAAAATAACATACTTTTCTTTCTTCGAGTCTTATCTTCGATATGACCTTTCTTTTTGGGGTTCTACTACAGCTGCCCAATCTGATGTTATTTTTAAATTACAAAAAAGAGCAGTACGGTATCTTTTTAGCCTCAGTAGAATAACACAATGCAAAAGCTACTTCAAAAATCACGGTAGTTTAACTATTCCCTCTCTATATATTCTAAAAACTGCTTGCTTAATTCGTAAACACCTACATGTTTTTCCAGCAAGACCCAATCATGACTACTCCACCAGAAATTCAAGCTTTGATGTGTATTTACCGATCCCGTTCACTGAGTTAGTAAAGAAATCTATATTATATTCTGCAAAAAAATTATACAACCGTTTCCCTTTGCAACTTAATCTATAACTTCTTTCCTTAAGTTCCGTAAATTGACAAAAGCCTATCTATTTGAAAGAACATATTATTCAGTGGAAGAGTTTCTTAATGAATAACTAAGAAATTACAGGTCAGTTAGGTACAAGCAACAAAGTATTTTTATATATATTTGGGTATCACATGCAGCAGCTTAAACGTATTCGTAAACTAGTTTGTAAGATTTTATTATACAATTTGCAAATTATTGAAATTTTGCAATGGATTGTATATTGTATTATGCTTTATTTTGTGATATTGGCGATTTATGTAATTTTAGTAAATTTTAACTATTGTTATTGTTATTTTTTGACTTTTTGTAAGCTTTCTTAATATTGTTCTGAAGCTATTTTCTTGTGGCATTTTTAAATTAATTTATATTTAAATGGGAATAAGCCACAATTAAAGGTAAAATACGTTTACTGATGTTTCAATTTCCACTTCGGAAATCGTTCTCAAAATACAAACATTAGTCAATTTACTAATGTTTGTATTTTGAGAACGATTTCCGAAGTGGAAATTGAAACGTCAATAAACGTATTTTAACCTTTAATTGTGGCTTATTCCCATTTAAATATAAATTAATTTGTAAGCTTTGTCCGTAAAATTAACCACGTCCATGAAAGTTAACCACTATAAACTGTAGGTTTTTATAATCTGCATTAGAATAGTTACCTTAATATTATAATTACCAACGTGGCACAATGTAACTAAAATTTTCGAGAGCTTTTAAAACAAATTTCGCAAACCTTTTAACCCCAAATAATAACCACTTTCCTCTTATTCTTTCCTACAAAAACGTAATCCTTTTAGAAAGGGCGTTATGGACGCTCGTGCATTACGAGGACGAGACTTAAAAGCATTTTGTGCACGCTGGAAAAGCTGGAAAATTTTAATAAACGAGTAAATGCATCTGAGAGACGAGGGGAGTTTTCATAAGCCAATTCGCTTAAATGTAAAGCCACATTTCATTTGTGGCTACATGGCAGCAGATCATTCCTTGTTCGTCTTAACGACACCAAGTCACTGCCTAGGGGGTTAATACTTTGTCTGTGGAATTTTGTATTTACAGAAATAAATAATGTGGAACATAAAAATTGTATTTAATTTATTTTAGTGAGCACTAGATAGCTTAGAAAAATAATAGTGGGGTTTTGGAATCCTAGAAATCTTGTAGGTACATAAGTATCCTGGACATTATTCTTAAAAGAACAAAAGAACCAACACCTTTGATTTACTATACGAAATGAAAGAACAAAAAACGAAATTTACAGGGAATATTAATACCAGAAATGGAGTTGAAATAATCGCAGATTATTTCAATGATAGGCGCTAAGAAGCGGGTTCGACGTTAATAATAATAGTAACATCGTTGATATTACTAATATTATTGGTAAAATCAACAATTTTATGAAAATGGATACCGAAATACGTAAATCAAAAGAGAGACGTAAAAAAAGAGCAAAAACCTGTTACTTTAAAGTGTGAAATAGTTAAAAAAGCTTGGGAGCAAGGTATAGAGACTGAATCACAAAGGATACAGGGTTTCCAAAATTGCTTAAGGCCTTTATTTTAAATGTGAAGAATTTGAAATTTGTCAATAAAAGAATTATTATAATCTAGAAGGTGAAGTGCGTACGTAGAATCTTGATTTCTATTATTAAAATCTCTTGTTTATGTTTTGCTATAAGTTCTACCAGTTTGCCCGATGTAAGTTTTTGGACTTAAATATGGCGACGGCCTACAATCTCACATCGGTAAAACTTTTAGAAGTTTTAACAAACATATATACAATCTTTCCTTTAATGACGAATTTCAAATTCTTTACACTCAAAATAAGAGTCTTAAGCTATCTTTATTAGGATCTCTGGAAGTTAAAAAATTTAAAACAAACAGGCCTAATTCTGAATGACCAACTTAAGACAAACAGTTCTTTCCTCCTCAACTTATTCAGTTAAAGACTATAAGATGTAAACGTATATCAAAAATAGATCACTTCCGAAAGATGCTCTGCCAAAGTAGCTATAGTGATAAAAAATTAAAACATATTTTGTGGAAGTTTTGAAAACAAAAGTTTTTAGTGTTTGATTGTTAGATAAACAAAATTTATCACAAAATCAATAATTGAAGAGTGGCCGAGCTAAATGCCAAAATATGTATTTTGTTTTTTTTAATCGTTATGATCTATGTTCCTATGCCAGTATCTCCCTATGAGATCTACGTACCAACTTCACTCTAGTGGTTTCAAATAAAGTCCAAAGATGGAGCCGCCTGTAAGTTCGGCATCATGTACTTTGATAATAATTGATCTAAGTGCCAGTATGCAGGTTAACATGTCGTCATAAAAATCGATTGGTATTGTCTATGTTTTTGTGTTTTAAAGTAAATACAATGGATTGTAGTACGTTTTGGTAATAAAAAGAAATTTAAATCAACAAGAAAAAAACAGAGTGATGCTAGATTGAGTGGAAAACCCTATGTTACACAAAAGTTTCTTCAGTGTATCAACACCATACTACGAGTATTAAGAAGTTATTTCCATACTTGTTAATAAAGCAGAATTTCCATAAACCAATGTGTGTTTGTTTTATTTTTTTTTTGGGTTTTTTAAGTTTTCTTTGATTTATGGTAATTTTTAATTTTGGTACTTGGATTATTTAGCTCGACCATTCTTCAATTAATAAAGAAATTAGCAAAAGTTAATAATATCTCCAAAAAATCGGCAAAAGTTTTTATTTGTTTGGGAAAACCTTAAAACAGCCAACTTTGACAGGTATTATTTTTTTTTGTTCTTGGCTTGGACAATTGTCATTCAGCCAGTCACAATCAGCATGAGCTTTATTATCGAATTTAAATATGCATATAAATATTTAAATAATTAGTAAAACATGATTAATATAATAATAATAATATAATTATTCCGTACTTAGCTAATGTACATACTATGTTAATAAATACTATATTATACCTTTATTATAATTCAGTTATTGACATACGTGAAATACATACATCTTATAAATGTAGTGTATACATCTTACAAATAAAAATATCTACCTACTATGTTAATAAATACAACTATGGTAATATATTTTTTTAATCACTACGTTAGGACATAAACCCGATTCAACACCTCGGAGGTTTAGATACTCTTAGTAATTGTATTACTATTTATTTATTTTTTTTAATTATTTTTTTTAATTTATTTTTTTTAATCTATTTTTTTCAGTATTTTTTTATATTCCTTTTTTTAATCTTTTTTTTTTATTTTTCTTCTAAACATAGGTTACAAATCTAATTACAGGCATACTTTATTATCAGACAAAAAGTTTATCAAGTGATAGTAGAAAGAAAATAATAACAGGAAGTGGGATGTTCTTGTCCATCATTCTTTCAATTAGGTTGTTGGTGGGTTGTTTATACTTTTGACATTCAAAAAATATGTGGTTTAAGTCACTTTTAATCTGACATTCTTGACAAATATCGGAATCTAATATATTTATTTTAAATAAATGTGCAGGATAACATGCATGACCAAATCCAAGTCTACTGATGGTAGTTATATATTTGCGAGGGAGGATGAAATTCTTATACCAAGGTTTTTTTGGAATATTTGGTTGTATCAAACTATATTGTGTTGTTGAGATACTACACTACTTTTTCCAGTGTGCTTTCCAGTTGTTTATTTGTTCAGTTCTTGAACAAGCAAAAGCATCTATAATGCAAGGATGATAGTTGGTTAGTGTTCCATGAATGATGGAATTTTTAGCTAACTGGTTAGCTGAACACAGTTAAAAACTGACAGTTATTATAACAGTATGTAACAATATGTAATACATTTTGTTTTTATTGTAGGAAAACTAGACACTTGTCTATTTCTTAGACAAAGATTTTTATTTTTACGTTTAAAATCGTAATGGACAATTTAGTTTGATTATTCTAAGGTATTTTTCTTTAAAAGTTTAAAAATAGCCCTACAAAAATATTGCATACATGTAAAGCCACTTTTTGCATTTCTAAAAGGACATAATCTTTACTATTTTACAGGCGAATTTAAGTTTCTTTATTTAAGCTCCGTAAGAAACGAAGTAATTAAAAATTCTAATTCTGTGTAAGAAGAAATTTTCTTACGAAACTTCTTTCTCGTTAAATAGCGGTATTTGGTCCATAATGATTGATTACATCCATTGGCAGAGAACTAATTGGACCAATTTAGTTCCTATAGAAAATTAGGAACTTCGTAGCGTGCAGCGTTTTAACGAACTTTCCTAATTTAAAAAATCTAATTTTAAACTCTGGCTGCTACACCTTTCAGAAATGATGACTAACTTGCCGCCTTCAAGATGTCGTAAGTAACAAAAAAAGACTGGAAGCATATTACACTAAATTTGGAAAGTAGTTGTCGAACTAAAAGATTTTAAATTAAGATGTTCGAATAGTAGAAAAAACTTAATTTATAATATGAGATTTTATGTATTTTCAGGAGCTTTCCATCGTTTAATGATATTTATTATTTGGAGTTATGTTTCTACGGTGGTCAACAAAATAAACAATACCAAAATTTAGACTGCTGTGAAATTGCTCATGTAATACGTTTTTATTTAAACGTCAATAATGTCATATTAAAGACCCGTTTGCACGGGTAGAGTAATTATGCAAGTACTTGGTAGAGTAGAGTAACTCTACCCATAAAAACGCTCAGCGCAGTAGAGTAGCAAGTAGAGTGCATAGTACGTGGTAGAGTAGAGTAACTAGCAACATGTGGCAAAGTAACTCAACTCTACTACCACCACCACCGCCAAAATATCCACTCGCCTGCGCACTCTACCCGTGGAATGTGGTCAATTCTGGTAGAGTAGAGTAGGTAGGAGAGTGCATAGGGACGCTGTCATTCCGTCTGGAGTTGTGTTTTGTGTAAATAGTGAAAATGAAGTTCACCGAAGATGAACTTCATTTCACTTTCCCTTTAAAACTTGTAGAGATGTATGGCGAATAGCAGTGTTTATGGAATTTAGGTAGTGTACACTACACAAATAAAAGTATAGGAGTGATGAGTTCACTCCTATGGAAGCAATCATAAAAGGTGCAAAAAGAAACAAGAAAACTGAAGGCTCACGGGCAAGTTACAGGTTTTTATTACTTGTTAATAAAAAATACAATAGGAAATAAAAAATGTATTCTTATCAAGATAAAAGAGCTGAGGCCCCGTATGTATTCCTTCTTTTAAGCCACTCTCTTATCCACTCTTTTCTTTGTTACAAAGCGACCTCAGTTACAAATGCATTTGCAACAGTAGCTAAACAATTTTGAATCAATTTTCTTTTTCTTAAATTTATTTTGTACTAAACAAACACCTACTCCACAGTATACTACCATAAGTACTATACTTGTAACTCTCCTCGTGTGAACGGTATCAAGCCATTTTTGGTAGAGTAGCGAGTAGAGTCGACTCTACTCGCTACTCTACTCTCCTCACAACTCTACACGTGTAAACAAGTCTTAACAGTTAGTAGAGGATCTGAGATAACAAAGACATTCACCGATCTGTTTAATGGATAAAAATTATCTGATACGTAATTTAATACGTTAAAAATTATAAAAAACAACAGGTGCCCTATATAATTTTGTCCAAACTATAATTAATTATTAATTAAAAATTGATTTTTTTATAAACTCAATTAGTGATTTTAATAAAAAAAAATATGAGTACTCAGCCACTATTTTTCATTTTCAAGCTTCATTTATGTCAGTTATAATTCTCCAGTCTGGTCTATGTTTCAGACCAAGTACATAATATAAATTTCTATGCCTCACTTTAGTCGACAAACGTAATTTGTCAGTTGACACCTCTGAGAAAAAGACATTAGTTTTTATAATGACTTTTGCTTATTTAAGCTAGTGCTTGGATTGAAAATTTATTTTATATATTAAATCTTCTATGGGGTAAGAAATATAGAGATTGCCAGATCAGCATTTATACGAATGAAGCCACTCCTAACGTGCAACAATCTAAATTTGGAGATCAGACTACGTACCATTCGCTGTTTCCATATATATTCAATATTATTATATGGAGCTAAGACTTGGACATTAAAAAATGTAATTTAAAAAGAATCGAGGCTTTCGAACTCTAGTTATACCGCAGAGTATTAAAAATATCATGGACTGATAGAATTACAAATAAAGAAGTGCTGGTGAGGGTTGGTAAAGAAACAGAACTAATCACCACCATACGAACCAGAAAACTGGAATACCTAGGCCACGTGATGAGGGGACCAAAATATGAAATTTTGAGACTCATAATACAGGGAAAGATTCAAGGAAGAAAATCTGTTGGCCGAAGGCAGAACTCATGGTTGAAGAATCTACGTGATTGGTATCAGTGCAGATCGATTGATTTGTTTAGAGCAGCAAGCTCAAAAATAAAAGTAGCCTTTATGATTGCCAACTTCCGTAGGGAGACGGCACTCTAAAAAGAAGAATGGGGTAAGTAATATTTAATTAACATTCAGTGTCTTTTTATTTACAGCAACAAACACATTAAGATCAAGGTTATTAAAACTAAACCTAACAATGAACAAAATAGAACAAAGAGTTGAATTTGTAAAATACCTTGAGAATGCGAACATTTTTATTTAGCTAAAACATCAAGTCCAATAAATGTTAAAATAAGTTAACATTATTATTAACACATTAAGAATAGAGAATTTGATAGATCTCAAACTAACAGACATGGGAAAATTAACATAGAGTTCAATGGAAAGTTTCAAGTATACTCCTGAAAGAAACAGATGATAAAAAGAGAAAATCAAACAAGCGGCTCTAATTGTGGTAAATATAACCAATTGTGCCGCAAATTCCTCGGTAGAATGCAGTCGAATCTAGTTATCCATATTAAAGAAGGAAATCGATTAAAAGAAAATATCTACCACTGTTTGTATGTCAATAACATACAGATTGAACGAATTTAAAACGGAACATACGAAATCAATGTATTTCGGCTCAACTCCGCTCTAGGTGGTTGGCCAACAAAAGGTTGTCAAATAATTATATTATAAAAATCCAATACTTCAGCGGGCTACTGGATTCGGAACTCATTCAAGAACAAGTCAAAACTCCACCCAAATAGGTTGCCTAGAATCACTGAAAAACTAGACTTAAAAAGCAGTTATTATGCTGTCAATCCACTTATCGCTTCCTTATAGTCCAAGAGATAGGGCCGAATTTATAATGTTAACTATTAAATATTTTTGGTATAACAAATAGTAATTTTACTTATTTTTTATTACAATAAAAAGGTTTTTAAATTTACATTGCATAAATAATGATTGTTCAGATATAAGAAAAATTTGATTTATTATTACATTAATAATCAAATACAAAATATATTATTTCTATTTATCAATAGGTAAAATTCAAATTGTAGAATTCCTTTAACATTTTATAAATAATTATTAATAAAAATCAATTTAATAGTGGAATTATTAATTTTTTAAGTTTTGAAATTTACTTTGTAGATATTTTCAATATTTTTTTGACGTGACAACGTCTTAAATGATAGGTTGTGGCTCGGAGTCATTCATGAAAAAGTGTAACGCCCGCTCACGTCTGTTACAGTGAGTCACCGAACGAGAGAGAGGCCCGCCGGACCGGCGAATGCCTTGCGTCTCTCTCCCACTCAAACATGATCGGTCCGCTGCGCGCGCAGCACTAGAGAATTAGGCGCGTTGAATCGGTGCGTGCTTCCGTGCTTGTGTCTCTGTCTTTCTCGAGCGTTCTTGGCGTTCAAGACACATTACAGCAGAAACACTTCCTTTCATTTCATATTTCTCCTATCATCGTCCTATCCTCAACAAAATCACTCAAATAGAAATTAGTTAAGTTTAAGTTTACATGTACAATGTTTTAGTAAACAAAATATATTTCTATAGTTAAAATTTGTGCAATTCTTATTTTCATTCAATTCCTTGTTCCTATTGTGCAATTTAATAATATTCATATCAATAAATATTCTACCGAGAAAAAGACGTTGTCACGTAAAATCTTCGCCCGTAAAACCGACTTTACAGGCAACCGATTTTTTTTTAACTTTCAAGTTGATTGAATTTTTTTTCATTAGTTAATTATAATTTTACAAATTCTGTTTGGACATTAATTTTGCATCATTATTATTTTAAAATATTAAAATAATAATGATGCGCGTTCATTTAGATCAGTAATTCTAGACGCATGCGTTAAATGTAATAAGTATCAAGATGCTTTTATTCAACTTCGATTTCACTGACTTCGATTGTAATGAAGTTTTTGAAACCTTAGTCACTTATATGGAACAGGACTGACGAGAACAATTCCAAAAAGAAAAGTAAACGATGTCAGATTTTTACTATTTAACCGGCAGTATAAGTTGCATGATGTGAACGAGCCTTAAAAAAAAACTAAAAAATTTCGATGCTTCAAGCTTACCACCATGTCAAGATGAATTACACCAACATCTACTGCGAGCTCATTATATTTCAAATATTTGGACAAATGCTCATAAAAAAGTACCAACAGAATTGATTGTTGAAGAACATGGTTGGGAGTTTGAAGATGAAACATATAAATTCAAATGGTTTAGTGGACCTCAGATGCCAGAATCAGTTCGAGAAGTAGTGATTGAAAATGAAGCAGATAATGAATGTGATATTATTAAAAGTAAAAGTGACGAAGATTATGAATGTGATAACATCAATGAGAGTGAGAAAAATGACGAAGTTTTTCTAAATTTTTTTTTTCTTATCGGAAAAATCGTTTGAAAATTTTTGGAAAAAAATCATGGTATAACTTACAGAAAATTGTAAGGATTCTACAAATTAGATTTTACCTCAAAAAATTACGAAAATTTTCATTTACGGAAATTTTTTTGGAAAATTTCGAGGAAAACTCTACTTGACGCTTCTCAGAATAGTAACAGCAGTGAGCATACAAATTTTCAAATCAATCGGTATAAAAATATCATAATAAAATAAGTTTGAAAATTGTTACCGAGACCTAAAATGCGCAGGCAAGTGGTACATTTGACCCCGTTTTGTG
Source organism: Diabrotica undecimpunctata (assembly GCF_040954645.1). NCBI lineage: Eukaryota > Metazoa > Arthropoda > Insecta > Coleoptera > Chrysomelidae > Diabrotica > Diabrotica undecimpunctata. The sequence continues at coordinate 38,279,036 of NC_092810.1, forward strand.
GCTCTCTGTACCAACCCAGCTGTCCGCCCTTTTGGATTTAGAGTTTTTAGGGGCTAAATAATGAGCCATGAAAATGGCGGACATATTACTTATCGTTAATTTTTCCCCAAACAATTGCAACTTCACCCCTGTCCGCCACCCCTTATGTATCCACTCTCACGTCCGCCCTTTGGGATTTCGTCTAGTTATACCAAGATCTTACTCTGGGCAAATTTTCAGCCATATTATCGATCGTTAATTTTTCCGAAAAAAATTTCAACTTCATCCCTGTATAGCCACCCCCTGTACCACGAGGGACGAAAAGTCTTAACCCAGATACAATGAATATATTCCAATAGAGAAATGTCATATTACTGATCAGTTCAAAATTTCGGCTCTATCTCTCCGACTATTAGGCAAACTCCTCTTTCCTTTAAAGGAGACAGATAGTTGAACGATATTTTATACAATGTCTATCACCGGGTATGTATTTATTTTTGTCCAAGTTTTATATTGGTCCACTATTTCAAATGCAGTTCAAACAGACATATATTAAATTGTATGTTCCGTTTTAAATTGGTTCAATCTGTATAACAGGTACATATAAATTCAGAGTGTGGTATTAATATTGAAAGTAAACTAAATTGAAGACTTCAAATAGTTATAGTTTTCAAAGCACGTGGTGTTCGTGTGTATTAAGGTATAAAAAAAGTGCTTATTACAAGCTTAAATTTTTATTTTAAGAAGATCTTTTCGGAATTAAATCATTCCATCATCAGTTAAATAAAAAGCTGTTAAAAAACATTGTATGGCCACTTAAAAAAAACTTTCGAAGGACATCCGTATTAAAATATAATCCTCATGTTATTTATTAAGGTAAATGCAATAGATAAATAACATGAGGATTATATTTTAATACGGATGTCCTTCGAAAGTTTTTTTTTAAGTGGCCATACAATGTTTTTTAACAACTTTTTATTTAACTGATGATGGAATGATTTAATTCCGAAAAGATCTTCTTAAAATAAAAATTTAAGCTTGTAATAAGCACTTTTTTTATACCTTAATACACACGAACACCACGTGCTTTGTATTCAACAGGTATACTAGCCACTCCTGGATATCTCCACTTCATGGTTTGTTCCAGTTTCACTTTTAAGTTATAGTTTTATTCAAGATATAAGAAATTTGGCCTGAGGCTGGTGGGATGACCCAGTCGAGCGCAGTATTATAATAATGAACAACACCTATTATGTTACTAATCCCTCAATTGTCTTTGCGACGGGTAGCAACAGTTTTGGAACAGCTTACTAGAACCGGACTTTATATTATTTACAGAACTGACCCGTTACCTATCAGTCCAAATAAATTGTTAAAATTAAAATTTCTACACAATGCTTTGTACTAAAAACAATTCTGCTATACACGAATTAGTCATCTTTGCTTACTCATCTGATTTACTCATCTGAAATTAAGTTGCTTGACATCAATTATTATTAAAGATCACAAACAATTTTCATGTTTAACGGGCTCATTACTTGAATTGTATAGAGTTAGAATATTATCTGTTTTATGTCGTTTTCACTTTAAATACAATGGACTTTCGATAATGAAGCTTTCTGTCTTTAAATAAAAGATAATTAAAAAATCATTAGCAAGTATATTAGTTAAAGATAAAGTATCCCTCTTATTATTATTCTATAGCTTTACACATGACAATTCTCGTGCTAATAGGTATTTAGGTATAATTAGGTATCATTTATTTATCTAGAAAACATAATTTATGAAACATTATGAAAGGGGGCAAAGATATTTAAGTTTGATATTTGCACATTCAGGCAGTTATTTTCCTGCATTTACATCGGTGGTTAGGTCACGACTATTCAAGTATAATGTCAGGAATCGGTGAAGCTAGTGCTAAGTGTAAAACACGTTTACATTTATCTGATGATGCCAAAGAAATTATTAGGAATGTTTATCAAACAGTAAAAGAAGATGTTCCAAATTCAGAAGAAATGTGACTTTTCTACATATAAAGCAGTAAATGAAAAAGACGCTGAGGTAATTGGAAGAGCAGTTTATAATTTCTATTCAAAGAACCTAGTTCCAACGCTTAGTTTGATCTACGATCATCTTGTTAAAGACTATTCTATTACGTATTCGTCTTCAACTTTATCAATGTTTTTGAATCACTTTGGTTTTCGATCCAAGAAAATTAATAAGCGATCATCAATAATGGATTCTCCTCGACTTATTAACTGGAGGAACGAATATTTGGATGCTATATCTAATATATGATATGATATTTAATTTTATATTTATTATTTCAACTCTATTAAAATAATATATGTACTTGAAGTTTTTTGTTAATTTTAGCAAATCCGCACCTGGAGGGTCTGTTGTTTGTTATTATAATACTAAATTGGTAGGGTGATCCCACCAGCGTCGGGCAAAATTTCTTATATCTTGACGGAAGCTATACCACGTCGGGATAGCATCATTAAGTTTTTTCCTGGTTTTTTCTTATGATTTAATATGAAATCACTATTAGGATAATGTTACTGTCATCATTGCACGTGGTTATCTTTTTAAAGACAAATCCATACTATGATTCTTCTGACGAGTACTCTGTAATTAATGTTAATTTCATGCAATCGAATGAACTATCTTTCAATAAAATCGTCCCAGGAACGCAACTCAGAAATGTAGAAAATATTATTTTAAAAACATTTTCTTTAAATTGTATAAATATGTCTGAATTGCCAATATGAGTAAGTCAAATAAAATAAAATTATTAGAGAATTTTTTAATTAATTCTTTTGTATTTTGAGGACAATTTCCGAAGCGGAAATGGAAGCTTAAAAATAAACTTATTTTAAGTGGCTAGTTCAGAATAAAAGTAGTAGATTGTATTAAGATGCCACAAAAAAATAGCTGCAAAATAATATCCATAAGGTGTTATATTATACAGGCAGAAGCTTATATTATTTGCTGAAGGAAGTCCCAAAAAGAAAATAATTTTTCAAAAGTGTAGCCGGTCTTGGAAGGGGGATGGTACTAAAGATGAACAAGAAGCAAAAAGTATTTATTACTCACCCGGTTTTTGAAGTAAGAATCAAAGAAGTAGTTACCTGAAATAGAAGATGCAATAGTTAGAATACAAATATATACATATGACTAATTTCGTTATAATAATATTGTTAACAATATTAATTTACAATTTTTAGTGGAACTCAGATAATATTTCCGGTGTATATATACTTAAGATTAAGTATATAAATAACCGAACCGCGCATCTGTGAGGCCCTGAATTTTTAGTCCATATGTTTATTGAGAGAATTTTTGTATTTTTACAAAAAATTTCATTTTTTTTTAAATTAATCGAAATCTATTCGAAACACGTAAAATTATATGTAATAGAAAATTTTAGAAAAATAAAACCTACCAAAGTACCAAAATCCTTAATTTTTTTTTTACTAAGGATTTTACACTAGCCAAACTTCTAAAGTATACTATAAGTACATTAATAAAGTAAATTACAAAGGAGCCAACAATGATTATTTTTAATTAGAACCAAAAAAATACGACACGACCTTATTTTGTCTTAACTCCCTTATAGTCCTAGATTCCACTGCAGGATTACTACGTTCATAACGTATGTTAATCAAATAATCAAACTCACAGTTTTACATACATTTAAATTAAGGAGTAGTTATACATTAATAATAGGTTACCGGTCACAAATCGACCGCAAATATTTTTAATTCATATATATATATTTAGGGATTCTACAGTATTCACTGCCTTCCCTCGCTCAACCGTTTCCGTCTCTCTCTGTTGTTCCATTCTCCATCGTTTAGTCCTCTCTTACTCATGGCGTCGTCTACTTCGTTCCTCCAGGATTTCGGTTATTCTCTTTATCCATCTGCTGTCGCTAGTTCTTCTTTTATGTCCATACCACTTTAGTCTTTTTTGTTCTATATATGTTATATTATGTATGTCTGTTTCTATTGATGTTCTTTGCTTTATTTCGTCATTACTTCTCCTATCCATTCTTGTTACGCTGCAGGATCTTCGCAGGCATTCCATCTCTGTTGCTACTATCTTACTGCTGTTTTTCTTGTTTATGATCCAATTTTCAGCCCCATATGTCATAATACTTCGTACTAATGTTTTATAAATCTGCGTTTTTGTCTTCATATTTAGGTGTCTATCCCATCATACTGAGTTAAGTTGTCGGATTGCTGTTCTTATTTGTCCTAATCTTTGTGTAATTTCTTCCTCTGTTGTTGCCTTTTTCGTGATTATAAACCCCAGGTATTTGAATTTATCCTTTCCTTTGATTGTTACGTTGGCATCAATCTGTAGATCTTCTATGTCTTCTTCACTTGTAGATAGGTACTCTGTTTTCGCGAGGTTAATATCTAGGCCAGCCTTAACATATTCTTCTTGTAGTTTCTTCATCATGTAGCTGAGGTCGTCTTGGTCTTGTGCAATCACTACTTGATCGTCTGCAAAACTTAACGTATATAGGTATTCGTTCCGTACCGGTACTCCTATGCCTTCGCATTTTCTTTTCCATGTAGTCAAGGCTTTCTCTAAGTATATTTTGAATAGGGTTGGAGATGTGGAACAACCCTGCAGGAGCCCTTTTGTTGTGGTGAAGTCTCCTATGATTCTTGTTCCCATTTTAATGGACACTTTATTTTCTTTATACAGAGCTTTTGTAGCTTCTATGAGTTCCGTCTGTATTTCTAATTTGTACATTGCCTCCCATAGTTCTGACCTTGGTACAGAGTAATACGCCCTTCTCAGGTCCACAAATGCCAAGTGTATATCTCTATTTTTTGCTTTTTTCTTTTCCAACAGTTGTTCCAGTGTGTATATGTGGTCTATGCATGATCTTCCTGCCGTGAAGCCTGCCTGATCCTCCCCGATTTTGCCTTTTATCGCTTGCTCTATCTTTTCTCGCAGTATCTTCCCATATAATCTTCCTATTGATGATATTACGCTTATTCCTCTGTAGTTTACGCATCGTTTTCTATCTCCTTTCTTAAATATAGATGTCATATATGCCGCCGTCCATTCCTTTGGGAGCTGTTCTTCATTTATGGCTTTCTGAAATATCAATTGTATCATCCGGTGTAATTTTTTTGATCCGTATTTTATAAGCTCAGGTGAGATGCCTCCAGGTCCCGGTGCTTTCTTATTTTTGATTGCTTTTATGGCCGTTCTCATTTCCCTATCTGTTATTTCTATTTCTTGTTGTGGGAATCTGCTTCGTCTTCGCCTGTTTTCTTTTCAAATGAATTGTGGTCTTTGTTGTGTTAATAGTTCCTTGTAGTAGTCCTTCCATTCTTTGTCCTGTATATTTCCCAATTTAATTTTTTCTTTTGAGTTTTGTTTCAATCCTCTCAGTACTTTCCATGACACTGAAGTTCTTGTACCTTTTATATATGTTTCAATATTTAAGCAGATTCTTTTCCATTCTTCATTCTTTTGCTGTGTTATTTGTTTTTTCACTTCTCTATCTTTTTCTCTATATTCTTTATAAACTTCATCGTTGTTTGTAGTCAGCCATTTTCTGTATAGTTGCTTTTTTTCTTCAATTATATTTTTTGTTGGTTCATTTATTTCATAATAGTGCTGTTTATTTGTTATATGTTCTTTTTCCCCAAGAGCTTCGAATGCTGCTTGTTTTATACTCTGCTTTATATGCTCGTATATTTCTTCCATGTTGCCGTATCTAAATTCTATTAATTTTTGGTCTAGACGTTGTTGGTATAGTTCTCTTATTGATTGTTCTTGGACTAGTTCTATATTGTATTGTTTTTCTCTTATAGTGTTCAACGGTTCTTCTGTGGAGGGGGTCTTGTTATGTTTCCAATTAATGCCCATTTTTGGTGTCAGTAGTCTATGGTCCGTTCCAAATTCTGCTCCTCTTTTGACTTGCACATCTTTGATCTTTATTGTGGTATCTTGTTTGATTATTATGTAGTCTATTATCGATTTCAGCTTTCGTGTTTCTTGCGTCCATGTATATTTATGAATATTTTTATGTCTGAAGAATCCGTTGGTGATTTTTAGGTTGTTTAGTTCGCATAATTCAATCAGACGTTCTCCGTTATCGTTTTGTTCATCCTCTCCAAATCTCCCCACTACTTTATCGTTTTCTTTCCTTCCGGTTCTTCCGTTAAGGTCTCCTGTTATAATTATCTCCACGTTCTTTTTAATTAGCTCTATTTGATTTTGGAGTTGTTCCGTGAAATGTTCTTTTTCTACTCTCGGCGAATCGTCTGTTGGTGCATATACTCCGAGTATCACTGTCTCTTTACCATATATGTCTATATGCATTTTAATTATTCTCTCGTTGATTGGTTCCCATGTTCTCACTCTGTTCTTCTACTTATTTTTGATTAGTATTCCCACTCCTGCCTTTGCTCTACATTCTTTATTAACTCCGCTCCAGCAGTGGATATGGTCTTCTATTATTTCCGTTACATTTACTTTCTTTTGGTTTCTGTTGTTATTAGTATGTCGATGTTGCTTTATTTAAACTCCTTGATCACTTCCGTCACCTTTTTGTTCCATCCTATTATATATTCCATGTATATTCCATGTTGCACATATGAATGTGGTTTCTTTTCTTCGTTTCGATTTTTGGTTGAGATTTGATAAGACTGGGTCTTCCGAACTCTTCGCAACATTGCCCCCCCCCCGTATCCGATGGGGCTCCCTCTGTCAGAGGTGTGGATTTCCACCCGGGGATGTGTTTCCGTATTTGGCTTTTTCATCTTGCGATTTTCGTTCTTCTTACCCTTATGTTTTTCTGTGTGTTAGGTTGCTAATTCCTAACGCCACAACCCCCGTTTGGAGGACCTTTTCTTCAGCCGCCCATTCTGGATCAGACGCTGTTGGTTTTTCCGCCCTCTTGACCATTGTGACTTTTCCAGCCATCCTCTGCTCTCGAGACCGTTGGCGGGTTTTCACCTGTACCCCAGGCAGGGACCCTCACAGGGTGCTATCAGCCGGGTCAGCTGAACCCTGTTTTTTTTTAGAGGTGTTACTCCTCTATCCCTCCACTTTTATCCGGGCTTGGGACTGGCTGCATCGGTTATAGAGCTACTCAATTCACCCCACATCAATTCAGGCAGAGTTATTTTTAATTCAATTAATACTAATTAATTTTTGACCAAAAATTTTATTTCGTTCATTTCTTTTTTAAAATAAAATACGCTGCTTATAACGTATATGCATATTTGTAATATAAACTTAAAGCTGAGTTTTATCTTAATATGATGATATAAGCTTGTCTTAGAAAAATAGGTCACAAATTAGGGTTGCCGGCTGTTAAAAACGCAAGGTATTAAAGATAAAGTTAAATAGAGTAGACCCCGCAACGAATGGAGAGTGTCCAGTGGAGAATGTGAAGTCAACACGACAGTTGTTTGCTGTGCGAGTGCTTCAGAACTTTATGTTCCGCCATGCTTATATGTAAGCGTATGCGAATGTACAATGATTTAAGGGTTGGTGCTCTGATTGGTGGTGATTCCCATGTTGCAAAGATCACTGGCTACTGCGTCCTTCCATCTCTTTCTTGGGCGCCATCAACTTCCAACTTCTGCCATCAAGTTTTTCCCAGAATGTGGCGTTCAGGAGTCTTTTGACACTCGATCTTTGTACGTGGCTCGCCCATCTTATTCGGTCGAATCTCAACTCTCTTCAACTCTTCCCTACCTCTGTGAAAATGTGAGTTTGATTAACTACGTTATGAACGCAGTGATCCTGCAGTGGGATCGTAGACTATTAGGTATGATTGGTGCTAGAGACTTGTATAAAAAATAAAAATAAAAGATTCTTTCAGAAGTTGCCATCAATGCTCACAAAAAAGGTTCTATGAGTTTTCTACAAAAAATCCATTGGTTTTTTCATATTTCACGTTGAAACTTTCAATTTTGGCGTTTGATGAAGAAGTGCCAACTTTCAATAAGGTATTTCTTCACTTGAATTAGGGCTACAAAATCTGTAGCTCTAAATACCATAAACCAACCGATATTTTTGTTTCTTTTTATATAAACTACATTTTTATTAGAATGTTTTTTGATAAAATACATCCTTTTTGAGTAATTTCCAAAAAACCTTTGAAAAATGTTTTTTTTTTATAAAAAATTTACATTTTCACTTGCGGCCAAGTAAAAAAGTATTGACTTCAGAAAAAAAATGTAACCAACAAAAGTTGCTTAAAATTCGTTAGTATATTCATTCCCGGTGTTATTTTTAATAAGAATTGTTTTTTTCTCCTGAGAAGGGGTGTCGTAGAAGCAGCCCAGGGTATAAGCACCAAGTGGCACAGGGTTAACTTTAAAGTTCAGGGTAAGTAGAACCTATAGCCAAATTTTGGTGCAAATCGGTGCAGGCTCAAAAAATTATGATGGAAATGGTCATTGGCTGGACTATATATAAAATTGAGCTATACCATTTTACAAAGTAAAAACGTTGCACGTCACGATTTATATAAAGTGACATCACTTATATTTAAAATTTCCAGAACGTCAACCTCAGAGTTCAAATTTTCCTAACACAGTTAATAATACGAAACCCATTGAAACTGCTCGATCTTTCATAGGAGTCAACATGGTATAATAATCAGAAAAATGTAATCATCATTATATTGGAAATTTTAAAATTATATTGATTAAATTACCAAAAACATTTGTTATTATTAATAATATAAATTTTATAAAATAACTCTTTAAGTCTAATATTTCACAAAATTATAATTTTAATTAAATAGATTAGACAATTGTACGCAACCGATACGGGAATACTTCAAATTTCAATAACAGTTCAGCGTGTGGCAAAATTGTTTAAAGTGTTGCCGCATTTTTAGAGTAAGAATTTTGTTTATGTTTTGGTTTCTTACACAATTTGATCATAATATATTATATATTAATAAATTATATTTATAAATACATATTAAATTTAGATTAATAGCTTTAAAAACTAATTATTGTTGTGTATTATAATTGTGCTATGTAAAACAGCTGAATAGTCTGTAGAAAGCAGATAAGCTTTCATATAAGATAGATTATTTTCAACAAGAAATACTGGCAGGACGTTTTTACTATTAGTTCTCTAAAAGAGGTAAGTTTAACATTTAGAATATATAATTTTGTAATAAAATGTTTTCTTATGTATTTTAGTGTATTGCAGTAGTCTTAAAACTAAGTGTATTTACTGTCAATATAACAGTTTGACAAATAATTGACATTTTATAAATTCCTCACTTACTAACTATTCTGATGTTTTGGTAACGCTGTGGGGTTCTGACGTCGTAAATCTTGAATGACGTGTAATAATTTTTATATAAAAAATTATATACCTAATTTGTTTTTTACGATCACAGTAACTTATTATCATTATCATCTTTATTTTTATCTATTCTGTAATCGTAATTAAACTTGAAATACATAAATATACCAAGAGACGTTTGCCTAAATACGTCTTGACTGATATATCCCAAAATGGTAACTTATTTTTCATATCTGTTAATTTTATTTCATAATTTATCACATTTTTACTCAAACTAATATATTATCTACATACAAATAACTGGTTTCTTGTTGGTAAGACCTAAAAAACTGAGTAATTTGTAAATGATTTGATTATCTTCCAATACGAAATCAGCGATCAACCTGTCAACAACTAAAAACAAGTTTCTTGCTCTTTGTTTTGACCCGCCTACGTACTACAGCAGTTGCTATCGGTTTATAAGTGTTAAATATCACACCCACTTAAAGCTCCACCTGATTAGAATTATTTTTCTGATTTGTCACAGCTACAAACACCTGCCTAGAGCGTGAATTTCCAGCCCATTTTAATTTTTCGTTCCGATTGGTATTTCAGATTTGAAGCACACGTAAATGGCCTCGTATTTATGACTGAAATGTATTAATGTATTTAACAGAATTAACTACACATAAATGATTATGCAGTGTTGCCGGTTGTATGTTTAATCAAATAGTTTATGGAAAATTCTTAAAATAAGTGGTAATAACGATCTTTTCTTCTTGTTATTTATACCAGGGATTAGGCGTTTGTTGCCTACTTAAACGTTGCGTTGCCTCAATCATATTTACGATTCGGTCCTTAATTTATTATTTTTCGGTTTCTGTTTCCTATCGTTTTCTTTTTTGATGTTCTTATCGTTTCTTCCAAAACATTAATGACACATCTTCTAATCGATCTATTGAGTTTAGATTAGGTTTAAGATGTTTCTGGTAATTGGTATGGTTTTGCATAAATTCTTTAGTAGATTGGGTTCTTTTTTGTTCAGTGACAAGTCTCAGGTCACTTGACACTAAGGAGTAGGCATATGGAGACCTCAGTACCGGGTGACCTCTCAGTGAGGGAAGTAGGCACATGAAGACGGAACCATAACCCTATTGATATTGGGTTTAAAATGGGTGCCGATTTATATATATATATATATATATATATATATATATATATATATATATATATATATATATATATACGCACTTATATTGTTACGATAATAAATATCATGGCCTACAAAACTGTAAATATATTATGACTAATTCTGGTTTTGTTGTAGTAATTTCGGCGAAGCATCTAGACCCAAATTATGATGAGTCATCCGACTCGAGGTTTCCAGGTAGGCCGAATAAGACCGGTCTGAGCTTCTGGTTACTTCGATGGGAGATCGCCGCTTCACCGTTGTTCTCGAATAAAAGGATTTTATATTTATAGAGGAATTTTGTTGTGAAGAGAGTTAGTTAATTTTGAAGAAGATTCGCGGTCGCGATTTAATTGTTACGTTCGTCTAGATAAATTAGGTATTATTAGTTAAATAAATTGATATAAATTATCGTGCTTTTTAATAAATTAAAATAAGAACAATATAATAAATTAAAATAAGAACAATATAATAAATTAATAAAGAATTAATAAATAAAATACAAATAATTATAAATAAATAAAAGACTTTACAATATATATTGTTATGATTCTAAAATAGATCAAGAATAAAATAAATTTTTGTATGCAAAATACTATAAGATCATAAATATTCAAGACCCTGTATAGGTTAAGAATTTGTAAATATAATGATTTATAATTAAGAAGTGTTTTCGGAGAAGAGTGGACTTTAATAGTGAATAGTCTTTAAGAAAAAATTGTATAGGAAAAATATCTCGGGGTTATTTAGAAATTATTAAATATTGTTTAAAATCGTACAAATAATTATACATGGTTTTGTATCAGATAGGAATTTCAAATTAATGTTTGATAGACAATGGTTTGTATATTATTTTTCTTCGAAGGTAAGAAAATGCAATAAATAAGGTAATGCTATGAATTAGACGTTATCTTTTACACATACGGATTTGCCTGTAGACACAAAAGAAAGGTTAGAATTTTGAAGATAGATAGAAAGAATGAATGTGTATGATTGGCTAGGAGAAAAGAGGGTAGGAGAATAGGACAGCCGATTTGAAAATTGAACTAGATTTCAATGAAAAATATGAGTATAAGTTGTGATAACAGAATAGTTGAAGGCGAATCGAGACAAGGTCGAGAATCCCAAACTCCTTGTGTCCGAAGAGACTCCTAACTCTGTAAGTAAAGAAAGAAAATGTATATAAAGTTTGTACGAGATAACCAATCGAGTTGGGAGAACCATTTGGCTCAAAGAGGGCCATTTGAAACAAGTCGGAGGTTTAATTTTAGAGAGAGTCTGAACGAGTGCTGTTTGGTGTAACAGGTTTGGAAGCAGGAAGCAGACCCACACGTATTTGGAGAATTGGACAGTTTTGCGTGAACACAATTCGGAGATTAAATCAGTGTCCGTCGGGAAACATCGCAGAGAGTAAATCAAAAAAGGCAGTTAAATTATTTGTGAAATAAGCGTTGTATTTGTACCATATATGTTTTTTACCCCCTATCATAAAGTATTTGATTAAAAATAATTGAATTCACAAATCAGATAATTGGCACATAATAAGTTTTTTTTAGTTAATTACAACAATTTTGACAGTAAATTAAATAACTTGGTTTAAAAAGGTAGATAACAAAATTATGGTATATTTCTATATGGTATTAAAATAAATGGTGTTTTTTTAAGTCATAAATTGTGTATATGATATTTTTATTCTCCTTCCGTCTATCCTAAAGAAAGCCGGAAAATATTTTTGTTTGTAGTAAAGAACCCTGAGAAATTCAATCTAATTAAATTTAAATTAATTCAATTAAATATAACTTAATTTAAACTTAAGCAGATCAACAGTATCAGATACGCCGATGATACAGTGCTAATTGCGGATTCCGACTTAGGTCTACAACGACTCATCGACAAGACCAACTCGACCTGTGAGCAATTTGGTATGAAAATAAACATTAAAAAAACCAAAGTGATGTCAATCCGAAAAAACCAAAACGTACCTCAACCTTGCACAATAAATGGGCACATTTTAGAACAGGTCAATAGATTTAAGTACCTGGGATGTTGGATCGATAGCAGCCTAAATCCTGATCTAGAAATATGATCGAGAATAGAACAGGCCAGAAAATCTTTCGAAAAAATAAAAAAACTGCTTTGTGATTCTCGAATAAAACTCGAAATTCGACTACGTTTATCAGAATGCTACGTCTGGTCGACTCTTCTATATGCAGTTGAAACGTGGACCCTTAAAACATCAACCGTAAATAAATTGGAGGCCTGGAATGTGGATCTACCGGAGAATACTCAAAATTTCATGGACATCGCATACCTCAAACGAAGAAGTGCTGCATAGAATAGGCAAGGAAAGAGAACTTTTTAACACAGTAAAAGTTAGAAAAACATCATATCTAGGCCACATACTGAGAAATAATAAATACCAATATGCCCAACTTATAGTGAAAGGAAAAATCGAGGGAAAGAGAGGCCTAGGAAGGAAAAGACTATCGTGGCTCAGAAACATCCGACAATGGACAGGGCTAAATTTTGAACAGCTAATAAGAACAGCTGAAGATAGAGAAGAGTTTAAAATTGTAGTAGCCAACCTCCATTGAGGAGAGGGCACTTTAAGAAGAAGAAGCAGATCTTAATAACATGGCCCCCAACGTAAGGCGTTTTAAAGTATTTCTGGTTACAATTTTAAAAGGAAAGACAAAGAAAAAATAGGTGTTTGAAAATTTATTTATCGAATGGTCAAAGTTGATATATTTGAATTGTATGACATATTATTTTTCTGTAGGTACAATTTCTCATAATTTATTTTATTTTTAATCTGATATTTGCCTTTGATAACATTTTTTTGTGAAAATATTTGACAATTTATAACATTTGGTGAAAGAAAATTTTTCGTATTTGCAACATATAGGGTGTTTTAAAATTCCATATTTGGCGGGGATATTCGAGAAAAGAAAGAAATTAAAGGAAAGAAAACAAAAAACAAGAAGAAAATTTAGAACAAGAAGACATGTTAGAAACAACAATTATACAGACAAAAAGTCAGGAGAAATCGGGAATAGAAAAATTTTTACAACTTATGCAGTTACAAGCACAAACAATGGATAAAACAAAACAAAAAATGAGAGAAAATCAATAGCAAACAAAACAAGCAATCAAAGAAATTGATAAAAAATGCATGAAACAAAACAAGCAATAAAAGTAAACAACAGAAATATAGAACAGCGTCAGGAAAATTATGAACAGGAAATTAAAGGATGTGTAGGGGGATAAAGAGAGAAATGGTAAAGCAGAAAGAAGAAGTGGAGAAAAGAATGAATAAGATAAAGAATGACCAGAAAAAGGAAATAAGAATTTGGAAATCAAGTTGGAGAACGCTATTCAAGAAGACATGGAAGAAGTGGAGAATATAATCAAACAAATAGAAAAACAGTTCACGGAAAACAAAAATCAAGAAAATTCTGAAGACAGAAAAGAAGTACTCATCCATAGTACCGGTGATATGAAAATACAGTTTGGCGGGGATGTAAAAAAATTACACCCAGTGCCGTTCATAAACAAATTCAAAAAGAAAGTACAATGCATTGGGAATTTTGAAACAGCTAAAGAAACGATCAAAAATCATCTCAAAGATGAGGCTAGTCTATGGTTTGACATCAAAGAGGAAGAGTTTGATAGTTGGCACCAGTTTGAACAGAAATTTTTGAGCTATTTCTGGGAAAGAATCCAGCAATTAGAAATCAACAAAGAATACTAAAAATAAAAAGAGTAAGAAAAAAGAAGTACTGGTGACTTACTTACTTACTTACTTACTTACTCCGTCGCGTTACAACCCTTCGTGGATTTTAGCCGACTCGACAACATGCCTCCATTGTTTTCTGTCTTGAGCAACCTCCATCCAATTCTCCACGCCCATAGTGCTTAGGTCTCCTGCTATATTATCTCACCACTGGGCGTCCGCGTGGTCTCCTTCCAGTTGGGACTTCCTCCCACACCAGTCTTACTGTTCGTTCGTCAGAATGTCTTCTGAGGTGTCCTGCCCATTGGAGTCTTCTGGACTTTATTTCTTTTGTGATGTTGGCGTCTGGGTAAAGTTCTTCGAGCTCTTTGTTAGTTCTTATCCTATATTGTCCTGATGCTTCATCCTGCACAGGGCCAAAGATCTTCCTTAAAATTTTTCTTTCCCAAACACATGGTCTTTCTTCGTTTGCCTTTGTTATCGTCCACGTTTGGCTTCCATACATCACAACGGGTCGTATGATTGTTTTATAGACCTGTATCTTCGTACGTCTTGTTAGTTGTTTCGATTTTATAAGGTTTTGGAGAGCAAAAAGACATCTGTTGCCGGCCTGGATCCTATTGTTTATTTCTTGTGATCCGTTATTGTCTTGAGTTATTGTTGTTCCAAGATTCTTGAATTCTCTAGATACTCTTCTCTCAGAAAGTCTCCTTCATCCTTAATCGTGTGTTTCCTATTAGATCGATATCGTCTGCAAATGCCAGTAGTAAGTTTTTTCCTTCTCGATGAAATACTGTATTCGGTTTTTGGATTCTTGCACTTCTGATTATGTGTTCCAGACCTAAGTTAAAGAGTTGTGGTGAAAGTGCATCTCCCTGTTTTAGTCCATTATTTATTTCAAATTTCTCCGAGTATTGTTGTCCAACTCTCACTTGTGACTCGTTTGAAAAGAATATATAAATATTTTTGGATGGGTTATCCATCCAACAGCTAAAAAAATACAAAATATCTTATAAAAAGGAACTAATAATTGCAAAAAAACATTAACTCACCAAATAAAATTAGATAAGTTAATAAAATTATGCTGCTACACATATTTAAAAACACTATTTTAAAAAATTAATTTGTCTTCTTCTTCAAGTGCCGTCTCCATCAATGGAGGTTAGCGGTTATGGTGGCAAACGTTTGTCTATCTTCAGCTGTTCTTAAGAGTTCCTCAAATCCAAGTCCTGTCCAGTTTCTGATATTACGTAACCAGGACAATTTTTTTCTTCCAATTCTTCGCTTTCCTTCTATTTGTCTAATAAATGTTTTTCTTACATTTTTGAAACATTATTTTAAAAAACTTTTTAAACAAAAAACAATTGAATATTGATGAATTATAAATAAATTAGAATAGCGACCAATAAAATTACAAATAAGCCTCAATGTCATGAATGCCAACTTACAGTTTTTACTTTTGAAAACTGTATTGCCAATATTAAAATTTTGTTAATATATTATTTTTTATTTAGGAATAATAAAAAAGAATATTTATTTATTATTAACAGATCCTTGAAAAAATGTAAGTATATGGAAAATTAAATTAAAAATGTGATATTTTACTAGTTTTATAAATGAATTATAGAGAAATAATATAATTATAAATTTTGCATATTTTTCATTTTAATCATAGGTAAGAGACACTAATTACAAAATTCTACGTAGATTTTTAAATATACTATACAACTATATTTCTCCATTTTTATGATCTTATTCCGTGATGTAGGGCCCCCAGAATCCTTGTTATCTCTCCATCATAATCATTTTTATTGACTATTCATAGAATTTTCATAACATTTGCTCTACTAACTGGGTTTATTGGCTATTGGGAATTTACAGTTCATTTCCACTAGCCCATATTGCAACGTTCATTGTACAATCGTAACATTTTATAGACAAAATAAAGGTGTATAATCAGAAGGCATAACGAACCGAGAGCCAGCTTTATAGCCTGGGTTACGTGATTGTCGTGTTGTCGGTTTTGTTTCGAAGTTATTTTCAAACAAGTAATTTCTAGAAGGTATTTGAAGGGTTTTTAAAATGTAGGAATTGAACAAAAGATTCTAAGTAACTATTTAAAATATTGTTTTCCCATTTGTATTCTTTTCCTTTCAGATCACCTCCTTGAGATGACGAGATGACTGGCGAAACGAAGGTATTGTACAAAATAACAATTATTTTGTTAAATCAAAAAATGGAAAAGAAAACTATTTTTGGAGTGCGTAAAAATGTATTTCCTAGTTGAGCACTTTACGTTTACAACGCCATACTAATAGCTATGCAACAATAGGAAACTAATATAGGTACCTTATCTAAAGTTTGCAATTTTTAACTTACGTCAAGGTTTAAAAAGCACCATTACTTACAAGAGATCCAATTTGGTGGAATAATCCACAATTTTCCCTTATAAAATTTAAGTTTTAAAAACTTTGTTGAAAAAACACATAAAAGACGAAACATTGGGTTCCACAAAAATTACATTAAAAATTTGTTTATGGTATGGGTATCAGAACCGGACCATTTGGTTGAAGTTGAGGAGGCTAACAGAATAAGCAGAATTGAATGTCGGCTCTAAATAAATTTTCAAAGTAGGTGACAATTGACATGTCTCATAGGTATACAGAAAACTAAGATTATTTAAATTATCAAAAAATTGATAAAATGAAATTCAGTTAAACGTTAAACAAAAACACAAGCACCTTTGTGACTTGAAAAAGAAAGAATTTTATAAGAATGCTGCATTGAGTTTAAGAAATACAAAAAAATCAAAAGAATTTTGGAAGGCTGTTGTGCTGTATAAGTTTGTAAGTTCGGCCATTGGAGAAGGTGTTAAATTAAACAGTTAATTGCAACATTTTGCAAGACATTTAAATACGGAGATAACGGCGGATCCTGTGTTGTATGCAGATGTGTTTATCGTCAATAAACATTTAGGCCGACCGTTTAGTATGGAAGAACTTCAAAAAGCATTGGATTGTTTAAGACCAAATAATGCACCGGGATTTGACAGAATTGCTGGTGAGTTCTACAAGTTTCTACCAGAAAACGGAAAAGTGCTTGTACTTGGGCTTGCTAATAATTTTTTTGCCAAATCAGACTTTCGTCAGGCTTTTTATGATGCAATGTTTTTTCTCTTTATAAGAAAGGACACATGGAAAGTGCAGAAAGTTATCAAGATATTAGCTTCTTTAATGTAATAACCAAACTCATTGTCGCATTGACTTTAACCAGACTTACCTCGTGGGTACAAAACAATAACATTTTAAATGAGTTCCAGGTAGGATATAGAACCGGCTATTCAACTATATAACATATAACCATATAAGATGAAAGGGGAGTAAAAAATGTTTATAAATTTTTTGTGGACTTTAGTACTGCTTTTGATACAGTTGATCGGCGGGTCCTTTTTAAAAGTTAAGTCACTTGGGATTATCTACTTAAGTGCTAAATTTGTTAAAAAAAATGTTCGCGAATACAAAATCGGCAGTCTGGTCAAAGAAAGGTATATCTGAATGGTTTGACCATATTCTAGGAGTGAGACAGGGGTGTCTTTTAAGTCCACTAGTGTTCGCGCTTCTCTTGAATGGAGCATTGGGAGGCGGTTTGGAGAAAAATGATTTGATTATAAGACTTTTATTATATGCAGATGATTTGGTTTTGATGTCAATCAATCGGAAGGTGCTACAGCGGATGATTAATGACCTGGAAAAACACTGCAAGATGTGAAATCTAAAAATAAATTTAGATAAATTCAAAATCACCGTATTCAGAAGAGGAGGTGGTGTGATCAGAGAATCTTGGAAACTGATTGATCGAGTAGGTATTACAGGTAATGAATAACTATAATTATTAGGGAATGATAGTAACACCCAAGTTCTCGATTAAAGCCCATTTAAGAAAGCGCCAGAATTTGACAAAAGCGGCGATTTACACGGCTTAAATAGTTTAGTGTCTGAGGCTGATATACCCTTTTTGGCTAAAATAACAGTGTATGAGTCGGTCCTACGATCAATTTTGACTTATAGGTCTCAGGTATGGGATCCTTTTGAGTACGACGAGTTAAAAATATACAGAACATTTTATATAAAAAAAATGTTTTCTTGTCCAAGGCATTGTCTCAACTTTATATTGAATTTGGAGACAGGTATTGCTAGAGTCGGCAAATAGACCACACCTTAATACAAGACAAATTTGCCAATTTAATAACAAATGTGAAAACGTGCAGAGGGGCTGACGTAGACTCAGATCATTTTTTGGTTAGAATTAATATGAGAGAAGCAATAATTAAAAACCATAAACGGAAAAAGGTGTAACGTAAATTTAATTTTGAAAAACTGCAAAAATTTAAGGTAGTGCAGGATTAGCAAAAGGATATACAAGAAACCTACGCCAAACAAGATGTACTACTATGAGTAACATACAACAAAAGTTCTTGAAAATGACAAACACTATAAAGGAAGCAACGTCGAAGAACATACCAAGAACAAAAAGATTTAGAAAAAACCACTGGTTCAATGACGAATGTAGAACAGAGTTTAAAAAAGATCAGATTTGAGAATAAAAAGTTTACGATCCCAAAAACAAGAAGACCTAGAAAGGTATGCCGAACAACGAAAAAAAGTAAAGAAAATCCTAAGGGAGCGGAAACGAAAGTATATGGATGATAAAGTTAAGCATATTGAAGAAAATTACAAGAAAAATCATATCAAAAAAATCAAATAGTAATAGAAGAAATACCAAAGCCTACAAGAGAAGAAATTAAAGAAATAATAAAAAATATGAAAAATCAAAAAAGCCCTGGTGTGAGCGACATTGTGGCAGAGATCTTAAAATATGGAGGAGAGGCTTTAATAAACCAACTTAGTGAGCTAGTACTAGAAGTGTGGGATGTCGAAGAAATGCGTCAAGAATGGAATAAGTCGATCATAATTTCTAACACAAAGAGGTAGATAGAAGTGAATGCGCAAACTATAGAGGAATATATAAAGTGCTCGCCATAATGATTAAAAAACGATTAGAAATATATGTGAAGAAGAATATAGGAGAATACCAGGGAGAATTTCAGAAAGAAAGATCCAGAATCGATCAAATTTTTATGCTAAAACAAATCCTGCTCCATTACTACGAATAAAATATTTCAGCACAAGTACTTTTCATTGATTACAAAGCCACCTACGATACAATAGACAAAAACAAATTAATAGAAACGCAAAAAAATTCCGAGTGCCAGAAAAAATAGAAAGGTTGGTAAAAATGACAATTAGATAAACCATTTGTGCTGTGAAATGCAACGATACAGTTTCAGAAGAATTCAAAGTGAAAAAAGTTGTTCGCCAAGGAGACTCGTTGTTTACATTACTATTCGATATAGTTCTAGAAAAAATTGTAAAGGTTGGTGGGATAAATAGGTTAGATGGCGTGGTTCTCATTGCTAGAAATGGAAAAAAACTGACAAATATAGCAAAAAGACTGATTCGGGGAAAGCTCTAAAATGAGACTGTAAGTTAATATTAATAAATCGAAGTACATGGAAATCTTAAGCAAAAAAGGAATAAACAGCAGTGGATCAGCAGCTGGAACCATGAGGAAAATAATTAAGGCCAAAGATATATCTAGTAATACAAAAATAAAAGTATACAAAACTATAATTAGACCCACAATTCTATTTGCTGCCAAGACATGGACAGAACAGATTGAAAGCATGAGAAAGAAAGATATTTCTCAGAATGTTGGAAAAGTAGTAGAGGGAGAATAGAGAAGACGAACTAATAGAAAAGTTTACCATTTGTATGCTAACCCTACAATAACAAAAGTGGTGAAAAAACGTAGACAAGAATACAAGGTAATAGACTAGTCAAGAATATTGCTTGGAGAGTACCTGAGGGCAACAAAAGAGTGGAAGACCAACAAAGAAATAAAGGGATGTAGTGATGGAAGAACAGAAAACGATGGAATTATCCATCCAACAATGGGCCAAAAAGGCCTGTTAACGCTGTACATACATACATTTTTGAGAAGACTGGTTTAGTGAAAGTAGACATAACATTTTTAAGTTGATTAATAATTTACTTTTTTAACATTTTTTAAGGAACGTACATTAAAGATTGGTTATTAGGAACTAGTTCTTGTACTGTAATTTTCCAGTTAGATAAACCAAAAATTTAATTAAACGAACTTAAAAAAATAGCATCTATAGTGTACTTTTATGTATGAGAGAGTAATAAAACAATAAATTATGTATGCAAATCTCTAAACTGTTGATACGGGTGACTCAATGAAAAACAGATATTTGTCAACAAGTTTACAGAAGTATATAGGAAAACAATTTTAAATTGAGTATGACCACCAGGTATAAAGGTTGGAGCAGAATAGAATACAATAGTTGTGAGGATTACTAATCCCTAAATAAGGTTGCCAGTGTCGAAGTGATGGAGGTTAACAGGTACTAATGAATTTGCAAGAAATGTAAGATGTTTATTTTATTGGTTATATATAAACAAATAAAAGTTTAATAAGTACCTACCTATTTGCAAAATAAAGTTTAATTCTTTAGATAAAATAAAACGTTTTATTTTATCTGAAATGAGTGCATTCCACGAAGTAAGGGTTTCAACAATCAAACATTTAATTCTTTAATTCCAGGAATCTACGACAGTAATTGACTAGATAATTACCTTCTAAACTTATTCCACAGAAAATGTGATAGTGGGTTTTTCCATTTTGTATATAGGAAGGTCCAAGTGGCGTATTCAAAATTCTTAACAGTTCACTAAAAGTAGGTACTTCAGTTGCAAGGTGCAGTTTATTGTGTATACTAGTGTTATGGAAAACTTGGAAGTGCCGTGTAAACGCCGAAAAATTGGTCCTCTAACAGTTAATGAAAAAACATTAATATTTAATTGTTTTAAATCATTTACAGACAAACGTTTATGTGAAAGTGTTGATGAGACCGTTGAGTTAGTTAGCAGTACACTTGGTGTTGGGAAATCTACGATTTACAGAGTTATTAAAGAAGAGAAATGTGGTAGTTTTCAAATGCCACGTAATGCTCCAGGGAAACCAAAATTTCAAATAGAATATCATTTTAAAGAAGGACTTCGACGGAAAGTGCATGAATTCTTCTTTAGACAAGAATTTCCAACATTGGATAAAGTTCTTGTCTCAGTTCGAGATGATAAGGATTACCCAGAAATGAGTCTAAGTACGTTATGGAAACTTTTAAAAGAAATAGGCTTCCGCTGGAAAAAGAATCCCAGAAAGTCTATTTTATTAGAAAAAAGCGATATTGTCATATGGAGAAGACATTTTCTAAGAACCATAAAGGAAATGAGAAACCAAAAAAGAAAAATATTTTATCTTGATGAAACATGGATCAACGAGGGTCATACACCAAATAAATTTTGGCAGGATGAAACTATTACAAGTCAAAGGCACGCTTTTGTAAATAACTTATCTACTGGTTTAAACCCACCATCAGGAAAGGGACGCAGGCTGATAATAGTACACATTGGCAGTTCAGACGGTTTTGTTGAAGGTGGTTTATTAACTTTTGAATCAACTCGTACCGGTGACTACCATGAAGACATGAACGCTGATGTCTTTCAAGAATGGTTCGAACAAATGATAGATCTTCTTCCTAAGAACTGTGTAATAGTAATGGATAATGCAAGTTATCACTCCAGACTTATAGAAGGACTGCCCACAACCAAGTGGTTAAAAAAAGACTTGCAGAATTGGCTGAGTTCAAAAAATATTACGTACCATCCCGGATCTATAAGAAAGGAACTATATTCGTTGTGTGCCCTTCATAAAGAAAAATTTAAAAAATACGAAATTGATGAAATTGCCAAAAATCGTGGAATGACAGTACTTAGATCCCCACCATATCATTGTGAATTAAACCCGATTGAACTGGTATGGGCACAGATAAAGAGTGAAGTTTCAAGAAAAAATACCACTTTTAAAATTCATGATGTTAAACAGTTGTTTTTGGAGGCCGTAAATAATGTAAAACCTGAAAACTGGGAAAAGGCGGTAAATCACACTATTAAAGAAGAGGAAAAAATGTGAAAGCTGAACAATATTACCGATAAAATGATCGAGCCAGTTATTATAAATCTTGGTTCTGAAAGTTCATCTTCTGAATCTGATTTGGATTTGTAACAAGTAGCTGTAAGTTTTATATTAATATTTTTATTCATCTATTTAACATACCTTAGACGGTTTTAAAAACTCTTTTTCTCTTTTGTAATTTTTAAAAATTAAAAAAAATGTGAATTTTTTAAAACCCTTTTTAATGTAGGCCAGTCAGTTCTAATATAGTGTGTGATAAAAGAGGTCACTTTTGTTTACATACACATAACACTTTATAACACTGAAATAATTCATTTATTTTTTACAATTATTCAAAGTAATTTTTCAATTAATCTTGAGCACGCCCATGGAGTGGTCGGAGCTACCATTTAAAATTATGCTAATTACTCTCTCGTTCATAAAAATAAACTATAATACGGCAAAAACATCAAGATAAATAATGCATTTTCAAATTTGTATTAAATATTTTTAATGCTACAGTAATATTATATTCTAATTCAATAAAAATAGCGGATTCACAGTTTCAGTAAAAACACAAACAAAATAATCCTATTTTATTAAAATACATAAAATATAATTTCAACTATTTTTCAGCGTACAAAATATGAAAACATTTTAACCTAATGAAAAATAATATATAAAAATTATATTTATCTTCCGTGCTGCACATATCAATAAAATAAAGCATGGCAGTATTTCAAAATAAATATTCAGACACTGCGAACTGGGATGGACACTCCCGTGCCGTACGAGTGCACACAATCCAATTTGCTAACCCCTATTACGTCAGCCGAGTGAAATAATTCGATTTTACTCGGTTGGCCTTGAATCAAAATAAAAATAACAGAGGAAAGAGAATCGATTTGTTCGAACACCGAGTAGGGATGCAGCGAGTATGTTGAGTTTAACAGGAAAACAGGTGAAACAATTTATGTTTGGTATTCTGTTAATAAAAATTCAAATTATGGTTTGACTAAAGACCAGAGCAAGACTGAAAATCTGTTAAAAAGAACAACGCGCTTATATTATTAGAGTCCGGATTTTCAATGAATATGCTTTTTGTAAAGCAAAAAATGTATCGAGGAGAAGAAAATTCTATATATGAAAAGTATGAGCACCCAATCCCCGAAAAACACACAGAAGTACAAAGAGAAAAACAGAGAAGTAAAACGAAGAAGGGCAAAAGAAAAGAATGAAGAATGGGAAGAAACATGTGCACAAATTGAACAGTACATAGGAGGAACAAGGAATTCGGAATCCTGGAAAATACTGAAATCTTTACGGAAGAATAGCAACGAAAATGTCCAAATCCAATACATATCAGAAAAAGAGTGGGAAGACTACTATAAAGAACTATTCACAGAAAATCGCCCAGATTTCATGGAGACAGACACAGAACAGGAACAACAACAAAATCAGAATGAAGAGCAGATTGAGATAACATTAATCGAAGTAAAGAATGCCATAAAGACTTTAAAGAACAAAAAATCAGGGGGACCAGGAGGAATTGTTAATGAACTAATTAAGTACGGAACGGACAAACTACACAGAATTATACACGAAATGTTCAGTAACGCTATAAACCTAAACGAAATACCAGAAGAATGGTCCAAAGCATATATAACCTCGATACATAAAAAGGCAGATAAGAAGAAATGCGGGAACTACAGAGGCATCAGTGTGATAGCATGTATGGGCAGGTTATATGGAAAAATACTGAAAGAAAAACTGGAAAAATCTATCTCAAATAAAATCGGAGAAGATCAGGCGGGGTTCACGGCAGGAAGATCTTGCATAGACCACATTTATACACTCCAACAATTAATTGAAAAAAAAATGGCAAAAAATAGTACACATGGCATGCATAGATTTAAAAAAGGCATATGACACGGTCCCCAGAAAACAACTATGGAACACGATGAAGGACATCGGAGTAACTTAGAGGTTAATAGAAGCCGTAAAAAACCTTTACAATAACAACAAGGTAAGAATTAAAACCGGCAATAAATACTCCAACGAATTTAAGACCACAAAAGGCTTATTGCAGGGATGCTCTACATCTCCGACACTGTTCAAGATATTCCTCGAACAAATCTTAAAACCATGGAAAAGGAAATGTGAAGGGATGGGAATGCTAATCCGGGACAACTTCTTGTACACATTAATCTTTGCAGATGACCAAGTGGTAACGGCTCAAGATGAAGAAGATCTGTGCTATATGCTCCGAAAATTAGTAAAGGAATACACAAAAAATGGACTGGAAATAAATCTAGACAAGACCGAATATTTAACAACAGAGCAAGAACCAGTAAGAAACTTGGAAATGGACGATAATAGGGAAATTAACGGCACTGACAAATTCAAATTTAGGATTCATACTCTCAAAAAATGGAACCACCGAGCAAGAGATAACCAGCAGATTAGCACAGACAAGAACATGTATTAAACAAATGAACGGGGTACTGTGGGATAGACAGATTACCAGAAATACAAAGAAGAGAATTTATAACACCTTGGTACGCAGTATAATGACCTATGGAGCAGAGAATTGGGTAATAAATAAACGAAACAGGTCCAAAATCACAGCAACTGAAATGGAGTTTATGAGAAGAAACTGAAGAGTGACAAAAATGGATCGCATCAGAAATGGGGAGATAAAACGAAGAATGGCAGTAGAACAAAGCATACTCAGCTACATCGAAGAAAAACGTTTAATTTGGTATGGACATGTAAGAAGAACAGATCATACAAGGTGGATAGCAAAGATTTCGAATTAGAGCCCAATAGGAAGGAGGAAAAGAGGTAGACCCCGAAGATCATGGAGGGATGAAGTGGACGAGGCCATGGAAAGACGGGACCTTAGAGATGGAGAATGACAGAACAGAAAGGGCTGGAGACGTTGGCTGAAAGAAGGAAGGCGGCGACAGCTGTAAAAATCCTTGTATAGATATCTTTTTGTAAATATTAAAACAACTAATAAATAAATCAAGATATTGTTGATTTAAACCAAAAATATGTCAAAAAGACAGTGTTTTTAGAAGAAATGAAAAAGAAGCTACTTAAGCTCCATACATAAAAATGAAAATTCTTCTGGTATGGACACATGCGAAGTATGGACGAGATAAAACTAAAGCTGAAAACTTGCTGAAATAAAAACCAAATACAAAGACAAAAGAGAGCACTCCAGATTATAGTGGAACGGACAAAAAAAAAACACTAATGGAAAAAAGAGACCTCACTTAAGAAGAATCACAACAACAATTTTTCTTATTTAAACAGTAATTTTAGTTTTATGGGTGACACAATTAATGAATATTCTTCATGTACAATTAAGGGTTCATTTAGATATGCGAAATCATTAAAATAATTTTAGAGTTTTGTATAGCTGGCATAAATTGTATAGCTATGGAATCAGTTCACGTGTTGTGCATTTATTGCAGAATTTTTACGCAAATTCCACTACAAAGGTAAAGGCCGCTGCGGCATCCCTATAGATGGAAATATTGAACTATTGAAATGAAATAGATGTCAAAAATAAACTCAATCTTATGCATTGTTATGCTAACTGAAATAAACTAAAAGTAAACATACAGAAAACTAAAATTATGCATTTTTCCAAGCAGAGACACAAGTATCTGGGTTCAGAATATTTGTATAAAATTGATACAATCGATGTCACTAATACGTTCACCTATTTCGGTGTTGTTTTTATCTCTTCTAGTCTATTTCGAGAAATTTCATTCTCAACAACGTCAAAAGCACAACTTACCATCGCTTTTGTCTTACTACTTCTTATAGGAATCCCACAGAAAAATTTCTCCAGTATGGGTTCCAAATGACGATACTGTACAAGAACATATCCAAACAGTGCCCACACAAAACCACAATTTTGATGAAAATTTTCATCTATGGGAATTGCATCGAGCCTTTGCACAAAGACATAATACTTTTCCAGGTATTGACAATGTATCATATTCGTTGTTATACAACTTACCGATAGAATATAAAATTTCACTAGTAAACATTTTTAACAATATTTAAACAAATAAGATACCAGTACCACATAGTTTTAAAGAGTACCTGGTAATTCCGATTAAAAAACCTGGCAGACCAGAATGTGATCCAAGTTCTTACCGACATATCTCCTTATCTGCATGTCTTTTAAAAACATTCGAAAGAATAATTAAAAATATATTTGAACATTGGCTAGAACACGATGGTATACTTAGAAGTTTAAAATATGGTTTTCGCAAGTCTAGGTCTACTCAAGATGCAACTACAGCTCTAGTTACTTCAATTCAGCCTTATTTTACATCAAATAAGTCTACAGCATCTGCGTTCTTTGACATTTTTGCTGCCTATGATAATTTGAATTTAGACATTCTTTAGCAAAAAATGTTGTATATTGGAATCCCTAGATCATTTGCCCTCTTTTTAATATCTTTATATTCTAACAGACTAACTTTTTTAAAAATTTATAATGAAGAATTTTCATACCCCTGACTAACTAATATTGGATTAACTCTGATCAAATAAAAGGCAGATATCGAGCACAGTTTATTAATTAAATCTTGTCCAAGTACTTTCTCTTCCTAGAGTATCTTTAGGGACATCTGAAATAAACCAAGAAACGTTTTTTTTAACAGAAGAAAATTAATTACCTTCCATAAAATAATGTATTGCCATCCAAATATGTATATTGAATTGACACAGGGGAGTATTTTAAGCCAGATTTTATATATCCTGTACAACATAGTTCTTGAAGTTAGTATACCCAACCGTACAAAAATTCTTCAATATGCTGATGACGTTATTTTATATACAGGAGGAAAATTGTTAAGTACCTGTAAGGATAATTTAAAAGTCACATTAGAAATCGTAAATCAGTACTATGAAGAAATAGGATTATTAGTTTTTGACACAAAAACTGAGGTGTGTTAATTTTCACAAAAACATAGAGTTCCACAAGGCAATCTTAATGTAGAAAAATTAAATTTCCCTATAAAAAACTGTATTGAGTATCTTGGTACCTATGTAGACAGGAAATTGTTATGGAAAGATCACATTCATCAAATTGTTAAAAAATCAGAAAACTCAATGAACATTTTAAGAGCTTTCTGTAAAACAAATTGGGGAGCAGACCCAAACATTGCTTTGATGTTTTACCGTAATATGATCAGGCCGATTTTCGACTACAATTGTCATTTATTTGGATCAGCGGCCAATACACATCTAAACAAACTTGAAGTTCAAAAAAATAAATGATTGAGATTATGCCTAGGTTATTTATAATCCATACCAGTCCAAATAATGAAAAATGAAGCGGTGGAACCTCCATTGCATTTACGCCGCCAATTCCTTAGCGACAAATTCACAGTCCGAATTATGTCCAAAAATTGTAAATACCTTTAAGATCTTCATAAGCTATCAGTTTTAGACCTCACTTATAGGTACTAGAGAACTAAAAAATCTATACCTTTGGTAGAAAGCTATCTATACTTCATCTAATTTACTTATCGTTGCACGTCATCCGCGTCATAGTCCGTGAGGTCACTTCATACCAACACGAAATATTTAGGCGGTAGGTGTGTTCTTTTCTAGAATCACTTTGCCGAGTACGTTGATATTACAGCCACTAGACATATTTTATTATATACGCGTAGAAATAATATTTAAAGTTTTCTATTAATGTTAACTTAAAGAAATACACAATAACATATTTCATTTAATTTGTATAAATGCATTGTAAAGCGTTTTTATGAAGAACATTTGTTCGGAATACACTGTAACTGTAATCGAACGAAGGTGATATTTTGGCATAAATTGGTAACACTTATTTGACAGTTGCGGTGTTGACTAATATTAATAAGTAATGAAAAAAACTGTTGTTTTTGTTTAAGTATTCCATTTTACATCTTTATACGACGTATACAAGCGGCTCAAATTGTTTTTAACAAGATTATTTTTGAACTCTTGTTTTGTTTCTATTTATTTACATTAAATATTAATCGTTTTGTTCTATAATCCACTTTTGCAATAATTATGTGACCTATTTGATTTAAAATGGATTCAGGATTTTTTTATACTTTGGCAACTATGTCAACTTCGATCTCTGTCAATGATAATGACGTGCAACGGTAAGTAAATTAGATGGACTGTAAGTACGGTAAAATATAACGGTATTCTCTATAAAAGACAAACACGCCCTACGACGGTGAAATGGCAAAAGTAATATTTTCTAGAAAGCTTAAAAAATGTTACTTAAACTCATATTTACTCCCGAATATGTTTGATATAATTATTAAAGAAAAATGAACAAATTATTATCAGTAGGTACATCTTTACTGATGGGTCAAAAGATGCAAATGGAACGGGCTGTGCAATGTTCCACGAAAATAAAAATTAGAGAAATCTTTCGTGCAGCAATAAAAAGAAGAAGACCAAAAATGTCTCTACTTCTATACGGATATGGATTAAAGTTAGGAGTAGGAATTATTACTAAGGAATGGATTAAGCAATGATTTTAAAATTGAGGTTGGGAATTATAGGAGTGATACAAGAAAAAAATCTATTGTTTTTCGCTTTTAAAAAATTAAACAACTTATATATGAGCATAATATGAATGTCCATCAAGCAAGTGACGATGAAATATTTATAAAGTATTAGTAACTTGTATTAGCGTATACACCTCAACATTCACTCTCTCAATTATTAACGATGAAAAAAATGGTGTTAACATTTTCCTAACGGCTTTGGAAGTTCCTAACTATCTTAATCTGTATGTTACTAGCGGCAGAACTTTCATAAGAATGTAATTGTTCTCCGAAGTTCTAATTAAAGTTCGGAAGTGATATAGAGACGAAGTTACCTGAGATTACTCGAAAATCTTAATTAGATATCACACTTTGAGTTGAACCCGTCTTTTCTGAGACGAGAAGAGACCGGCGAAGAAATTTTCGCGAAAATAAAACACTACGACTCCACTTAAGGCACGTTTCGAAAAAAAAAACTGTTACATAAATTCGAAGTGAAAAGTTTTAATGGATTTTTAATTCTATATACAAAGATACAGTAACAATCCTTCAAAAAAAATTATACTAAAGGTGTATTCTAAATTACAACTTATAATTAGTCATTATCACAGAAGAATATTATTTCATGTAATGATTGATGTACTACTGTTGGGTTAGTAGATGTTTTGGGAGAGCGAGTAAAGGGATGTATTTACAATTGGTGGACTAGTTGACCAAGAGGGAAAGTTTTGAGTTGGATTTATGATGGCACTAAATTGCTCACAGTCGTAACCACTGAATTTGATTCTTTCATGAAAAGGGAGTGTATTCATAGGTTTATTTTTGTTACTACTGATACATTTAGGTTTTAAGATATTTAAATGCATGGGATTTTGATGATTTGATGATACACAAGTTGCATAATTTGGTGACAATTGTTGCCTTCGTAAGTGTAAAGGTAATTCGTTAGCTAATACTTGCAGGCTATTGATTGGGCTAGTTCTAAATGCGCACAGAGCAATTCTTAGTGACGATTTTACAGATAACATTACTTATTTACATATTAGGTATTTTGTCGTTTCATGGTATGTAACTATACATTTATTTTAATAAACAAAGTGAACGAAAGAAATACAATTATTTATATGATAGTCTTCTCATCGCCATCCAAAAATAATAATTCCGACAGATTTACGTGATTTTTTACCCTTACTTCTACTTTTTAATTCTGTTGAATTCTGTTCCAACAAAAAACCAACAAAAGGTCGTTCACCGCTTAAACCCAAAATGGTTTTCCATCAAAGAAGACGGCAATAATATGTCTCAGACACATTAGAAAGAAAACCGGTAACAAGGAGTCGGTGAGACATTCAAAACGCTTCACATTTTTACTCATTCAAGCAGGAAAATCTTTTCAAAGCTTCTGCCTAACGAGGAATTGAAGTTAGCGCTAACTTAAGTATAGAGGAGATGTGAGGGAACTTTTTAAAATCGTTTGAGAGGTAAACGGCTTGAATCCTATATACCGAGCGGTTATTTGTATTTCCTCTAAGTTTCTTTATACTTTACTATACTAACCAAAATAAATCAGACGTTAAAGTTATAAGAGTTAAAGAATTACAGTTAAATTGTTTGGTACATCAGTAATTGTTACAGGCCATGAAATATGCATTTCTGCTTTTTAATGGGTAGTTACTTCCACTTAAGGTATTCAAAACAAATATGGACATAAGCTAACTTTTAGACACAATTATTTGATCTTTTAAAACGCAAGTTTAAAGAAAATAGAGTACAAACACCTTTAGGCTATTTTGGCTACTTATATAACATATACAAAGCAACCTTAAATGTTGTTAATTAAGTTTGAACGCATATGAAAATCGTAAAAAATGAACCAAAATAAAAAACCGACCTTTGAGAATTTACTTAGTCCTAAGCCTTTCTACTGTTAGGTGTAAGGCTGGTGGGGTTAAGTTTTGCACTGTTGTCTCCATGCTATCCGGTCTTGTGTTAGATTTCGTGCACTTTCCCATGTCAATCCTTTCTTCTCAACTTCTTTTCCGATTTCGTCTACCCACCTAACTCTTGGTCTTCCTCGTTTGTTTTTCCCTTCCATTCTCGTTTCTAACACTCGCTTTGTTAATCTTTCATTCGACATTCTACACACGTGCCCGAACCATCTTAGTTGCCCCTCTACTATTTTTTCGTTTATTGATTCTAGTTTTAGGTTTTGTCTGATTATTTCGTTTCGTATTTTGTCTGTCCTCTTTCTGTTTGCTATTTTCCTCAGGAACCTTATTTCCATAGCATTGACTCGAGATTTTTGTCTCCCAGTCAATGTCCATGACTCGCTACTATACATGATTGTAGGTCTAACTACTGATTTAACGTCTGCCGTTTTTACCTTCTCCGTTATTTCTTTTTTCCCCAAAAATGTTGTTTTCATAGTGTTAAATAAGCTTCCTGTTCGTCCCATTCTCTCATTTATTTCCATGTCTTGTTTACCGTTTAATTCAATTATTGCTCCTATGTATTTAAAATGTTCCACTTGTTATAGTTGTTTTTTTTTAATTGTATTGCGTGTGTCTTTCTCATATTTGAAATTATCATTGTTTTTGTTTTCTCTGTATTTATTTTCATATTTATGTTTGACAGTTCTTCTTCTAAGATTTCAAGGTTGTTCTGTAGGTCTTCTCTGTTGTTTGCTATCAAGACCATGTCGTCTGCAAATAGAAGCTCTGATAGTTGAGTCTGTTTCATTTGCCAGTATCCTAATGTTAGTTTTCTCATTCTTCTCTTGGCTTTCTTTATTGCTTCATCCAGTACCACTGAGAACAGCAGTGGACTCAACACGCATCCCTGTTTGACGCCTTGACTTATAGTAAATTCTTCGGATTCCTCGTTGTTGGTTCTCACCGTATGTGTATTATTATTGTACATATCCTTTATTACATCAATTGTTATCCTGTCAAGTCCTCTTTCCTTTAATGTCCTCCATACGTCCTTTCTTTGTATTCTGTCAAACGCCTTTTCCAGATCAATAAAGCATATATGTATTTCTCTATTTTTATTGATTACTTTCTCACTTATTTGTCTTATTGTGAATATGTGGTCTTGCGTGCTTATGTCCTTCCTGAATCCACATTGTGTATCTTCCATAGTTGGTACTATTTGGGTTTTTATTCTTGTTTCTATTATTCTTGCGAATACCTTTCCAGGAATACTTGATATAGTATACCTCGGTAATTATTACAGTTTCTCTTGTCGCCCTTTTTGTGTATTGGTAGTATAATATCTTTCTTCCAGTCCTGTGGTATTTCTACTCTCTTTATGATATCATTCATTAGTTCTTTCATGCTGTCCACTCCCTCTATTCCCATGAATTTTATCATTTCCGGGATGATATCATCCTTGCCTGGTGCTTTGCCTAATTTAACTCTTTCAATTGCCTTTTCTAGTTCCTCTGTTGTTATGGGTTCTACTTTTTGTTCTTCATTAATTTCTTGTATCTCCACTATGTTGTCTACGTCTGTTTGAGTTAACTTGTTACCTTTGAGAATTAATTTACTTAAATATATTAAAAAATTTAGTGACAGTTTTATTAAACAAGCATCTATTTCTACGTTTTATATTTGGATATGTATACAGTATTAAGACATAATTATTAAGACGTATTAGTCTATACAATAGTGTATTTTTGCTAATTTGTTGCGTAATTATTGCAAAAATAGCATTAAAAGTAGATTTTTTGAAAATTAATAATAACTTATCAAAAAATTCACAAGAAACTTTAATTTCGCGTGACAATAGGGACAATATCACATAAAGTCAACTATTAAAGTTTCACTTAACAGCTATTGCAAAATTGAAATTGTTTATCCCACATAGCTTTTAATTATTAGATCATTTAACGTTAAAAAAATATATTAAATATTGTAAAATATATTTATACAATTACTGTGACTTTAAACTTAAGAAAACTTAGACAACTATGCAAAAAAGTGAAAAATATGCACATAAATATGCACTAATTTACCCAAAAATATGCATTAAATATGCATTTCTTTTAGAAAATGTGCATCAAATATGCATTTTTTTTAAATGTGCACTAATTTATTCAAATTCTTTTACAAAATGTGCATAAGATATGTATTTTTTGGAAAATATGGATACTGTCAATAGAAACATAATTATTAATGATATATTAATTAATGTTTTTTTAAATAATTTAAAAATAATATATATAAATTTTAAAAACTAAGTATATAATGTACTATAACGTACTAATTGTAATGAAAATAGTGAAAAGGTAAAATACTATTCCTTGGAATTATGGAAACAATAAATAACCAAAAGTTTTTCAAAATTTTCCAAAAAAACTTATGGTTTTGTAATCTGTGTACAAATATTTCTAAATTGAGAAACTTCTTTTTATATAAACGAATGTAATGCTAGCATGTTAAATTCACAAAAATATTCGGTTCTAAATGTATTTCCTTGCAATAATTACCAACACTAACGTCAGCTACCTTAGTACGTTTTTGAAAACCATTGTTTTTTTGAATTATTGTTTTAAATTTATAAAAAACATCTTTTTCGGTGAAACCTGTAATATTTTGACAGGCTGATCTAATTTCAAGGACAACTTTGTGATGATTCTAATTGAGTAGTTTTTTAATCCTTTGTGACGGACTTTTTTTGACGTGACAACGTCTTAAATTAGGTTGTGGCTCGGAGTCATTTAAGAAAAAGTGTAACGCCCGCTCACGTCTGTTACAGTGAGTCGCCGAACGAGAGAGAGGCCCGCCGGACCGGCGAATGCCTTGCGTCTCCCACTCAAACATGATCGGTCCGCTGCGCGCGGCACTAGAGAATTAGGCGCGTTGAATCGCTGCTGTTGAATCGAAGTTGAAAATCGTTGAAAGTATCGTCAGCTGTGTCTGTAGTGAAAATGTGGAGTGCTTAGATTCGTCATTTACAACAACTACAACAATAAAGGTAAATAATTGTACACTAATATTTCATTATCGTAAACTATGAGTGATTGATTAATTGTTAGATTGACACAAAAGTTGAAAAACTGAGTTTATAGGTTATGTCATACTATTGACAAATGTTGATAGTGTTAAGTAAATTATTAGTTTAAATCACTCTGCAATCAATCGTAATTCAGTCGATTGAGAAGAAAGTATTTCTAGTCAAACATTTAAAATAACAAATTATAACTTCTAACCTGTCAAAACAGGGCGACCAAACAAACGAACTAAACCGACCAATCACCACGCGCGGAGTTAGAATTTAACTGTGTTTAGCAAGAATTTCAAATTCCAATTTTAGTAAATGTTTTAATTTTCAACTTTACCATTTACATTTACAAATTTTAATTAATTTCAAATTTATTTAGCAAAAATTTGAACCTTCGATCTGAATAAGTGTTTTGATTTTCAAATTGTTCTTTAAAATTAAAAATATTAAAATATATATAATCAGAAGTGAACGTCACATAACATTATATGTACTTATTATTATTTAATATGTAGGCAAATACATGTGACCATACTTGGTAGACACAATTGGAAATAGTAATTTTTTATAACTGAAAAAAATAAATATATAAAATACTGGTAGCAAACAATAACTTCAATGATCGATATCTCCGCAACTAATTAATATATCGAAAAAATTATCAAATAAATTTTGTAGAAAATAATAAGATCAATAATATAATATAAAATAAATAATATATAAAATACTATATAAAAATATAATATATAAAATATAAATAATATATAAAATAATAATATAATAATATATAATATATAAAATAATATATAAAAAAGACGTTGTCACGTAAAATCTTCGCCCGTAAAACCGACTTTACAGGCAACCGATTTTTTTGTCTATATTAAATGGTGAATAATTTGTTTTTAGGACATACTAGGGCAAAAGATAGACAGATCAAAGGTTTTTATAATCTATTTTTGTAATTATTAGAGAAAGAGGTGGTACCATGTGAAACCACTAGGGCACAAACAAAAAAAAATTTAGCGTGAAATGAAATGAAATGATTTTTTTTCTCAGATAGACATAAACCTACTTTACATGTAGTACATTGCCATTTTGTACGATGAGGAGTTGCCTTAGTACTGTAGTATGTACAACGTACTTTGGCTCCATGCTGAGGCATATGGACTTGTTACTGTTCTTCTTCCAAATTTTAGAATTTAAGGGTATACCTCAATCAAACCGGTGGTAACAGCAATTTTAATTTTTTTCAAAGATATTCTCGTACCAGTTGTTGATTTTTTGTAAATTATATATGAGTTTGGTAATGTTAGGTCAACAAAATGGAAAAAAATTCTATGCCACCCCTTTTTGGATTTTCTATTCAATTCGTAGTAAGATACAAACATATCAGACTTATCTACGAAGCCCATATATTTATTGTAATCTTGTACTATTTGTCTGCAATTAATTTCCACTGATGTCCCATCCTTTTCCTTCCTCTTCACAGTGACATTTTCTTCAGGTTTGTGAAAATTGCTGATAGCTAAACAACTGATACCTCGTCTTCACCATCACTCTCATGCGCACAGTATTTATTGTCTGAAATATCGTTTTGTTTATCTAAAACAGCTGACTCTAAAGTCATGTCGATATCTTCGTCCTCCTTCTCATCAAAATCAGATACTTCAGATCCATCTGATGGGATAAAGCATAAGCGTCGTTACTTTTTATTTTACTCAAATCAAATTGTCTTTTCATTTTGGAATTCTGTAACAAAACATATCTATTAGCTAGTGATCGGCCTGATGGCAACTATTGGAACCACCAATCAAAATATCAAAATTCACTTAGTTATCTTCTTCTTCTTCTGGTTCCTATCCGTTTCGGATGTTGGAAATCATATTGGCAATCATGACCTTGCTCGCTGCGGCTCGAAACAGCTCCGTTGAGGTTTTCTTAAACCATGTTCTTAAATTCCGCAGCCATGATATTCTCCTTCTACCGGGTCCTCGCTTACCTTTGACTTTACCTTGCAATATAGACTGCAGCAGGGAGTAACGGCGCTGATTTCTCATAACGTGTCCCAGATATTGCAATTTTATGCGTTTGATCGTAAACACAATCTCTTAGTTATCTACGTAGATCATAAAGACACAATACGGTAATACATAAATACGTCTATTTATCAACAAATGAACACAATACATACCTTATATTGGTAGAATAATGTTTGTTTATTTACAACAATAAATAACCTCACTGTCATTCACTTGTGAGCACGCCAAAGGTATTATGTACACTATGCATAACTGCTCCTGGCATAACTGCTCCATCTTGTAACCGCGTGGGAAGTGAAATACACGACGTATACATCGCATTCTGTATAGTGGTCCCAGCGTACGATTACTCGGGCAGTAGGAAAAAATTTGTTTAAAGGTGGTTCCACCGTGGACCCACTAAGCCGCAAAGGGTGAAAGCAAACTAAAATCTGATTTATTGAATGAAAGTTGCTGCTGAAAAACTTTGTTTTTAAAAATTTGTAGTAGAGATTGCGAACTTTTATCCGTTAAAGCGCCAATTATATTTTTTAAATCTACGAAATAGTCTGAATAGAAAAAGCAATTTCCAACCATGTTCCCCGTGGTGTAAGAACGGGTGCTGGTAGACGTGGAATATTTGGCAGCATTTAAATAAAATGGCCATTGAAATTTCCAGTTACTTGGTTATACCATTATCTACGGTTAAATAAAAATTCTAAATTGATTGACATTTATGCATTTTATGCAATTTTTTGTATAAATACGCAAAATCTCCACATACTTGCATAAAATATGCAAAATATGCAATATATGCATTTTGCATGCTTTCTTAAGTAATACTATTATGAAGCTATTTCTTAATGACATCTGAATGCATAAACCAGATATATACATAACAAGTAAACCTTCGTAGCTTTATTCGCCGACAAGTACCAAAATCTACATCATTCAGTGGCCACTAACTTTTCCAGGCCTAATAAAATATGCAAACTCCTAACCGTGCCTGTTTTAGTGTTAGTCGTTTGAAGAATACGGCCATTTGTTACTGAAACGTATACAGTAAACAAAAATTATAGCCATATAATAGTTTTAAATACTCTATAAAAAGGTCAAATAATGGCGTAGAGTTGTTTGTGAAGTACACTTTACCAATTCAAATTCGATGAATTTTATCCACTTTGCGAGTCTATTTCAACAAATATGTTAATTAAGAAAAAAGTGTTTTGTAATTAAACGAAATTTTTGGATTTCATTCAATTACTAATCAAATTTGAAACAGATCGTTTTAATTAAATGCATAGTTTAACAACATCGAGCTGACAGGACCTGTTTTCACTGAAATGGAATATTGACAGCTAATGTACTGATTTTAAATGAAATGAAATATCAATTTTTCATATACAGGATGATCGACTTTCGTGACAAAGTCCATTTATCCGTCCTATTATTGTATTTTAAACCCTATTGAACTGATTTGGGGTATTTAAAAACAATATTACAATAGGCATATTGATAGAGATGGCAATAAAGAACAAGATTGTTTAAGTGTATAGTTTGAAGCACTCCAAATAATTACTCCTCAATCATAGAAGAATGTTGTACAACATTGTGAAAAGGAACTTCTTCTTCTTCTTCTTCTAATGGCGCTACAACCCTTTGTGAGTCTTGGCCTGCTGGCTGTGAAAAGAAACTAAAAAAAAATTTATGAAAGTGAAAGAATACTTGATATGACTGGAAGTAGATGCATTTATAATTAATAACCACAACTAAGACAGTGATGGGTAATGACAGTGAAGACAGTGATTGTGAAGATAAATAAATGTTAGTTTCTTTTTTTTTTAACTTACAATTCTTTCTTACTATAGATACATCTTGCTAAGTCTTAATATATATTTCAGGTTTTGTTATATTTTAGTTTATATAATATATATATATATATATATATATATATATATATATATATATATATACATATAAATATATGTATATATATATATATATATATTATGTATATATATATATATATATACATATAAATATATGTATATATATATATATATATATATATATATATATATATATATATGTATACATATAAATATATGTATATATATACTATCGAAACAGAAGAAAATAATATGGTGCCATTCCTCGACACTAATGTAACCAGACGTGAGGATAATACAATAAGGTTGGACTGGTACAGAAAGAAAACATTCTCGGGTAGATATCTGCCCTTTCACTCTTATCATCCGGATGAACAGAAGATTAACATCATCAAAGCTCTGAAAAACAGAATAAAAGGAATTTGTCACCTTTCTAACTACAATAAGAACATCAAGTTACTGTATGAGATTGTTCGAAAAAATCACTCTCCTAAGATGTTGCTGAACAAATTGCTCTTTCAAGATATGCCTTATATAAATATGGAATATGGATATGGAATAAAAAAATAACAAAAGAAAATAAAAGAAGAATTTATAAAACAATAATAGAAAGTATTGGGCTGTACGGCGCCGAACTCTGGGAAATAAACCAAAGAAACAAATTAAAAATTAAGGCCATGGAAATGAACTACTGGAGACGATGTTGCCAGCTCACTAGACTTATAGAGGTGAGAAACGAAGATATTCGGAGAGAAATGGAAATCGATCTAGACATAATAGACACAATCGAAGCCAAAAGACTTAACTGGTATGGACACCTTCAGAGAATGCCTGAAAATAGATGGCCAAAAAAATAGAAGAATGGACTCCGCCAACGAGAAGAAAACGAGGTAGACCAAGACGATCCTGGAGAGACGATGTCGTCGATGCAATGACAGCCAGAGATCTAACAACTGAAGATTGCTTCGACAGAAAACGCTGGAAATTAGGATGCAGCCGTGAACACTACGTCTTATTGTACGTTTGTGGCTCATATAAAACGTACGACAAAATGTACGTTTTGTCCAGTGTATACAAACTACGTTTTTCCTTCCGTTTTCTACCTCATTTCTAATTCAGAGTCTTGAGTTGTGTGAAGTTTGTTTAGTGTTTTTTTTTATTATGAAGGAAACACGGCTGCTTTCTTTTATTTTTTCAACTATAAAGATACTACGACTGAGGAAAAAGGGGATGAAGAGGGAAAAGACAAGATGGTCAAGAGAGTGGGCTTCTAAAAAGAAGCCAGTATTCCCACGTCTCGTTACTAAAAGAGGCGCACCAGATGACTGACACCTCATGAGAAAAGCCATTACACCCCATGAAAGACTCACAGCAACTCTCAGATATCTTACAACAGGACGCAGCGTCAAGGACTTGGAGTTCACAATCATAATATCCAAACCAGCGTTAAGCCAAATAATTCCTGAAATCTGTAATGCAATCTACTTGGTTTTAAAACATAACTACTTAAAAACTTTTATACAATTCAATAAACTCCCCGAGAAAATCGTGGGTGCATTGCCGCAAATCTGACATTATTAGGCTTTTTTGGGAAAAATTAAACGAACTGCAGTGGAACTAGTCGTCAAATAAGTCAAGATCGGACGACTTGTTATGCTTCTCCCATCATTTCTACGATCTGACCTTGGATTTCATTTTGATTCGACAAGACGTACGTTTTGCTGTTTACATGCCACGTTTTATTGTATAGGCTTTGTCCTATCCAACAAAACGTACAATAAGACGTAGCGTGAAAACGGGCCTTTAGATATTACTTTCAGAATGAAGAGAGAATCAAAATATGGGCTTATTATTATAAAAGAAATTCAGGAATTAATACAAGCATGGCAATAGGATCATTCAGCAATCTTTTGAAGAACAACTGCCTACAAGAAAAATGCTACAGTGGCAATTGAAAAATTGTTTTTATTTATTTTATATACATATATGTATATTCTTTAAATTTCAGAGTGTTTTGAGTTGATACTTGCAACATCAGCTTAATCCTTATCCGGGCAACACATTTTACTTACGTAACCGGGCCCACCACTGTTCTTGAATGTACTATTGATAGTTACCCATATATTTCTCATATTCTTTTTTAATTTTTTATTGAAGTTAAATTTAAATTATCTAGATTAAAAAAAAGGTGCTAATATAGTATGCGGTCTACCTCGAGGGTGCGATCTACCTGAAGGATTTGCACAAAATAACCAAATGCAAAAAAACTTTTGTAGAAAAAATATTTATTCACTAGTAATAAACATTTGGAGCCAAATAAAGACTTTAATAAATAAATTAATAAATAAATAAAAACTTCTTTTGTAAATCTACCAGGCTATTTTATTTGAAAAGAGGGGTTGATGTTTACGTATACCCTGGAAAAAGATTACGGTGTTATTGTCTTACATTATTGTGTGAAAACCTCTCTGAGAAAAGATTATGGTAATTAGCAGCTCAAGTATAATGAACCGTATAAATAAAACAACAAAAATAAAAAAACCATAGATTAGTTATTTATTTTTCTTTATTGCAATACTTTCAAACTTTTTTAATTATACCGTGATCGTTACACACATTTTAACTGTATATTTCACACATTTGTTTTTGTTCCTGTCCTTTTTTGTTGGGCACATGTGACACCTTTTCCTTGTTAAAACTGGAGGTTTTTTGTTCCATTTTGGATGTAAATTTGTCCAAGTAATAAATGAGGCTACCCCAGCCACGTCTAAAATATTCATAAAAAATGCAAAAGACTAACGGTTAGTTTGTCTTTTGCACATATTTATGAACCGTTTGGTCTAGCCTATCGACACCACATTTTGTTCTATTATAATAGAGTATCATATCTGGTTTTTTGTCAACATCATCTGCACAGTAAGCATTGCAATGCATAGTAGACAGGACTAGGACACTTCTTTGTTTTTTCGGAGCGTAAGAAACAAGAGATACTTTTGGAGCAAATCCTAAAATTGAAGATTTCTCTAAATGGTTCTTGTTTGGTAAAAATTCTCGAGGAACAAATCTCTTATTCTTTTTTATTGTGCTCACAAGAGTTAGTGAATTTACCAGTAATTCATGTGCAAAAGCTAGATCAGTGAAATAGTTATCGCAAGTCACATTCCTCTTGAGACACAATACCTTTGGCTACTGTATTTCCGTTTCTTTTTTTCTTTATATGGTTTATATTTTTATGGTTTATATGCTTTATATATTTTTGAGTCACAGACCCACCATATTTTCATGCCATACTTATTGGGCTTTTAAGGCATATACGGCTTGAAAGGACACCTACCTCAATACGGAACAAGTTGCTTATCTACCGATATGTTTTGTCTTGGTAAATAGTATTTCTGAGTTTTGGTTGACTTGATCCACACATCGCGTATTGCTGATAATTTGTTGTTCCTTATTCGTTCAGACCTCGTGTCCTTATCGTCAAATCGAGCAAATTTTGGATCCTTTTAACCCCATGGTAGCTTTAAATATAGTAGGTCATAAAACTTACTCCAAAGTGTATCTACATTATGGATGTAAAGGCATATAGCTCTGTATAGTCGCAATATTTTTTTAGTTTTCTATCCCCAGGACTTTTTGGTTTCTTTATTTGTACACTTCATTATTTCGTTCACAATTTTTTCATCTACAAATAAACAAAAGGAATCAACAGGATCATCTACACTTTGATCAGGGGCTAACATTACTTTCTGCACTTTGCTTTTTATTATGTCGTAGGATCGCATATGTCTCGTATGCGATCGCTGATCTCATACGTATGTGGTTGACTCTTTTAGTTAATTCCATCCTTAGTTTCAAAAATTACACACTCTGAAATCTGGGAACTTGTAGCTATACATTATTCTTCATTATCACTCAATACTACTTGCTGATCATCATCTTCACGTGCTTCCAAAAGATGATCTTCAATTTCAGAGTCACTTTCAATGCCACCTATTTCAAATGATTCTTCATCATCAGAATAGCATAAATGATTAGCAATATCTTGTAGTTCTGCAGCTGATAATGGTTTTTGAGACATTTTATTCGCACTACCTACTTCCACTGTAATTCAATATAATTTTAGAAGCTTAGTTTTCGACATTAGACAGTGATGATAAAGATATAGATGAAATAGACAACATACTTACAGCAACGATGATTACATCAGGAAAAGAAATAGCAAAAAAGGATCTAAAAAAGAACAACTATATATCAACAGAAACAAAGAAGCTTATGGAAAAAAGAAGGAAGCTGAACGAAGAAGGCAAAAGGAAATCTATAGAATATGTAGAAATCAATAAAACAATAAGCAGAATGATAAAAGAAAATAAGAGAAAAGAACAAGAAATAAAAATAGAAGAAGTCATACAGAACAACAAAAATAGGAAATGCTTAAGACCGAAATTAGGTAAGTGTGAAATAAACAAAATAAAAGATGAAAACGGACTAGAAACAAACATTAAAGATGACATCATAAATATTATCCACCATTTCTACTCAGAACTATATAAAACAAAAAAGGAACCACCAGAAACAATTAAAAACTAACTTAAGGCTAAAGTAAAAAATGTCAACTCAGAGCTACAGCCAGAAATAAGCAAATCAGAAATAAAGAAGGCATTGAAAGAAATGAAAAACAACAAATCGCCTGGAAAAGATGGAATAACTGCAGAGATGCTGAAATATGGTGGAAAAGTGGTAATTAACACTCTACATTCCCTTTTTAACAAGATATTAAAAGAAAAAAGAATCCCAAACAACTGGAACGAATCCGTAACCATTATCCTACACAAGAAAGGCGATAAAGCAGATATAAAAAACTACCGTCCTATTGTAACGATGCCCTGATCGTTTAACAGTTCGAACCGTGGGAGTGTCAATATTTGTTATGGTACAGAAACAATAACAAAAATTGGAAGTCATGGACAGATTTCAGCGAAGATTTTAAAAAAGCTTTCTATCCCAGGGGATATTTGCTACAACTAGAAGAGGAAATCCGAAACAGAAAACAGAGACAGAACGAACCAGTAGATAGATATATCACGGAGATTCAAACATTATTCAGACGAGAAGGATCTTTTTCCAAAAACCAAGAACTCGAAAGGATATACAAAAATTTGTTACCAGAATATAAGCTTTATGCTCGCCGCCGGGATTTCGGAAACTTAGCCGAATTACAGGATTTAGCCCAAGAATACGAAGCTCTAGAAGACGAAAAGACCCGAGCAAATCAGATTTGCCGTGGAAACTGGAGACGCACGGAGCAAGCAGAGTACGATGCGAAAACGGCATGCTTTAGATGCAAGATGCCAGGTCACAGCCGTAAAAACTGCAAAAACCCATGGAAAAAGTTTTGTTCGCGTTGCGGCAGAGAAGGGGTTTACAGCAGCGACTGCTGTTTCAGGCGTCAGGGAAACGAATTACAGACTGGAGAAACAAGGAGTCGTCCCAGTCTGTAAAACAAGATTCGACTCCATTCGTTTTCGCCGGTACACAGCCAGCAAGCAATGACATTCGACTGTTCGCATCACTAAAAATAGGGCAAAGAACATACAGAGCGCTCATCGACACAGGAACTACTAAAAATTACGTGGGGGATAGAATAGCTCAGATATACAAGGACTCTCTAGATAGCTACAGCGGGAAAACAAGACTAGCAAATGGAGCGTCAATCGAGCTTAACCAGAAGTTGACAATTGAATGCGAGATCGATAAGTTACAAACCCGACAAACATTCATAGT
Source organism: Diabrotica undecimpunctata (assembly GCF_040954645.1). NCBI lineage: Eukaryota > Metazoa > Arthropoda > Insecta > Coleoptera > Chrysomelidae > Diabrotica > Diabrotica undecimpunctata. Next base: position 38,322,589 of record NC_092810.1, read on the forward strand.
AATGCCAGGGTTGACGGAAGATGCATTAATAGGAGTGGAATTCCTCAGGAACCATTCTATCGAACTTAAATTCGATAAACATACGACCAAACAATACATACAACATTAAGAAGAGACATGTAACACTTTAAAAGACTTCACTCAAAATACGGAGTTAGAAAGGTTCCTAAGAAAAGAACTAAGGGAGTTTGAGAATATAACAGGACCCACCAACTTAATAAGACACGAAATAAAATTGAAGAAAAAGTGCGATCCAGTCAAGCAGCCTTATAGGCGACAGAATCCCGCAATGCTACAGATCATCAACCAAGAAGTGGACAAGATGTTAAAAGAAGGAACCATCGAACCCTCCACAAGTGGTTGGAGTTCACCGATTGTACTAGTTAGGAAAAAGGATAACTCGTACAGATTTTGCATTGACTTTAGAAAAGTCAACGAACTATCAGATAAGGACGCATATCCGTTACCCAGAATATCGGAAATTCTGGATAGACTTAAGGAAGCAAATTTTATATCGACCCTCGATTTGAAACGGATATTTTCAAATACCCCTAGAAGAAACAAGCCGCCCAGTGACAGCATTCAGCGTACCCGGAAAAGGCCATTTTCAGTTCAAAACCACCCCATTCGGACTGCATTCCGCAGGAGCCACTTTCCAACGCCTACTGGATAAGGTAATACCTCCCGATATGGAATTCGCGTTTGCCTACTTGGATGATATCGTAGTAATATCTAAAACGCTCCAAGAGCATTTAAATCACCTACATGAAGTTTTCCGAAGACTGAAAGAAGCCAGATTACAGCTGAACTTCGAGAAATGCACGTTTTGCCAGTCAGAACTCAGATACTTAGGACATGTGGTTGGAGCAGAAGGAATAAAAACCGACCCGGAGAAAACCAACGCTATAACCGGACTTACAGCACCGAGAAATGTGCGTCAACTCCGCCGGTTCCTAGGAATAACATCATGGTACCGCGGATTCATAGAGAACTATTCGACAATAGCAGGACCGCTAAACATGCTTCTGAAGAAGAAGATAAGATGGAAATGGACCGATAAGCAGGAAAACGCGTTTGAAGAGCTAAAATCAAAACTTACATCGGCCCCAGTATTAGCATGCCCCGATTTTTTCGAAAACATTTTACCTGCAAACAGATGCGTCGAACTGTGGACTTGGAGTTGCACTAACACAGAAATACGACGGCCAGGATAAAGCAATTGCATATGCTAGTCGAACCCTCACACCAGCCGAGACAAAATATTCCACAACGGAAAAAGAATGTCTATCCATCGTGTACGGGATAAAGCAAATGAGGCCGTATATAGAAGGATACAATTTTAAGGTCATATCAGACCATCAGTCCCTCAAATGGCTGAAGAACCTTAAAAACCCGTCAGGTCGGTTAGCCAGGTGGAGTTTAGAACTGCAACAGTAAGCCTTGGCATACTGTCTCAGTTGATTTAATGGGACCATTCCCAAGATCTGCAAAAGGAAACATTTTCTTAATAGTCGTGCAAGACCGGTTTACCAAATGGGTCGTCGCCCAGCCAATAAGAGCAGCATCTACGAACTCAATCATCGACACTCTACGATCAAAAGTAGTCATGCAATATCCCGAAGAAAATCATCTCGGACAACGGCAGAAATTTTAAGGCGTTCCTAAAGTCCTATAACATAAATCACATTCTAACACCGCCGTACTCTCCTCAATGCAATCCAGTAGAACGAATGAACAAAGTACTGAAAACGATGATAGCTACTTACGTGGAGGATAACCATAAAGACTGGGACAAATTCATACCAGAATTCTGCTACGCCATAAATTCGTCAAGACACGATTCAACAGGATTTTCACCAGCGCTTCTTAATTTCGGAAGGGAATTAGACACAACAGAGGCGACAAATGGACAAGATATACAGGGGTATGCAGAAAACTTAAACAAGTTAGAAGCGTTAAGAGAACTAGCGAAAGTGCACATGGAACACGCTTTCGAGGACCAAAAGAAACATTACGATCTAAGACGAAGAAACTGGCAGCCACATCCAGGAGATCGAGTCATGAAAAAGGAACACCATCTATCATCGGCTAGTGCAGCTTTCACCAGCAAACTAGCGCCGAAGTACTCAGGACCATACATAGTAACGTCAGTGATATCACCAGTAGTAGTAAAACTGAAATTGGCCGATAGTAGTAGCCGCAAGCAGATGACGGCGCATGTAAAATATTTAAAACCGTGGGGAGGAAGATTGTGATAAAGATACCGAGAGGGATAGATGACATCACAAGGCTGTAGACACCATATACACAAAAAAAAGGTATGTTACTTTTTTTTCAAAGAGAAGGGGGTGTAACGATGCCCTGATCGTTTAACAGTTCGAACCGTGGGAGTGTCAATATTTGCGCATCCACTTCTACAACGTGACGGCGAAGTGGGAATCAGAACGGCTATTTAAGGCGTGTGAATAGCGGAATTAGATAGTCTTGTAGCTAGTGCTCTAGGCTCCCTGACTCGCCGGTGTAGTGAACCTGCGAGCCATTCTGGACAGAGAGAGAGTTCCGTATTGAGGATCGTACTCTGTCCCTAACCAAGTGGAACCCATCGGTGTTGCGTATTGAGCATTACCGCGGATCTGCACAGAACCAACCGGGACAGAGAGATTTCCGTATTGAGGATCATATTCTGTCCTTAGCCAAGCGGAACCCGTCGGCATTGTGTATTGAACATTGCCATGGGTCTGCACAGCTAAATATTTTGTTTTGCGAGCATATTCGGAGCTTTCGCTGAATTGAAGCGAAAGCGAGTATAAATCTGCGCACGAACGATTTCCCCCATTTCGTTTCTTATTAGTAGTACTAATTAATTTCTTTTCTTTTATAGACGTTCGCCGAGGACTTCGTTCATCACGGGATCCAGTAGAATTCGTTTTAGTTTTATTCATTGTATAAGTATACAACGTAGAATTCCTTTTATTTTTATTTATTGTAGATATACTAAATTAATAGATTTATTTTTACTTCAAACCTGTGTTTTACTGAGTCTGTCGCCCCGAAAGAGCTACCCATCACACTATAACACTCCTCAATGTAATGTATAAACTCCTAACAAAAATTTTAACCAATAGATTGACGACAAAATTCGACGGATACCAGTCAAAAGAACAAGCTGGTTTTAGAAAGGGATTCAGCACAAGTGACCATTTACTAAGTATAAAAATACTTATAGAACGAGCAAATGAATACCACATTCCTCTATATATAGCGTTCATAGATTTCGAAAAGGCTTTCGACAGTGTCGAACATTGGGCAGTGAAAAGTTCTTTGATTAACAGCAGAAGTGACCACAGATATACGGAACTAATAGCCAATATATATATAAGGAAGCCAAAACAACAATTAAAGTATATGAAGGAACAAAATCAATACAAATAAATAGAGGCGTGAGACAGGGTGACAATATCACCGAAACTTTTCAATCAGGCTCTGGAAGATATTTTTAAAAGATTAGAATGGGAAGAAAAAGGTATAAAAATTTGTGGACAACGCTTGAACCATCTAAGATACACTGATGACATCGCATTGATAACAGATAAAAAAGAAGAATTATTTGAAATGATAAAAGAACTGGTTGTAGAAGCTGGAAAGATAGGCCTTAATATGAATTACAGCAAGACCAAAATCATAACAAATACAGATGAAAACATCACAATGAGGATCGGACAAGATGAAGTAGAACAAGTTCAGGATTATATATATCTGATATTACACCTATTGTAAGCATCGCTTTGATGTTCACATCAAAGAGATGTTTACATTGTTTGTTACACGTTAAGACTTTATTATTGGATTTCCGGAATCATAAAAGTCTATAAGTTTAGATAATCCACGAAAACATTACCTGACTGCCAGATTAACTTCTGTAACAAAGATTTAGATTTTAGGAGTAAATACAAAATAGGGTCGACGGGACCGTGCTGCCCCTTTACGTGACAAAATTCCTTCAACGCAATAATTTCAAAAATGATAATGAATATTTTGAAGAGCTCATGACTATGTTAAAGGAAACATACTTCTAAACAAATTCAGTGATGCATAAAATTCAATAAACTTTTTTTTATCAGTTTATGATAAAGGAATTGGCGTCTCGGGCCCGTTGGACCCACCTTGCCCGGGTAAGGGTTAAGTCACCCTTATCGGTGTAAGATCCCATTCTACGTCTGGCGCCTAATGAAATTGTATTCTTTTTTGTCTTTAATTTTCTCTGTAGCTCCTTAGTTTTTATTTATACCTAATTTTTTACAGTATATTACTACAGGCATGCAAATGAGCCGTTTCCATATTTGAGTTTTAGCCGTTGCTAGCCGTTTAACTTTTCTTCGTTCCATATTATTTGTTCCTTCTTTACTTTAATTCATTCTTGTTAAGGAAAAATAAGTTGCTACGATTGCCGCTCCTTAATCACCTGTTAAAATATGACATTGTTCTTCACGAATAATTTCATCTAAATTTTTTAGCATATTTAACATTATGCTAACTTATTTCGTCTATTTATTGTCTTTTATAGTGTTAATGTTGAACTTTTCGGTATCCGGTATCCCAGACAAGTTTATTAAAATTATCTCTGAGACAGAAGCATCAAATATGTGGATTAAAAGTTTCTGTATGATAGTTACTGGTGTTTAATAAATTTCTACATCCATTATCTTATAAAGTCGCTTCACGTGACCTATTAAAACAAGATCGAGGGCAGGAAGAGAGGCAGACAGCGAGAACAAGTGATATAATCTAATATGAATGGAATTTTGAGTGGACAAAGCGTTGACATCAAAGTGGCAGTTCGATGAATGATGAAGGTATTTTCGATAACAGGTTTGCATCGGCCCTTTGGGAAGTTAATTAACAAAACAAGTCAGTAGGGGTTATTATGTATAGTATAATCATAAAATCCTTGGAAAATAATAGATCATGGAAATTTTATCAACAACAACGCAAATTAGAGCTCAGATATTTCGATTATCATCCGTTTTATGAAGAATATTAAACAAGTCGTAAAGGGGTACATTAATCCTAGAGACGATAATACATATATTGTTACTACCAGAAAATATACAGGTATAAGCAGATTTTGGAGGCTAAAATGAAAATAAATAAACATATTTTGAAAAAAACATTTTAAAAATAATATTATATTTGTAAAAAATATTATTTTAATGGAAATTTATCAAACAATAACAATTTTCCTTCTTTTTCTTCTTATGATATATTTCTGAGAACTAGAACTGATTATATTTGTGAGTTTCATACTGCTTATGTTGTAATAGCAACATTTATTGTTTTGAAACGTTTAGCTTGAGTAAATTTAACAATCCACGGAATTAGGCCAATTTAGTAAACATTTCTGTTATATAAATGGTAGACATAACATTTTCATCACCGAGGCTCTCCTTAGCCCGTTGTGAAAACTGTCTATTGACATTATTTTATATTTAATTGAAGGACCAGAACAAGAACATTGGGCTTCACATATTTGTTGCAACTCTCTTATTTAACCTACCCCACACTCATATAGTCTACCGAATCATATTGCACCTAAAAATTATAAGCTACAGTTAAAAAATGAAAATAATGGCAGAAGATACTATGAAAACAAAAAACAAAAAAATCCTGCACATTCGATGAAAATGATTTTAAGGGAAAATATGATAAACCACACAAATTAAGTTACGCCGAACCAAACGATGTCATTCGAGATCTTGACTTATCGCAGGAGTCTTTCTAGAATCCAGACTACAGCAACAGAATTTACCCCGACGTGATGTGAGGGTGAGGGCATTACTGGCGTTGGCACTGAAATCCGCGGCCATTTTTTACACAAATCATTTAATATAAATGAAATTACATCTAAATTTGACTCATGATACAAGTCAGTAAAACCTGTTCATAGACTACCAAAATTAGTGCCAGAGCTGTATTACTTCACAATGGCAACCATTACCCTCATGTTCTTGCTACTTATGCAGCCTACATAACGGAGACCTATATAAATATAATTGAAAGTACTTCTCGATCCAATCAACTGCTGTTTTTATGTATGTGTGATAGCAGAAATAGAAAATTACATTATATAAAAGCAGACTGGCTTATAACAAACAATAACCCTAATGCAGTCTCTCGTAGATCCAAAAGATATTTTACTTCTATACTTATATGCTATGCAGGGTTTAAAAAATGTTATTAAAGGATTAATCCAAGAAGGAAACAGATCAAATACCTAAGAAACAAATGTCTTGCAAGTAAAGCTAAAGCTTTATTTAAATAGGAAGGGAAAAGACAGTTTAGATTTGATTTCACGTACAGGGCGCTTGCGCATCCGCTTATACGTATTTCGGCCCAATAGGCCTTATGAGAACGGCTTTCGCAAACGCTCTGAACGTGAAATAAATCTTTTCTGTCTTAGGAAGCAACTCTAACATGGCTTCGTATAGACGCAATGTAGCGACATCTGATAATAAAATCGTAGACTAATTTTCGAAACCAAATTCAAGAATTCCGCTTTAATCTGTGCCTTCTAAGAATTGCAAGGCAAAACAGACGTTGATAAAGATGTTAAGAGAGACATGGGGAATCTAAAAATTGCATTCCACAACATATCTATTCAACTAAGCAAAATTCTTAGCGAATTGGTTTTTAGTACTCGTACAGAGTATATCGAAATAAAAAGGAAAAGGCAGTTAAGATTTGATTTCACGTAAAGGGCGCTTGCGCATCCGCTTATACGTATTTCGGCCCAATAGGCCTCATCAGAACGGCTTTCGCAAACGCTCTGAACGTGAAATAAATCTTTTCTGACTTAGGAAGCAACTCTAACATGGCTTCGTATAGACGCAATGTAGCGACATCTGATAATAAAATCGTAGACTAATTTTCGAAACCAAATTCAAGAATTCCGCTTAAATCTGTGCCTTCTAAGAATTGCAAGGCAAAACAGACGTTGATAAAGATGTTATTTAAATGTAAAAATTATGGAAATATAGAACTCTACTAAACCCAATATACAAAATAATTTCCTGGGTAAATTTCTTAAGAAATTTCTATAAGTATTTAGCTACGCCCCTGGTAGTCAAATATCTTTCCCGTAATACTCCTATCGGGCAGTTGTCCCCAAACCTCACATAGAATATGCAGTTAGGAAAAGAGTACGAGTTTAGACAACACCCAGTGTGGACGATGCATTTAATTTATTAAGAGTACCAACTCTCGCTTATTTGTACATATTATTAAAATATACTTTGAAGGCAACACAGTTTAAAACAACGTCCTTCCTTCCAGTGTTATGTCCTAGATAGTTACCTAGAGACTTAAACAGTGCTAGTGTATTTGTGTTTCGCGGTAAACTAGTTAAATCGGCAATTTTAAATAGGTGAGATAAGAACTTCACGAAAGGACTTTAACCAGATCTAATTTTAGTAGCAGTAGGAAAGTTAGACATTAGATTAAACGATGAAAAGATTGCTGGTGTAAGCACATTTTCATGATCGTTAGGGAAATAACTTTTCTACTCACAATCTATTATATAGTTTGATTAAAGTTATTACAGAATCTATATGTATATATATATATATATATATATATATATATATATATATATATATATATATATATGTATATATATCACCATCAGATATTCTAGTAAGTTTCGATATCGTTTCACTCTTTACAAACGTTCCTATAGACGAAACTCTCAACATTCTGAAAATTAAATACAGTATCCAGCAAGACTACTTCTCATATTAAACATTGTATGTCCAACATTTATTTCACCTTCTAAAATCAATTCTACACACAAATAAATGGTGCCCCAATGGGCTCCCCACTTCTATCTCCAGTAATTGCTAATATCTTTATGGAAGACTTCGAGACCCGAGCACTATCCACATCAATGCTCAAACCCACATGTTGGCTATGATATGTTGACGATACATTCGACGTTTGGCCTTATGACAGGGATGCTTTGGAATATTTTTAAACCCATCTGAATGGTATACATCCTAATATACAGTTCACGATGGAGCTTAAAACTAATTTATCCCTACCGTTTCTCGACATTATTATGAAGAAAAACCAATCCCAAGGTTTTCATCACTTTGTTTATCGAAAATCCACCTATACCAATCGTTACTTGCATGCCACCTCTCATTATCTCCCTTTACAAATTAATTCAGGTATTAATACGCTTGTCTCCCGATCAATACGCCTTTGTGATAATGCAAGTAGACGCGCTGAGCTCTCTAGTTTAAAACAAGCCCTCATCCAAACCGGTTACCGCAAAAATCACATCAATAGGAGCGTTCACAGACATCAATCTCCCACTCAATCTCAACCCAAAGACTTAGACCCTTATCATATGAAAGCTTTTCTTCCTACATCAAAGGTGTTGCTAACAAAATCGACAAAATTCTAAAATCAAGACGAATAAAGACAATATTTATCCCCCAACAACAACTTTCATCTCTTGTCCGATCAATTAAAGACAACATTCTAAATGAACAACACGCAGTTTATGAAATTCCTTGTGCAGACTGCCCCCGATCCTATATAGGCCAAACAAATCGTAGACTCCAAAATAGGATTTATGAACATTCCATTTGTGTTCGCAATTCTGATTTAATTTTAGCTCTAGGTCAACACCCTCTTTATACAGGTAACAAAATTGAGTTTAAAATCTTTGGAACCATAGCCCTTATCCGCTTCTATAAACCAAGAATTATCCAAGAAGCCATAGAAATTGAAAATAGGCCAAATTGCATCAATAAAAGAGATAACGGCATACGGTTACCTTCGACTTGGAAACCTCTCATAAAGAAAATACCGTACCACCGTAATCAACAATAGTTTAATAGACTAGCATTAAGAGCGGCATATTAATGGATATATTCGCTACATATCAATAGTTTAACCGATATAAATATTACTTCAGGCTTACTTTGTAAAAAATGCCGATTGTAATAAATTGGGATGTCAATAAAAAACATAGTGGATAGTCCTTCAATCTCAGGCTAATTTCGATCTAAACAGTAATAAAATCTTCATCTTAATTTCTTATTCATCTTCTACCACTCCAGCACCCTAGACAGCCGTTTACGGGCGTGGAAGAATACCTTGGTGAATACCAAAGTGCTTTTACACCAGGCAGGTCAGTAATTGATCTGATTTTTGTTAAATCTTAAAAGAACCTGTGAGTATAATATTGGCACGTTTCATCTCCTTGTTTACTTGAAATCAGCGTATGATGCGTGTACATAGGGAAATTATATGATGCAAAGAATGACCATAACATTATTCATAAATTAATAATACTTAATAAAATAGGAGTAAAGTGATTTGCAGAGTACAAATACAAGGCGACCTGTGAAATATTTAAAACATATGCAGGGATATCGCAAATGTCCTATAGTTTGCAGTAAAATAGAAGATGAGCGATGGCAATAAACCTGTTTTCTTTTCAGGACAAAGTGGAACTAAATCAAACCACGTTAGAAGAGACACCAATAGAGTTCATAATGGAGAAATAAAGTGAGACAAAAGAAGATTTAAAGCACCAAAAGGGAACGGGATCTAGAAGGAATACCACTGGAGTAAAAAAATATATTAACCAAAGATTAACCAGAAGTGTTATTGCCTATCTGCAACAATTTACTAAAAAGTCAAAAATTTCCAGATTAATAAAATTAACTAACCCGGTACTATTATTAAAGCATATGAAATTCGTTTAGACTAATTTGTTTGCAAAATATCCTGGGAAAATATACAAAATACTCATATGAAATAGATTGCAAAAGACGTCGAATGAAGGTAAACAAATATAGAAACAACAATTTGGATTTCAAAAAGGAAAAACAGCAATTGTTGCAAAAAAAATGGAAATGAAAAAATGAAAGACATGAATATACTTAGATATCTAACAAACATTATTTGAGTTTTTATAAAACATAAAAAAAAAGATACCGGTAAAAATGGTTAGGCACAACGTCGGGAATTCCACAGGGATCAATGTTGCGACCGATACTGTGGAAAATTATAAACATTAAAGCTAACTGCTTTTGCAGATGATCTAGCCATCACAATGAAAGGCTCAAGGCAACAAGCAACAAGGCTCTGAATAAAGTAGATCTATATCGGTTAAAGAAACAAGTGGTGAAATAGACTAAGGAAGGTATGGGTTAAACTAGCAGTGGTGATAAGGAAGTGAAATTTATGTAAACAAGCTAGTTTTGTAGGGATACAAATTGGTCAGCTTTTAGAAGATTATGAAGGATATTACTGGAAAGCTTGGATGTAAGATATATCTTAAAATCCACTTTTTCAATTCCTATCCTGACATTTTTCCTCTAGTTGTGTAGCTGTGTATGACGATAATAAAAAAACATTCTATCAGTGCATTTCAGTGATTGAAAAAGGTACCAATACCGTGAGAACGAAGCTAGGCTTGCAAATGTGTGCTATTTTGTATGTACAGATGATCAGAAAATAACTTACAGTAGTCTAACTAAAAAACGTCGAAGTAACGAACCCAATATATGTTTTAATTCAATTCTAGTAACGCTCTAAACTCGATTACGGCAGCTTTATATATATGTCAGCATCCAAAACATCCTTACAAACCCTTAATTCAGTGCATAATACTGCTATCCGCCTCTGTTTAGGAGCTTTTCGTAGCAGTCCAGCTGAGAGCCTCTACCGCGAAGCCAACGAACCCCCTCTTTGGCTTAGGCGCCAATATCTCCTCCTTTCTTATGCTGCCTCTACTTTAACTAACCTTTCTAATCCAGTACACATACTGTTGACATTACCCAACTATACTAGTACTCACCCTTCTGCTCCACGCATACACACTATCGCCCTCTTAAGTCCAACTTTAATACCACATATAAATTTATTCCTAACTAACCCTCTCCCGCAGAATTCTCCTTGGACCAAAACTTTACCGAAATTTAATGTGTCACTTACAAAATTTAGTAAGGCAGAAACCAACTAGGATCTGATTAGGAAATCCTTACTATAAATTTTTAATTTTAAGAAATTCGATCGGGTACTCTACACTGACGCATCAAAGAGCGAAACGGGGGTTGGTTGTGCGGTTACCACTACGGAAACAGTCGTTAGTTCATGTCAAATACCTGCCACATGCAGCGTTCATACTGGTGAACTGTATGCTATTTACCAAGCCTTCAAACTCTGTACAGCACCCAATCAACATATTGCCATCTGTACAGACTCCCTTGCCTCTATCCAGTCCATCAATAATCTATTTACTAATCACCCTCTTGTAGAAAAACTCCATGACACTTGCCAAAATCTTATCATCCACGACATCCCTATCACTATCATATGGATTCCCTCCCACATCGGTATTATGGGTAACGACAACGCCGATCGCTTTGCCAAAGAAGCTGCTGTATCCAATTGTACACTACATAATATAAAAATTGCCAGTGACCTAAAAACTAGTAAAAAGAAACTCGTACGAAATTACTGGAATCATTGGAAACAATCCACTACATTTTTACACCAAATAGATCAGACGATTGAGCCGTTCATTATCCCTGGTATAACTAGAAATGAGATGGATGTTGTGCTAGAAGATTGCGTATCGGTCACACCAGATTTGCACATGGTCACCTAATGAATTCTACACCTAAGCCAATCTGTCACTATTGTCAATCTCCACTAAGCGTTCTACACATCCTTGTGGACTGCCCTCATTAAAATAAACGACGCCAAAAACTGGACATGAAGGGCGACATCACAGATATATTATCGAACCAGAGCCAAGTCATCACAGCTATCCAGTTCCTGAAGCTAGAAAACTTACTAAATAATATATAACTATAGTATATTATAATATATAATTGTACCTTATATATAATTGCATCCACGGTGCCTCGTGCTAATGGCCGAAGCTGTCACAAGCACGTTAAATTAAAATAAAAAAAACATTCTCTAATTCATTTAGAACTGTTGGAATATAGCACTCGCTAGAGGTGACAATCAAAATATCATACGTATTTTATAACAGAAAAACTAGAACTTATAAAATAGTTTTATTATCATATATATTTTTCTCAACCCCAAATTAATAAGATTTGGATCAATCTAAATATGATGAATTTTTATAAATGAAGTTATTATTTATTTCAAAACTAAAATGGTAGCGTAAAAGCCTAAAATAAACAGAAAGCACCTATAAAGATCTCCCGTGTTTTGCTGAACCATATTGTTATGATTTAAACTTTCCTTTTTGCAGAGATTTACAGACAAACTTTCCCCTTTATAAGCCTCTGGTGTGTTAAAAATTATGAATAACAGCCTTGGTCCCTTTCCCTTGCCAAGTATTTATGTACCTGTTTTCGAAATAAGTAAAAATTCCCCTTGAAACTATTAACTATCTACCCCAAGAAGAACTCGGTCGCATCGCAAGCAGGAACATCCTCTCTTGGAACTCACCCTCAAAAAATCTCAATCGATATGAGAGCAGGCAAGCCGCCAACGCGTCATTCGGGCGCCAGGCATCGCGACGCCAGACATAAGCAGCGCCGAGCCGTCCCCACATCGCGGCGTTCTCGATCCAACACACCAATATACATTTTAGTCTTTTGTTCTTAGGGGATGATCCCGTTTTACAGCGGTATTGGATATTGATTTGGCCGAATGCTACTATCCTATATCGTTTTTTCGGTGACAGAAGTCAAATGTGTAGTACGTAAAATGGAAATTGAAGAAGGTATTTATGGGGGTTGTAAAAAGGACTCGGGACAAGGGTTTCGGGATAAAACAATAAAGGGATGGCACATATAAAAATTGGAAAAGATAAATCATTTTTAAGATTTAAATAAGTATTTTGTAAAATTTTATAGGCTTAAATTGTATAGGTCTTTGCTTCCTTGTCTTCTTTCTTCTTCAATTTTTCTTTGCAAGTGTTTTATCAGAAAACAATAAAGAAGTGACATAAATATTTGAGAGAAAGACTTTATTATTTTTGAGATTTATAATAAGTATTTTCTAAAATAAAAGCTGTACATTGAACACCTTTTTTCTTGTCCTGCGTCTTCTTTTGTCTGCGGTTCTTTTGCTTTCAATTATAATTTCTCTTGCGTAATGAAGAATGTATTGATAATTATGAAACTATTTAATCTGAAGAAAAGACAACATTTTTTAAGTGTTCTCCTTATTTGTAGTATTCTCACTTTTTCTGAGATTGGAACAAAACCCTCTATTGACTTGTTGACCTCTGTATCGACAATAATTGCTACTCTACGTCTATGCTGGTTGTCGATGTTTTCCGAGTAATATAAGGTACCGTTTTCGGTCGAAAGGTGTTCTGAGTAAGGCCACCATGTTTCGCTTACACCTAATATATTTATATTCATTCTTCTCATTTCTTGAAGGATGTTATGCATTTTACCAGGTTGATACATGCTTTTGACGTTCCATGTACCTATTTTTTCTTTTGATAATTTTGTTTTGCCTTGTTTCGATGTTTGACATGGTTTTTATATCTTCTTTAAAATATTCCCCAGGCTTACCTACTATAACGATTTTAATTTTTCATAACGAGCTTAAAATCATGTTTGCATGAATTTTCGTAACTGAACTGGATTGCAAAATTATTATAAAAACTGGAAAAAGGTATGGCATTTTGCTTCACGTTAATATTTTAAAGTACACTTTCATATTTTTATAGAAAATTTTCAGAAACTTTAGAAATTATTCTGATTTGCCATCAGGAATTTTGTAGGCTGGAAAATTGTTTTAAGTTACACTCGCTAATTTGAATAGAAAGTTTAATTGCAAAAACTTTTACTTCTATATATTTTAGTCGTAGATATTATATTTTCTCGATATTTAGGATAAAAGTTAGAAAAATAGAGATACGCAAAAATGTTTTTTAATCAAAAAAAACAATAAATGTCGTCAATAAAGTTAAGTGAAGAACCAAACAGCTATTAGACATTTTATACTAACTTTTAGGCATGATGAAGATACCAATAAGATGTACGGGAATACGGACATCTTGGGATTAAAACTCTTGATTTGAAGTAACCTAAAAAATTAAAATGTTTGTTGAATTTTTCAACTTTTTAACTGCCTGTGACCTCTGTACAAAAATTTAAAGACCGAGTAAAACCAACGAGGTCTTTTTCTACAATTATAGACCGGATTAATCTCTAGATCTAAACTAAAAAAAGTTTTACAAATCTTAAAAATTCATGAAACCTCGTGACGTTTACATGTCATAGAATCAACAGAACGACTTTTATAGCCCCTAGTTGTTTTCTGACTACATAACCCACTTACATCCCCATATCATCACAAACTTTCATCGATAAACTCTACCCCCTATTTCTCGCCACGAAGTTTACATCTCTTTGAGAAACTTTATTTAAAATAGCCTTCTCAAATAAAACATTCGGATAACAATTGTAGAAGACCGCTTCAATTTTCATTACATTCTATAACACAGCATCCATCGTAGCATTTCCTGTGCGTAATGAAGGAGTTAGTCAGCAGAAAAGTTATTATGAATGGGTTTCCTTTACGAGAACGCTCCAATTAAGATTAAGGATGAAAATTCGTAGCTTTACAGAGCCGTCGCGATGAGAATTTGTCCGGCAAGCAAACAAACAATGGTATAAATTACATAAAGATATTTATTCCGGAATAGCTCAGTGTTCTACATTTAGAAAATGTAGAGGACTCGGAAGTAATCAAGAGCATGCAAGAAGTTGAATGACACTACATAGTTTGTGAATGCTTTCTGTAAAATTAAATTCGAATACAGTATGGAACTAATTTGGCGGGTGTTGGAGAAAAGTGGTATAAGTCTAAATTTTAAGTTTCGAGAAAAACGCAATTATAGTTTTTTCAAATTTAATATTGTTGTTACGGATACAAATAAGATATTTTCGTTAAACAATTTTTGGAAATGGCTTTGAATTTGTTGGATTAAAATAGATCTACTAGTAAAAAGGACCTAGTTGTACAATTTAAAAAAAAAATATGACTTATATCACTTTTCACAATTATTTATTAAAGAACAAAAGTCCTTCCGGAAGATATAGTAAAAAATCTAATTATTAATTATAAATAAAAAAATGTGAAACTGAAAAGTTTTATGTTTACTTAAGGGGGTACATTTATAGTCAAATACAACGTAAAAGTTTATTTAATTTTTAAAAATTTCAATTTCTGTGTGTACACTCTCCTCGTCACTACTATTTTCATCCTCGGGTAACGTATTTAGTATATCCTTCTTCGTAGTTAAATTTCTATAAAAATCATGAAATGTTTCTGAAATATAAGGCAATACCTCTATCAAGTTCTTTTTTTTATAAATGTTTATTGGATTGGGACGTTTCTATGACAAAGGAATTTTTATGTTTTTAGGCTACGTATTACCTTTTCTTAAAAAACATACGCATTTAAATGGTTCGTCTACATTTAAGCTACTTTTGTATTCAAGGACACCAGGATTCTGTGAAAATCTCAATCATTTGACCGTGTGACCAGGAACAAGAAATTTGTGGTTAATGTATGATAGATTGGGATTCTCTTTTAAAACCGTCTTGAACATTGCAGGTAGAAAAGAGTTCTTGTTTTGTCCTACACACGTATCAGAATATAAGGTGATCTCTTTTATTTCAGGTGAAATATGTGAAATTTGCTTGTATAAGCATGACGCAATCTGATTTGCACCCCGTCCAGCTACGCCCTCATGCCATATAAAACACATTGCTTGATTATCATTAAATCTATGTAATGTTAAATTAAAGGTCCACAACTGCCTTTTATAGAATGCTATTGAAGTCTGAAGATCAGGTGTGGGGAGAGACTGTTGCAAATCAAACGTATAAATGATTTTTGATTCATTTTCTAACGCAGCATTTTTATCTATACGCTTAGCCTCATAAGCGTTTGATGCTTCTTGTTGGTGATTATCAAGAAGATTTTGAATTTTTTGCATTTTTTGTGCATCTTTAGTTGTTTTCAGGAGCATATGATATTTATCGCATGTAGCGCTGCATCCTTTTTAGGCTGTTTGATTTTTATTTCCATGGAATGGAATACTTCTTGATATTTGAATTTCGATACTGGGGTTTTCTCGTGAGGTAGCCATTTTTTGTATTCATCATACATTCTTGTTAAGGTATAGTAATAAGAAAGATATATCTTTGATGAGTCACGACGACAATAGTGACTCTCATACGTTGGGATTGATCCAATGTGAACTCTTACTAATTGAATATCTTGTTCGGGAGTTTTGTTAGATGGTGAGGCAAGACCTCGCAAATCATCATGTGGCATTGCAGAAGCTGAAGAAATCTTGTTTTTTGTCACATCGGTTAAAAACCGTTTTGTTTCGTTAAAAGTTTTTAGGAAACAACTTTGACAAACGTTAACTAGTAGTTGACCATTTAGTGGTAAAAAATATTTGTGTGACAGAAGCCTATTTTTATGTTTTTTGTTTTCTAATTTACGTTTTGTGTTTTTTTTCCGTCTGTTGTTATAAGCCTAGCTATAAAAGACACGCGTTTGTTAAAGCTCGCTGAAGACCAATATTCTTTGAAAATTTTCTGTCGTTTTTCTTCAGTTATCCTGTCTTTGCATTTTAAGCGGCAACTTAATAGCTCCTGACATGTCCGTGCTTTGATAACCTTCCCACTTTTCGTGGTGTACGATAACCCAAGGTTTCTGTTCTGCTTTCGTTCCTCACGAATTAGCCTAGTTTCATTTTTTAGCGATTTTCGTCCAGGTTTATTTTTTAAGATTTCTCTTCCTGACTCATGTGCAATAAGTGCTGTTGTATCTTTTTGCAGCTTTTTCTTTGGGATGTCATTATCGGAGTCGGTATCACTTTTTTGTATATAATCTGGGTCCGCGTCACTATCACCAAACGCCTCCTCATTACCTGGATATTCCAGATAACCTTTGTCGTCGTCATCAATCCCACATACTTGATCAATAACTTCTTCCAAAGTCTTTCGAACATTTGGTTCACAGAAGGACAGTGAAGGTGCAGGACTTGATCTATTATCTTCATCTGCTAAGAAAGGTTCTTCAAGGAAAACACCCGTATTGCCCATCATGGAATTTTCATCTAAAAACCCAGATTAATATCAAATTTTTGAAAAACTAAAAAATTTTGTCAATTTTTTTTCCAGAAAAATGAAATTGTCACGCCAAAATTGGTTTTTACTTTTTATGGAAATTTGGTCCCCTCTAGAGAAAACCGAAAATATATTAATTTATGTATAAAATGATAAGAAATCTGAAATTGGAATTGAGTATGTAAGTTAAGCATCAACTTTTACATACATTAATTTTTAAAATTTTTAGAGATATAAATTAAAGTAACGCCACTGGTTAAAGTTAACCAAAAACAATAGGCATATTCACCAAGTTATAGTTGAGTTGCATATAGAAAACTTTTACGCAAAAATAAATGTTGTTAATCTAGTATGTCGTATAAAAAATAATGATATTACTGTTTTAATTATTATTGTACAGATAAATGAACAATTATTACCTTGGAGGTCTCCAGTATTTACATTATCTTCTTCCAACAGTTTGAAAATCAATTTGCTTCTTTGAGATGCCATAACCTCTAATTTTTATTTCTCACGGCTATTACTAAATAATCTCCAACAGGAATTGATGTTATATTACAACTAGGTGAGGTATACTATCACTACACTACTTATTACATTTCTCTCGAATACTTAAAGCTCATTTAAAAGGTCAAAACAAAAGTGGATAAAACCAACAGTAACACACTTGTAGTACTAAACCACAAATGACAGACAAGTCGATTGAGCGACTGAAATGAGATTTCAATTTTGGAGTTAAAACATTTGTGATATGTCAACATATAATGTTTTTCCCTATATTTTTTAATAAGAATAGTGATATATTTTTACATATACAGTAGACTCCCTCTATAACAAGAACTGAAATGGCAGACTAATTACCCCGTTATAAGCGGATCTCGTTATATCCAACAACAATAATACTGTGCGTACATATGAATATGTAGTTTTCTAAAACATTAACTTTCTATAGTGAAGGCATTCGGAGCAATATAAGATGCTAATAAATATTGTTTGAATGGCGTTTTTGAAAAAGAGTTGTTTACTTCTATTGTCAATAAAATACATTAAAACAAAAAAGAGTTGTTTACTTTTATTGTCAATGATATACGTTAAAACAAAAAATCTGTATTCTGTACTGTTCTAAACTACTGTGTCTGCAATTGGAAGAAGTCTGTCATTTTCAACTGCTTTAAATTGTCCAGTATTCTTTCTATCATATTTTCTAAAGATGTGAAACAGTTTTATGCTTCTTCATTTGCGTTTTTTCTTTGGATAAAGTTTCTGACAACCTTTAAAACACTTTCCACATCTTGTCTTTTAGGACCTATATTATTAGGTGTGAATGGTCAACCCCCTACAATGACACTTGTGAATCATAAATTGTATATTTCCGACTAAGAATCATAAATTGTAAGAAGTTTATTGCGGACGACACTTAAAAAGGGTATTTATTTATAGCTACGGTCGGGCCAAAACGTAAAAAAACACGTTTTTCAATCTTATTTTCTCTCGTTATAAGCAAATTTACCTCGCTATAGCGGGTTATAGTTCAATAGAAATTTCACGTTACATCTAATGTACCTCGTTATAAGCGAAAACTCGTAATCACCGTGTTCGTTATAGAGGGAGTGTACTGTACCTTTATTCACAATCATATTTTACCAATAACTTTTGATATATTTGCACTTGTATCACTATTCAAAAATATTAATCATAAAATTATATAGGGAAGACTATTATAACTAGACTTATTTCAGTTTTCTCTATAATTTTTTTTCCTGTCTGGCAGATGGAGGCAAAACAAATAGTACTAGAATATTTATAACATTTTTCACTATATTAAATGATATTAAAAATACTTATATCATGTAACGCAAACAAATAACACCTGCTTGCCTATTAAATTGACTTATATCACTTCACCCTATAAAAGATACATGCATTTGAAAGTGGTATCTATTAACTCATTTTTTACATTTTTCGACTTATACCACTTTTCCTCAACACCCGCCATTTATTTGTGAAGAGAAACAGTTTGAGATTTCTTATATACATATTTTATTTTTGCATTTTAAATATTTTTAAAGATTTTTCTTTTAATCCGTCCATCCATGTTGTTACAAACCTGTAATATTGTCGCTATTCTGTAATAAATTTAAGTATTCATACGTACCTATTATTTAAAATTTATTTAAACACACGAAATAATTTAAAATATTTCGTTTACATTTTTGTTCAACTTACATAATACTTTGTGTAGCGTACAGCTCCTGCCTAGTAATAGATAATAGTAAAGTGCTCTGTTAGATAACAATACCTTGTTTCTCAAATCTCTCATAGAATAATACTTTATGCTCCACTTAAAGGTAAAACTTTAAACAGACTCAGCTTTGAACTTTATTAACTCAAACTTTGTGCTAAAGACTGACCTTTTTGTATATGCTAGTAAGTTTTGTAACACAAACTATCTACAGGAAAACTGTAAGAATATAAGTTTTAAGTTAGGTTAATTGTTATATCATATTTATACAGTTGGATAGAATAGGGATTTCAGAACGACAAATAATGATTAAGTGGTATATTTGGTCTGTACTATTGTACAGAGAAGACCTGTAGACACTAAAAGTATTAAATATAAATAGAATTAAAGCAGTGGAAATGTGGATTCATATACGGATGCTGAAGATACCTTGCACAGTAAGAAAAACTTATGAGGAAATACTAAGGAGGGTCCACAAAGATAGAGAATTGCTAAAGATTGTCAAACACCGAAAAATGTCTTATCTGGGATATATTGTGAGTGGAATTCGATATAAAACATAACAACTGATTCCTAAAGACACAATAGAAAGCCTTAGAAGTGTAGAAAAAACAGGTCTCTTAGTTAAAAAACATTCGTAAATAGACTCAGATAGCAAACGCGGGATAATTATTCGATGAAACAGAAGATCGAGAAGCCTTCACAATGGTGATCGCCAACATTGGATAACTCTGATATGGCACGTGAAGAAGAAGAAGGGATTTCAGGATTTATTTTAATTTCATATTTTTTGTATTGTTAATTGCCATTTGTTCTCTCATTTAAAATATACAATTTGTCCTGACTTATTTATTTATTATTTTCTCATTTATCTAGCTTTAGTGTAATAGTTGTCTTCCTCTTATTCTTCTGTCTGTTTTTCAATGTGCCTCCAGTAAGTTGTCGTTCCATTGTTTTCGTGGTCTTCCTACTGATCGTCTTCCTATTGGGAAACCGTCTCTTGCCGTCTTTACTACTACAATTTGTTGTCATTCGGCTTATATGATCGTTCCATTTTACTCTTCTATTCCTTACCCAGTTAATGTTGTCCACCTTGCATCTACGTCGTATATCTGTACTTTTAGCTCTGTTCCATACTGTCTTACCATCAATTTTCACAAGTGTTTTTATCTCTGCTGTTTTATCCTTGAACATCCTTTTTGTTCTCTCTGTATCATCATACTTTCGATACTAATATACGCATCTCTCAACAAAGAGAAGATACCAGCGGATCACAACAGAAGCTTAAGAGAAGCAGTTAAAGTTTCAAGATACGTTGCAGAACAGTTCATTTACAGAGAACTACAACAAATCAGGGTGGGGGACATAATGAAGGAAAAAGCCAGGATATAATTCGCAGAACTGGAAAATTACCCCAGTCCCACACTGCGAGAGATCATGAAATACGACACTTTCCATAGATAGAAACACAAACGTCCAAAACAGCAAATAGTGAAATAAAATTAAAGATAAACAGAGAGACAGAAATAAACACAAACCCTATAGATAAAACAAACCCAACAGAGAAAACTATAAATAAATAAATCACCCAGAGAGAATACATACCCTAGAGAAAACAACCTCTGGAGAAAAAATAAAGGAAATAAAGAGGACAGTTCGTAGCTTTACCAATTCAGATTAACACAAAGCACTGTGTAGGCCCCAACAGCGAAGACCTTCCGCCACGACATCGTACTAACAAAATCAATAAAAATATAAAAAAAGGCTTTGGCTAACAAAAAAAAAATCAAAAAAATACCAACAAAAAACCGGCGCAAGCCACAAAAGAAAATTAATAAAAAAAACCAAAACACCAGGTACGTAAGGCCCAAACTCTTGAGCAGCAAGTCTTCGAACTCAGCGTCAGCCCAGAACGGAGGCTTAAGGCCCAATCAAGCAGTTTCAGGTGTGCGGATAAGTCATGAGGATTACAGGAATATAACGCGTCACGCTGTCCTAAATTTAAAATCGATTAGGGAAGCATGTTGGAGTTCTATTATACAGGACTCCCACATGAAGAGCATTTGGCTGATAGTTGTGCCCCTATAGCGCATCAGAGTGCTATAGCAGGGAAAGGGCTGGTCTGGAGCATTGGAGCGCGGTGTAGTGACTACTGTTTTACTCGAGTTAATACACCTCGCTCCAATGAATTGTTACACCCGAACGTAATTCTAAAAGGTGAAAAGTTGCTTAGTCTCTGTGCCAGGCTGTGTTTCTGCCATGTCATTGTGTATGTCACTATTGTTCTGATGACTGTTTTGAAAATTCTACCTTTCATTTCTTTTCCGATATTTTTATTTCTCCATAATATTTTATTCAGGCAGCCTACGGATCTGTTTGCTCTATTTACTTGATCTTCCACTTTAGTTTCGAGCTTTTCGTAGCTAGATAATGTGATACCTAGATATTTAAACTTTACTATTTGTCTATTATATGATTTTTCCAGCTCCAATTTATACCTTAGTAAATTTGTTGTTGTAACCATGCATTTTGTCTTTTTTGGGGAAATTAATACGTTAAATTTTCTGTCGGTTATATTAAATTGGTGCAGCATACGTTGTAAATCGTCTACACTTTGAATGGCTTGTAGAAGATTTTATTTCCTGTTTTTATTAACTTAGCTTTCTACAGTTTTTCTTTAAGGCACAACATTGATCTGTCGATATTATAGCTTCCCCAAAAAAAGTAGCTGAGTTAATTAAAGAACAAATCGACCCAAATAAAGCACCAGGTTATGACCTCATTACCGGAAGACTGCTAAAAAATCTACCAAGAAAAGCTATCGTAAAATTAACAAATTTAATAAATGCTGCCTTTAGACTACAATATGTTTCAGATTTATGGAAGATAGCTGAGGTGATCATGATACTAAAGCCTGGGAAACCCCCCAATGAGGTGACATTATATAAACCAATATCACTCCTACCTGTGATGTCCAAGGTGTTTGAAAAACTCCTCCTGCGAAGAATCCTACCAATAATTGAAGAAAAGAAAATAATTCCAGATCATCAATTTGGATTTAGAAATAAGCATTCGACAATTGACCAGGTGCATAGAATAACTGCTTTAATTGAAAGATCGTTAGAGAAAAGAAAAGTCTGTTCTACAACCTTCCTAGATGTGGCACAGGCGTTTGATAAAGTCTGGCATAAGGGTTTGATACATAAACTTAAATCATTCATGCCTAAACAATATTCAAATACATTACAATCATATCTAGCGAACAGACATTTTAGAGTTAAACAAGAAGATGCATACACTGATCTCAAGGATATTGAAGCAGGTGTTCCACAAGGGAGTGTATTGGGTCCAGTCCTATATCTAATATACACGTGTGATATACCTGAACTAGAAGACGACACCATAGCTACCTTCGCAGATGACACTGCTGTCTTAGCGTTAAGTGACACCGTCGAAGAAGCTACAGAAAAACTACAAAATTCAATAAATAAAATCCATGAATGGACCAAAAAATGGAAAATTAAGCTGAATGAGAATAAATCAGTCCATATAAATTTTACCAATAAGAGAATTAATAATATTTCTATAAGAATAAATGATGTCCAAGCGCCTATTGCAACATCAGCAAAGTACTTGGGGATCACTCTTGATGCGAAACTTCGCTGGAAAGCTCACGTGGAGAAGAAAAGAGAAGAACTAGGCATCCGCTACAAGAAAATGTATTGGTTAATGGGAAGACATTCCTCTCTATCCATAAATAATAAACTCCTAATCTATAAACAAATACTGAGACCAGTATGGACCTATGGCTTCCAACTCTGGGGCTGTGCCAAGCCTAGTAACATTAAAGTAATCCAGATATTCCAGAATAAAGTACTGAGGAACATCGTAGATGCGCCTTGGTACGTTAGGAACAACGACCTTCACCGGGACTTCAAGATGGAAGACGTCAATCAGATAATCAAGAAATTTGCAGGGAGCCATGAACAACGACTCCATCATCATGTAAACGTCGAGGCTATCCAGCTCCTCGACAATACGAACCTAGAGAGAAGGCTCAAAAGAACAAAGCCTTTTGAACTGGTATAATGAGTGAGTGAAAAGCAGAGTAAAGTGTTGAGCGAGTATGCATGAGCCTTTTAAAGTTTCAGCCTTTAAAAATTACTTTTACTAATTTTAACTATCTATTTATCTCACTCTAAGCGTTGTATCTTTCAGTAACTGGGTTCCTTATATATTCTAGAATAATTTTACACCGTAATACTGAGAAGAAACTAAAAATTAAAAATCTGAGAGCAACAAAAACCAAATCCACAAAATTATAAAATATATCTGATTAATTTTTCTCATCACACTGCGCTAAATTACTCAACTGAAAAGGCCTTAATTTACATCGGTTAGATAGTTTCGAAACAAATTCAGATTTCTGATTTTTCTATCAGATGTCGCTATTGCGTCCATAACGAAGCCATTTTATTGTTGCTTTCTAAAAGACAGAGAAGATTATTTTTCACGTTAAGAACGGCTATGAATAACTGTTCTAATGTGACGTATTAAGTCGAAATACGTATCAACAGATACATAGACGCTTTGAACGTGAAATCAAATCTTTGCTGTCTTTTTCATTTCATATCATCGCCTTAATTTACCTTTTAGTCCCATTGAACACGGATAAAAATTTAAATCATAAAGTGAAAAAGATTATAAACAATATTTACCGCAGGTTTTAGGAGAACACCCTAAAACAGTATTAAATAATGCAACATAATACACAAAACGTGAAATTTAACGTATCAAAAATGGCTCAATTGTAGAATATTTAGTCCAGGCCTGCCTTTAACCTTTAGCTTTAAGCTCAGATATCTGCGAATAAGCATGTTTCATAAATCCACATCAGGAATTTTGAAGACGTCATTTTGCTGTTAATCGTAATCCACGGCTAAACCTTTAAAATTCAATCTAATGCTTTCCACTCAGAATTTGCTTTTAGCAAAATGAACAAGGGGAGAATTTATTTTCTAAATAATATGGGTTAGGGACTATAGAATGTCAGAGTCAGTAGACCTAAACGAATTATATCTTTTATATATTATTTTATACTAATATATTTATTGTATCAACCCTTTAAATCAACCAAAAGCTACCTAAGAAGGTAATTGGTAATTACCTTCTTAGCTAATGTGTCTGGAAGCGCAATAAATTACAATCTTACAAACTTTTTTTACAAAAAAATGCATTAAATTGAAACAGAACCACTTAAACCAAAAAAGCTCTTACATAGTGGTGAATACAAACTTAAATGTGGCAACTGCCCAAGTATAAATGCATACTAAACAAGGATCACTGGAGAAAGGTTCTCTGCCAAAACAGCTGTAGTGATAATAAATTTTGTACTACTACTACTACTAAGGATTTCCACAGTTTTCACTGTCTTCCTTCACTCAACCGTTTTCTCCAATTTTCCCTGTCATTCCAGTCTCCATCTCGCAGGGTTCTTTTCTCCATAGCCTCGTCGATTTCATCTCTGAATGCGCTCCCATTCTCCGCTTAATCTCTGCGTTTTCAATTCTGTCTCTTTTTGTAAGTCTACAGCTTCTCCTCAGGAACTCCATTTCTACTGCTCTTATTCTACCTCTATTTCTCTTGTTTATTGTCCAGTTTTCGGACCCATATGTAGGATACTTCTTGTCAGGGTGTTATATATTCTCTTTTTTGTCTTTATCGTAATGTTCTTATCCCACAACACTGAGTTTAGTTGTCTTATACAGTTTCTTGTTTGTCTCGGTCTGTTGTTTATATCTTCTTCTGTTGTTCCCTGGTTCGATATTATGGTTCCTAAATACTTGAATTTATCTGTTCCATTTATTTGTCTTCCCTCGTCTATCTCTAGGTTTCTCATATCCTTGTTTTCTGTTGTTAGGTATTCGGTTTTCTCTAAGTTTATTTCCATTCCGTTGTTTTTATATTCTTCTTCTAGTTTTCTGAGCATAAAGCTGAGATCTTCTTCATCTTGTGCGATGACTACTTGATAAATTTTGTGAAAGTGTTAAAAGAAAAAGTTTTCGGTGTGTTGTTGTTAGTTCAAACAAGTTTTTAAGCTGGCCTTAGAAGATCTAGACATGTTTAGTGAATAAAGAAAGCCTCAAAAATATCGGATATGCAGATAGCACGAAAAAGTTACAAACATGAGCTCAATTTTTAAAAGTCGAGATCTTTGGCTAACAAAAAATGTCCTATGAAGTGGCTGGAAGCTTTTGATATGTGGTTTACAGACAAAATGGAGTCCTTTTGACATATTTTGGGAAATATTGCTACACTGCTCCAAGAAATTACCGCATCATCTATAAAAACAAAAAAAGAAACGATTTATTGGTGTTTTAAATTTAATTGTATTTATTTTTTTAAATGTATCATGTATTTGGAATGTTTGGAGTTAGTCTGTGAAATCATTACATATGTAAGATAATGAGTAAGAGAGAGACAGAAGATATATTTTCTCTCTCTTCCTCTCTCGAATATAAAAATGTTCCTTTTGTATATATAATTTAATATTATATATATTGTATAAAGATATATATATATATATATATATATATATATATATATACATATAATATTATATATATAATAAAATATTTATTAATATTATTATTTATGTGATATGTTTTGTATTATTTATTAAATGTTCATAATTATATTAGTCTTTTGTATTTCAAAATAATAATCTCAATAAATCACTGTATGATTCAGAACTGTCAATTTTGAAATACTTGTGTCAGGTCCTCGGTAGTATAGTAGTCAGTATCCCCGCCTCTCACGCGGGAGACCAGGGTTCGATTCCCAGTCGTGGAGGACTTTTTTATTAATATTATTACATGGTAAATGTATAATGGTAAAACATATATGCGTCAGTAGAAAAGTTATGTATATTATTGTCATTTTTAAATACTTATGAATATTGAATTTTAATTTGTATCGTATTATTATATTAATAACAAAATAAACAATGAATTTTACTGCAGAGTATGTGTAAAAAAATGTTTGCATTCAACTCCTTTCATACATATATGAAAATAAAAATATACATTTTCATCAAAATATTGATTCAATCCTTCATTTACTTATTACAGGTCAAAAGTTGTTTATTAATTGTTAGTAAGTTGTTATTAATTATGTTTCTCTTTCTGCTATGTCTTACCTATAGCACTACATATATGTAATGATTGTGCAGATTGACTACCAAATAAATTTGTAACGGCGAATGCGTGTATAGAAGTGTAACTTCCACCGGCAGTCCCACTGGACTGCCACGCCCGTGTTTTTTTTGGTTTAACCGGTTTCTAAGGAACATAAATAAAGGTGCTGTAAATTTGTTAATGTCGATAAGACGTTAGTGTAATTTTTAAGTTGTTGTGTGAACTATTGCTATTTGTTGCTAATATTTTCTATTGCTTTAGTCAAAGTGCAAAGCGAATCGAGCAATTTGAGTAATGAAGGATGTGCTCAAATAGTGGTTGTACACGAAGAAGTTTGGAGTTGCAAACGTTTAGGGGAACGGATCCGCGTACACCTTACATCCCTCGCACAAATGAAGGAATGATACAGAGAGACAGATAGTCACTACACGCATCAAAGGACAAGATCGGCATCGTGTAATAATCCCTGTTCAAGACCGTTTTTTACGACTTGTAACTAAACGCACCAAAGACAACAATTTGTAACTACCAGAAGCTTACAATCCCAACTTAAAGATGTACGTAATGATCGAATCAGCTGTAAAACTGTTTGCCAAAGCCTCGAGGAAGGTTTTTTGGTAAATAGTTTACCTGCGTAAGGGCCAGCCTTGACCGTAGCTCGTCGCAGAGCGCATTTAAAAGTTAATACGAACATACGAAATCATGTCCACTGGTTGAAGGCTGATTGAAATAGTGCTGTTTACAGATAGATTCTGTCTTTACAATTGTGATAGCCGTATTCCCGTTTATCGACGTCAGAACGAAGATCCTCGTAACATACGAGGAACGACATTATTCGGTGGAGGATCGGTTATGCTCTGAGGTGACGTTTCTTTAACGGGTCGTACAGATGGTAGCTTAATACCATCAACGCTCACTGATATATCACTGACGTTCTTTAAAAGCAGGTTGTGCCATTTGCCCTTATATTGGAGAAAATATAGCGCAAAATGATCTAGAGCAAGTTGGAATCGACTTAAAGGGATGGCCAGCGAATAGTGCCAATCTCAGACGTATAGAGAATGATTTTTGACTTGCTTAGTGGACGTCTACGGAATTCTCCTAATCAACCAAACAATCTGCAACTGAAACAGCGTCTTCTCCATATTTATAATAAACTGTATTAAGATCATTTATTTGGAGTAGGCATCGATAAAGTTAAGCTCTCATTCGTAGTAGGGGTGGAAATGGGTCTTATTAAGCAAAAAAAATTTAACAATTTCAATGTTTGCGAGTTATTCTAATTAGAGCCGTATTCAAGAATGTGTAGATGTAGTTAACTTAATTTCACTAATACGTAAGGATACGTAAGGTTGAATACAGAATAATGCATTAAAAATACTTGTTTCTTTAAAGGACAGATATGGGTATGTAATTATTATAGGTCTGATAAAAATAGATAATTTTACCATTCTTTAACATCGCATATTTATCAACGCTTTAAATAAGATTTAACTAAATGTTAAAAAAAAAACGAGTACAACTTATATTTCATTTGCATGTAAATAATAACAAAAATTACTTACCTAAAAAAGGATGTTATATAATTTGAAATTTTTCGCAATAATTTTTACTTTTTGGCGACTATGACTTACATACTTTTCGGATTTGGCGCTTTGTGCCCGCCGATTTTCACACTATCACATAATTTACTCGATGCCTATTAACATCATTCTCATCTTCTCTATCATCGCTATTACTGTTATGACTATTACTGTCATCGCTATCAATGTCATCGCTATCTTCGCTTCTGTCAGTAAACCGTCTTATTTATTACCACAGGATCAATATCATCCATCCATCCAATAACCCAAAATTTGTATATAGTATATATATTCAGGGATTCTACAGTATTCACTGCCTTCCATCGCTCAACCGTTTCCATCTCTCTTCCTATGGGGCTCCATTTGGTTATTCTCTTTATCCATCTGCTGTCGCTAGTTCTTCTTACATGTCCATACCACTTTAGTCTTTTTTGTTCTGTATATGTTAGTATATCTGTTTCTATTGACGTTCTTTGTCGGATTGCTGTTCTTGTTTGTCCTAATCTTTGCTTAATTTTTTCGTCTGTTGTTGCCTTTTTCGTGATTGTAAACCCCAAGTATTTCAATTCATCTTTTGATTTGATTGTTACGTTGTCGTCAATCTGTAGATCTTCTATGTCTTCTTCACTTGTAGATAGGTACTCTGTTTCCGCGAGATTAATATCTAGGCCAGTCTTGGTATATTCTTCTTGTAGTTTCTTTATCATGTAACTGAGTTCTTCTTGGTCTTGTGCAATCACTACTTGATCGTCTGCAAAGCTTAACGTATATAGGTATTCGTGTCGTACCGGTAGTCCCATGCCTTCGCATTTTCTTTTCCATGTAGTCAAGGTTTTCTTTAACTATACTTTGAATAGGGTTGGAGATGTGGAACATCCCTGCAGGAGCCCTTTTGTTTTGGTGAAATCTCCTATGATTCTTGTACCCACTTAAATGTACACTTTATTTTCTTTATACAGAGCTTTTGTAACTTCTATGAGTTCCGTCTGTATTTCTAATTTGTACATTGCCTCCCATAGTTCTGACCTTGCGTCATACTCCTTTCTCAGATCCACAAATGCAAAATGTATATCTCTATTTTTTGCTTTTTTCTTTTCCAACAGTTGTTCCAGTGTGTATGTGTGGTCTATGCATTGTTTCTATCTCCTTTCTTAAATATTGATGTCGTGTATGCATCCGTCCATTCCTTTGGGAGCTGTTCTCCATTTATGGCTTTCTGAAATATTCATTTTATTATCCGTTGTAATTTTTTTGAGCCGTACTTTATAAGTTCAGGTGAGATGCTTCTAGGCCCCTGTGTTTTCTTATTTTTGATTGTTTTTATGGGTCTTTCTCATTTTCCTATCTGTTATTTGTATTTCTTGATGTGGGGATCTGCTTCCTCTTCGCCTGTTATCTTTTCCAATTAATTGTGGTCTTTGTTCTATTAACAGTTCCTTGTAATAGTCCTTCCATTCTTTGTCCTCTATATTTCCCCATTTTAATTTTTTCTTTTGAGTTTTGTTTCAATCCTCTCAGTACTTTTCGTGACTTCGAAGTTCTTGTACCTCCTATGTATGTTTCAATATTTAAGCAGGTTCTTTACCAGTCTTTATTCTTTTGTTGTGTTATTTGTTTTTTCACTTCTCTATCTTTTTCTCTATATTCTTTATAAACTTCACTTTATAAACTCCAAGGGCTTCGAATGCCGCTTGTTTTATACTCGCCTTTATATGCTTGTATATTTCTTCGATGTTGCTGTATCTAAATTCTATTAGTTTTTAGTCTACACGTTGTTTGTATAGTTCTCTTAATAATTGTTCTTGGAGTAGTTCTGTATTGTATTGTTCTTCTCTTATAGTGTTTAACGGTTCTTCTGTAAAGAGGGTCATGTTATATTTCCAATTAATGCCCATTTTTGCTGGCAGTAGTTTATGGCCAGTTCCACATTCTGCTCCTCTTCCAATTCTCACATCTTTTATCTTTATTATGGTATCTTGTTTGACTATTACGTAGTCTATTATTATCGATTTCAGCTTTCGTATTTCTTGCGTTCATGTATAAACGTCCAAAATTTTTATTTTTCCTTAATAGCAAGTTGACAATAGTTTTCCCAGTTGTCCACATGTTACCACCCAAATGCATTTCTTATGAATTGTTCCATTGCGACGGTCTGTGTTGTGTGAGGCAATATATCTTCTGACTTGACTCTATACCTTTTCAATTACATTCAACTCACAATGGTATGGAAATAATCACAGAATGGCAACATTTTTATCTTTGTGATTCTTGCCTATTTTATATTTTATGTATTCTGGTAAGCATGTGTTTATGACATCCATAAGCTATGTTTTCAAATAATCTTCTTCAAAAAATGTCTTTCTCCAGCAACCATGTCTTAATTTGATCTTTATTAAACGCTTGTGTCGGAATCACTTCTTCTCTCTTCAAATGATACGAGGCGTTGTCCATTACCACAACAGTTTTCTCTGAAAGATCAAGAAGCAGCTTTATCTTAAACCACTGTTCAAATATGATTAAAAACCATTTTGGATGAACATTAAACTGTGAAGTCGGAATAACTACTAAACAATCACAAAGCATTATTATATTATTATCAATATAGGTAAGAGGTACGCAGATAATTAGTTTGTTATGACCATGATTCTAAGGACATGTTGTATTCTCACCGAAAAACAATTAACCTGCCGTTAATATAATTATTTTTGGTAAATAATATTTATTTAATTAAAATCATTTTCTCTACTTTTTATCTCTTGTGTCTGATGGACACATCTGGTCAGTTAGTTTAGAAAACATTATTTTAATTTATTTCTGTAGAAAAGAAAATACAAATACAACCATGAATCGTGCTTGTGCTCGTCGTGGAATCGGTGCTCTTCTATCGTCCATAAGAAATATATATAGTTCAGGAAATGAAGCTCGAAAAAAGTTAAAACCTCGCAATTTTTTCGTCCTGCATGGATTGAGTTGAAGTTTTAACAGAAGGTAGGTGATAGCCCAAGGATCAAAATCTATATCGAACTAAGTGCGCTGAAGCGTTTTAGGGGTGAAAACTACCCCTTATTGTCAAAAATTATAAAATAACATATTAAACCTGAATATGGGTAAGGTTTGGTTTGAATTTGTTAAATAATGATTATTTTATACTTTTGAATAGAGGTCCATCATATTTCAACCCTTAAAAAGCAACCCTTGTTAGAGATTAATGTAAAAAAAATTAGTAATGATAAGAAAATGATTTCGCCTTGGAACGATTTGCATAAAAATTTGGAATTAAGCTCAACTCACCCTCTGCTTTATAGTTTATGTCATGCCGATGAACCCTGATTGTTCTTGGGGGTGAAAACTACCCCTAATTTTCAAAAATTGTAAAATAACATTACAAATCTTGAGATGAGTGAAATTTGATTTGGATTAGTTAAATAGTGATTTTTTTATACTTTAAAATACAATTTCATAAATTTTGAACCCTTAAAAATCAATTGTTATGAGTGCTATAGGTGAAAACAATTTTTTGCCAAAATTTTGCAACTTTTCAACTTTTGAAAATCACCCTTTACAACATTGCAGTTTTTATAAACTAATTTAATAGATATAAATTGAAAAAAGTAGAATTAAATACAAAAAAAAATTATCAACATAAAAAGGCACCATATATTCTTATACATTTACATAAATAGTTGAAAAATATTTACATTTATAGGTGGAACAATTATAATATTAATTTTATTCGTCATCAATTACATCTTCATCGTGATCTAAGTCATCCTCATCTTCTTCAATTATTGGTGGACTATTATTGCACCCTTCACCTGAGCACCCAGAACAAGTAGAGTTACAGTATAAACCAACTTTTCTGCACCCATGAAACGCCGCATCCTTTTTTGCATTGGCAAAAAATAATTTTCAAAAGTTCATCGGGTGCAGGTTGTTTGTTCATGCGTACGGGTAATAACAAACCATCTTTGGAATACCATCCCCAATCTGTTGCTCTGATATTTTCATTGCCAAGCCACTGTTGAATTTGGTAATAGCATCTTTTTGAATGCTCATCTAAGGCTAAATATACACTCACATACGTAGACATATGAGCAGATGTTTTATTCTGTTGTATGGGATTTCAAAATAAGAACGCTTAAAATTTCGAATGTATAACGCCCCACTACCTAATATACCAATTTTGTAGATTATTATGCTCCGAAATGTACTGTACTATACTAATGGAATTTTCCGGAAAAAAAATTAATTGGTTTTTTAACGTATTTCCTTCATTTTTAACAATAGAGTGTTTCTTCAAAAACGATTCTGTAGAGGTTATTAAGAGCTACAAGGATCTGTGAATTAAATCTTTTTGGAACCCTTGGTTTTAAAATGGGGCGAATTTAAAGGGCTCGAAAAAGATGGTGCTTGATCGTAAATCGATGCTTTAAATGGCTATATCTCGCCAAATATTCATTGTACTACAAATCTAAATAAAGGAAAATTTTAGTCATTAAAAAATATACAATTTAGTACATTTCTATTTTTTTCATATATTCAGTATTTTCGGGGATATTTAAAAAAAGAAGGGTAAAAAATATGAAATTGTAAATCGTTTCTCGCTTTAAGCTGTACTTTTTCTAAAACTAAGCATTTTAAATGGGTCAAACTTCTTGGACGTATTAACAATACATGTACAAGGAGAGTTGCAGAAGGGTGAAAATCGATTTTAATTATGGGGGTGGTTAGGGGGTTGTTTTCATCGATTTTTTCGTAAAAAAATGAGGTATTGACCTTATTTTCATCATAACTCACTAAATTTTTGAGCTAGAGTCTTTTTTTTATGATAGGTCTATATGCTCATAATAAAAGGTTCTATGAGTTTTTTTCCAAAAATGCATCATTTTCCCGATATTTGACTTTGAATCTTTCAAATTTGGCATTTGAAGAAAACCGCTGAACATTGATAGGCCATATTTCGGTTCCTATTATATCGCAAAAACATTTTAAAAAATGAATTGTATTTGTCTTTTTAAAAGCTACAAATTTGTTCTCTACAATTTTGTTGATAAAATGCACCATTTTCGAGTTATTCGCGAAAAATCGATTAAAAACGTCGATTTTTTCGTCTAAAAGTTGTTACTTTCAATCGCGAATAATTTGAAAAATATCAGTTTTACAAAAAAAATGTATAGAAGATTTTTTGTTTAGAATCACTTTTTTAATCAAAACCTGTGGTTAAAACGTAAAAAAAATTTTTCACCTCCGAGATGGGGTGGCAACCACCCCCAAGGCTTTGGCGCACTTTGGTTCGATATAGATTTTGATCCTTAGGCTATTACCTACCTTCTGTTAAAATTTCAAGTCAATCCACGCAGGATGAAAAAATTGCGAGGTGAAATGCTTCATTTCCTGGACTAATAGCCCTATCTACGAAACGTCCCGTTCTAAACGTGAAACGCTCTATAGCTTATCCTTTCAATCATATTATTATAGT
Source organism: Diabrotica undecimpunctata (assembly GCF_040954645.1). Lineage (NCBI taxonomy): Eukaryota > Metazoa > Arthropoda > Insecta > Coleoptera > Chrysomelidae > Diabrotica > Diabrotica undecimpunctata. The sequence goes on from NC_092810.1 coordinate 38,356,254, forward strand.
TATTGTAAATAACTTCTTTTCAAACGTTAATAATTATATATGTCAATTAGGTATATAAATAAATTGAAACCCAAAATATTTAAATTTCACTGCCTACATTAATTACGATATTTCCGGAGGGCTCGTTATAAAAGTATTGCGTTGTATTGTAATAAAATTAAATATTTATTTATAGAGCAATAAATATAAAGCAAATACAAATATGAAATATAAACTTTTTCAAACATATTACGAATGGACTGAAATATAAACAAAAATCGCTTTTGTGAAAGTAAAAACGTGTATAATCCGAGGTGAAAAGTTTAGTGTAGAATGTCACGGAATGCCTAAAAATAGCCATATAAAAATGGAAACAACAGAAAATTAAAAGGATAGGTCAAGGGTTAATTGAATGGAAAAATATCGGTTTTGTCAAAAGTTTTTTTATTATACTAATGAAAAAAGGAAATTTGTATTTTAGCATAATACATTTTATACGCAGTGAAATAATAATTGATACAATTGTATCTACGATAGATAAAGTAATTCAATACGCAAACAATCGATAAGTACTGTATATGCAAAATAAACATGTACTGGAAATAAACAGAAGCACACTAAGATACGTTAGAAGCCATAGGCGTACGGTTTTGCTTTCCTATTAAATTAATAACCCTTTCGGGGCCAAAGTTTTTCCTTTTCGAACCGATCGGAGACCTAGAAACTCGCATTGATGGAGGCCTATGTAGGAACCGAAAACTAAAGGATTCATTGACTTTCCTCTATTGGTCAGATTTAATTGACCACGCCCCAATGAAAAAATATGGCATCGACAATTACATTCCGACTTTTAGCGCGCTTCAAGCGGACACACGAAGAATCTGATAGTGAAGCACGCGGATCTAATAGAGATGAGTACTATTCATTAAATTTTGAGAATGGCTATGACGTGATCGTTTGTTATCAGTTTTACCTAGGAGTTTCAACTTGTTTGTGCAGTAATTTAGTGTCAGTGTACTGTATTGAATTAGCAATGGCTCGCAAATATTTGACGGAACAAGAACTGTATGATTTATTTATTAAACCAAAGTGATGATGAAGATTTTACGCTTCTGGAAGTCCAGTTTGACGGTTGGGACAATGATGATGCTGAAAGTGATTGTGAAATTGAAAAAGAAAATAATTTGCTACTAACCGAAGCTGGGGTAGCTTGGGATGAAAAGATGCTAAGAATAAATCAACCTAATCAGGAAGATAATCCAGCACTTTGTAAAAAAAAAGAAAACATTTGATAAGTTGACAAACATATTTATTTTGAGCAAAGTTAACGTCAAACCTTCTTTAGAGAATTTCGATGTGAAATATTCTGGTTGTCTACTTAAAAACCTGTCAGAAATTCCAAAGATTTTGGAGATTTTAAAAAATTTCGTTTCTAAAGAATTTTTCAAAGAAACAGCAGTACAGACAAACATACATATTACCATTAGTGTTGCCCAAAATCGGTCTTGGTCTTGCATTCTTGGTCTTGTTCTTGCGTTTTTGCAAGACCAAGACCAAGACCAAGACCACCTAATTTTAGCAAGACCAAGACCAAGACTGACCGTGCAAGATTTAAGCAAGAACAAGACTAAGCTTGCGAGACTCTTGCGTCTTGCAGTTAGGACTGAGTGTGGTTTTAGCAAGTATAGTAGTTCGGGTATATGCTTAAAGACTCTATGAGAAGCACAAAAATATGTAATAAAAATTTGAAAAACTGGACTTATGCACATTACAAACAATAACATAAACATACACACCGAATCAAAATATTCATTAAAAAAACACATTTGACACGTGCTCAGAGGTCATAATTACAATGTAAAAATAAAATATTTTGTACATTCTTTTCCAGCAGACGACTTCTTCGCTCTGAAATTAATTGTCCATATTTTGAGAATAGCCGCCCTTTAATCATAAGATAATATTCTGGCATTGCGACGCCGACAGTAATATCGTATCGATATTTTTTTAAATATGTCACACTAGCTAATAAAAAATATAATTGTTACGGACACCCACTTAATAATTCAATTTTTTTCCCATTATAATTTAGTTAGGAGGAATCTTAATAAACAAATCTTATCGACCTAAGACTATAAATTGTTTCTGCTGAGTGTGCGATGATATCATTCGGTTAAACAAAATTTGCTGAAAGAGCGTGGCTAATATTCAAAAGTACCGAGACAAATTAATAACAGATAAGATAATGTTAGTAATGGAGTATTTAGAATAACGAAGTAACGATATATAATTCTCGGTTTGTTATTAGATACTTAGGGTATTGGATAGTAACGAACACAAAGTAACTAGTAGTATAGTAGTTACTTTTTCGACATCACTTAATTTTATTCCCAATTGACTTTCCATTGAGTCTAATGTAATAATTGTTTTTCATCTAATCCTTGTTGTTCCCAGATTTACAGTTTACAATTTGACATGAGGGACAAAAATTCAAATAGTTTTAGTTCGAGTAGTGAGCGTTAGAGTTATAGATCTAAGAGACCTAAAAGTAAATTTGATGAGTTTTTCGAAATAATTTATGCATCTCAAATTGCTTTGTGTAAATTTTGCATACATTAAAATATTGAAATGAGAATGATCAAACAGAAACACGTCAGATTTAAGGAAGCATCTAATATCTTTTCACAAAAAGGAATTACAAATATTTCTTCCCGAAAAACCAAAATGCGGTGGAGATATCACAAGCTTTTTAATAACCTCTAGAAAAGGTGGACATATAAAAAAATATAGTCATTACCTTATTACCAATTACATATATTATGTACCTACTACTTTATTTTGGTAAATTAATGTATTTATTAAGTGGGATCTCCTTAATTTAAAATAACTTCTTTTGATTACCATTGCTTTTTTAACTATTCTTTATTTTTTTAAGTTAGTTTTTTATATAAAAGTAGAGACAAGATTGGTAAAAACATTTATTTTGCTTTAATAAGTGGATTATAGTTTGTTATCTTATCACCTAAAAAATCTGTGCCCTTGATACATGTATGTGGATTTTTTGCCCATCATGTCCATCAATCCCTTTCTAGGCAGATAATGTTCTTTAAAATACAGGCATGCTTATGTCGTTAATTTGTTTTTTTTTGTTTTAACCATGTTTTAGCACATGTAAGCTTAGTAAATGCAAACATTTATTAAGAAACAGATTGACTTCCGTGGGGCCTGGTAGATAGCTGAGTTAGTTAGAGCATAGGCACGGATCGCTTAGATCGTCGCTTCAAACCCCACCCGGTGTCAGTTGTTTAGACATTTATTAATTTGGTTAGTCTTTATTATGGCTATGTTAATTCAAGCTTAAAATGTACCTACTCTGTTACGTTGTTCTAAGATCTAAAGTTACGTTTAGATAGCAATGGGCTAATTAATGGGCAACTGCAAGCCTTGCAAGACTCTTTCTGCAAGACCAAGACCAAGAATAAGACCGGGAATGCAATACCAAGACCAAGACCAAGACCAGGTGTATTGGCGCAAGACCAAGACCAAGACTGTTTAAGTCTCGTCTTGTTCTTGCATTTGGGCAACACTAATTACCATTATATTGTGAGTGAAGATCCATCACAAAGAATTCACAAATATATATCATCACCTACGGATAAAATCTACCTGTTTTTGGATCTTTGTCTACTAATGCCTCAAGTGAAAAAACAAAGAATAAAGGATTATTGGTCCCAACATTTCATAATTCAGACTCCTGCATTTGGTCAAATAATGTCCCGTGCCAGATTTTTTAGAGATTTTACGATTTGTGCATTTTTCGGACTACTCCAAAGTTATCAAAGAAGATAAGCTATTTAAGATGAGGTTCATTGTCAATCATTACCGAAAAGTATTCAAAACATCTATGTATCCTTTTCAAAACCTCGTGATTGACGAAAGTCTTATGATTTTTAAAGGAAGAATATCGTTTCGTCAGTATATTCCTTAAAAGAAACGGGATTGCGAAACGGGCTATATACTCGATCTACTTATATACACAGGTGCTACAATAGAAATAAAGAAGTTCGACGAAAATCTAGAAACTTTCGGCAACATAGTAATGACGTTGACGGAGGCTTATTTCGACAAAGCGCATCATCTATTCTCCGTTCATAAATTGTTGAGAGCACGAAATGTGCCTCAAACTCATAAAACGGTCGTAAACCATAGGCGTTCCTGAGGTGTTTATTCATTAAATAATAATATAATATTTTTTAATACTGTTATATATATAATATTAATAATATTTTAATACTAATATATTTAGCAAAAAAACAATTAAAACTTTCACGGCTAATGTTATGTAATTATATTATATTAATAAAAATAAGAATTTAACCATTAACAATTTTGTAAATAAGAATACCTTATCTCTTTAGATATTTCAATACTAATCTTCGCGTTTAATCACTTTACTAGAAAACCTGGAATTCATATCCGAAAGTACTATTCGTTGCAAGATAATTAGGATGGAATTCCCCAGATTTTTAATAATATAATGGGTATGCTTTGGCCACGTGCCTCGTTTGTTCAGTTTATATTCGAAACTTAACTTAAAAGGGTGAAGTTATTACGAACCAAAACAATTTTTTTGTTTAGTACGTTTTTGATCGCATGTAATTTACGGCTCGTCGGTGTGTCCGAGTCTACGGCAGTAATTAGCGTCTCGAATATTTCTTTTGCGAATTATTTTGCAGTGCGTGAGTGATTTTTTATTCCATATACCTACGAACATATACGTACCTTTCGCTCATGCTCGTTTTGTTGGATTGTTTGTGATGGCTTCATCATCAACATCATCAAGTTTTACACCGGTACTGTTGCGTACAGTCAGTAAGTCTGTCTATTCACCAAGAGAGAAGACTATTGTCCTGAATGTTCACGATGCTCTGGTTTCTCAGAATCCCACAAACACTGTTCGCAACATAGTCGAAAGTTGTGCCAACATGACTGGCATAGGAGAGTCAACTATATATAGGTTCCTATCAGAAAGAAAAAAACACGGTATAGCTAACCCAAACACAAACGAACACTTAAATACAGGGAAAAAACGTATTGAAATTGATGAATTTGCCAAAAATGGTAGTGGAAGGAAAATTCATGGATTTTTTTTAAAAAAGAAATACCAAACCTAAACAAAATTTTACAAGAAGTTAGAGACGACCAGGATTTGCCTCATATCGGACGAACTAAATTGTGGCAAGTTTTAAAAGAATTAAATTTCCGGTGGGAGAAATCAGACCGAAAATCACTTTTGATTGACCGGGAGGAGATAATATGTTGGAGAAGAAATTATCTAAGATCCATACTAAAATTCCGGGCTGAAGAAAGGCCCATCTTCTACCAGGATAAACCTGGGTAAACTCAGGTCATACTCTAAAAAAAATTTGGTCGAATAAAAATATATTAAGCTCCAGGCAAGCCTTTATGGAAGGTTGGTCTACTGGTATCTCCCCACCTTCTGGTAAAGGCAGTAGATTAATAATTTCTCACATTGGGAGTGAAAAAGGATTTTTTAAGCATGGTTTATTGGAATTTCAGTCCAAAAGCACAAAAGACTATCACGAGGAGATGACAGCTGATGTTTTCGAAGAGTACTTTGAGCAGATGATTGAACATATACCACCAAATTCAATAATAGTATTAGATAATGCACCTTATCATTCACGACTAGTAGAAAGACTTCCAACGACTGCGTGGAAGAAACAAAATATTCTGGACTGGCTGCGGAATAAGTAGCTGCCTATGAAGATGGAATGGTAAAAGCAGAACTTCTAAAAATTGCCCGGCAACACAAATCTAAGTTCAAGGAATACGTAGTTGACAAAATGGCGGAAAGGCGAAACATTACAGTCCTTAGACTTCCACCCTACCACTGCGAAATAAATCCAATAAAACTCATTTGGGCACAAATGAAAAGTTATGTGGCTAGAAAAAATACGTTATATAAAATACAAGCTGTACGTGAATTGTTATACGAGTCTTTACAACATATTACAGAACAAAACTGGAAAGATGCAGTAAGGCATGTAATAGAAGAAGAACAAAAAATGTGGGATCTTGATAATATAATTGATGCGACCGTAGAGACACAACCGCTAATTATTAACCCTCAAGATTACTCGGATTCCGAAGTTGATCCTATTTATTTTGAATTTGAATAGTTTTCTAATCGTAATTATATAAGGTAAGTAATAATAGTTGTAATCGTAAGGTATTAAAGGGGAAAGGCGCAAAATGTCGCCTGTCAAAATGTTTAATGTGTTTTAAATGTATCCATTTTTTTTTCAAATCCTGAGAAAACTAAACAGCATTTTTGAAAAATTTAAATTCAGAATGAAATATTTTTTAGAATAAATAAAAAGTTTCTTTTGCATGCAATATTTTCAATTAAAAATTATACTATATTTTCTCTTTTATTTTCACCCCTGTTACATAACATATTAAAATAAACATTGTAGAAGTTTTCAGGGACTTTCTGCCCTGAGTAATAATGTAATCTTTCATTCTGCGTTTAAATTTTTCAAAAATATTTATTAGTTTTCTCCGGATTCGAAAATAATGGATACATTTAAAACAGATTGGAAATTTTGACAGGCGACATTTGGCGCCTTTTTCCTTAATTAAATAAATGTATCTTTTACAAATGGCAAGAAATTTTTTATTTTTGAATAAAATAAATAAGTTTTATTAAAAAATACAATTTACATAAGTACAATTTAAAAAATATATTTATTTAGTTCAAATAAATGTTTTAATCATATACTCTACGACACTGGTCGTTCATCTCTAACCATTCAATATATCCCCGTAATAGGATTATAAGGTATTGTATTCCTTCAGATATAAGGTGGGTTAGTCGAAAACGTCTTAAACCGTCAGTTTTAGGTTGGTTTTTACTATTATATCGTATTACCTATCCTCTCTGTATTTCAGTTTTCTAATTAGGGTTAAACTTGTAGTGAGCTATCAATAAATTGTGAACCGACTGTATACACAGATAATTGGTATACCAGTCCCATTCTGTATCAGAGTCTTTTAGAAAGAAAAGTTTACTGCTGTGGAACAATGAGACCAAATAGGATGTTCATGCCGAAGTTTGAAAAAATTGAAAAAGGTTCGGTTGATTATTTTTCAAACAAAACTTTACTGGCTTTGAAATGAAAAGATAAAAGAGACGTCCATATGTTATCTACAATCCACAGCAATAAAATAAATACTGTGACAAATAAAAAAGGTGAGCAAATTCAGAAACCGGAGGCGATTTTTGAGTATAATCAAAATATGGGAGGAGTAGACAAAACTGATATACTGAGTAGTAAGAACAACAGTGAAGTGGTATAAGAAAGTTTTTTTTCATTTACTAGATTTAGCAGTTCTGAATTTCCATGTGATATATAAAATAAAAACAGGAAATAATATTCCATTATTGGACTTTCAGAGGAATTTAGTCCTCAAAAAGTACAAAAAGGTGACACCTAGAAGTTGTACTAGCAGCAGACCGGAAAATGGTCACAATCCATTACGACTTATTGAAAGACATTTTCTTTCGATTGATCCCAAAAGGCTTGATAATGATAAATCTCTTATCAAGCGGTGTGTTTTTTGTGCAAAACAGGATAAAAGAATAGAAACAGCCTATAATTGTGGATAATGTAACGAAGATCTATGTGTTATTGGATGCTTTGAGCGATACCGTACGGTAATAAAATTTTAATTTTTTTGTGCAATTTTTTTTCTTATTACTAAAATATATTATAATGATATTGATTTTAATTTGCTTCTTAAAAATTATTTATTTACATAAATCATCATTATCATCATCATCCAGCCTTCATTTATCACGTTCACTGCTGGACATAGGCCTCCCTTATACTCCTCCATTCTTTGCGATTTTGTACTCTTTGTTGCCAATTTTTCGTGATACGCCTGATGTCGTCAGCCCAACATGTAGGTGGTCTTCCTCTACTACGTTTGGCTGCTCTTGGCCTCCAAAGTGTAATTTTACTCGTCCATCGTGAGTCATGCATTCTTGCTACATGGCCTGCCCAAATCCATTTAAGTTCCATTATGTGTTCCACAACATCAGCAATACTCATCCTTCTTCGCAGATCTTCGTTTCTTATTCGGTCCCGCAACGTCACTCCCAGTATAGATCGTTCCATTCGTCTCTGTGCCACTCTCAATTACGAAGCCGTAGTCTTGGTTAGAGTCATAGTTTCAGTCATAGGTCATGACCGGTAATACGCATTGGTCAAATACTTGGCTAATTGGTATGTTAACCCTAAATGTGTCTCGCAATATATTTTGCTACCAGTTTTACCACTTTGTTTTGAATAGTTAAATGATTATTGAGGACTATATTTTTCATAAACTTAGTTTTGGACAAATTCATTCTGAGGCCCACTTTCGAACATGCATATTTATATATTAAATATTTCCATAAATATACTTATAATAATCCTAAAAATATAACATCTAAAACCGCGGTTGTGGACCAAAGCCGAATTCTGATGCACATCCGTAAGTTTATAAAAAAAATTAACCAGAAGTATGTGTTCACAATCTACGACTTGGCAGAGATGAAATAAGAGCAGAAAGGGAATATCATTAAAGATAGTGGGAGATATAATTAGAAAAGCCGACTTCTTTTAGGAATAAATAAGGCAAAAAATTATAATAATACATTTTTTTAATCATTTTATTAAATGGAGTATATTAATGTAATGGACTATTTCAGTGTTACGAAAACACCGCCGACCTTTATTCCTAACTTACTATTTCCACGAAAAACTAACCGATTTAGCTGATTTAACGACCACCTACGGCCTAATTGCTTCTTCTTAAATCGTTTCATTTAAACGCAATTCCACTTTTCATTTAGTTGCAAAACTTTTTTCCCGCCGTCAAGCGGACAGTAAATTGGCGCTGGTAACTTGTTCCCTCACTTTTCCAGTTTTCCTTGAAAAGGTGAGTAATGAGGAAACTTCACGGGGCTCGTGTGCAAATACATAGCTAAGAGTTGTTAAACTGCTTAACTTAATAACTTTGTTAAAAGAATAAATCACGGCGAACAAATTTTTACCAAGTTTTGTTTTCATAGTTTCTGATGAAGTTGTTAGATTTTCCAGAAAGGTTCATTAAAAATTTCAATACAATTACGTTAAAGGCTATAAAGTAGTCAAATAACAAAGGTGTTATTTTACTCGCTTGTTTGGTACACAAATTATTTTTTAAATTATAAACTATTAACTAAGGATAAAACGTCAAACCTTGTTAAGGGGTTAAAAACTACAAAAAATTCTGCCTATACAATACGTCGACATTATCTTACCTGAAAGGAAAAATGATTGGAGTCAAGTAAAAGTAAGTGTCCTCTGAAATAAGAGAAATTAAAGCGTGTGTTCCTCAAGAAACACCATTTCTTCATTTGTTGTATTCACGCAATATACCTTGGCAGAGAAATGTTAAAAAAGCTACATTTACTGGTGATACAACTATACTGGTAGTGGGCAAAAATAGTAGTGAAATAGTCATTCAAGAAGATAAACCAATTAGGCTATTATAATCGGTTCACAATTTGTCGATAGCTCACTACAAGTTTAACCCTAATTAGAGAACTGAAATACAAAGACGACAGGTAATACGATATAATAGTAAAAACCAACCTGAAACTGACGGTTTAAGATGTTTTCGACTAACCCACCTTGTATCTGAAGGAATACAATACCTTACAATCCTATTACGAGGGTATTTTAAATGGTTACATATGATCGACCAGTGTCGTAGAGTATATGATTGAGATGTTTATTTGAACTAAATAAAAATATTTTTTAAATTGTACTTATGTAAAGTATATTTTTTAATAAAACTTATTTATTTTATTCAAAGATAAAAAGTTTCTTGCCATTTGTAATGTAAATCCGGAGAAAACTAATAAATATTTTTGAAAAATTTGAACGCAGAATGAAAGAATACATTATTACTGAGGGCAGAAAGTCCCTGAAAACTTCTACAATGTTTATTTTAATATGTTATGTAACAGGGATGAAAATAAAAGAGAAAATATAGTATAATTTTTAATTGAAAATATTGCTTGCAAAAGAAACTTTTTATTTATTCTAATAAATATTTCATTCTACCTTTAAATTTTTCAAAAATGCTTTTTATTTTCTCAGGATTTGAAAAAAAATGGATACATTTAAAACACATTGAACATTTTGACAGGCGACATTTTGCGCCTTTCCCCTTAAATACCTTACGATTACAACTACTATTGCTTACCTTATATAATTACGATTAGAAAACTTTCCAATTTTGTTCTGTAATATGTTGTAAAGACTCGTATAACAATTCACGTACAGCTTGTATTTTATATGATGAATTTTTTCTAGCCACATAACTTTTCATTTGTGCCCAAATGAGTTCAATTGGATTTATTTCGCAGTGGTAGGGTGGAAGTCTAAGGACTGTGATGTTTCGAATATCGGCCATTTTGTCAACTATATATTTCTTGAACTTAGATTTGTATTGCCGGGAAATTTTTAAAAGTTCTGCTTTTACCATTCCATCTTCGTAAGGCAGATACTTATTCCGCAGCCAGTCAAGAATATCCTGTTTCTTCCACGCAGTCGCTGGAAGTTTTTCTACTAGTCGTGAATGATAAGGTGCATTATCTAATACTATAATTGAATTTGGTGGTATGTGTTCAATCATCTGCTCAAAATACTCTTTAAAAACATCAGCTGTCATCTCCTCGTGATTTTGTACTTTTGGACTGAAATTCCAACAAACCGTGCTTAACAAATCCTTTTTCACTACCAATGTGAGAAATTATTAATCTACTGCCTTTACCAGAAGGTGGGGAGATACCAGTAGACCAACTTTCCATAAAGGCTTTCCTGGAGCTTAATATACTTTTATCTGACCAAATTTTTTTTAGAGTATGACCTAAGTTTACCCACGTTTCATCCTGGTAGAAGATGGGCCTTCCTTCAGCCCGGAATTTTCGTATGGATCTTAGATAATTTCTTCTCCAACATATTATCTTCTCCCGGTCAATCAAAAGTGATTTTCGGTCTGATTTCTTCCACCGGAAATTTAATTCTTTTAAAACTTGCCACAATTTAGTTCGTCCGATATGAGGCAAATCTGGGTCGTCTCTAACTTTTTGTAAAATTTTGTTTAGGTTTGGTATTTCTTTTTTGAAAAATAATCTATGAATTTTCCTTTAAATACCATTTTTGGCAAATTCATCAATTTCAATAGTCTTTTTCCCTCTCTTTAAGTGTTCGTTTGTGTTTGGGTTAGCTATACCGTGTTTTTTTCTTTCTGATAGGAACCTATATATAGTTGACTCTCCTATGCCAGTCAAGTTGGCACAACTTTCGACCATGTTGCAAACAGTGTTTGTGGGATTCTGAGAAACCAGAGCATCGTAAACATTTAGCACAATAGTCTTCTCTCTTGGTGAATAGACAGACTTACTGACAGTACGCAATAGTACCGGTGTAAAACTTGATGATGTTGATGATGAAGCCATCACAAACAATCCAACAAAACGAGCACGAGCGAAAGATACGTATATGTTCGTAGGTATATGGAATAAAAAGTCACTCACGCACTGCATATACTTCGCAAAAGAAATATTCGAGACGCTAATTACTGCCGTAGACGCGGAAACACCGACGAGCCGTAAATTACATGCGATCAAAAACGTACTAAACAAAAAAATTGTTTTCGTTCGTAATAACTTCACCCTTTCAAGTTAAGTTTCGAATATAAACTCAACAGACGAGGCACGTGGCCAAAGCCGGGTTCTTTATACCCATTATATTATTCAAAATCTGGGGAATTCCATCCTAATTATCTTCCAACGAATAGTACCTTCGGATATGAATTCCAGGTTTTCTAGTAAAGTGATTAAACGTGAAGATTAGTATTGAAATATCCAAAGAGATAAGGTATTCTTATTTACAAAATTGTTAATGGTTAAATTCTTATTTTTATTAATATAATATAATAACCAACATTAGCCGTGAAAGTTTTAATTGTTTTTTGCTAAATATATTATACATTAGTATTAAAACATTATATTATTATTTAATGAATAAACACCTCAGGAAACGCCTATGATGATACAAATTTTACGACCGTTTTATGACTTTGAGGCACATTTCGTGCTCTCAACAATTTGTGAACGGAGAATAAGTTTTTATTAAAATGTTGTGAAAAGCTAGAAATTGAAGTTATTTGAATTTTTCGCTTCCAGTTTGAGGTTATGTGGAAAAAGTGTAAATACAACTTTTTTCATTGGACTTTTGTTTTGCCGGAAATCGTGAGAAATACATTTTTTACCCCTAAAACTCACTCGCTTCCACTTCCCGACATCAGATCTACCGTAAATTATTTTTCTTCTAATTTTTTTTATATTTCCTGTCATTTACAATGAGTTTTATTCTGTTACTATTATTTTTTTCACCTTTTTTCATTTTCAAAGTCTATTTCAGTTAATCTATATTTTAATCTTTTATAGCGAAATACTTTATTTGAAATTACTATTATATATACTACATGATTTTAATATTCACTCAATCTTTATTTTATTTATTACCTACTCTGTTAATGGGAATAAGCCACAGTTGAAAGTTAAAGTAAGTTTATTGACGCTTCAATTTTCACTTTTCGTAAAATTTCTGAAGTGGAAATTGAAACGTCAATAAACTTACTTTAACCTTCAATTGTGGCTTATTCCAATTAAAATGGTAATTACTTTAAAATGCCACAAGAAAATAGCTTCAGAACAAAATCTTATTTATGTTTATAAGCTTTGATTTGAAGCTGAATATATAAAAATATTATACCTAACAACACATATATTAAAAATATCCTATAAAATTGTGCAATCACTGAGCAGTTATATTTTTAAACCAGATATTTTCAATTGATCTGCGGTATGACTATTAAATATAGGGTCAAAAGGGTTTTGACTGAAAAGTTTTGATTACCTAACACCAAAGTTGTATCTTCCATTTCAGTGAATATGTAAAGTTAACTCCCTTGTGGATGGATATCCACTCTCCTAAATTGACGACGTGTAATTAACTCACCCCAAAAATTTGATAACATTATGTACGCAGTATCGCAGGATATCCGGTATTGGAAATGGAAATAAAAACCTTTTGAAGATAATATACTCTTTCATTTCGTGATGCTCTGTCTCTTTCAACTGACGCCGGATCAGAACCTGATTTAGGGAACAAAAACGGCATGCGAAACAATTAAATCTTTAATAGAATTATATTTTTTATAAGTTATAAAAATAATAATATATATTAACTAAACCTCCCAATAATTTGGCGATAAAGAAGTAATAAAGAATGTTAAATATTTTTGATGAGCTGATTTTTTTTTCGTAGCAATTTTATATTTTTTTAATGATTGTATAGTTATAATAAACGATAAAATTTATTTCATTTTGACGGTCAAATCCAACTTTTTGTAATCCAAATTAAATTTTAGTCATCCAGTCTTATGTATTTAAAAATCCCCTTTTTTACAATACTATCTACTATTGAATGTTAGTAAAGAGTCTTACTCAAATAATGATTACCTTGTGCAGCACTAAATTGTCAATATGAGTCCAAACCATGCCAATCTCTTTTATTTTTATAGAGTACAGGAACTATATGTCTGTTTTATTGATTTTAAGAAGGCTTTTGCCACAGTATAGCACAATCGTCTTAAAGAAATTTTGTTCGGCAAAAATATAGACAAAAAATAGACATACACAACATAGACATTAGAATTATATGTAACCTACTCTTGAATCAAACATCGAAAGTGAAACTTGAAGTTGAACTGACTGAGGATTTCTAGATTCTCCGTAAATTTATTTTAAAATAAATAGAAAACCTCTTAGCTAACCTGGTTAAAATAGATGATCCAGATTATTTTGACGTCCACTTGGAAGATCAGGACAAATCTCGCGCTTGACATTTGGTATATGAAACATGCCTTAACACCTGCAGCAACAGCCAATAGCAAAGAGGGAACGTCTAAAGTTTGGAGTACCAATAATTTGGAGGGAACCAAGAAACCATCGAGTTAGAATCTATGGAGAGGGCATCACGTGACTAAAAACGGCCTCACTTCGGCCATATCGTTAAGATTGTTTTGACACTTTTGACAGATCTTATGTTTGTTTACGTTTGTTGTTTTTCAAATATTTTTAGTTTTATAATACTTTTATAGAAACTGTAATAATATATTGCGATAGTGCATAATAATGGTTTCTTGTTCTCAACGTAGTTGCAGTAGCAGAAGCAATGATAACAAAAAAATTTTCAGGAGTAACGTTCTATAGGTAGTATACAAATATGTAAACAAAGTAATGGCCCGCACTTGAGAGAATAAATTAATAGTATTTGACTGTAATAATTTACCTTTATGTATAATATATCGTGTTTTTAGTGTTTACCGCGGGATAAATAAATCATAGTTTATTAAAAATGTATTGCACTTTTTTAGATTATGATTAAATCTTCTGAATAACTAGTCATATTTTTATAGTAGTTTTAATATTATTGAGTCCGGCCATGATCCCACCGCCATATTGGTAACATCGTTAGCCACGCCTACCTACGCCGTTTTTAATACACACGTTAATATGCTCATAGCTTCTCCATAGTTTCTAACTCGATGCAAGAAACCAATAAATATTAATTTTGCACTGTAAATATTACAGGTATCAATCAGAAAAATATACAAAAATGGACATAATATTATGTGTGCGGATTCTTAGTTTCATCTCACACACACAAGATGAGTTAAAATATTTTTTCTTTGATTGAAAAAATTGCTACCAAATTAATAAGCAAGAGAGGTAAAGGGTAAACTAATGAATCTTCATTTTGACTTATTAAGATAACCGATTCATTATTAATGTTTGATTTTAAGTGTAATGTCTGTACGGCGGTCATTAGTATGCGCTCTTAGTACAACGGCGTTAATTGTGTATTGTTGATTGTTTCAAAAAATAAGTCTATATCGTTTAATAGTGGGCAGTTTTGTCAGCGAAATTTTGACTTATTACGAGAGAAAACTAAATAAGCAATACAGTAGGTTGATATTTTAACATCCTGATCTAGAGCCAGCAATGAGAACGGTGCCGCATTCTGAATGAATACCTACTCCACCATCCAATAGTCTACTTACACTTTCAGAAGTAGACAAAGAGACAACAACGTCTGATTACGGTAAGTATTTGCAATCGGATAAGGACAGCGGTTTCTAATCCCACAAAGTTTCGATCAACAAGAACTAAATGATCTTGTTAGAGTCCTACATAAGCAGACTTCTAAATTACTTAGCTCCAGATTAAAAAAATTATCTACTTTATACAGGTACTAAGATTACATTTTATCGTATCGTAAGAGATGCCTTTTTCTCCAAAGAAAATGCCTTACGTCGGTTAAGAGTGTAAATCTGCTAAGTCCACTTTTTGGACCAAAATTAGGCTTTATATTGTCGCCAAAAACTTAATGTGTAATTCTGACAAGTCCGCTGTTACTTAGTCAGTTGTTATGGTAAATCGATGCCGTACAGACAGATGTTAGTGCAATAGTTAGGTTATAGTCATTTTATCAAATTTATTAATTTATATTTAAATGGGAATAAGCCACAATTAAAGGTTAAAATACGTTTATTGACGTTTCAATTTCCACTTCGGAAATCGTTCTCAAAATACAAACATTAGTAAATTAAACAAATTTTGTTTTTTATTTATTATCAATAAAAAACAAAATTTGTTTAATTTACTAATGTTTGTATTTTGAGAACGATTTCCGAAGTGGAAATTGAAACGTCAATAAACGTATTTTAACCTTTAATTGTGGCTTATTCCCATTTAAATATAAATTAATTTAAAATGCCACAAGAAAATAGCTTCAGAACAAAATCAAATTTATTGATTTAAAATAGAGTTCGATGGTGTAAAACACTGAAACGTGAGTATTTCTTTCATAAAATAAAATAATATAAATATTACTGTGATTTGTTTTCTGTTATTAGACTGGTTTTGAACCACACGTGTTTGTGCATGGACTTGGCAGCTTTTATTATTTATTAATTTCTCATGATCAAACAATGCGTGGACTTCGATAGTTCGTTTTCTATCTACTAGCTATACATTTTTTTTGAGTGAATCATAATAATATTGTTATAATAGTTTTAAAATAAATAAACAAAGTTTTCTTTCTGTTATAGATGTCTCGTGGAAAAAAATGGTCGATTTGGTTACTGCTCTTCAAAACGATATTAACAT
The DNA here is from genome assembly GCF_040954645.1 of Diabrotica undecimpunctata. Classification (NCBI taxonomy): domain Eukaryota; kingdom Metazoa; phylum Arthropoda; class Insecta; order Coleoptera; family Chrysomelidae; genus Diabrotica; species Diabrotica undecimpunctata. The sequence goes on from NC_092810.1 coordinate 38,372,596, forward strand.
CAATGAAGAATTTCAAGCTCATTCTCCTCTATTGTCAAATTCTACATTTACTGTCGTAGAAAATGTTGTAATACAAGAAGATTGTAATGAGAATTTTTAACTGCAAAATAGAGTAATGGCGAAGCGTTTTCTGACGAGACCATTAAAACTGGTTCCATATTCAGATAGTTCTGATAGTGATTGCGTATTTGAAGGATATCTAACAAAAAGCCAAAAGAGAAGAAAAAGGTTTTAAGTAGATAAAGAAAATTGGGAACTTAGGGAACATGGATCTCCATACCTAGGTCGAGGTCTTTAAAACGGTAAATGGACGTATAATATAAAAAGAGAACCACGTACCATGAAACCGAGGTGCTCCTGTAAAAAAAGTACTGACCAAATGAAGTGCACATTAATTTCAAAAACAGCTCGAAGAAATATTTTTGATCATTTCTGGAGTTTCGAATGGGGAGCCAAAAAAACACTAATTGATAGTGTTGTGTCATTTTTACCAATCAACAGACCAAGACATAGAAAAAATCGTAACAGTTCCAAAAGATCTCAATCAATTCAATATTATTTAAGAATCGATGACAATAACCTAAGAGTATGCAGGACCATGTTCCTTAACACTATCTCAATTGGTAGAATGACCATATTAGAATGGAAAAAGAAATCAAAAGAAGCTAAAGAAAACAGAGGAAAAACAGAAAGAAATGAGGAAAGTAAGCCATTTGAATAGAAGCGGTCAGCGCTAAAAAGTTTTATAGATTCAATTTCTTAAAATGGAATCTCATTATTATAGATCAACTAGCACTAAACAATACCTTTTACCAGAGTGGCAGTCTAAAAATTTAACAAATTTATGTTGATGACTGGTGTAAAACAAAATCTATCAAACCACTTTCTATTACAACTTTCAATGAAGCTTTAGATTCCGAAAAGATTTCTTTATTCCGACCAAAAAAAGACCAGTGCGAAAAATGCGCCGCATTCAAAGTAGGGCATATATCTGAGGACGAATATAATTTACATCAAATTAAAAGAATGAGGCACGTCAAGAAAAGGATCGTGATAAAGCTAATAAAACTCTTGTTTTCACTGTTGACTTACAAGCTGTACTGATGGCTGGAAATCAAAAGTTTCAAGCCTTTACTATAAAACAAAATTGTGCGTACACAATCTTTGTTTCTATAACTTATAGAATAAAGATGGATTTTGTTACATTTAGAATGAGACGGAAAGTAATGTTTCTGCAGAAGAGTTTGCCACCATCTTTTCCGACTTTATCAACAACAAAACTTTGCCTACACTTGATCGAACTACTGATTACGGAGACACAAAAATAATTTTGTATAGCGATGGCTGTAACTACCAAAAGAGAAACATCTTCTTCTTGCTGTGCCTATCCGTTACGAATGTTGGCGATCATTATGGCAATCTTTATCATATCTGTAGCAGCGCGGAAAAGCTGCATAGATGTTGTATTGAACCAGATTCTGAGGTTCTTTAACCAAGATGTTCCTCTTCTTCCTGGACCTCATTTTCCAAATATTTTTCTTTGCAGGATGGCTTGAAGGAGAGCATATCTGGATTCATTTCGCATAGTATGTCCAAAGAACTGTAACTTTCGAGATTTGATGGTGGTCAGTACCTCTCGGTTCTTATTCATTCTTCTAAGGACCTCCTCATTTGTGACTAGGTCCGTCCACGAAATCTTAAGCATGCTCCGATATAGCCACATCTCAAATGCTTCCAGTTTTCTGCACATATCTTCGTTCAAGGTCCACGATTCAACACCATAAAAAAGGACAGAGAAGACGTAGCATCACAGCATTCTTACTTTTGTATCAAGAGAGCAGTTGTGACTCTCGAAGAAGACCCCCATCCGATTGAAGGTGGATCTAGCTTTTCCGATGCATACTCTAATCTCTTGGTTGTTGGTCCATTCTTAATTTATTATAGTGCCGAGGTAGTTGTAGTGCGTCACTCTTTCTACAGGGGATTGGTTGACGTAGAGTTGACCTTCTGTTATTCTTTTCTTGCTAATTATCATAAGCTTTGTCTTCTTAACGTTTATATTGACTGTATATATAGCCATATTGTTGACTGTATTACGTGATTTTGTTCATAAGAACTTGTAGGTCTTCTAAGTTGTCCGTAAATACTATGATGTCATCTGCATATCTGATGTTGTTTAGCCGGTAACCATTTAGTAGAATACCTTTTTCAGTTTCGTGCAAAGCTTTGATAAATATTCTTTCAGAGTACAGATTGAAGATTAGAGGAGACCAAATACAGCCTTGCCTCACTCCACGCATGATTTTCACATAGTCAGTGTGTTCACCTTCAACTCTGAGATTTGCTGTCTGATTCCAGTAGAGACTTCTAATTGTTTTCAGACGTAGAAATAAAAACGTAACTCTTTCAAACGCCTAACTAAATACAGTTGTGAAGGAAAACATTACTATTGAGCAAAAGTAATTAGAAGTTGGGCACACCCAAATGGAGGCAGACTCCATGCATTCCATAATTGAAAAGTGTTTAAAGAGCAAAACAATCAACGTGCCAGCAGATTACGTGGGAATATGTCTATCTGCCGAAAGATCCCCAAAAAATATAATGTAACTTATTTAAATCATACAATCTTTAAGACAATGAAGAAACATGAGTTTCTGAAAAGTATCCGTCCCAGTAAGAAAAAGAGTGACCCAAAAGTAAGTCTTTACAAGTATTTATTTTATGTAAATTCTTATTATGTATTTATTTTAGGTTGTAGATGTGCGTGTGTTAAGATATAATACAAACGGTCAAATTGATTATAAATTACGGTTTGGCGATGATTGGAAATTATTACCTCAGAGGCTCAGCTCCGGAATTGTACCTTGTTCATTACTTCAACTAGACCAACTTTATTCTGAAAGACTGAAGATTTCAAGTAGGAATTATAATGACCTACAGGATTTAAAGCATATTTTACCTAATGACTATCATACTTTCTACAATAATTTACCTCATGACTAATATTATGTAAAACAATAACAACATAATTAAAATGATTTTTAATATAGTAATTTGTATACTTGCTTATAATTTTTTTTGTCAAGTCCAAAAGATTTAATATTACATAAAAGGAAATTCTGCTAACTCCCAAAAAGTGTAAATAAAAATTAATTGCGTTGATAAAATCGGTTTATGGCTGTATACATACATTACTTGGAATTATATTTGATGTTATATATATTGCTAACTAATAGAACAATGAATTTTCATTGCTGCTACAGTTTTCATGCTCTCCTGTAAAATCTGTTATAATGGACTTTTAGTGTAAGCAGATTTACTTACACTCTTAACCGACGCTTAGTTTTCTGTAACGACTATTAAATTCTGTAAATTTGGGTCAATACTAATTTATTGTTTATTTTATCAATATGAAAGAGGATATCACGAGGATAATAGGATCAAGACGATAAAAGGAAACAGTATGACTGATTCTAAATAAAATTAGCTATGAACAAAATCAGTAGATAATTTGTGTCGATTTAAAAGTTCTAAACTATCATGAATCAAGGAGAATGAATCGTCATTAATTGTTAATAGAGAAAAACATATTTCCACCTTTGGTTACTGTGTAAATATGATATTAAGATCCAAAAATTATCTTTAACAATGTTTATTTAAACTTTGAAAACAACTATCTAAAAAGAAACGGGTGTTTCATAAAGTTACTATTAAAATATTTTCTTCTAGATGATCTAAAAGCCGTCCAACCCGTCCCTGTCTCGCTTTTATTGTTCTTCGGTTCCCACAGCTTCGGGGTTCGTTTGACACGTACACAAAAAGCGACATAAGGGTGATCTAGCAGAGATATCGCACGAACATATCGAAGTATTGAAAGGGCGGTCACGTGTCTAGGGCTTAGGGATTTTTTACAAATTGGGGTAGGCTTGACTCAAATGACAGCTTGTTAACATAAAGTTGCGATTCTTATTCATGACGAAGATAGAGAAATTACGGGATGTTAAAGTTATTGCGGAACGGAGGCAGCGATTTTTATAGATTTCTACATAAATGGCAGCAGGAGCTTGAGTTTTATTTAGGTTTAGCATTTTGTGTAGCAAAGCTTTTGATCATTGAGTTAATGATGGACAATAGACGCAAAATAAAACCGACAAAAATGGTGAGGTTGACGTTTAGGTGATGGCGTTTCTGCACTTTACGTTTTGTAACGGGATTTAATTAAGCATCAGATCTAAGTAACTCAATTCAGTTAAAAATTTAAAACCCTTTTAATGATATTAATAATTGCTTATTGCTAAAAGCGATTGCCAATGCGCCAACCGCCGATAAAACAGAGAAAGAAATTGAAAAATTTTACGATGACTTTCAGAAAACCCTACAAAATACAACATCTAAAGATATAACAGTAGTCATGGGTGATTTTAACGCCGAAGTTGGAGAAGGAAGATGTGAGTCTACTGTAGGACCATATGAACTCGGTGTTCGAATTAAGAGAGGAAAACGCCTTATAGAATTCTGCCTAGAACGTATTCGTGTGGTAATGAATACTTTCTTCAAACTGTCTTAACGATGCCTTTACACTTGGAAATCACCAGCTGACGGGCGATAAAATCGTAAGAAACCAAATTGACTATATTTTAATAAACCATAGATACCGAAACGTAATACAATCGGTGAAAGCGTACCCAGGTGCAGACGTGGCGTTGGACCACAATCCTCTTGTAGCAAAACTCCAACTTCACTTAAAAAAGATACAAAAAAGGTACAAAAGTGATAAACTAAACATACAAAAATTAGAATCAGAAGACGTTAAAGAAAAACTGAAACAAGAAATTAATTCAAACCTAGAATCCACACCGGAATCAATTGATGGTGATGTAGAACAACAGTGGCAATTCTTTAAAAATGCAATTATCGAACCAAGTCGCAAAGAACTCACAACAACCAGATGCAAGAAAGGAGATTGGATGACAGAAGAAATCTTGGAAATGATGGAGGACACAAGAAGGCAAAAAAAAAATCAACATAACTCACTATCAACAGCTGCATAATCAAATAAGAAGGAAAATAAGAGAAGCTAAAGAGACTTATTTCGCTGGAAAATGCCCAGAAATAAAACACTTACAAAACAAATATGATAACTTCAATCTCCATAAGAAATTTAAAGAATTATCTGGGGTAGCAAAACAAAAAACCTCAAGCATACTAATGGACAAATAAGGAAACATTTTAGTGGAGACAGAACAAAAATTAAGAAGATGGAAAGAATATATACAGGAATTATTCCATGACCAGAGACAGGAAAATATATATGAACATATTCAGGGTAAAGACGAGGGACCCAAAATAGCAAAGTCAGAAGTTATGGTCCAATCTATTCCACAGGAATCGTTCTACGTAAAATGCTGACATAAACATTTATTTGTCTACCAAAGAAAGTAAATGCCAAAGAATGTAGTTAATTACTATTTAACTGGGAATAAGCCACAATTAAAGGATAAAATACGTTTATTGACGTTTCAATTTCCACTTCGGAAATCGTTCTCAAAATACAAACATTAGTAAATTAAACAAATTTTGTTTTTGTTACTTAGTGAAAAATTCTTCTAATAATTTAATTTTAATTTTATCTGACTCATCTATATTGACAATTCAGACATACATTATACATTTTAAAGTAGACCATGAATTCTCCTTGTAGTGAACTATCAAAATTTTTATTAAATATTTTAAAACCAATTGCAAATAAAAATGACACATTTATAAAAAATACACAACATTTTTTAAATAAATTATCAAATATTGAATTTAATTCAAATAATACTTTAGTAAGTTTTGACATAAATAGTTTATTTACGAATGTGCCATTAGATAAGACTTTAAATATAGTCAAGACAAAATTAGAGAGTGATGATACATTGGCAACTAGAACAAGACTAAATATATCAGCTATAATGGAGTTAATAACAGTATGTACTGATAATACATATTTTCAACTAAATAATGAATTCTATAAACAAAGTTTTGGACTAGCAATGGGCTCTAGTTTATCTCCATTATTAGCCGATATATTTATGGAAGATTTTGAAACAAATATTATTTCTAAACAAAATTTAAAACCCTCAGTATGGTGGAGATATGTAGATGATGTATTCTCAATATGGCCTCATGGATCAGAGTTGTTGGACACATTCCTAAATGATATAAACGATAAAGAAGAGACAATAACATTTACCATGGAAAAGGAATATAATAACACATTACCTTTTCTGGATGTTTTAATTTCTAAGAACGATACTGGATACGAAACTCAGGTGTATAGAAAACCAACACACACCAACAGATATTTAAATTTCAAATCAAATCACAATATTAATATTAAAAAGGGAATCATTAAATCCTTATACGATAGAGCCAAAATTACTTGTTCTAACGAAAATTCGTTCTTGGAGGAGAAACATTTGTTAACATCTGTTTTATTAAAAAATGATTATCCTTTATCGTTTATAAATAAGGAATTTTCAACAATCGATCGAATGGAACAAAACAACTTAGAACGAGATCCTACAGCATATACAAGGGATAATACGAGGAAAATAACAATACCATATATAAAAGGATTATCGGAAAAGCTTAAAAGGATAGGAAATAAATTCAACATTTCAACAACGTTCAAAACAACAAACACGTTGAGATCTATTTTGTCCAAAACCAAACCTAACAATGAACAAGAAAGGACAAAGAATTGCATTTATAAAATACCTTGTAAATGCGATCAGTTTTATTTAGGTGAAACATCAAGGCCATTAAATGTTAGAATAAGTGAACATCAATCCTATATTAAAAATAGAGAATTTGATAGATCTCAAATATGTAAACATGCATGGGATAATGAACATAGGGTTCAATGGAATGATTCAAATATAGTCCTAAAAGAAACGGATGGTAAAAAGAGAAAAATCAAAGAAGCGGCTCTAATTATGCTAAATGAGACCAATTGTGTCGCGAATTCCTCGGCAGAATGTAGTAGGATCTGGTTACCCATATTGAAAGAGGAAGTTATTAAAAAGAAAATACCAGTATTGGTAAGTCAGTAACATATAGAGAGTACATCATTTATATTTTTTAAATAACAAACATATAAAATCGGAATTTGGTATTTATTGAAGGTAAACTGAATGCAAGATCAAATACTTACCATGTCGGGATAGTATTATGAGGTTTTTTTCCTGGTTTTTCCCTCATAATTTACTATGGAATCACTAACGGGAGAATTTTACTGTCATCATGGCATGTATTTGTCTTTTTAAAGACGAATTACATGTTATGATCTTTTCTGACGGATATTCTCGAGTTAAAGTTGATTTCATGTAATCGAATGAACTATCTTATAAGTAAAGTCGTCCCAGGAACGCAACTCAACAATATTGGCAATATCATTTTAAAGTCGTCTACTTTAAAATGTATAATGTATGTCTGAATTGTCAATATAGATGAGTCAGATAAAATTAAAATTAAATTATTAGAAGAATTTTTCACTAAGTAACAAAAACAAAATTTGTTTAATTTACTAATGTTTGTATTTTGAGAACGATTTCCGAAGTGGAAATTGAAACGTCAATAAACGTATTTTATCCTTTAATTGTGGCTTATTCCCAGTTAAATAGTAATTAATTTAAAATGCCACAAGAAAATAGCTTCAGAACAATATAAAGAATGTAGTGATTATCGAACGATTAGTCTAATGTCACATACCTTAAAAACCCTGCTAAAAGTCATCCATAATAGAATACACGCTAAGCTGGAGATGGATATTAGTGATTCCCAGTTTGAATTTCCGAATGGAGTGGGCACAAGAGAGGCACTATTTTCTTTTAACGTGCTGACTGAAAGTCAGATGTAACATTAAAATAAAAACTATACTACAGCCAACGATCAAATGTGGAAATTGGAAGAGAAGTGTCAGAAGAAGTGAAGATAAGGAGAGGGGTCAGGCAAGGTTGCATACTGTGGCCGTTGTTGTTTAATGCTTATTCTGAAGAAATCATACAAGAAGCTTTGGTAAACGAGACAGTCGGCATAAAAGTGAACGGAAGTTTAATTAACAACATTAGGTAGATTTAGAAAGAATAATAAACAAAATATTAAGATATAGTGGAGAATACGGTCTCTATCTTAACATCAAAAAAACCAAATTCATGAAAATTATCAAGAACAACAATACAAACGAAATATTAACGGTAGGCGGCCAGCAGATTGAGAGAGAAAAAGATATACTTACTAGGGAACGAGAATCACAGAAAATAACGATTATACTGCCGAAATAAGAGTCAGAACTGAAAAAGCACATGCCAACTTCGTGAAAATGAAAAAGATTTTATGCAGCAAAGATCTGACATTGGCCCTCAGAATAAGGCTAATTAAATGCTATGTACGCAGTGTACTCTACTATGGAGCTGAATCATGGACATTAAACCGGAATACAATAAATCGACTTAACGCGTTTGAAATGTGGACATTTAGAAGATTGTTAAGGATTTCATGGGTAGATAGAGTCACGAATACAGAAATGAAGAGAAATGGAAAATACAATAAAAGAAAGGAAATTGCAATATCTCGGATATGTGATGGGAGGCGAAAGATACAACATCTTGAGACTCATAATTCAAGAAAAAGTAGAGGGTAGAAGAAGCGTAGGAAGAAGACACGTTTCCTGGTTGAAGAACCTGAGAGAGTGGTTTGGTTGCAGCTCAAGGGAATTGTTCAAAGCAGTTGCAATGTAATCAAAAGCTTGGTTGATATTGTGTACAAATTATAGTAAAACATTATTATATAAACAAACGCATGTGAGTTAAATAGCTGGAAAATAACGGGAGTAGATCATTATTATTATTAAGAATTAAGAATTAATAAGAGTGAACACTCGAAGATAGTGTTGTCATCCGTCAACTGGGTACTCTCTCTATTATTGTACTTAGAGAACCAATAAAGTAATTATGAGTATTCAGTGAGTTCGAGTTAATCAACCCCAGGTAGGGGGTAAACTACCCCTAGAGTTCTACTGTATAGAACTCTTGATGGAAGCAATCCCATAAACATTATAAGAATATACAACACTATTATAGTTTTAATATTAGGTGGCTTTAAATTATTAAATGGAGTATGTGAGAGGAATTTGGATGTGAAAGGTGGCATTCGAAATTTTTTCACAAATATTTAGGTGATAACTACAGTAATAATAATTAACTCATCCTTCTTCTCAAATAGATCGAAAACATTATTAAAAAATTGCTAAAAACATTGATTTTTTTACTTTCCTTGAATATTTTGGAAGTTTAGAACAATTTCTTTTGGAGCAAAGTCGCAATGAAATAAAATAGCGGCAATTAAATTTTCTATAAGATACGGCTGGTTAATAATTGTTTAATGTGTTGACCTTGTTGTAAAGTAGCAGTAAATACAAAAAAAGAGGGGAAACAAGCCTTTTCTTATTCAATGTATTTCAACCACTTAAATTACACTGAGCAACTTTATAACTTGTTTGGAAAATATTTATAATATAGTTAAATAGTCGTCCAAATTTTATTACAATCGATTCAAAAGATTTTACATAATAAATTTGCAATCTAAATTTTTTTTTAAATTGAATTTTTTTTTAAATCTTGCACAACACAAACTAGACCCTGTAGAAATTTCCCAATTTTTTTACTTTCTAAAAAGTTCATAAACACTTTTTCTAAAAATGAATTGTTCTCTCAAAACTATCGCATGAAGCGATACTTTTGAGCGATTAAATTTTGAAGAAAATTAGTATCAATTCGTCGGCAAAATATCGATATCTTTTGAACAAAACGTCTTACTGACAAAAATAAAAAAGAATTTTGAAGATGAAGTGTGCAGCTATCTTATACTACTTTTGCATTTTGTCGCAATTAAAGTCAGCTTCTATTAAAGTATAAAATAAATAAACGTTGCGCGATTTTTGCCATTTTTTATTATTCTCATGAGATCATTAAAATTTATCACTTTTCCATTAACAGTTTACTATAAAATTTTCATTGTTAAATCCCAATCTTCAAAACCAAGGGCATGAAATTCGGTTTTAACTTTTGGCAAAAAATGTGAGGCATTTGAAATATGACTAAAAACGCTGAATTTAAACTTTCACATTACAAACGATCTAAAAGATTTCAAACTGCTCTTTTTCGATTACACAACTGCGTTTCTCCAAACTATACTACTTCACCTACAAATTTCACCCAATGTCGACATCGTGGAAGTATTTTCCACGACTTGCAATCGTTTGTAATGTGCAAGTTTAAATGCAACGTTTTTAGGCATATTTGAAATGTCTCACATTTGTTGCCAAAAAACAAAACTGAAAATTTATGCCATAAGTTTTAAAGATTGATCTTTACCAATAAAAATTCCATTGTGACCAGTTCATAAAAAGTGATAAATTTTAACGATCTCGTGACAATCGTAAAGAAATGGCAAAAATCATGCAATGTTTATTTCCTCCCCCTCTATCTTTTCTCCTTTGTAAGGATGTAAGGCGTTATGTAATTTGTTTGACATTTCTGTCCAATTATCTCTCTACTGTGCGTGTTGTTTTGCTTTGGGAAATAAGTAACCAGTTATGTTCTTTATTTGGTCTGGCCATCGTACTGGAGATCTTCCTCTGGATCTTTTATCCGCTACGTTACCTTCAACTATCATTCGCTCCATGCCTTCTCTTCTAGTTATAGGTCCAAAATTCTAGTTTTTATATTAATTTCTGCTAGTATGCGCAACATTTTCGCAAGTTTCAGTCAAGCATAGGTGGCAATAGGAAATATCAATGCTCGAACAAGGCATAATATCTTAACTATGTACAGTGGTGTTAAAAAGTCCTGCATCATCTAAGGGCCTTATAGTTTTTGAGGTTTAACACAAGTTTTTTGTATATTTTCGATAATTCATTTTAAGTTTGTGATTGTAATTAGCCTTATCGGTATACTTACTAGTAAGTTTTTTTAATTACTAGCTCAAAATTCTACAGAAAAGATTAAAATAATCTGATTAACGGGATTTCCCATATTTCGAGAAAATTATGAGGTGATTATTAAGTCGTTAAAGTACTATTAAAATGAATTATTGATGATGGTTAGTACTTTGCTCGCGTGTGATATCAATGCTACTCTACGGTAATTACTGCAATCTGTCGGTGAACCTTTTTCATATATGGGAATAAACGGGGGTTTATCCCAGTCACTTTGCCACTTTCCGGCATTCCAGATCTCATTGCAAATTCTAAGCATTATCTCCGTTCCTAATTCTCCCATTTCTTTGAGTGTTTCAGCTTTTATTCCATCTTCTCCTTCTGCTTTTATGACTTTTAGCTTTTTAATTTCCGTCTCAATTTCTGATTTCCATATTTAAGGTTCTTTTCATAACTTCTTTTCTCTGTACTATTGTCTGGATCATTGTTAGAGAATAGTACTTCGCTATATTGTCGCCACACCTCTGCGATACCGTCTGTTTATGTTAATTTATTTAACACTTTTAAAAACCGACTTTAATTGTGACAAAATGTAAAACTTGGATCGGAAAGCTGCCTTATTCACATTTAAAATGCTTTTCGGCTTTTGTCTATAGGATTTTTGCCGTCGAATTAATACAAATTTTCTTTAAAATTGATTTCGCTCGCGAAGCCGCAGATTTTTGAGAGATCGGTTTATTTTACACAAAAAGTACTAATAAACATTTTGTTTAAAATTGTCTCAGCTACATTTTTTTTTTAAATATTTTTTACGATGCATCAATTCTTGGTAAATCGATTTTTTTCGTTTTTCCTATAAGAGTCCTTTTAGGGGGAAGTCGGGGGTAGCAATGAGAAACTTTTTTGCATATTTTTGAGGTCCCAAATTGATATTCTCAAAAAAATTTAACTTGTTCGTTTGATTTTTAGAGGTTCAGTGGCCGGTTCGTCTCTGAAGACTTTAGTATAATTAAATTAATTTATTTATAGCGAAACTAAAGCATCACAAGCATTTGGTACATTGGAAGCCGAGAAATTACATTTTTTACGTATACCGATTTTGATATTTAAAATTCAATTTGCTTTAACTTATTTTTTTTAGTATTTTTCACGCGTAATACCGATGGTTTTTATTTTTATGATATGTTATAAATATCTTGAGGATATGAAAATATTTATCGGGAACAAGCTTTGAAAGAAAAAGTTATGCTTTAAAGAGTATTATCCTATTTTTTATAACTTAAACTAATAGTTACCGATATATTTAATTTGTTTGTAAGCCAAAAAATTGTTGATAATTTTAAAACATTCCTAAGACTGTCCAAATAATCCGATTTCTATTCCATAAAGTACGTTAGATAGGCAAGATATGTTTTTATATGTAACAAAAATTAGTAATCTTCTACATGGTCTAGTTTTTGTTGTGCAATATTTAAAAAAAATCTTTTTTTTAATATTTAGATTGCAAAATTATTATGGGAAATCTGTTAAATCGATTTGAATGAAATTTAGAGGACCGTTTTACTATGTTATACAAATTTTCTTGACGAATTATGAAAGTCCTAAGTGTAATCTAAGTGGTTGAAAAACATTGAATAAGAAAAGGCTTGTTTTCCTCTCTTTTTTTGAATTTATTTTTTATTTGATCTGCCCTGATCCACTACTATAATACCGTGTTTTATAGTTCTTTTTGAGGACCGGGTTCTTGATATCTTTTGCTAATCAAAAGTCTAAACAAAAAGTTCATTAATAAAGAATTTTTAACAATAAAAATACAATTTTTGTCAGTTAAAATTTACAACTCTTGTCAGTTCTTTTTGATAAAGTTTGTTCATATATTTTTAATCTTTTGCTTTTTTTTTCGAAACGTTAATGATTAATTATATTTTTATTCTAACGGGTCCAAACCATTAACAGTAATTTTCTATTCAGCCTCTACTACTTTTATTGTTAAGTAAGTTTTAGTCAAAACCAATTTTAATTCAGACTGCAATTAAGGCTCTTTTGTTATTTAAATAAGAACTTTGGGTTTGCAATTATATTTTCGAACTTACGTTTTGTTTCGTCTTCATTGTTCTTGAACAATACTATCAAACGAAATAATTTGATATTAACGGGAGAAAGCACTATATCGAGTAATTACGATTTTAATTAAACTAAAAATGAAGTCACCCAAGGTAAAAATTAATGAGACGTATGCCTTATTGGATAATACGTTTACAATACAATCGCTAATTATTTAATAGAAGACACTCTTACCATGCCGTTTTTGTAATTAAAACTACAAAAAACCATATTTTACTTTAAAAGCTTCCCCCAAAAACAACGTGTATTGCCTCGTTAAATTATTATCAAATTTATTAATTTTCAATACAATAGTTTGGTAAATTCAGTGTTTCAAATTATTCAATTGTAACATATAATCCCCAAACTGACTTTAAATCAACACCATCCTCATAAATAACTCCACGGCAATTAAAGAGCATGAATAATGAGCTAATATCTCTAAGTGGCGCAGTCAAAGTAATCCTACTGCATCTAAACCTGCAAAATTACTTCGATGCCCCAACAAATTGCATATAACTGTTAAATAATTTAAAATCTACACCTAAGGTGCTCTTGTAATGGAAACAACTAAGACGTTCGACTTAATAGATTTTGAGAGGTTGTGGTTTTCTTGGTTTCACCGGAATGGCGCTAAGGTGTCGGGGATAAGTCGCAGGTGATGATAATTGGGGAATTATAAGGATGTATGGATTTAGTTGATTATGTTGTAATAACCAGCAACGAACTATTATTTAATAAACTTTTTAGACGGCATGTGGGTAAACAAGGGGTACAAACATATTCTATGCGATGTAGTATATCTCAAAGAATGGACTAATTGAAATAGGTGAATCATTAAAAATTATTAAACTTATGGAAGAAAAACAGAAGTACAACAAGAATACAATAACCCGTATAAACATAAAACAAGAAAAGAAGACGTGGCTAAAGAAATCCTGCAAGAGAAATAAATAGCTCCATACAAAACACGCGCAGAAGAATTTAATTGACACAGGAACTAAAACCATCTGTTTTACCCAATAATAACAGGGAAATAATAAATGATGAGCGTTCTAACAAATGGCAGTTGTATATGCAGAAAAGCTTAAATACTCCAGTCGTCAGAGACGAAAATTCTGCTCATCAACCTCTAAAAATCATACAAACAAGCTAAATTTTGCTGAGAGTATTATTTTGGGACCCCAAAAAACATACAAAAAAGTTGTGTAAAACCCCAGTGTAAAACCCAAACGCAAATAAATCGATTTACCAAAAATCTGTACGCAGTAGAAAAAAATATATCAAATAAAAAATGTAGCTGAAATAATTTTAAACAAAAATGTTTATTACCTTTTTTTGTGTAGAATGAACTGTTCTCGCAGAAACAACGCTTAACGCGACTGTTGATTTTAAATGTCAGTTACGTGCGCGAAACCAATGTTCAATAAAATTTGTATCAGCTCAACGGTAAAAATTCGATATCTTTTGATTCAAGTGTCTTTTCGACAAAAATCAAGATGCGTTTTAAAGGTAAAGAAAGAATTTGGATGTAGAACTACTTTTATTACCTCCCTTGTGATATAAATTGGTTGATTGTTCTTTTGTTGGAGATGGGGTTTGAGGTAGATATCTTATGGTTAATGTTGTTGATATTTCCGTTGTTGGAAGGGTCACATTTGACACCTCCATGAAATTTATTGGAATAGGAAAAGTTTGTGAATTATTTTCGTGGTTGTTTGTTGTAGAAACCTGCGAAGTGATATTTTGAGGTGGATTAGAAGTTGGAGTAGTATTTGGTATATCAAAATTGATTAGGGGAGAGCTTTCTGATAAACATTGTGAGGCAAGATGGCCATTTTGTTTGCATTTGCAACAAAGCGATTGGTCGCTGGATAAAAATAATTTGTAGATAACATTATCATGATTGACCACGATAAAATCAGGTATGGTTATATTATCTAGGAGTTCTATGTATACTTGACGCCTAAAACTGAGTATGTGGCTATATTCACGATTTGTAGCTCCAATTCTCAAACATGTTATTGGTGACATCAATTTCAGGCCTAGGTTCTGGAGAAGATTGCTCAATATTTCATGTGGTATTGGTGGACTAACATTTGTTAAAAGAAGACGTTCTGATGGGGTCATTAGTCTACGTGCTAGAAGTACTTCATTGTTTATTTTAATGGATAATGTTTTATAGAGAAAATCATCAACTACAGCTTTACTGGAAAGGTAAATGCACGCTCGGTTATTAGAGATTCTTGACGAATAAATAATATTTTTTGGTTGAACGAGTGGTCCTAGTTGTAATAGATAATCTTGCAATTTTGCGCCATTCATTGTACTGAATATGATGGCTTGTTCTTTTAGTGGAAATTTTAGACTAGTTTGTTAAGATGCAACAGTAGAGTACATAGGATTACTTTGAGAAGTGGTAGGAATTTCCATTATTAATAAATTATTATTCATCATTTAATTTTACTTAAACGCTTTGTTTTAATTATAATCATATTCAAGTACGGCTCTGATGTTAATTGTTGTTGATAAAAAACCGATCCGGTGTTGTGTTGATATGATGATTTTATTTAGATCGATTTCCAAAGTAAATATATTATTTCAATCTAATTAATGTTCTTCTACTCACGTTTTTAGGTCTTCGTACAACACTAACTTTATTAAACAGGTATACCACTTTTAATAATTTACTATGGTGAAAATACTCGTATAAAATTGCGAATATATCGGAGGTAAAATTAAACACTTTGTGGTTCGGAATCAGGTCCGGTTTTTCCCATAAAAACTTTTGTTTAATTTATATTTTTTAACTTTAGTTATTTGCTATAATGATTAAATTCATACACATTTGTATAAAGTATAATAATTTAATTGTCCTTGTGATTGCTAATTCATTTATTTTCGTTAATTTTCTGCAACCTCATGGCAAGGCAAGATATTTCTTTATGCTGATTCCCTCGTTTTTATGGAAGATAACAACTACCACGTGGTGGTATGCACAATAACTGTAGCAAGCTGATGCAAGTGATGTAAACAATCATACGACGTATAAATACAGAGGGTATACAAAGAATAAACGAGAATTGAAGTAAAGCAAATAAAAAATTTTAATTGAAGGTTAATGATTTAAAGAGAATATTTAGTTGATACAAAAGTTGTAAAAACAGAGTAAAAATAGTAAAACAGAACAAAAGGTCAACAGCCGATTAAAATCAGAAGAAATTCAAATAAAATAATTATTTGAAGAAAATTTATTAACGTTTATAAAGTTACAGAGTTTGTTCCACCCTGTCAGTATAGGTGGCCCTGTATCTTTGAAAATATTTTCAAAGTATTATACCTATTTATGCTCCAACTTTTAACTAAATATTTTTTATAAGTATATTTAAGACTAATGAGTAATTGGATTTCTTCGCCCTAATGCAGTCCCCTTTATATATAAAATTGGCTAGATCTTGCAGATTAGGTGTGTAGATTTTGAAGCATTAAAATTAGATATTATATTTTTATGTAAAAGAGACAATGAAGTGTAATGACCTATGAGTAACGTTCCCTTCTCGAGTATCTAATTGTCTTGTAAGACGCAAATTATTCTCCCTAATAAAATAACTGCAAAGCAGTAGCAGCACCAAACGTTTAATAACCCCTTTTATGTACCACCCCCTTCAGCAGACTCAAATGCTGCCACACAATACGATATTGATACGAAGTGCAAACAACGAAATATCATCAAATCCACCCCTTAAACCCTCATTAATTGTGATTTATGTTGAACGTCCCTGTTGGATGGTTATTATCCCCCAGGGGGTAATGCTTGCCAAGAATACGTTGAATTTTCGACAATTTTCGAACAATAGTCGTGAATAAGTAATTATGAGTGCGGGTGTAGCGGGGCTGATTAGCTTTGATGACGAACAGAAGTTTGGCGAAATTCTGGGAAATAACTCCTTTTAGAGGAACAAAGGGACGAAGTTGTTTTTGATTTTGTTATGGAGGAGGCTTTTTTGAACGAGGTTTTCTCTTATTTATGGATGAGGGTTAGTAATTTTGCATCTTAAAGGACCCTCATTTTCAGTCACGACGTCTTAATCAAAGTTTGTTTTCTTTTTTTAATAAGTAAAGACTGCTGTTAGTGCTGTTGTTGGGCCTT
Source organism: Diabrotica undecimpunctata (assembly GCF_040954645.1). Classification (NCBI taxonomy): domain Eukaryota; kingdom Metazoa; phylum Arthropoda; class Insecta; order Coleoptera; family Chrysomelidae; genus Diabrotica; species Diabrotica undecimpunctata. Next base: position 38,389,830 of record NC_092810.1, read on the forward strand.
TTACCATTTACTGAAATATTTAACTCAAAGCTCGCAGCAGTATTAAAGGGTTGGAAGAGAAAATCTAATATTTAAGACAAGATATAACCCAGGAAGTCTAGCAATGTTATGATAATCAGAAAATAATTAAGAAAAAAATTTGAAAACTATTAGTTTTTTTTAAATTAAATAACACAAAACCGTTGATTATCTACCACTTCCATTGCATCTAATACAATTGTATACATACATACAATGTGATACTGAAAGTTAAATACACGAAAGAATTTTAATACATAGTACCGAAAAAGAAAAAAGCAAACAGAGAAGATTTCTGCATACTATGGTTTGTTTTGACGTGACAACGTCTTAAATTAGGTTGTGGCTCGGAGTCACTCATGAAAAAGTGTAACGCCCGCTCACGTCTGTTACAGTGAGTCACCGAACGAGAGAGAGGCCCGCCGGACCGGCGAATGCCTTGCGTCTCTCTCCCACTCAAACATGATCGGTCCGCTGGTGCGATGCTATTTCTCCTATCATCGTCCTATCCTCAACAAAATCACTCAAATAGAAATTAGTTAAGTTTAAGTTTACATGTACAATGTTTTAGTAAACAAAATATATTTCTATAGTTAAAATTTGTGCAATTCTTATTTTCATTCAATTCCTTGTTCCTATTGTGCAATTTAATAATATTCATATCAATAAATATTCTACCGAGAAAAAGACGTTGTCACGTAAAATCTTCGCCCGTAAAACCGACTTTACAGGCAACCGATTTTTTTGATAAAAAATGTCTTTTTTAACCAGGAGGAGTAATTCAAATTTACCGTGCCATAATGCTTGTTTGTAATTACCCCAACCGCAGGCAAATTTACTCCACTAAATTATGACATTTTGACATGAAATTTTCAAACTAAAAATTTATATCGACGATTTTTTGTATTTTCTGCGTATTTCTTTAATTTTTAGATTTTTCGTTTGCATTTATATGAAAAACAGTTCTTTTCAGAACTATTTACCGACGTATTAGTGATATTAAGATAACAATATGGATTCAATGCCAAGTACAGCTTGTCAAATTTAAGGTGATACTTGACAAATTTGTCCACTTGCGTAGAAAATTAAGTGAGAACGCATTCGGAGGAAAAGAGATACATAATGCGCTCGGTCTCCTCGCCTCGTTTGTACACTCCGTACTACAAGTTTACAGAGAGTGACCTTATTTATTAATGGAACTTCTATGATATGTCTATATTGTATGTTATTTTGACTTTTCAATTTTTCCTTCGGAAATTTTTCTCAAAATACAAAATATTTTGTTTTTGTTGCTTGGTAAAAAAATTCTTCTAATAATTATATTTTATTTGACTCATTAATATTGACCATTCAGTCATGTTGAAGCGGAAGTTTTTTCGAACACTTCTATAAATGTCTCGTTCTGTAATTTTATAAGAGGAATATTGGCAGAGATGAAAGCTTTACATTTGCGTTACAGTAAACTGTATAGGAATAAAAGAACAGTAGTTCTAAATTTTAGTAAGTCATAAATATTTTAATCTGTTGTTTATTTCTTTACAATAGAATAATACCAGCCCCGTTGGGATGGCTGCCAACATCCGGTATTTACGTACTAAACTGTATAACTTTATTAACTTTCCCGAATATTTTATTTTCGTAACGAGATTTTGTAGAAATATATCGTATAAAATATATCTCAAATAGTGACTGAGTTGTCAATATGAATAAGTCAGATAAAATAAAATTATTAGAAGAATTTTTTTACCAAGTAACAAAAACAAAATTTGTTTAATTTATTGGTATTTCGTATTTTGAGTTAACGATTTCCAAAGTGGAACTTGAAACTTCAAAATAAACTTATTTTAAACTAAAATTGTGGCTTATTTCCAATAAAAATAGTAAATTACATTATTATGCCACAAGAAAATAGCCTAAGAATAATTTTTATTTTAAATAAAAACACACACACACACACACACACACAAGCGTACAACCCAGCTCCTACAGAGATATGTGTGTTAACCATTCCTTCATTTCGTCTTTTCTACACCCCATAGTGGGACATTTTTGCACTTGGACATTGTGGTATGATGCATTGTCTATAACCAATACACTATTATAGTTCATTTCGCTATGATAATCTCCAGACTTCGTACCAGATTTAATTGTCAAACATGCGTTTTTATGAACCCTATTTGGCCGCCGGCGTGAACAATAATTAGTCTTTGCCCTTTGGACACTGGCTTGTGCAAACCTTCGGTGGTATTGTCTCCCCAGTATCTGTCATGGGTATGACAGGAATGAGTATAAGTTTCATCCATGTAAATTATGGGCCGATTTTCTTCCCTATATTGTTTAATATTTCTGAGAAACTTCCTCCGGAGCACTTGTATATCGGGTTTTTCCATTAGGATTTTCCTGTTATTCTTCGCTTTCTTCCATCGAAATCCCATATCTCTCATCACTTTTCTCAAAGTTTCATGCAACCCTGTATAAATATTGTTATCATTAATTTTTTTTTTTGTTATATGTCGCAATGTAGGAACTCGTTTTTCCGTGACATAATAATTTATTATTATACGCCGAAGTAAACCTTTGTCAAAATCGCCCAAGGTGGATTTTGGAGCAGATCTCATTCTTTTGTTGGGCGTCGAAAATGATGTAGAAGCACCTTCTTCTGTATTTTTCATTTCACGAGAGATCCTTTTTATAGTGGCTATATCCGTTTTATAGTGGCTCTGCATAAAAATAATTATATTTGCTATTACCTCCCTCGTTTGTCCAGACAAGACTGCCTTCTAATTTTGAGTGAAAATCCATGTTTATAATTTAAAATACTTAACAATAATTATTTAAAAAGTCAAATCTATTGTAATACGATATTTCTTCAACACACACTAACTTTAAACATAAGTAAAATAAAAAAAAACTTTGTCGCAGACTATACAAGTTCCTTGCACTTCGAAGGGCCAAGAAATAATAAGGACGAATTGTGTTGTGGTCGAATGCGCATCGTGGGTGGAGCCTAATTTCAAATCGGTCAAGTATCACGTTAAATTTGACAAGCAATACTAGTATCCTTTTCCAAATTATCTTAAATTATTATCCTTATCCTAAAAAACACTGAGTAGATTTGGGTCATTTATCATCAAATGAAAAACAATACATTATAAAACATGTACAAACAAATAAAAATTGATAATCCTGGAATGAAAATAACAGCCATGGCAGCAAAAATAAAACAGGTAACAGGTTAGTTTTACAGAATAGTTATTGTTAAAATTAAGACTTACTAAAGTAATGTACTAATTTTAGATGTTGCGAATGCAATTATTTACAGAACAATAATTGTCCTTAATTATTAAGGAATATAAGCGGACTGAAACAGTACGATCAATAATAAATATTGTAAAATTCCATTGAATTTCAGATATTACTTTTATATCGAATATATCGCTTTCGTATACGTTCTGGACGATTTTCTTCTACAACGTGATAAATAAACTAAACATTCTTAACCGTCTTTATAACAATCAAACATTTTTTATTGTAATTAGAAAAACAAAAAAATATATATTGGAAGTGAATTGGAAAAAAAATATTATTCAAACATAAACAAACAAAGTCAGGTAAGAATCGACGTGTGAGGTTAGTTGGTACTGATTACTGGATTGCTGCAAGGCCGAGATAATCAACCAAAAAAGAAGCTGTAAGTATTTCTAGTAACTTTCTTGGGTGTGAATCTGTCTTTTAGTTTACTCCGCCTGGTTAAAAAACAAACCATAGTATCGTCCATGCGCAAGATGTAGTGTATATGGCGAAAACTCACCCCGAGTTGTAAAGCCAGTCAAGAAGAAGAAGAAGTATCGTCCACAAACATATTTTTGTTAATCCGTTTTCTGACTTTTCTTAAGATTTTTCGAAGTATGCATAGAAAGAAAATAGTTTGTTTATAAATTGATTACGTACAGCTCAAGCAATAAAATTGCATATGTTAAAGAACACACCAACTGTATTTAGAACATCTCGAACTCTAATCGCCTGGGGGTGAGCTAGCGACATGACAAATTGTATGAGTTAATGAAAGTTGCAAATCGAACGAAGTTGGTGTCTAACTTTAATATAGCCATAATTTTCACGAATAATTAATCATGTTTTAACTTACTTTATAATTATAGAATATTTCGTAGATAATGAGAAAATTTCGAACTGAACTGAACTGCACAGTGTGGTATTAGTTTGTTTTAAGTTTGCAGAAGAGAAGAAAAACTCATTAGAAGTAGTTAAGAACAGCTATAATATATACTAGTAAATTTGCCCGACGCATGCGACGGGGGATCCAATCAATTGTCATCTACAGTCAGTCATTAAATTAATTAAAAAGTAATTATAAAGTATGATCTGGTGCACTTCTGACCTGACATCATGGTTATTTTACTATACCCGGTATACATATATATATATATATATATATATATATATATATATATATATATATATATATATATATATATATATTGAAATGATATTGTTTAAAAAATTAATTTATAAGTTATATACTAGATAATATTAGATATAAAAAAGTATTTGGTTATTTTAAGAAGTTATATACTAGAGAATTTAATAAAAATTATTTATGTGAGGGCATTTTTAAGAAATTAGCATATGATAATTGTAAAAAGTTGTATTTTAATGTTGTAAATATATTTAAGTGAGCCATGTGCATAGGCAACCAACTATACAGTAAGTGACTGACAGAAATTAAGAATTTTTAGGAATATAAAGTGGGGTTATAATAATAATGTTAGTTTAAAATGTTTAATTTATATATATTTAATGATTTAAATGTTTATTCTGATCTGAAAAGCCTAAATGTCAACAAAATTATCAATAGAACATTAACGAATTCTCCAGAATGCAGAATTTGATCTTTGTTTATGTTGGAACATTCTGGAATAATGATTATGTCGGTGGATGGAACAGATACTTTTTTCGAGAACATCCATATCGAAGAAATAGAACTAAATAGAACATGATTTCTTACCAGATGGTTCTGGAACATCCGAAAAGATATAAATACCCGTGATTTGGATTAGAAGGGATCAGTTATGAGTTACAGTTACTATGAGGCAGTTTATTATGAAAGTTAGTAGAAGATAGACTCATTAAGTTAGTGAAGTCAATTGTTCAGAATTTTCAAGATAGTGCAGTCAGAAAAGTTTTAGTAAGAAAGTAGGTCCAGTCCATTCAGTTACAAATAGTCCAATTGTTTAATATAGTGAGTTAAATGAAGATTAAAAATTATACATATATTTTAATGCACATTTATAATTATACACAAATAATTATTGAAGATTAAAAAAGTAATAGTATAAATCAACTTATAATAATTGGATATTGGTATATTGAAAAGAAGAATAAATATAAATGCTGTTTTGCTGGTTTGATTGGTGGTTTATAAATGCTGGTGAAGAAAAATATATCTTGAATTGGTAGAAGCTTAATTGGAAAAAGTAATTTCACAAAAACAAGGATAACCGAAGTACGAAGACATTCAGTGGTGATTAGAATCTATATAGTGGAAAACAGTTCATTTAGGCATTCAGTGAAAGAAAGGTACAAAATTTTGTTAATATAATTTAGTTAGTGTCATAACAATTGCAATTTTGAAGATAGTTTGTTTAAATTTTACATTGTCTATAGAATTTAATTAGTTTTATAAGAATATCAATTTAAAGATAGTTTATTTTAAATTTACATTGGCTAGGTTAGATATATATGTGTGTTTCATAATAGTTATAATAAAGATAATTTAAAAAAGTACTTACAAACTAATTCTTTGAGAACCGCGATAAAAACCCTATATATTATATTATTAAAAATACTCCTTGCTCATCATTCAAACAAACAACACATCATAACAATATATATATATATATATATATATATATATATATATATATATATATACATATATATATATATATATATATATATATACATATATATATATATATATATATATATATATATATATATATATATATATATATAAATATTTATTTAAAAAATATACAATAGTTGAATAGCAGAGGTTTTATCGGTCAATAATTGGCAAATGAAAGTCGTCAACTATTTCATTGATTTACTTGAATACGTTTCGCTTTTATTTTTAAAAGCATCCAGTTCAAAAAACTTAACATTAAAACTTACTAACTAAACTAGAAAAAAGAAACAAAAAACACAAGAAAAACTGTAAAAGAGCATTATTGTCCATTTAATTTTGACCGATGGCTTCATTTGAATGTTGGTTTAAGCTCTTTTAGGTTTCAAGGGTCAAACCACATGCACATTCAGAGAGTCAGAGAAGGCACACTGATAATGCGGAGGATCTGCAAACATTAATAGACCGGGTAGTGAAATCCTGTGACAGATACGGCATGAAATTAAACTGTAAGAAGACCAAAATTCTTGTAGTAAGTAAAAACGACGTAATACAGCAATTCACAGCTAATAATAAACCCTTGAAAATAATTGACAAAATTACATACCTTGGATGCAGCCTAAATAAGGAATGGGATCACTCACAGGAAATAGGATGTCGTATAGAAAAGGCCAGAGCTGTCTTCAATCGCCTCAGGAAGATTTTATGTAATATGCGCCTTAACATTAATATGACAACACGAGTCTTGAGATGTTACGTATTTGGTACCCTTTTACATGAAGTCGATGCCTGGACATTGACGGAGGCAACATCCAAACGATTAGAAGCCTTCGAAATGTGGTGCTACCGCCGCATGCTCAGAATTTCCTATATCCATCATGTTACAAACAACACCGTGATCCAACATATGAATAAAGGTCTGGAAATTACGCGTATCGTTAAAATCAGACAGATGACATACTTAGGGCATGTGATGCGCAATGAGAAGTATCAACTAATTCAACTAATTTTAGAAGGCAAGATAGAAGGCAAAAAATCTCAAGGGCGCAGACGGACATCGTTGTTGAAGAACATCAGACAGTGGGCAGGAATGACTACCATACATCTATTTAGAGCAGCTGTCAACAAAGTTGTATGGACTAAAAGAAGAAGAAAGAAGAAAAGAAAAGAAGAAGAATATCTATATATAATATTGTGAATTTCTTTGTGTAAAAAATTGTTATATTATGATCTTTGAGCTTAAGATGGCGCTACTGATACTTATGTCAAAAATTATAACAAAACAATTTAATATTATTTATATCTTAGTTCCTTGATGTTTTATAATTATATTTCAACTAGTCATAAAAATTAAGAAATAAAATAGAATTGACATAAAACCAATTATATTTCAACAAGCTTTGATACACTTAGATTCTTAATGATAGCTTCTATATTTATTTTCCAATAAGTCATAAAAATTAAGAAATAAAAATGGAATTGAGATAAAACCAACTATATTTTAAGGACCTTTGAAATACTTCAGAAGTCAAGTTTCTTTGATCGCAAAAGCAGTTGTACATTTTCTCTGTAAATTAAATCAAACCAGTAAAAAGCAAATAAATACATACTTTCATATAACTAGAAGCTTTTCCTCTGTTTGCTGCAAACATCTTAAAGAAAAATCGTGGCAGGACTTTCAGAATGTCATATTCCGTAAATAAACATGTTTTGCAGTAAAGCATAATCTTGTTTCGTTCGCAAACTGCACCAGAATGTGTGCTCAGAATATATTACATATTCTCTAAAAGGACGAGTCAATTTTGAGGCAAATATTTAGATTTCATTTTCACTATCGCCGGGTCTGAAAGGGTGGCAAAAGGTGGCGTCGTTTGACTAATTCTGCTTCTACTTCATTCGTCTTTCGGCAATGTTATTCGAATTGAATTCGAATGAAAAGATTTTATTTTCACGTCATTTTTTCAAGTCTCGAGAAAGGAATGTAGAATTTATTCATATATGTGAAGGAGAAAATAATCCTTCTTTGATATTATATAGATATAAAAAATGTTTTATTTATTCAGCAATATATATACATATATATATATATATATATATATATATATATATATATATATATATATATATATATATATATATATATATATATATATATATGTATATTCTCTTTTATACAATATATTCGTTATTCAATTTGTCCGAGTTAGTCTTGCTTGACCCTTCTCTATTTATCTTTCTTATTGTTGTTACTTTCCATTATTTCTTCGGTTGTTTTTATTGTCCATCTTTAGCAGTCTCCTCACCAGTTATATAAGTTGCCTCTTTTCTTTGAATACTAAGATACGTTCCACTTTGGGGCTCTCCCTAATGTGGGAATTTCTTAATCGGTCCCTTTTTGTTATAACTCGAACCAACCTTAGATACTTCATTTCTATAGCCGGAATTTTGTTTTTCTGCCTTTGGTACAATTTACATGTATCGCATGCTTAATTGATTGATGGACGTTAGATTGCTTTGCTTTGTTAGGTTACTTTGGTTTATTGAGTACACTAAGGCCTTCGAACATGTTAAGCACGAGATGCTAATCGAAATCTTGCAAAAACTTGACATTCATTATAAAGATGTTTAAATAATATTAAAATTATACTGAAGTCGAACGACAAAGATAAAATTTAAGGTCAGAGGAAATGAAACAAGTATTTAGACGGGTGTACGACAGGGATGTATTCTCCAACCAATGCTATTTAATTGTGGTAAAGAGAAATAAATAAAAAGACTTTACAGACAGATAAATTCGACACATATATTTACATATATTTGAATTGCGCATTCGAATTATTCGAATTATATTCGCAGGACCTCGACGGTCCTGCAAGTGACACAGAAGTTTCGTTGATTTTCGCTCCGTAATAAACTTCAAATAATTGGGGAATTACAAGTTAAAAAATTCAACAAAGTTCAAAAATAAGAGTTAAAAGTTAAGTGCATACAGGTGATAGTAGTGAATAAAAGAAATACCATCAGACAAGTAAGATATAACCATTTTAAATAATTTTAACAAGTTTTGCGTAAATGAATAATTGTGAGAAATATTAAAAAAACTGGTTTTGGCGAATGTTTTAAGTCCGAGGGGTCGACCCGCCGCTTAGGCATTCCTACGCGTTTTTTGGTTTCTTGGCAGATAAGAAAGTAATTAGTGCCGACAAAAATTAAATATTAAAATAAAAGCCTCATAAGTTTATTACAAAAAGCCAGATCCGGCCTGAGAATAAATTAGTTTAAAGTTAAGATGAGAATTAAATTAAATTAAAATAATAAATATTAATTGTTATTGTAATAAATGAGTTTAATTAATATAGGAAAATACTATATTGGTGTATATTAATATAGAAAATATATATTAATATAGAAGGTAACAAAATCGAATGAACAGCAAAAGAAATAAACCAGAACACGATAACTCATCCGACGAGGAGGAAGCCTTCAAAAGAAGCAAAGCTACGTTAAGAACACCTCCAAAGGATAACATAAAAAAATGGAAGAACTAAAGAAACTACTAGAAGAAATAAATAAGGAGATTAAAACGGAGATAAAAGAGCTGAAAACAGAAATGAAGGAAGAAAATAAGGAGATCAGAAGATATATAAATGAAGTTAAAGAAGAGATAAAACTAAATAATGAAGAAATAAAAATCATAAAGCTGGAAATATAAAGGGTGAAGGAAGAATGGACAAAAGAGAAAGAAGAACTGAAAAGAGAAAACGAACTAACCAAAACCGATAACAAAAAGATAACGGAACAATTAAATGATCTAAAACACTCATTGGAAAGATTAGACAAAGAAAAAAGAAAGAAGAATATAATCATTAGTGGAGCAATAATAGACTCTAAAGACCCAAAAACATTGAAAGAAGGAATGACTACTATGTTAGAAAATCATCTTGAAGTCAAAACTAATAATAAAAGAGCACAAAAAATAGGCACAAAACATGCTTAATTGAACTAGAAAGCGAAGAAGAAAAAACAACAATCTTAAGAAACAAATACAAACTTAAGAATGTGAAGACCAAAAAAATATGGATTACAGAGGATATTACAAAAGGAGAGAAAGAGAAAATGAAAGCTTTAAGAGATAAAGCAAGAGAAATGAGGGAAAATGGAAAAATGGTCAAAATAGGATACAATAAAATCACAGTAGAGCTGTGCAAGTAATGGAGATGATGCTATAAAGAAAAAAAAGTAGTGGAAATAGAGAGTTCAAAAAACTACCAGAGCAACATAAAAAGAACCAAGGAGAGGTCAAGCAACGAATAGAGAAAGAAGAATTACAAAATAAACCGGACAATGATGATAAATGTTTAGTTTTAAGTAGTAATAGGAATAGAATTAGAAATGTAAATGATAAGTATGCCATTAGAAATATGTCTTGTGATAGGAATATGGGTATTAGGCTTACTAACAGTAGTGATAACATTATAGTTAGGGGGAATATCAAAAATGGGCATAGCATTAGTAATGAAGGTAGGGAAAAATTAAATATTAGCATTAGAAATAAAAACGGTAATAAAATAAATAAGGGATATAATGTTAATACAAAAACCAGGGAGCATGAAATCAACGTTAACACCAATAATGGAGAAGAAGAATACAGTAATAAGGAAATACATCTTAACAAGACAAATCATATAGGAATAGCGACATGGAATGTGACATCTCTGACCGGCAAGGAAATAGAAGCTACGGAAGAAATGGAAAAAATGAACGTACAAATAATGGGAATAAGCGAGACAAAACAGATAGGGAAAGGACACATCAATATCAATGAGAAATATAGTCTATATTATTCCGGAGTACCACAGGGTCACAGAGCAAAAGAAGGAGTCGGTATAATAGTTAATAAAAGAATAGAATCAAGAATAACAAACTACAAAGCAGTATCATCTAGAATAATCACAGCCCAAATAGAACTAAAAGACAAGATAGGAATAATACAAATATACGGACCAACAGAAGGTAATGAAGAAGAGATACTGATAGAATTCTACAACGAACTCCAAAACGCATTAGACAAATTAAGAGAGACAAGAGAAAAAATAGTAATCTTAGGCGATTGGAATTCAAGAGTAGGTAAGGATATTAACAGGGGATTAGGATGCATTGGACAATATGGGGAAGAAACATTAAATAGAAATGGAATTAAAATGCTGGAATTCTGCCAAACCAATGACCTGATAATAGGAAACACATTCAGTGAACAAACCATTAACGACAAATATACATTTGTGGCCGAAGAGAGAAATGCGAAAAGCTTAATCGACTATATAGTCTATACGAGCAACTTAGAACAAAATATAAAAAACATCTTAACGGAAAAGGAACCCGAACTGTCTACACAACACAAGATGGTCACTGCAAAACTTGAGAATGAAAAAATGGAGGAAGTGAAAAGAAAAGAGTACAAGAAAGTAAATGTAAACAAACTAAAGATAAAAAGTGTGCGAGAATTTTACACGGAGGAAACTAACAAAAGACTGAGACAAATAAAGCGCCAAAAAGAAACATGGACAATGAAAGAAAGATGGAATACATACAGTGAAGTATTAAAGACAACAGCAACTAAAGTGTGTGGAATCAAAAAATATAATAAACAGTTAAAAAGGACAAGGTGGTGGAATAAAGAAGTGAAGACAGAAATAAAAAAGAAGAAAATAGCATGGAAAAAATACCTCGAAACGGGATTAGAAGAAGATAAAGAAAAATACTATAGGCAGAGACGATTGGCAAAAAAGACAGTCACACAAGCAAAAATAAAAACGTGGAAAGAATTTGGAGAAGAACTTCAGGAAGAATATATAACAAATAATAGAAACTTTTGGACGACAATACGACACATAAGGCAGTGAAAACGAAAGGAAATAAACGCAGTAAGAGATACTTCAAACCAAATACAAATAAGCCCAGAACAAATAGCTAGGGTATGGAAAGAATATTATAAGAAAAAATTTGATACCGAAGTGATAAAGGAAGACAATATAATCAATAAAGGCGAAGAAAACACAGAGCCAGAGCAAATAAGTAAAGAAGAAGTAATAGAAGGATTATCAAATATAAAAATAGGCAAGGCAGGTGGAGATGATGAAATTGAACCGGAAATGGTAAAATACATGGGAGAAGAAGGAATAAACTGGCTATGGAAAATATATAAAGAGGCGTGGGAAAAACAAACAATCCCTAAAGACTGGCAGAACAATATCATCGTGCCAATATACAAAAAAGGAGAACATGTAAACTGCGACAACTATACGGCAATATGTCTGTCATCGGTGTGCTTTAAAATATATACGAAAATAATAGAGAAGAGACTGAGACAAGAAGTAGAAATAGTATTGGGAGAAGAACAAATGGCATTTAGACCGGGAAGACAGACAAATGACAACATATATATCATTAGAAACCTAATAGAAAGAAGCATAGATACGGGGAAAAAACTAGTATTAGCATTCATAGACCTATGAGCAGCATTTGACACGATAGAAAGACATATTATAGGGAAATGCTTGAGGAAAATTAACGTACCTAATGCATTGATAAAAATTATAGAAAGTACTTACAAAGAGATAAAAGGAAGGGTACAAATAACAGGGGAAAGATCGGAAGCATTTAATTGGAAGAGAGGTATTAAACAAGGAGATAGTCTCAGCCCTTTGCTATTCATAATAGTAATAAACTAATTGATAAGAAACACTAGAGTCAGAACTAATCAACTACAGACAATAATATTTTACCGCAGACTACAACCGGTAACAATAGAGTCCTTAATGTATGCAGACGACATAGTACTAATAGCAGATTCCAAGAATAAAATGCAGAAACTAATGGATATATGGGTAGAACAAATAGAAGAACTTAAAATGGAGATAAACGAGGAAAAAAGTAAGATAATGATAATCAGCGGCAAAGGAGATAAGGAAGATAATCAAATAAAGATAAAATGTAAAAACAGAATTGGAAATAGTAACAACTTACGAATACTTGGGAAGTATAATAACTAATGATGGAAAAATAGACTGGGAAATAACAAATAGAGCAAAGAAATCAAACAAGTTATATTATGCGTTAGCCCCAATAATGGGAAAAAGAGAACTTGCACGAGAAACAAGAATAAAAATGTATAACACAATAGTGATACCGACTGTGCTCTATGCAAGTGAAAACTGGACAATTCTGGAAAAACATAAGAGCAGGATAAACACAATGGAGATGAGACATCTAAGAAGGATAGTTGGAAAGACAAAATGGGATAGATTAAGCAACGAGACTATTAGGAGAATGGCCAACCAGGAACCGATAATGAACAAAATAGCAAAGAGACAAATGAACTGGTATGGGCATCTGATGAGGATGCAATCCAATAGAATAACAAGAAAAATTTATGAAGCAAAAAACATCGGAAAAAGAAAAGGAGGCAGACCAAGAAAAAAATGGATACAGCAAGTAGTAGAGGCGGGAAAACTTAAACAAAAATCATTCGAGGAATTGAAAATAATGGCAGGAAACAGAAAAGAATGGAAGAGGTGGGTAAATGGAAATTAAAATAGCTAGCGACACCCTGTTAGTGTAAAAGGAAGGGGAGAAAGAAAGAAAGAAAGATATTCGAATTACTTATAAAATTTACATTTACATACATAATATATAAATGTCACGTACATTTAAGTGTCAGCATGTAAGTAAAACTCTTATAATTCAAATGGTACACTCTTAAAACTGTACACATATAATATTGGCATAATTGTTATAAATTTTGTACCAGACAGCACCCTAATACTCGTAATTTGTAATTTCATCATTAATTTGCCTTACCGAAAACCTGAGGATGCATAGTAAATTGTAGTACGCGAAAGCAGTCGTTCGTGATAGAATAAATCGATTATGCATAAGTTTTTTTATTTATTTCTCTTTACTTTAATTAAAATGGACTCATGCAACACATTCAACATTTAAATACTATTCAATTTATATTCTAAATATATTTTCCGTGAAGCACTAGAATATAGGTCAGCTGGAATAACAATATCATAGCTAACAATTTGGTTTATGGTTGCATCCTAGGGGCGGAAATATTAAGACTTTTAATGGGTCTTGTTTCATTTCTTTAATGCTACGAAGCTCTGTGTCCATTGAATTATGGACATGTTTTTCTATATCAATATGGCCTTGAAAAAAGCAGTCTTTCTGACATTATATTCGGAAAGATGTGTGTAAATGGAGTAAATTATTTTAAAATGGTGAAAATCAAACATAGATTAGGTGCAACTACGCTAGTATCTAGGCCATAATCCCGAGAGATCCCAGAGTGGGATCTCTCACTATGTATCTCCTAACTGAGATGCCGATGACTTAAAAATCACATATATTTATACACCTGAGTGAGTTTCTATTCACAAAGTAAAGGGGGAAATTCTTAAGTCAATCAATCCATAGCAAAATCGTTAGGTGAGAACAATGGGCACCGATAAGCTGTTTGGCCAAGGCATGCCTATGGGGACAGTTAACATGACGCACGGATAAAAACCAAAATGATGGTCGTATCAAAAAAAAATTAAAAAAAAATTGTGGAAAATTAGTTTTTAATGTACAGGTTATTGAGCGGGTTTCTTAATACAGATAGCTTGGGCGTTTCTTGATACAGATTATTAACGAGAACCAACATTAAGAAAAATTTAGTTCACGCATTGAACAAGCACGAAGAGCGTTCGTCAAAACTGTTGTCAAAAATCTTTCTATGACTGCAAAAACTAGAATGATATGTGTTTTTTATACTTTAATACGGAGTGGAAAGCTGGGCACCAATAAAGAATTCCTTAGAAAGATAGAGGCTTTTGAAATGTGGGTCTACAAACGCGTTCTTTAGAGTGTCCTAGACGGATCGAAAGAAGAGAACATTTAAGTTCCTTGGATGCTTCTCGAGAGGCCCAGAATATAATTTTCTACAGCTTATAACACAAAGAAAGATAGTTGGATGAACAAGCATGGGAAGTAGAAGAATTTCTTGGCTGCGGATCCTTTGTTCGTCGTGACCTCGGTTGAATTATTCAGAGGAACAGTTTCGAAAGTGCAAATAGCTATGGTGATCAGCTATCCAGTGTCTCCACAAGAAACACTGAATGCAAGACAAAGATTGCATTGTATACTTTGATTTTTTATTATCTTTGAGATTTTGCTTTTATTTCTAATGGTCTTGGTCATAATACTAAAATACAGCAAAAGCTCCATTGTTTGTTCTGCTCTAGTTGATTTTATTTTCTTTGATATTAATTCCATTAACCAGCCGTTACACGCTCTATGAGAGAATCACTCACAATATTCATTTACAAGCAATGGAATTGTCTTAGCTATTACAATAACCTTGACGTTCATAAGAGGAGATAACAACGTTGCGGTTGCGGAATACTTCAGGCGGTCAGTATGTTGTGGCAGTTGAACGAAGTGGCAGCCCTTTTAATGTGAGGGTATTCCTCACTGCGCGTGTATTATTTGGGTAAGTTTATGGTATAAAATCGAAAAATTATTATTAAATTAGGAAGCCACTGTCATTTTTAATTTGCATCATAAAGTAAAATGGATTCGTGTCAAGAACCAACGGACTATTTAGGAATTTGAGATGAAGCAGAGCCTCTAGAAATTGCACGAAAATCTAATAAATGAATGAATGATGTATGTGAGGGGGACGCTCACACGCGTTCAACTACATTTAAATAATAAATAAATATAAGGTTGAATGCTCGAATAAATGAACTTTGATCAGATAATCTAACTTCCTTAGACTTCCTGCACTGAGCACATCCATATTAATTTTATAGCTTTACCATTGACTGTGGGTTTAACTGAACTACTTGGATTACACCCCATTTATATACTTTGCTTTCAATTTTGATTTTCAATTTTTAGTATTTTAATTACATAGTCAGATCTCTTCCTTTCTACATTACAGATAGTGCTTGGTAGACCATTTTATTGTAGTCAACTACCCACTGTCTAATATATTGTTTAGTCCTTTTCTTGCATTCTTACGTTACGTCGACTTTAGTCGCTCTCAAACTAACACCTTAATTATTACAGACAGGTTTGAGTGTGAGATCTGGATTATTCAATCTACTTAAAAAATATTCTATATAATTTTATATTTCATCAGTGACTTCCTATAGTAGTGTCAGTTGGACTTTTGGTCAATACTTAGTTTCATAGAATTGTAAAAGGTGCAGATCACATATCTATGATTATGACTGCTCATCCAAGCTGTCATTTGTCACATGTCACCCCATCATTTCCGTTAGATCGGGAGCCATTCTGTCTCCGGCTTCTGCAAATTATGTAGCCTTTATTAAATAATTTTAAAGTGTTTGTTTGTCCTTTTGTAGTGTAGTGTGATGTACATTTATATGTTTATGACATTTTGTTCTTGTCGGATAGGCCGCAATTGACGAAGTAAGTCTATAAACGTTAATCACATAAAAACTCTTTATCAACCATAAACTTCGAGTTTTTATCGAAGTTAATCAATTTCTTTGGTTATAAAAAAACGTTTCTTGGCTTATTTCAGATGCCCCTGAAGATGATCTAGGGATCGAAAGTACTTGGGCAAGATTAAATTAAACTGTGCTCGATATATGCCTTTTATCTGATCAAAGTTCATTTAAATAGTAGCTTCAAAACAATAATATGTTCAAATAGAAGACGCTTGTAACAGCGTCAATATTTGGTCTTTTAACAGTCATACTAGAATATTAAACTTAATATTAATACTACAAAAGCAATATTTTATTCCTAAACCTTTTTATGATTTTCTTTGTATTTTAAAATAGCAATCTACGGCACTGCCGGTTGTTGTTCCAGAATGTCAGCCAAAGCGATCAACACCGAGCGCTGAAAAGACGCATTATGAAATGCTTTTGAAATATAAATTTTATTATAACAACCGTTGGCGTCGTACTCAATTTATAGAAATTAAACATTGATGCGGAATTTCGCTAAAAATCAATTTAAAAATTGAATAAAAGTAGAATGCGAATCTAGAGGTGGGTGTGAGTCGAGTAACCGAACTCTGTGTAACAGTTCTTTAAAACAAATCACTTACGTTGAGGTACACACTAGAAAAGTGACGACGGCGCGGCGTATGCATATATACAGGCTGTTTAAAAAAAGGTAACAAACACCGTTTCTAGGAGAGGTAAAAAACTGAAAAGTAATTGGGGTTTTCTTAGTAAAAATGTTTTGTAGTGCCATCCTTTATCAATATATTATCAAGATAAAAGGCGTTAAATAAAAAAGAAATTCACATTTTTTACGATTTTGTCGAAACTACTGGCAACATAGTAATCAAATTTTATACGAATCTGTTTTGGAAAATGATACATTCCATGAATTTGTTTTTATATCTGACTCACATAGAGGGCTAGTTGTTACAAGGTTCGTACCTATTATAGTATTATTTAACATAACTTTTTAAGGGTAGAATTAAACAAAATTCCAACTAAGCTCAAACATCATACAATTTTACGCCAAAAAGGTACACTTGGTAAAACTCGATACTGTGTTCCGTTTTCAAAATATTTTGATTTGAAAATTATGAAGTAATAACCGATGCTAGTATAAAACAATGATAAAGTTATTAATTAATAAAAATTAAAAGA
The DNA here is from genome assembly GCF_040954645.1 of Diabrotica undecimpunctata. Lineage (NCBI taxonomy): Eukaryota > Metazoa > Arthropoda > Insecta > Coleoptera > Chrysomelidae > Diabrotica > Diabrotica undecimpunctata. The sequence goes on from NC_092810.1 coordinate 38,407,464, forward strand.
AAAAAATTAAAATAAAGAGTAAGGACGTAAAATAAAGTTCAATTAGAGTAAGTGTTCAAAATGTCTTCCGATTTCACAATACACAAGTTTATCCTTTTTTTTAAGAAGCCATTAATCTTTTACACAGCTATCTACACAGATAACGTTGAATTCTGTCTTCCAATTCTTGACTTGAATTTAACTCTGTAGCATGGACTTTTTCCCTAACATATGACCAAGTTTTGTAGTCCAAGGAGACAAAATCGCATGACCGACGAGGCTAATGAATTGGAGCTTCCATACTTTTACTAATCCATCGATTAAGAAAATGGTTATTCAACTAATTACAACACCTTCTATCAAAATGCAGTGGATCTCTTTCGTGCATAAAAAATAGAGATCTTCGCTTGTTTAGCGTTAACTACTTATATTTCGAATATGTGATTGTTTAAAAAATTTAGGTACAGCTTGTTCCTAAAAAAACTGGACTCTTAAAGCGTATTTTGTAAAAAATGAACGGTGTATTTTGAAGGATAAATACTTATTATTTACATACTGTCACTGTCACTGCCAAATCTTAAAATTTGACAGATATTAATTCTGTTCAACCTAAAAAATGGCTCCACATGTTATAGAGCGTTCCACGTTAAGAAAATAACATTGCGGAGATAGGACCATGTATTTCTTATGAACGATAGAAGCGCAGCGATGCCAGGATGAACACAAGCCCGATTCAGGGTTGTATTATTTGTATTGTGGTTTCCACAGACATGAATTAAAATTAATGTTTTTTACCGTAATTGGCCAAAAATGCCCATTTGAAAAAAAAAAGAAAAGTAGGGAAAATGATTTTAATTAAATAAATAGTATTTACAAAAGATAATTTTATTTAATATTATTTTAATTTAGTAACGACAGTTTATTTATTTTTCGGTGAGAATACCATATGCCATTAATCATGGAAATCAGTAGAAAATATTTCTTAGCTAAATCATGCATTTTGCCGGCTATTGAAAGATAAGCAATTAAACGGACCGCTTTGCATATATCTAATTACTAATTGCAACTTAAAATAATACGGTGTGCGTATGTAAGCGATTTTATGTCGTTCTCTGACTACATAATGATAATAAGGCTTTGCGGTTCTTTAGTAGTTATTGTGACTTTTCAATTAAATGTTAATTGAAAATGGAAATTCAAAAATTAAGCCAAGGGAATATCTTGGACATCCGTGCAAAACAAATTGTTTTAAATATATTTAATTATCATCTAAATTTAAGAAGTGGTGAAAGTGTTAGAAGTTTAACGGTTAAGTAAGTGCTATGACGGGATTAAGTTTTAGTACTATTTCTAAAATACGCAAAGAAACTGCAGAAGGAGGATTAAGGCCCATAGAAAACGTACCAAAAGTAGAGTGAACAGCAGAAAGTTCACTTACGATGCAGTAGTTCGTACGCAGCTACGTGCCATCGTGCATAGTTTTTTCTTTAAAAATTTACCGCCGAGATTGAAAAAAGTTTTTGCACTGGTTAAAAAAGACATAAGATTTAGTAAATATGCCACGCACAACAATGTGCAGAATACTCCATGAAATGAACTTTGTTTTTGGCAAACGATGAGTAAAGTGAAGCATGATTGAACGGCCCGATGTTCTAAAATGGAGGCATCAGTATTTGCGTGAGATAAAAAAATTTCGTTCTCAAGGATACACCGTCGTTTATTTGGACGAAACTTGAGTGAATGTTGGACATAGTGTTTCCAAAGAATGGAAGGACCTCTCAGTGACTTCAACCAGGGATGCGTTTGTTAAGGGGTTGTCAATAAGCCTAAAACAGCCGACACAACGAGTCCCCCGATTTGTTATAGTGCATGCGGGTAGCGAATTGGGCTTTGTAGAAGGTGCTGCTTTTTGGTTTTTAGCTAAAAAAACTCAGCGGACTATCATGATGAGATGGATGGTCCTATATTTGAACAATGGTTTAAGAAAAAGCTGCTTCCTAATCTTCCAGAGAAAACTGTTGTAGTGATGGACAACGCTTCGTACCATTCGAGGAGAGAAGAAATGATTCCGGTACAAGCCTTCAATAAAGATCAAATTAAGACATGGTTGCTAGAGAAAGATATCTTTTTTGAAGAAGATTATTTAAAATCAGAGCTCATGGAAGTTGTAAACACATACAAAGAAAAATACATAAAAAGACATATTGCCTCACATAACACAGAGTGTAAGACAATTAATAAGAAATGCAAACTATTGCAATCTTTCTATTAAGGAAGAGCAAAATTTTGGGTTATTGACGGGTTGATGGACGATATTGATCCTATGGTAATAAATGTGACGGATGACAGTGACAGTAACGAAAGTGACGGCGATGATAGAGAAGATGAGAATGATGTTAATATGCAGTGAGTAAATTATGTGATAATGTGCAAATCGGCGGACACAAAGTGCCAAATCCGAAAAGTCTGTAAATAATATAACTCTGACATTAAACTCGCAAGTGGGAGACCGAACTTTGGACTATATATATATATATATATATATATATATATATATATATATATATATATAATATATATATATATATATATATAATGAATTGACACTTAATAGAAAAAAGAATGAAATAACCACATAAGCAGAATGGGGGAGACACGTGTGGTCAAAATAGCAAGAAATAAATCATTAACGGGTAGAAGAAGTATCGGCCGACCGCGCAAAAAGATGAAGTGACGAACCTTCCATAGAGGTATCAATCCGCCAATGAACAAGCATGATTGCTTATAAAGAGGAAGAAGAATAAGAAGATAAAAAAATATAACTTTGATACGCCAAAATTTATTGGGACACCATGTATATTTTAAAATAATTTTAAAATATAGCTTTTATCAACTTACAAACTAATAATTTAAAATTTTTAAAATTTTTTTACTCTTTCGCTGTAATCTTCCGTTCCGTTAGTGGTGTACACCTAATTCACCTTGTATACAAGGAAAAATTTTTATGTATGTAATTGTTGTTATTACTGACATGAAAATAAAATTAAAGCTGCACTTGTGTTTTTTAGTTACATCTTATCTAAAGCGCTTATAAATATGTAATGTTAAACAATAGTAAAATTAAACTATTTTTATTAGTTTTATAATAATTACATATCTATATCCTTCAATTAAAGAAACAACTATTTATAATGCATTATTTTGTATTTAACTATACATACCCTTTCATTAGTGAAATTAATTAACTAAAACTACACAGTGCTGAATACGGCTCTGATTAGAATGAATTATGGACAATCTAATAGCAACACTTGCCTGAGAGTTTTGGCAACACTGATCTGCATAAGCGCAATGCTATTTTCTTAACGGGGAACGCTCTATAGCAAAGAACTAAAAGAAATTAGAAGAGAATTGTAACGAAGTTAGAAGATGATTGGTCACTATCTGCCGTAGCGAACCATTTTAACGTAAGCAAAACAACAGTTTTTAATAATAATAAAAGATGTTTGTTAAGAACACCTAGCTCTCGAAAGAAAGTAAGGTTTTGGTAGACTAAAAATATCTACTGTTCATGAAGATCGTACGCTTTTGCATGCAATTTTGTCACAATTTCCGGGAAGAAAGACAACAATTTTTGAACCAGGGTAATATTTACAGATGAGAAAATTTTTCAGTCATCTAAAAAGGGCAAAATTGGGGTGTATAGACTAGATAATAATAGATTTAATCCTCTATATGTTATAGATATCGAGCAGCTGATCATTTTAGTGATGATGTATGGGGATGGATTTTATCTAAAGAATGAGAATGGTATGGTGTATTGATGACAGGTTTGTTGGAAGGACTTATCTGAATTTTCTAGGAAACATCATGTTTCCCAGTATGGAACAGTTTAATAAAGAGGATAAAATAATTTTATCCTCCAACAAGATAACTGTCCTGTTCAACTGCAAATATAATAAACTAGTGTCTTCAGAATAACAACATCGAAACCTTACCATGGCCCAGCTACAGTCTAGATTTAAACCTAGTCAAGAGTGTGTGGGGGATTATTATAAAATGGATGTATCGGAGTAATTTTATACCTCAAAATGCTGAAGAGCTGTGGCACGGTATACAACAGGTTTGGGAAAGAGCTCTCTGAAGAAGACAATTTCATAGTTCCTTTCACGCAGAAGGACCAAAGACTACAAGCTGTTATCAATGCAGATGGAGACATTACAAACTATTAATTTTATTTTTAATCCACAAGGAAACTAAGCTCCTGTAGTTGGCTGTATACCATATATTAAAAAACATTTTTCAATAAAATCCTTTATAAAAAGGTATATAAAAAACCCATTTGGGCTATGTTAAATTGACAAAACGTTTTCGGAATAAGTATTCCATCATCAGTGTCAGTTTAATACATGGAAATAGCCACTAAATATGGGGGTAAAAACCCTTTAAAAATTGTTAAATGAAATTTAGTTTACATTATGTCTAGTTTATAATTAAGATGGTAAAGTTACCGTTCGATTGGTAACATGGCGACATATGACTCTACATTAAGTTGCAAGTCCTGAGACGGTATGTCTACGAGGACTTTATTAAAGCAACTGACTATTTTTACATGCCTAAATTTAGTATATTTTTGGTCTTCCAGCCCCTTACTTTCTTTCGAGAGTTTCTTGTTTCCTCCATTTTTTATTAATAGAACAATTGTGGTTCTGCTTATGTTAAAATTTTTTGCTGTCTCTGATCTTTTAATTTTACAGTTACAATTCCTGCTTTAATATATTTTTGAGATAAGTCGTTTGTTTTATTCGTTAATAATAATACAAATAATATCAACAACCATATTTTATGCAAAAACTATCATTTATATACTCTTTATAAAATGCCGGAATTCAAAATAATATCAAAATTTAGACCTTCATTCAATAATCATTATAATTTATGAATTAACATATGCAATCAATTGTTTGTTGTTTGGTTATTTATTTATTTATTTATATTCAGTTATTTTATATAATATAATGTCAGAGCAATCAAATACACTGCTCAAAATGACCAAATCATACTAAGAGTCGTATTAGTCTTTTTAGGAACCAGCTGTAGATATCACCATTTAAATTTCCAGGTACTGGTAACATGGTAACCAGGTACACCAAAACTGTTGGTTTATTAACGCAATTAACTTATAATACATGTTTATTAATATACAATAAAAATAAAAAATATTGAAATTGACGACCTTTTAAAAAGATATAATTTTCAGAAAGAGATATTTCAAATGAGGTGTCCCGTGATCTCAGTTTGTATTTAAAAAAATCGTCAAATACGTTAACACTGATGACGCATTGTCCATCATATATTTGATAGCCGCTCAAAAAATTAAAATTGACGTGTTTGAAGATTTTTTTTTATAAGTCATCTGCTTCTTAAATAATGAATATATTCCATTCTTTTGCATCATACTGTATACACTTATGGTAAAATCACACGAGGTATGCTCTCATGAGCTCGAGTTGTCTTTTTACTGATTCACGGTACTTTATCAAATGTATACACGATGCTATCTTTTTGTGTAGTCGTTCACTAAGAGAGAAGAACAGAGGGTCTGTCTTCTACAGGAACAAAATTAAGAGAGGTGAAAAACAACGTCTGTTCTCTACGGGAACCAGTAGGTAAGAGGACGATTTTATTTTTTATTGTATAAAAATGTCTGTTTCTCTAGGGTGAGGTTAGAGTCAGAAGTAGGAATTATTACTAAGGGTCGACTTTGGTAAGGATTTGAAATTCTTCTTCTTCTACTTTTTATGTAGACATAACTTTGTCTGTCTCTTTCGTGGTCTTCCTACTGATCCTATTCCTATTTGGGAACAGTCTCTTGCCGTATTTAATACTCTGTTTGTTGTCAGTCGGCTTATATGATCGTTCCATTCAACTCTTCTATTTCTTACCCAGTCTTTGGCGTTTTTCACCTTGCATCTACATCGTATATCTGTACTTCTAACTCTGTCTCATAGTATCTTACCATCATTTCAAAGTGTTTTCATCTCTGCTGTTTCTAACGTCCTTTTTGTCTTCTCTGTGTCAGCTCGTGTTTCTGCCGCGTATGTCATTATTGGTCTGATGACTGTTTTGTAAATTCTGCCTTTACTTTCTTTCCTGATATTTTTATTTCTCCATATTGTTTTATTAAGGCAATCTGCAGCTCTTTTTGCTGTTTTATCTTGATATTCCTCTTTAGTTTCGAGCTTTCTGTAGCTAGATAATTTGATACCTTGATATTTAAACTCCATCAGTTGTTCTGTTATCTGACCTTCCATCTCCAATTTACATCTTAGTAAATTTGCTGTTATAACCACGCATTTTGTCTTTTTTCGGGAAATTAACATGTTAAATTTTCTGTAGATTATATTGAATTGGTGCATCATACGTTGTAAATCATTTTCGCTTTGAGAGAGTAGTATTTTATTGTCTGCATAGCAGATTATTTCAAGTTGTTTTTCTCCTATTTGATATCCTTTTTTAGTTCTTACTTTTTTATTTTAGCCATAATCAGGTTTAACAATACAGGACTTAGGGAATCTCTCTATCTTATCTTATTGCCAGTTTTAATAGAGTCGGTTAGTTCTTCTTCTACTTTTACTTTTATTGCGTTGTTTTGGCAGATATTTTTGATTGGTTTGATTATTCCTAGAGGTATCTCTCTTCCGTACAATAAGTGAATAACGTCCTTTTATTTAACCCGATCAAATACCTTCTTAAGGTTCACGAAACTTAAATATTCCGGTTTGTTGTATTCTGATGATTTCTCTTGCACTTGCCTCAGTATAAATATAGCGTCCTAAATCTTGTTGTTCTTCTGCTAATGTTATAATTTTATTCAATTTATTTGTTATCACTTTGGTTGTTAATTTTAGTGTTGTGTTTAATAAATCAAGTCCTCTGTAATTATCCGGGTCCGATTTATCTGCCTTTTTGAAGAGAGGTATTAGGATGCTTGATCTGGTCAGATTCTGACGTTTGGTCAGATCTGGTCCTCCGTACTTTAGGAGTTCGTTCGGTATTCTGTCCTCTCCTGGTGATTATCTATTTTTTAATTTCCTTAATGCTTCCTTTACCTCTTTCTCCTCAATATTTATTTCTTTGTTTGTCGTCATCTCTGGTGTTGGTGGTTCATTATCGTAAGCTTTAGCAAATAGGGATCGAAAGTAGTCTACTCATCTTTCCTTCTGAATATGTTTCGTTTTTATTAATTGGTTCATCTCTTTTCTTGGCCCCATTTCCATACTTCTTTTGGTGCTCCGTAGAAGTCGTGTTCAATCTGTTTTTAAAAACTCTGCTAGTATTTCCCTTTTATTTGTCTATCAGTATTCGTTTTATTTCTGTTTCGTTTATAGTAGTTATATGCCCGTTGTGTTTGGTGTGTTGCGTGTTGTAAAAAAGCTTTCTTCTTTTCTTCACATTTTGTCTTCACTTCCTCTATAAAATATGGCGTTTTATGTTTTGATATGTTAGTGTTTGATACTGTTGTGAATTTATTTAACTGCTATGTCTTTATTTAATTTATAATGTCTTTATTAATTTATTATATTGTTCTTATCTTAATTTATTAAAAAGCACGATAATTTATATCAGTTTATTTTACCACTAATAATACATAATTTATTTTGTACGAACGCTACAATTAAAATCGCGGGCGCGGGTCTTCAGATATTAACTAACTTTTCAAAATGAAAGTTCCCTCATATTTATACGAAAACAGCTGCTCTAGAACCCCATGGATGTTGACCTCAATTGACCTGGTTTCGCCTCGAATGGACAGGCCTAATTCCGGAAGATTCGAATGGAACCAGTTTTTTTATTACTTGGAGTTCCTGCCAGCTGGTCGAAGGGTCTCGTACAATCTAAAACATTAGTGAATAAACAAGATGTTTACAGGTTTTGAATATGACTCATATTTTTACGTAACAATACTTTCCTCTCTCTAAGTGATTCTTTTACCGCATTAGTTATGTTATGTTACAGTTTCTCTTGGATTTCCTCGATGTTATCGTTTTTTAATATATTATTCCCATTGATTTTTCCCTAAGTATTCTCTACTATAACCATTCCGTGGATTCTGTATTTAGTCCTTTACCTTGATTTTTGTTTGTGTTGGCATTTGTGTCGTGTTGTGATTTGAATTTGACATTGGGAATTATAGAAATAATCCAGCGAAAAATATAATAATCTTTGTTGCATGTGACAGACTGTACAGGCTTTATATTTTAAATTCAATTTATAAACCGATTAACTTCCTTAGATAAAACATTTTCAAATAATCTATTTCTTGATTCTTAAATTTACTTACTTCGTCCAAAATTTATCTCATTAAAAATACTGAAGCGTCGTTCTTACACAACAAAAACGCCTTTCTCTTTAATTTAAAAGAAAAGTAGCAGAAACTTCTGTAAAATGTATAACTAATTTAGGGCGGTAGACTTCCTCAAGTAGTTTTGCATGAATAATAGATACATGGGAGCTACTTGTACATGAAAATGCTCTAAGTGTACTTTTGTTCGTCTTTGGTGCAGCGTCTAGACTAATATACGCGTTTAGCTCTCATGCGGGGATGGAATTTGTAAAAGTTTCAAGTGCATTATGGATTTGTTCCAAAAAATGGGCATATTGGAGTAAGAAGATGCGCCAAAAAAACAAAACGAGTATAAAAGGCGGTGCTGTTTGGTAAATAAGTGGAATCTCTTCTTATATTTTCACTCACTGGTTTTTAAAAATTTCTGTATTTTTTTCGTTATATTGGGACTGGATTGAAAAAAGGACTGAAAAGACTCTTCATGAGCCTTATGACAATGATTTTGATAGCAAAAGACTATTCTCTCAATTATTCTCTTGTTCTGTTCTTAAATAATTTATAATAATGTCCTAATTTTTTGTTTTGTTTTTACTCTAAACACCAAAATAATTGTAAACTAAGTTTTCGATGCTTCTGGTATCTCAATACTTCAATATCCATATATTCGATCTGCAATAATTTTCTTATCGATATTCCCACTAATTGAAACTACCATAGTTTACTTCGTTCTGAAAAGAACCGGCCCTTTTTTGTCGCTAACTATTATACCTCTGCCTGAGGAGGAGAAACTCCCGTTTAATACGGGAAATCTTTTCTCAGGTGGAGGATAGGCAGGAAAGGGTTACTAACAATAAAGCATATTACTGATTTACTTACTTATTTATTTGTATTGCTATTAAGGCTAAAAAATAACCAGAAAATTAGTTTTAGAGCATTATAATAAATATTCTCTAGAGATGGGATTCCAATAAATCTTAATTCTTATGATCAACAAAACAATGTAGTTATCTGTATAAACTGTAATAGTGATTCCAGTAGCAGCTGTGACAAAGACAGTAATAAGTAAGTAAAGCATCTTATGGCCTCTAGAACATAAAATTAAGCTTCATTTTTTTATAGACTTTAACTGATGATGAAACAAAGTTTTTCTAAAAAAAAGCCTGCTACTTGGGAAGTGCCGACAGAAGTGAATATAGCGTGTGATTAATATATGTAGGTTAATGAAATTTTATGTCTGCTTATTATTGAATTGTTAATATTTTTTATAATAACACTGCACATTTAAATTCTTTAAAATTTGAAAAATTCAAATTTCTTTCTTTAACAATTTTAGTAATTTTAAAAATTTGTTAAATATGATATGGTATTTATTCATCATAATACATTTTCATTATTACCTTGATTTATGCTCAATTCTTTCATTTTGATTATCATTCTATTCTAAAAATATGCATAAATAATGTGAGTAAATAATGTGATAATAACTATTTTTTTTTAAACTTTCCATTTGTAAATACTAATCTATAAACAACTCTAAAAATTTCTAAAATAAACTTTTGTTTAATTTTATTTAAATTTACATAATTTTAAATAACTTTATTAAATTTTACTTAATTTTGCTTAATTTTATTTAATTTTTATAATTTTTAGTTTTTATTTAATTTATTCATTATAAATGTATTTGTTTTTTATTAATTTTATTTAATTTTGTTTAATTTTATTTTATTATATGTATTTTTTTATTTTATTTAATTTTAGTTATTTTTATTTTGTTTTATATAGTTTTATTTAATTTTTTATAATTTTTTATATTTTTTATAAATTTTTATAATCATATTTATTCTTATTTAATTTGTTTAATTTTATTTAAAGCTAAAGAAAAAAAGATTAATACATTTCAAATGTTAATCAACATTAGTTATTAAAAAACATAAAAAAGTACATATTTAACAAACAATAAAAATAGTCAGTTTTACACATATTAAAAATTTATTGGATGGTTAAAATTGTTATTAGTTATACAGGAAAATTAATTTAAATTATTTCGAATATTACAGTTGATATTTCTTAGCTGTCCCGTATCTGCCTTGAAATTTATTACCTTTTTTTCTTTATTAATGATAAATCTTTCTATATGAACTCTTAAAACAAAAACCGTAAATAAATTGGAAACCTTTGAAATTTAGATATACCGAAGAATCCTCAAGATTTCATTGCAAACATTTTCCCTAGGCCAGATACTGAGAAATAATTAGTAACAATATGCTCAACTAATACTAAAAGGAAAGATTGAGGGAAAGCAAGGATGGAGAAGATTATTGTAGCTAAGAAACATCCGACAATGTAGAGGGCTAAACATTGAACAGCTGATAAGAAGAGCTGAAGATAGCGAAGAGTTTTAAGCTGTAGTAGCCAACCTCTATGGGAGAGAGAACACTTAAAAAAAAGGTTTATGCAACTAATATTGCTATATCGTATTAAATAGGTTTCTTCTATTTCCTACCGTTGTAAAGTGCATGACCACCTTAAATTATTTTCTTGTACGCTAACCACTTTAGTGGGAAATAATTAGGAGGCATTCTTTAGCCAATTCGTGTTTGACTTTGTATCCAGCCCGAGTGTCTGATGAAGGCATGGGAGCCTAACATGTCAAAACGCACTGTTCATTTTCAATTCAAACACGAAATTATAAATATTTACTTACTTAATTTTAATAACGGTGTAGTTAAAATTACCTGCAACAAAAAAGGGTATATTAATTATAGTTTCTTTTTTAGCACTAGAAAAAAGTTACATTCATTGCTTTAATTGTGTCATAAATTAATTTATTTTCCGGAAAACTGTGCTACACAGATATTTTCTTAATTTAGTTGCATAAGCTTCGCTTAAGTATTATTACTGTATGTTTTTTGGATATTTTTATTTTAAGAATTTCTGCTAACATTTCAACTTAATTATACACAAAAATTGAATCAGTTTTGGTGCAGTTGCCAATTGTAGTAGGATAATGATATCTTTTGCTAAATAAAGGTGCCAAAAAATAAATTTTGCTAAAGGGGTTTTACGCAAAGTATATTTATGAATAAAAAAAATATATTTTTTTGCAGTTAACACACTAACTATTAACATCGACGCAACAATTATTTTGTTCACCCCCTACTTGGGTATTATCTTTTAATATAAATTTGGATTTATGGTTAGAAGATAAGAAAGAAACTAATCGTCATTTAGTTCATTCTAAATATTAAACCTTAATTTCTTAATTTTGCTGCTTAAAACAGTTATTCACCGATAGATCTAAGACAGAACATTGTGTAGCATCTGCCTTTGTAACAAAGGATTAAATAAAGAAATATAAACTAGCGGAGACTAATACTATTTCAACAGAAGAGTTTTTTGCAATATATGAAGCCATATGTCACGTTACATAAAATTCTGAAATTAACTTCCTAATTATTTACTAATTAAAGACTCCAGAGATATTCAACGAAGATGCCGAAAAGACAAACAAGAATACATCTCTGAAATCTGTCAAGAAATAGAAAATCACGGATATCGAAATGAAACCAAAGACCTCTTCCGGAAAGTGAAAATTCTTGCGAGAGAATTTAAACCCAAGAACTATGCAATAGAGGACAAACATGGTATTATCATAAGTGATATCGACAGAGTGTTGGAAACATGGAAAAACTATTGTTCAGAGCTCTACAGGAAAGAACACGTAAATCTAGGCCACACTTCAGCCCTCGAAAACATCGCATACAACCCTGAACCTGAAATTCTGCTGTCCGAGATCGAAGAAGCTGTAACTCTTTTCAAGAAGAATAAATCCCCTGGCTGCAATGATATCACGGGAGAGCTCCTTCAGAACATGGGAGACAAAGGATGTTACATAATGTGGAAACTTTGTAATAAAATTTGGAGATGCGGAAAGTGGCCCAGAGAATGGCGCACATCATTGTGCATACCAATCCATAAAAAAGGAACAACTACAAAGTGTAGTAATTATCGTACCATCTCACTGATTTCCCATCCAAGCAAAATATTACTAAGAATCATTAAACGCCGTTTGCAACAATACTTAGACAAACAAATTCCCCAAGAACAAGCAGGCTTTGTCAAAGGGAAGGGTACGAGAGAGCAAATCCTTAATATGCGGCAGCTCATAGAAAAGGCCCGCGGATTTAAAATTCCAATAATAATCTGTTTTCTAGACTACCAAAAGGCATTTGATTGTGTGAAGTGGGAAGTTCTCTGGACAGTTCTTCATGAGATGGGAGTTCCAGATCATTTGGTAATATTAATTAAAAACTTATACGAAGATAACTCAGTTAAAATAAGAATTGAAAACCAGCAATCTGATACCTTGCAGGAAAAAAGATCTCAAACTTAAGATTCGCAGACGATACAACACTGATAGCAACATCTGAAGAGGAGATGTCGAGACTGATAAAGAGAGTAGAAACCGAAAGCAACAAGTGTGGGCTCAAGATTAATAATCAGAAAACAAAAATCATGATTGTGGACCACGCGAATATCCTCCAAACAACAGGCGCCCTAAATCAATTCGAGAAAGTAGACGAGTTCACGTATCTAGGATCTTTTTTAAGCAATGCAGCCTCCTCCCATACGGAAATTCGCAGAAGAATAGGGATGGCCAAGAACGCGATGAGTCGACTGTCAAAAATATGGAAGGACCGCTCTTTATCCAAAAAACTCAAAATGAGACTGGTACGGACACTCATTTTTTCAATCTTCAGTTACGGTGCCGAAACATGGACAATAAAATCAGAGGATAGGAAAAGGATTGACGCATTCGAAATGTTGTGCTGGAGACGAATGCTACGCGTCTCGTGGACGGAGCACAGACCCAATCAGTCGATTCTCGAAGAGCTAAACATTCAGACCAGACTCTCCTCTCAGTGTCTTGCAAATGTTTTAAAGTTTTTTGGCCACATTGCGAGAAGAGACAATGACAACTTAGAAAGACTAATTGTGTGCGGAAACGTAGAAGGACGTAGAGGCAGAGGACGCTCACTTATCCGATGGTCAGATCAAGTACAGAAAGCCACTGGAAAGATGTTTTCCGAGTCCATGAGAGCAGCCCAAAATCGCAAGAGATGGAGAGAATTGACAGCCCGCATTGTAGGAAATCACGATCCTCAGCAATGAGGAAACGACAAAAGAGAGAAAAGACTCACGAAATTCCGTAGAAATCATCTCTAAATTCTATTATTTTCATCCTGTTGCCAAAATTATTAGACAAGAACTGCACAATCTAAATCACAGAAATATTGCTTTCCTGTGGGTGCATCTCATATGGGAAACGATTTGGTAGATATATATGCACTAGAAGCCTTAGAGGACGCAACAATTGAGATATATCAAAAAACTTCAGCAACAGATCTTAAATTATTTTTCACAACAAAATAGTTAATATATGGAAGAGCAGAAGGTACAGAACACAGGCGAAATTACTTAAGATAAAACCAACATTTCAACCATGGTCTGACAGATTCACCAATCGTTTTTCTCAGGTGATCATCATGCGACTGCCGCTTAGTTATAGTCATCGTGCGCATGGACATCTGATGACATGACTACCCAACCAAAGTGTTATGCTTGCGAGATCCCGTTAACAATAAAACACCTTTTAGTGAAGTGCCCATAAAGAGGTAAGTTTGCAATCACGGAGAAGTTTAACGAACTATTTTTAAAGTGCGATGCCAAAGTGATTATTTAATATTTAAAAGCAATAAAATATTTATACAAAATTTATAGGCCCGTAAGAAGTTGCCAAACTAAAGTTTGGAAAGACAGATCTAGATCCTAAAATCACGATGACTTTATTGCACTTATATTCTCCATATTTCTATACCGGCAAAATATGTTAAACGTTGGCGCATAAAAACGACTTTGGTTTGAACGCCAAGAAAATTGATTCCTTTGAGATGTTGTGTTAGAGAAAAATGCTGCGCATACCTTGGTCAGCTCATCTGACAAACGTTTTGATTTTTAAATAACCTGACATTAAAAAGAGCTGTCCGCAACATGCCTTAAGAAAATAGGAAAAATGTACGGCACCCTGCACCCAAATTATTTAGAAGATTTTTTCAATCTTTAAAATATCATAGTTTGGACAAAAAAAAGTTTTTTTTCATGCAAGGAGGCACCAAACGAAATAGTACAAGGCTGAAATGATATCCATGTCGACATTTGATGAACTAAAAATTGCATTCTGGTTTTGAGGTCGACTTCCATAATCAGTTTTTTTTTACTTGCATTATTATTGATGAATGTTATGTATATTCTTGCTTATATTGTTTGTATTGATCTCTTAATTTTTCTCGCAAAATAAAAATTTCATTTAAAAAACTCGATGTCGAGTTGGTCCGCTAGTTTAAATTATATTGGTAATAGAGATGGAGTAATATGAATGGACGTATGACAGTTGATGATATTATTAGGATAGAAAGATGCCATGAGAGACATACAAATCAACGTGTTTTTCACAAAAAAAAGTGCCTTGAACATATTGGATATATTTCGTTGCTGGTGTGGCACCCTGTATATCAATTATGGATACTTTTCTTTGCTTAGAGGTCAGCTTCCAATTTTCCAATCAGTTTTTCAATGGTCAATACAATAAACCGCCTTCGTCTCAACGTCTTTTTCTCTCTTACGTATCTCTATCCCTACCTTTCAGCTGTCACTGCTTGAGTTTCCTCTGACACTACAAGCAAGAACCGTTCAATAAGCTCCCAATGGTTTTCTCAGGAAAAAGAATAAACTTTTAACAATATATTTTCAAACAATACTCCGGGAAAAAGGCCAAAAAATCCGTAGCGAGTTTCTCTTTTCCGTAATCCGAGAAAAAGGTCTAAAAGACGTTACAATCGGTGTTTTGAGCTCTTTGTTGAATGTTGTTAAAATAAAAACACCAAGCAAGGTAGAAAATTAAATTTTCCTTGACAACCTATTAAAAGTAATTTTTACAAGGGGTACAAAATACTGTTACCTTTTTGCTTTTCTGAGAATATATTAGATTTTAATAGGATTTTAAATATTCTAGTTATTTTAATCATTTTGAATACTCTAGAGAATTTCTTAAACCAATAATCCAAATACACAATAAAGCAATGAAGATAAAGTTTTAGATGGTTTTCCGAACTGGTTACGGAATGGAACTTGGGACAAATCGTTTAGAACGTTTCCACTGAAAGTAACTGGATCGTCGCCGATGACATTTATCCACAAAATATAGGTATTAAAATCAGAAGAACGAAACAACCTAAAAGATTAAAGATTAAAGATTAAACCGCTTAGAAATGGTTCGATTGGGACATAACATTTCTGTTGTATCTCCGTTCTAGTTAAGCTTTCGTTTTTATGTTTTTAGTTAGTTATTTGAAAGGATGAGTAACACCTCTAGAAAGTTTCTTAGTGACGATTGGTTTACATCAAGATTGTTACGAGTCCCTATCTGTTTAGTCTTGTTATGGATGTACTGACAGAAAGTAAAAGAGGGTTCTCCTTGGTCAAAGCCCTTTGCGGATGATATCGTGTTAGTGAAGAAGAACAAATAAATGTTGGAGTGTTGGAGAATGGCTATTAAGGAGGTATGACATAAGGTTAGCAGATCGAAAACATAGTATATGTGGCTAGAAGGAATAGGAATGATTGGGGAGATAACTAGGACAAGAAGGAGAATTTAAATACCCTGGCTCGTACATAATTGAAAATGGGAAAATATATTAAGAATTTACCCACAAGATACAGGTTGGTTGGTTTAACTGTGGTTAATACAAAATATGGTTATTAACCTTTGGTCAAATATTTAAATTTCATGTTTTCTTTAATTAAAGTGGTTATATACTTTTAGGACACACTGATGATGGAATATAGATTTCGAAAACGTTTTGTGATGTAGCTTGATTGGGTGTTTTAATTATATACCTTTTATAAAGGATTTTTAAATTAAATTTTTTGTGATACATGGTACACAGCCAGCTACAGGAACTTAGTTTCCTTGTGGATTTTATCTCTTTTGATTTATGTGAAATTTAAGTTAAGGGATAATAGCATTTCTAGGAATATAAAATACGAAATACGAATTACAAAATTGTTTTGGAATCAATTTAATATTAACACTAGAAAGTCGGAGGGGCCAATTTGGCCCCTGTTGCGATTTGAAGTTATTGTAGTTCTTTTATGTGACACAATAATAATTTCATATTTTATGACTCTTAATATTTTGATACAAAGTCTTTTTTAACGCAAAAAAATATTGTTTACTAAATTTATTAAATGGATTTTCTAACAAACCTACCATAGAAGTCTGAAGGGAACAAACTGGCCCGGTATTAATTATTATCGTTTTCTCGGAAATTTGACGATTTCTTTTAACTTTCTGTGGGATAGATAAAATTATGTTTATGTACAGCTAAACAGATTTAACTGCAACGGTGACGATTTGGCACGACCAGACACGACAGACGTTGGTTGATGCGGTGTTGCCTAATCGAATATTATTTTAGAGGTATTGAACTGTAATATTAATACTCCATAATTACTGTAATGAGTTTATAATTATATTTATTATCAAAGCACTAATATCAAAGTTAAAATGTTGTAGGTAATTGATAAAATATGTCATTTGCTAAAGTTATGTCATAATCATTAAAATGAACTGAATGAATGGAAGTCTATTAAATTAGAAAGCTAAATTTGTTTCATATTGAGAATTGCGATATTTAGTTAAAGTAAATTGTTTCCAACGGTTGTGGAAATAAGCTTATAAAAATAGATTCTCTTAGAACCTCTTAGATTTTAACATGAAAATTTAACAAACAATAACTATTTCACGAATTACGAAGTTATCTGACAACGTAGGAAACGCACTAAAATTTATGTTCAATGTTAAGTATATGGATGTTTACGCTTCGGGTGTTTGCATACAAATAATTATTGGCTCCTGCCTTTATCGATGAAGTGATATTTTGTTTATTGAGCGGTTTATTAGGTTCTGCTGACTCTCGTTTCTAGAATATTGAAACATTTGTTCAATTGTGAAAATTCAAGACGACTGTAAAGATGTCTCGTCGTGGACTATCAGAGCTTGAACTTCTTGAAGAAATACGAAAAATACAAGAAGATGTTTCGGGAGGTGAATCTGAATTTGCAGAAAATAATGAGTCAGATGATGAACAATACGTACCACCACAAAATAATGATTCGAGTGACTCTGATGCTTCAGAGCAGTTAGAAAGTTTTATTGTACAAGACTCACCAATTTATGTAAACACTGCTTCTACAACTCAACAGCACGAGTCAGCTAATTTTATTGTGAATCCAAGTGCATCTAAGCCAAGTCACAAGAGAAAAAGAGGTCAACAAGGAAAAACTATTTCAATCGGAGACACCGAACAATCGAAAGAAGGAACAACGTGGAAAGTTATTGATTCTGGATCAGTACCTGGTAAGAATATGATTTTTAGTATCTTCATATTCATTGAATGTTTGCTCATTACAGGACGCCGCGCTCAGCACAACATTTCAGGTCCTACGTCGTATGCAAAAAGGAACGTGAGGAACAATTGTGTGGTAAGTGCTTGGCATCTAATAATCAACGACAGCATGTTACGTCATATAAAAGAATGCACTATTGCAGAAGCACATCGATGTTTGAAAAATGACACATGGACTATAACTTTGGAAGAACTGGAGGCTGCACTTGCTATTATGTACACAAAAGGAGTCTACGGCGCCAAAAATTTCCCAACCAACAGCTTGTGGTCAACAGTATGGGGTCCTCAGTTGTTTAGGCAAACTATGCCACGAGACAGATTCAAGGATATTATAAAATATCTCAGATTTGACATAAAGCAAACGAGATCTGAACGATTGAAAACCGACAAATTTGCTCGAGCCTCTGCGGTTTGGAATGGATTTATAGAAAATAGTGGTGCATGTTACAAACTGGGAATAAACCTTACTGTAAACGAACAACTACTGCCTTCTAAAGCCAGGTGCCCGTTCACACAGTACATATCAAATAAGCCGGATAAGTTTGGCATAAAATTTTGGCTTTTGACATGCGTGGAATCAAAATATATTGTAAATGGTTACCCTTATACTGGCACTGATCATCTACGCAAAAAAGATACAAGTGTTGGTGAACATGTTGTTTTGCGGTTAATGGAAAATCAACTGGGAAAGGGCAAAAATGTTACGACAGATAACTACTTTACATCGTTAAAATTGGCCAAGGCATTGCAAAAAAAATCAACAAGTCTTGTGGGTACTTTGAATCGCAACAGAAAGGAAGTTCCTCTAAGCGTAAAGAGTAAAAATGGAGAATTATATGTTACCCATATATTCCAGAGCGACGAAAAGAACACTTACTGCATACCAAGGAAAGAGTCACAAAAATGTGCTTTTGTTGAGCTCATTACATCAATCAGTGGATGTTGCTGTCGATGGAAAAAAACTTCCTCAAACAGTAAGTTTTTATAGTAAAACAAAATACGGGGTTGATGTAGTGGACCAAACGTGTTTTATAACATTCTTGACTTAGGAGCAATAAATGCATGGATTATTTATAAAGAAGTTACTGGAAGTAAAATCAGTCGTCGTAAGTTTATTCTTCAGCTGTGTGAAGAATTACGGGCTCCATACCTTGCCTCCCGAAATCTGGTACTATACCCAGCACCACCGGATTTAACAACCACCAGCACTGTTACAAGCCAAAAAAAAATGTCAGTTAAAAATGTTTTGTAAAGGAAATCATACTTCCAATGAGTGCCACGTATGTAACAAGGCAATGTGTGGCAAATGCCAAAAACTGCAAACTGTATGGTGTTCCAAATGTTTAAAATGAAACTAAAAAATTAAATCAAATTCTATCGTCAAGAGTTTATATAATTTCTTAAAACTGTTTGTTTTTATTTTTTGTTTATTCCCAAATAAATAGTTAATTCTAAACTTGGTTTGTATTGATTTAGGAACTTGGGGCCAAAATGATCCCTTCGGGCTTTCTAGGTAGGTATGCTAAGCCCGACTTTCTAGTGTTAACCTGTTAGAGTTCTAAGAGTCTTTGCAGGGAGTAACAGTGACAAAATAAATCACTACCACCTCTATTCACGTTAAATTGAACCACAAATCGAACGTTCAGTTTCATATTTTCCCTAATACGATGTAAAAGACTTTATACTTCATTCCAGTGATGGCGTAACTGTCTTGAAATTGTCGCTTGCAGAAAACCCGCCAACAAATATGCAATGTCTAGTTCGTCACTTCTTAAACTGTAGTAAAAATAGAGAAATATATGTGAATGCCAGCTGGAGATTATTTGAGTCGGTATTTACAAGTCGGTACAAACCAAGGTTTTATATTGTAACTAAAGGTATTGTAGAAAGGACTGGAATGATCGATGTAGGTTACATCTCCACAATATATTTTTTGATTTATTTATTCATATATTAGATTAATAATTGACTGAACAAATATAAAGAAATAGTATAAGGGTGAGGTATATTTAATAAGAAACACTATTACAGGTTAGAAAACAAAGGTAAGTATACAGAGTTTATAGACAGGCTTAAAAGAGAAACTGCAGAGGCAAAGTGGAAAGAACGGCAAGGAAAAATAACAAGCTGAAAGATACAAATTTTGGTATGTGGAAAAAAGTAGCACTAAGAGTGGAGTTGGTATAATTGCTGATAGAGAAATTAAACAAAACGTAGTATAAGTTATAAGAACAGATAATGCAATAATGTTAGATAATAATAAATTTCGTACTTGATTGAATCACCTCAAGTAGATCTGTGCGAAAATGAATAAATAATAGTTGTCTATAATCGGTTAGGAGACAAACTAAAGTTCGAGTTGTCGTCATTAATTACTCTGGACTTTTAGTAAATAAACAGGTGACAAAGACAAATTTTTATTTGTCAAAGATCCAGCGGCTCTTAAGCTTTCCAACGTAATATAAGTAACTTACAATGTTATGGTCTGTCTGGTTTCTTGGAAACTTACTGGTTCTGACCAAAAATTCAACTATTACTAAGAATGAATATTAATATCACTATATATCTCTAAATAGAAAAACTGTATATTGCTATAGGACGCTTAGTGCACTACATTTTTTTTATTTAATAAAACTCCAACAGGAATCTGATGATTATTGCTATCTGATCATTTACTATGATCAATAAGCAAGTTAGTTCTATATACAAAATATTAAAAGAAACTTATCTAAGGTTACATTCAACAATATTCCTTAGGCTCTAATACATTATAGTACGTGTACCTAACGTACATATAGCTAACGTGTACACTTTAGACGCACTTTGCTCTGCTTTTTCACTTTCACTCACTTATAGCACTAACTCAAACGGCTTTATTCTCTTAAGTCTTCTTATCTGGTTGGCGTTGTCTAGGAGTTTGATGGCCTCGACATTCACGTGGTTGTAGAGCCTTTGTTCATGACTCTCGGCAAACTTACTTATTGTCTGGATAACCGTATCCATCTGGAGGTCTCGATGAAGATCACAGTTTCTGAAGTACCATAGAGCGTTAACGATGTTCCTTAATAATTTATTCTGATATCGTTGTATAATTTGGATGTTACTTTCTTTTGTGCAGTCCCATAGCTGTATCCCATATGTCCATATCGGTTTGAGGACTTGCTTATACAATAACAATTTGTTATAAGTAGATAGAGTGGATTTTTTTTCCATCAACCAGTACATCTTTCTGAACTTTCTAATTTCTTTTTTTTTTTTCTTAATATGTGCTTTCCAACGTAAGCTTGGAGTCTAATCTCATACCCAAATATTTTGCCGTAATTGCATAAGGTATTTGGTTTCTATTTATACTAACTGGGATATGTTGTTCTCTTTTGTTAGTAAAATTGACATGAACAAATTTTGTATCTTTTAATTTGATACGCCATCGCCTGGTCTAGATGTTAATTTGTTCAACAGAGTTCTGTAGCATGGTTGCTGCATCCTCGTGATTTTGTCCGATTGCTAGAATGCATGTATGTGTGTGTGTGTGTGAATGCAGGTTCTAATGATGGAATATCGCTGGTATAGAGCAGGTATAGCACTGGCCCCAGGACACTTCCTTGTGGAACTCCAGCTTTAACTTCTCTTAATACGCTTCCTCATAAGAAGACAAAAAAATGGTATACTTATCAATAACTTCAAAACTCAACAGTTTTCGAGATAATTGCATTTTACAAATCAACTACATAATTGAAATTTAACGCAATTACTCCAGGAAACGAAAGAAAAATGGGCAAAAACATCAATACTTTTGAATTTTTGTATAAAATGCCTTCAATAAAGTTAATAGTTAACGAAATATTAAATAAAATAAATATATTAGCAGGATAGAATAGTAGGATTTGACAAAATAACAGAATAATTGGATTTTACATCAAACATTTTACGTTTTGTATTAAATTAAAGTCATAATCAAAATATTTTATTAATAAACGAAATTAAGAAATAGTTAAACTTAATAACATTAAACTTTTTGTCAAAGTAAGTGTTCGATATGTCCACCATTTTCTTTAATTCATTTGTCAATACATTCCATAAAAGATCCTCTAGTATTAAATAGCATCATTGGTTCTAAAGAAACTGCTGCAGTATTTATAATAAGTATTATAAGTATAATATATAATAAATATAATATAATAATAAAGTATTCGTTTGGAAATTTTATAAATTAAATAATTATATTAATATCTCACCACATGACCAAGGAATATGACTACCACGAACAATCCAACGTTCAGGAAAGTTGTATTTAATTATGTTCTCAATACACTTTTCTTTATAATGTGGTGGTGTAAATAAATCTCACCATTCAAATTACAAGATAATTCGCATGTCCATAAAAAATAATTACAAATGGTACCAAACCATACGATATGGATTTTAAACATGAATTTTAAATAAACGTATGGTTTGGAACAATTGGTAATTACTTTTTACGGACATGCGAATTACCTTGTAATTTGAATGGTGAGATTTATTTAAATTTTTTATAAAATGATTTTATTTGATTAATTGGAAGAATTGTCATCAAACTTAAGGCGAAATATGTGGTTTATGCAAGATGTTACACCACCACATTATAGAGAGAGGGCAGTGAGAACATATTTAAATACAACTCTCCTGAACGTTGGATTGTTCGTGGTAGTCATATTCCTTGGTCATGTGGTGAGATATTAATATAATTACTTAATGCATAAAAATCCCAAAAGAATACTTATTATTCTACTTATAATACTTATTATAAATACTGCAGTAGTTTCTTTAGAACCAATGATGCTATTTGAGATGACAAAAAATGGTGGACATATCGAACACTTAGGCAAAAAGTTTAATGTTTTTTAGTTTAACTATTTCTTAATTTGGTTTATTAATAATAATAATATTTTGATTATGACTTTAATTTAATACAAAACGTAAAATGTTTGATATAAAATCCAATTATTCTGTTATTTTGTCAAATTCAGAAGTATTGATGTTTTTATCTAATTTTCTTGCGTTGCTTGGAGTAATTGTGTTAAATCTGAATTATGTAGTTGATTTGTAAAATGCGATTATCTCGAAAACTATTGAGTTTTGAAGTTATTAACAATTTTACCTTTTTTTTTGTTAAAATACTGTATCTTTAATATTTTATATCACAAACACCAGTAACTTAAAGAGCAAAAAAGTTAAGTGCAAATGTATGCCATATATGTGGCATATGTGGCGCCCTCTAACAGCTACATTAAAGCATGCATCAAATTATAATTTATGATGTTCAATAGTACCCAGTTATGAATCGTGATACATAGATGTTCACAAACATAAAGGTTATAGCGAAAATTAAAATTTTAAATTTCTACTTTAACACCCTGTATCTTTCTTAATATCATCATTTTATTAAAGCAATTTGGCTTAAATCGTAATATTTTAATATGTAGAATCTACGGTTTTTTTTGTACAATTACTTAAGGACCACCCTGTATATGTTTCTAGTAGTTCAGAATATTGTTTTGGTAAGTAGCATCTCATTTTATGATATAATCCGTTATGCCACACTTTGTCAAAAGCCTGCGCTACATCGAGGAGAACTGCGGTACAGATTTTACCTTCTTCTAGAGCTTTTTCTACTATATATGTTATTCTATGCACCTGATCTATCGTTGAGTGGCTTGCTCTAAACCCAAACTGATGATTAAGAATTAGATTTTTTTCCTCTATAATCGGTTTTAGTCTCTGCAAGAGTAATTTCTCGTATAATTTAGACATGACAGGTAACAGTGAAATAGGCCTATATGAAGAAGCTTCTTGTGATGGTTTTCCTGGTTATAGTGTCATTATAATTTCTGCCACCGTCCATATCTTTGGTACGTACCCTCAGCCCAAAGGAAGCGTTTAAAAGATGTGTTAATTTTATTATAGCTTTCCTTGGAAGTTGCTTTAACACTTCCTCAGTAATTAGATCAAATTCAGGAGCTTTCTTTGGATTTATATTTTCCTTTATTTCCAAATATACTTCTTTTGGAGTTACAGGGCTAATCTTTATTTCATCTTGATCGAGGAGCTCCCAGTTAATTATTTCTTGTTCTTCATTTGGTTAAAAAGTATTTTCTAGGTGGTCAGCAAACCTGTTGGTCTTTTGTATATTGCTTCTTGTCCAGCTACCACTGTACTACATAAAATTAAAAAATATCACGAGAGATACATAAGTCTTCATCCTAGGAAAACGCCACCAGAACGGATTGTCCTTCCTTTAGAATATTCCCAACTCTTCTAAGAAATTACCAGTTATACAGGGTCACTTTCTCGTATTCCGAACTTTACTCGCTAATAGTAAAATTGGTCAAACTTTCTATAGTCCAAATTCAATAGGATTGTCAGGGTATGGCTTTAAAATAATAGACTCTGGAGGGACCCGAAACGAAAGACGAGTGTAATTAAATGGTAGAGTGTACATTTTAAAATTAGCAAAATTATTATGAGGACTAATTCGAAAGGAACCCTTAACATTAGACTTCTTTAAACGTACAGATATTGCAATATTGATGTTATATTAGAAGATCAACATTCAACACGCGTGTCTAAGTCCCACATTTTATCTTCTTCTCTCTGTGCATGTTTAATGCATCACTGCCAGTTGGAAACGTTTATATTTTGTATGGTTTATTCTAATAATAATTTGACATCTTTTAATTTGAAGATTATGTTCTTTTGCGCTACCTCCTTTTTATATGTGTCCATATCAGCTCAATAGGATTCAATTCACAATGATACGGTGGAGTTCTTAATGCGGCGATGCCATGCTTACGTGCCACTTTGTCTACTGCAAATCTGATATTATAAAGTCTTATGTTTGCACACTACATCAAGTAATTGAACTTTTATAGCGGATTAATTAAAATTTATGTTTTTGCTTCTTAGCCAATCTACTATACCTGCCTCTCTAAATGCAGAAGTCGGTATTTTTTCCATCTGACGGCTGTGATAAGGTGCATTGTCCATAATAATTACCGATCAAGGTTATACAAGAGTCATTATAGAGGAAAATCACTTTTCAAACACATTCGAATTCATAGCCTCATGATAATCCCCAGTTTGGATTTAGGTAAACACATTTAAACCACTTTGTAAGAAACCTGACTCACTTCCTATGAGCGTAATAATGAGGCGTGTTCCTTTGCTCGAACATACTGTTAAGCCAGTTGAAAGTCCCTCATTAAAATCCTGTCGTAAACTTTTAATATTTAAGTCTTGTCATACTTTGGATTTTAATGACTCTCATTCAACCACGTTTCTTCCATATAATAATTTTTTTTCCAAGACATCTAAAATCGCCAATTTTTTGTTAAAAATTCTCTCCGCCATATCACTAGTTCGTTTGAGGCACAGTATTCTAGACCCTAGTTGGACACAAAATAAAGTTTTAAATAAGAAACATTTTTTTGTGTTTAAGTTGGAGTTGGTAATCAACTAGGAGTTGGAGTAAATTTCATTTAAAAAACCTGTCACTTTGATATATAGAGGGCGGTACAACATTTGAGCCACTTTGCAGCACCAGTATTTTCATTATATATTAGAAATAATGAATATTGTTTTAAAAATCTTTATTGTCAGATAAAAAAAAATATAATTTTTCATGATATTGTTGGAAACGATCTTTTGTTTTGCAGAGGCATAAAGGAACCTTACAAATGGTACATGTCCATTCAGTATGGATTTGCTGTGCTTTAGTACTACATCGGGTACACCTTCTTCTTGTTGACCGTATTGGCTGGTGGTCTGAAGACGTAAATCTTACTTGTTCAGGCAACCTTGTTTGTCGTTTATTTATAGGTAGCCCACTACTTTCTTCCCTATCAGTTACAGTTAATTCCATCTAATTATCCAATAATCCATCTATTACTCTTCTTCGAAAGTCTTTTAGAGATATTTTTTGTAGACAGCGTATCTTATGTAATATGAAGGCGTTTACAACTGAACAGTCTAGAAAATAGAAAAAAAATCTCATCCACCATTTTTTGCTTTTCCTATCCAACTCGTATAGAAACTTCATTTGGTCAAACCTGTCTACAAAATTCATGTTGAGATTATAATTAACCGAAGCCGTAGGACATGGAACAGATCCATCTTTGTGTCTTCTTTGTACAGAAGTTGTCTGGGTGGGATCGTGAAAATTAGAAAGAATATGAACAGACCTCCTATCTTTTCATTTAATAAAAGTTATTGCATTACTACTTGCCAGATAATCTTACTTAATCTGCTTTAGTTGCTTATCTTTATTTAATTGTGGCAAATTGTTTGGCATAACTGTTCCACATGAATAAAATTCGAGGTCTTTTAGTTTTATTTGTAGGTCATAGGAATTAAAGAAATTATCAAAGAGTAAACCATGTTTTTTTGCTTCAAGTTCTCTGTCAACCTTAAAACTACTTTTTCATCTAAAAAGTGTTCTACATAGTCGTCCGTTTTGCCTGTATAAACATCAAAATTATATAGATAGCCATTTTTATCAGCGAGTGTCCAAATCTTGTAGCCCTTTTTTATTGTTTTTTTTTGCCACATACTGTTTTAATACACTCCTACCTTTGTACTTTATCATAGACTTATCGATGGCTATATTAGCTGTTGGTTTGTAGTATTTTTGAAAATTATTCTTCACTTCATTGAGGTAAGGCTGAACTTTATACAGCTTATCATATTGATTCTCTCCTTTTTTGGCATTGAGTTATTGTCATTTAGATAAATATGACTTAGCACCAACAAAATCTATTTACAGGCATGCATTTTTACAGATATAGTCATCATGAAGATCTTTATTTACACTCCAATAATCTCTATAACTTGGTAGTGGTTTTATACCCATTAGCAGATTTAGACCAATAAATACTTTTATTTCCTTCACGGTTGTTGGAGTATATTTATTTTGATTTTTTAGAAATTCGTGTTCCGCATACAGGTTGGTTTGAAAAGAAATTTTATCAGATATAAACCGATTGAAAAAACTGTAAGGGGTAAGCAAGATGTCTTCTTTTTGTAACAATTCCTGACATAATCTGTGTTCATTAGTAAAATTTTTTATTGGTAGTATTTTTTTAAATATTCTGTGTAGACCATGAAATTATCTTTTTTTTTCTTCCTCACTGGACACATCGTCATTATTTAGTACAAACTCATCACCTGGTGGTTCAAACGTCTCGTCTTCACCTGAATCATCATCAGTTTCTGATTCTTGATCACTAGGAATTTCCACAAACTCCCAGTACAATTCTTTCTCTGTCATCCCTACTAACCTGAAAGGTAATGGCTCCCTCCTATTACTGAACGCTATTTATTCCTACAAAGGAAAAACGTTAGCTGCACGTTGGTACATACTTTGGATTGCCGTATATAATCAAAAATATAAAGTTTGTATAAAAAATAGTATTGTTGTATGCTCCAGTGATTAAATACACTACTAATCCAAAATTATATAATAAACAATACACAATACTTACTTTTAGATAAGAAAATCACGATTGTTAAAATTGCAACTGATATCTAAGACAAATTTATGGGAAATATTTCTGACACCTGTTTTAAACATGTTTATTAGGCGGTTCAGTATAGCGGTACATTTTAGCCGTTGCTGTGCCGAACGATACATTTATTTTATTAGGTGGTACGTTTTATGGACCGTTGTGCAACATGGGACTAATTTTTATTGGTACAAAAAATGTACCAGTGTATACCAAAATCCATTTCACGTAATATTCTTTGTAATACCCGCAAGGATATTTTATTTAAAGTATCATCTGCGTCTGCATTAATTTCTCGTTGAATAGCCTTTAACGTGGGAATTTCATTCTCAAAATAAAATCCATGAACTTTTCTTCGAATTATACTTTTCGTAATATCGTCCAATTCAATTTCTGTTCTTCCTTTATGAATAGGTTTTTGAAGTAGTGTATTACTTTGAATTATTCGGAAAAAGTACGAACCGATACTTTTACTGCGCGTTAGTTTTGATGCCATGTTACCCGACTATGCGCTCATGAAATACTTCTGACCACCTTATGTTAATATTTATTTCCACTATTTGCCGGCGAGTTTTAACAATGT
Source organism: Diabrotica undecimpunctata (assembly GCF_040954645.1). Classification (NCBI taxonomy): domain Eukaryota; kingdom Metazoa; phylum Arthropoda; class Insecta; order Coleoptera; family Chrysomelidae; genus Diabrotica; species Diabrotica undecimpunctata. The sequence continues at coordinate 38,435,436 of NC_092810.1, forward strand.
TGCCGTATTGCGATAAGAATATTGCTTTCGAAAAAAATAACACAGCAAGCGGTACTAGATAATCAATTTCGCAACAAGGCGAGTCTACTTTATTGAGTTTGGACTTATATAAGATGTAACCGGCAAAAATGAAAATTGAGAAGTAAATATGTGTGCTAATAAATAAATAAATATAAAGCCGCTTACTATCAAGTGTATACGAACTACAAAATGTATTCCCTGACAATCTTATTGAATTTGGATTATAACCCTTTGAAATTAATTATTTTAAAAAGAGGCCTACAATTTATGAGAGAAAGTATGGTGTGTCTAATTGAAGTCACTTTCAATCTAACTCCCGAAGTATAAAAGGGATGCAAGTCTTCAATAGACCTTACTGTGAAGCGAAATGTCGAAAAGTTAGCCAAAAAGATGGCAAGAGATTTAAAAGCGTTATGAGACAATCAGTAGCATATCAAGATGTTAGGGAATTATATATGTATAAAAAAAACTAAAAAAATGTTACGAATGGTACTTTTCCATTTGATGGGACTACTATAACATAGAGATAATTTAAAGCTTCCAAAAGTTAGATCTTTCGATAGCAAATCTCAAAAACTATTGCAAATATTAATTGGAAAACTGGCAACAGGTCGCTTATATATAGATATATCGATCTCAAATAGGTATAACCACGCTGCTGCCTCTATTTTTAAAATGAAAATATTATTTATAATTTATAATATTTAAATTGCGTCGTATGTCCTACATAAATGTTTTACTTTTTGTGTCTTAATATTACTTAATTGCTTTTCATGCATTAGTAATACCCCCTTTATGTTAACGAGCTTCTCGTATCTAATTATCTTGATTCATAACCGTCCCCACAAATCCTCCAGTCTCTTCTACAGGAACTTTGACACGGCTGTGCACTCTCCGAAGACCAACCACTTGACCCCCATCGCCTTCCGCCTCCAACCACCCCTCGCCGGTCCCTAATTGCTTTAATTTACATACTCCAGATGCTAGTCTGGTCGAAACATTACTGAATAGTCGAGGTCACTGCCAAGAACACATCTCTTATGTTAGTCTGTCCAGTCTCAAGCGGTCAGCCTCGGGAAATTAGAATATTTGCGATAAAACGTTTGTGGCAGCATGCATAAAACAGACAACAGAAAAGAGATACATCGTGAAACAGAGATAGAGAGGAATAAATTGAGTTTAGAGGCGATGCTTGTGTTTGTAGTTTGACAATTTTAAAAATAAGGAAAAAAAGAATAGTTAGAATGAATAATGTCTCAATTATAATACTTATTTTCTTAAAGTTAAGTTCCCAAATACTTGGTTATTCGATAACTACGTGGATAATAAAGAAAATCAAGCTTTTTCGATAAGAACAATTTAATTCGTCAGAATTATCTATTACATAGCTGTTAAAAATGTCAAAAGAAGGCGAAATTTTTTTCTGTCTCCATCTTATCACAAACTAAAACCAATCGAATTGACTAAAGTGGAACTATAAAGAAAGAACCCAATATTACAAGCTGCGGATGAAATGATAGGAAAGATAAAGGGGGAGCAATAAAGAATGGAGTACGATCAAAAATCTGAGAAAGCTAGAAATAAAAATACTAAAGATTGACTCAAATGAATCAAATCCAAAAAACAAGACAAAGAAAAACAAAATATTCAAAATAGAGCGAAAGCCATTTACAACAAAAGGAGAAAAGGAAGCACAAAAAGGAGAAAGGCCAAGAATGGGTAAAAATGTTAAAAAGTAATAAAAAAAATAAACGGATATAACATGTCAATGGGTAAATCAACAGAAAAAAAACAAAAGTAAGGATAACATAATAATGCACTGGAATAGATCAAAGAAATATGAAGAAATAGTATTACTCGATTCTAACTAAGAACGAAGAAAAAACAAAAAAAATGAAGAAGAAAGCAGCGGAAGCGAAGAAGAAGGAACAGAAAAAAATAACGTATGTTTGACACAAGGTAAAATTGACAAAAACATGGACAACTGACACAAAATGACAAATGGCAAAGTCACTGTTGTATACGAACTGATAAAACATGGAGGAGGAAAAATAAACAAACAAGTATACCAACTAATAAAACAAACATGGATACAAAACGGTATACTGTAAGATTAGAACATTGAAATTATTACACCTATCGATAAAAAACGAGGGAAAAATAGATTATAATATACAAAATATTGGCATATATTGGCATATATCGGCATAAATAAGAAAATGAAAAAAAATATAAAAATTGATTTAGACCAGGAAGATTGACAGTACATGTTAAACATATTTTGAAGTACATTGTGACGTTGCGCGTTTATCGCTCTGGCCCAACGGGCGTTCAGATCAACATTTTCATAACAAAAATATTACTTTTCCCTTTAATACTTTTTTACTTGTTTATATCTGACAACGACTTTTAACCGAATTTTCTAAATTAATTGTAGATTGAAAATAGAACGCCATTAAATATAGGGTCTCCAAGGTCTGCTTATACTAACAATAACATGCAATAAAACAATATGTTTAATAATTATTCTACTAATATGTCTTGTTATTGACCCAATTTCAGTCCAAACGTACGTTACGTCATCTTGGTTGTAACGTCAATTTTTAGTAGGTCCAGCCAAATAACATTATTAAAAACCCGGTTTTATCGGCTAAAAATAAAGTAAGCCTCGTTTATAGCGTCAAAAATTTTTACAGTAGGTTACCATTTTTTATTTTATGAAGAATAAGGTGCAATGCGTTTCTGGCTTTGCGGCATTGTTTCTTCCAAGAATGTTAGAAAGACCGATTATCCTTTCTGTGTCAAGTTATGTGTCCTTGAAGGGTCCACGATTTCTCATTTATCAGTGCCATCCTAACAGTCAAATTTTCTGTTTCAGAAGTCAGTTTAAGAAATTTTCGCTACCGAGAAATTGTGTTCCGCTCGTTTTGTTTTTAGATATTAATTTAGTAATTAACTTTTTATTTTTTAATATGGCAAGTTGTAGTACTAAAAGGAAGGCTTTGCCTATTATAGATAAAAGACAACCATACAATGATGAAGATATCTTCAATGGAGATGAACCTGGTGTCTTACAAATTAGCGTCAGACAAAACTTTTTTTAAACTAAACTAAATTTTAAAAATCAAAAGTGTGTCGGTGGAAAGCTTTCAAAACAAAGAGTTACGGCTTTTTGTTTGTGCAAACATGACAGGTACAGAGAAAAGATAGCTTTTGGTTATTGGGAAAAGTTTACATTCTAGATGTTTCAAAAACATAAAAACACTGTCTGTAAACTACACAGCCAACAAAAAAGCGCGGATGACTTCTGCCATTTTTGAAGAATTGAGAAAGTGGGACAAGGAAGAATATCGAACAATCAGTCTAATGAGCCACATGTTGAAACTGTTTCTTAGAGTCATCCATGGAAGAATTTATAAGAAGTGCGAGGAACAAATATCGGACAGACAGTTCGGCTTCATTAACGCAGTGGGTACCAGAGAGGCACTTTTCGGAGTACAGGTACTAATTCAAAGATGCAGGGACGTTAACTGCGACGTATACGCGTGCTTGATCGACTATGAAAAGGCATTTGACAGAGTTCAACATCAAAAGGTGATAAACATTTTAAAAGAAGCAGACCTGGATGACAAAGACCTCAGAATAATTTCAGAACTATACTGCAATCAGACCGCATACATGAAAATTAACGGAGAAGAAACAGATCACATAAAAATACTACGTGGAGTTAGACAGGGATGTATCCTATCGCCGTTGATATTTAATATGTACTCAGAGAAAATTTTTAACGAGGCTCTTTACGGAATAGACGAAGGCATCCTTCTAAATGGTGAAAGAGTAAACAATGTTAGATATGCCGACGACACCATGGTCATAGCAGATAGTTTAGAGGGACTGCAGAGGCTAATGGACAGAATAAACGAGTACAGTCAACAGTACGGACTAAACATTAATACCCACAAAAGGAAACAAATGATTATCAGCAAGGAGAATATAAATGGGGCTCATCTATACATTAATGGGACGCAGATAGAGCGAGTAAAACAGTATTGCTACCTGGGAACTATTATAAACGAACAGTGGAGCAATGTACAGGAAATAAAGTGCCGCATAGGAAAGGCAAGAACGTCTTTAACAAAATAAGCGCCATCTTCAAAAGTGACAACATATCCCTAGATACAAAAATGAGACATTTGAGATGCTATGTTTTCTCTGTGTTGTTGTACGGGGCGGAGACATGGACGCTTACAGACACCACTATTAAAAAACTTGAAGCATTTGAGATGTGGCTTTATAGAAGAATGCTGAGAATATCATGGACAGCAAGGATCACGAACAAGGAAGTTCTAGAAAAAATAGAAAAGGAACCAGAGATTGTGTTTACGATCAAACGCATAAAATTGCAATATCTGGGACACGTTATGAGAAATCAGCACCGTTACTCCCTGCTGCAGTCTATATTGCAAGGTAAAGTCAAAGGTAAGCGAGGACCCAGTAGAAGGAGAATATCATGGCTGCGGAATTTAAGAACATGGTTTAAGAAAACCTCAACGGAGCTGTTTCGAGCGGCAGCGAGCAAGGTCATGATTGCCAACATGATTTCCAACATCCGAAACGGATAGGAACCAGAAGAAAAAGAAGGGACAAGGAACTGTCTTCAAACAAAAAGGAAATGTTTTCTCTTAGTTGGTAACTGTGCAGCCCATCTCAACCCATAATGTTTACGGGAGAACCCGTAAACATTGCCATCCTTAATGCAGTTCAGTTTTTAGACAACGGGTGGAGTGCGGCTACGTCAGTGACAATTTGTAAGTGCTTTCGTCAAGCTAAATTGGCTGTAGTTTCTCCCAATGTTCAGGATGTTGACGAGGATGACAAAATGCCTTTGTCAGAGTGGATACAAAAATTAAATGTAAACAACCCAAAAAGCAATGCGAGCTGCTGAGACCATATTCAGGTTTTACCAGTTCAGGGAGGAATCCACAACTACCAAAGAAACATCTCAGATTATTAAGGACACTACATAAAAACTTTATTTTTCGGAAAGGGTTGTGTAGAAGAAAATAACTGACTATTTTCAACATTAGAGAACTTTTTCATAAAAAATGTAAGTTTTATATACCTACATGATATATTTTATTTCTTAATTTTTTTATCCTAACTGCAGCTTTAATAATAAATAGTACTGTACTGTAAATAAAATTTTACCTAGTTTTTTTTACTGAGCCCTTCAATGACGCTATAATCAAGTTCCACTGTATATACTGCTAAATAAAAAATACAAGTTTTTCAATTTTCTTCCTATGTAATCTTTGATAATGACTGCTGTGACTGTAAAAGTGTGAAATATTTTCTTGTAAGGATAATTGGTGTTAATGACGTGTGTGAAAAATGTAGAGTACAATAGCAACACAATTTTTACTTCCCTTTTGATAGTTTCTAAAAGTCGCAAATGGATACTTGCGGAAATTTTATATTCTCATCTGCAAGCGAAATATCTCAAAACAATTTGTCGTCATCCATAATACAAGAGTTGCAGGCGCATTTGCTCGACTTCCTTTCAATCTCTTTTCCATGAAAGTTTCTTCGCGCAGATAAAGTAGAAAAGTGTCAGTGCTCATGTAATTTTCGCCGGAAATATGAAATATACATGAAAAATAAATGAGAATGTGGGAAGTGCATAGGCAAATGCATCCGTGTTGGTGACATTGTGTTGGATTTGGTTTTCGAAATGTGAAAAACTTTAATCTGTCAGGAATGTCGTGGTTTACAATATTTAAATTCTGAAAACTTTTTTGATAGCCGTAATTGATGATTATTTTGATTTTAAATAGATTTTTGTCTTAATTTTTTTTCTGAACTTTGTTTAACTTCTATCAGGTCTCTTTATTCTTAAACTTCTTTTCTGAATTTCAATAGCAGTGCCTCTAATAATACTCGCAATCTTTCTCCAAATTGAATGAGAAGTTCCTTTCATGTTCCAATATATTTTTTTACTATTTTTGCACTTAATAAACCTTCTTTCTCATATTTTAACATCCACTACTTGATTTTTTGTGGTCCTCTTCGATGTTTTGTAGTCCAGGCGCAATATGTCAAAAAGCAGACTAAAATCGACATTTTCCATAGGAGTCTGTTTTTTTGAAGGAATCACTTTAAGATATACCAATATATCAATAATCACGATATGCTCCAGTCGTAAGCCTTGTGCTGAATTTTTATTAAAACAAAATCTGAAAAAAAAATCGAAAATTTTTGCTTTTTGTGTCCATATTTTTGCCTGTAATTCGGAAAATATTGATTATACAAAAAAAAATAAATAAAATAAAATATTTGTTTTTTAATTTTACATATTTGACTTGCTGAAATTTGAATCCGATAAGTTTAGCAGATGAACAACAGGATATATGTAGGGAAAGATCGTGTACAGATGCAATTTTCGTTATAAAGCAAATTACTGAGAAATCACTAGAGTATAATAGTCCAGCATTTATGTGTCTAATTGACATAAAGAAAGCGTTTAGCACAGTAAGACTTAAAGATGTAATCCATCTTCTGTCTAATAGAGAAGTTCTCCTAAATATTATAACAACCATCAAAAGCTACTACCAAAACAACAAAATGGAAGTCAGAATAGTTGGACAACTTACAGAACCTATAGAAATAGGCAGCGGAATAAGACAAGTAAACCTATTGAGCCCTATGCTCTTCAATTTAATCATGGATGAAATTATCACAAGCGTTAACAAAGAAACAGGATGCAGAATGGGAAACAAAGAAAAAAATACTCTGTTACGCAGACGACGCAATATTGACAGCCCAAGATAAAGATAGTCTGCAAAGACTAGTCCACAGATTTAACGTAAGAGCAAAAGAATTTAATATGACAATCTCATCTCAGAAAATAAAACAATAGTAATCAGCAAAGAACCAACAAGATGTAAAATAGAAATTGATGCATTAGTATTGAACAAGTAATGGAAATAAAATACCTTGAAATTACACTGTCCAGCTATGGAGACCTGGACAAAAAAAGTGAGAGATTAAGTATAAAAAGCAAATAGACTGGCAGGATATCTTAATAGCACTATATGGCGAACAGAGACATTGACATTAAAATGAAGTCAAGAATTTATAAAGCCAGTGTAAGACCAATAATAACATATGCCTCAGAAACAAGAAGCGACGGACTTACAACATAAAGACAACTGAAAGTAGCAGAGATGAGAGGAAGAAGAGTAGAGAAGAAGTACTGAGAAGAATGACAGGAAATACGATAAGAGATCGAAAGACAAGTGAAAATAATAGAAGAAAATGTAACGTAGAGTGTATAAATGAATGGACACAAAATCGAGAAAAAGAATGGAATAACCACATAAGCAGAATGGAGGAGACCCGTGTCGTTAAAATAGCAAGAGATCAGTCACCAAACTCAAAAAAGTATCGGACGACCGCGCAAAAGATGGAGTGACAACCTTCCCATAGAGGTATTAATCTGCCAATGAACAAGCAGAATTGCTTATAAAGAGGAAGAAGAAAAAGAAGAAAAAAAATTGAAAATTTTATGTTTATTGTTTAAAAAATAGCAATAAATGAAAAAAAGTGCAAAAGATGGAGTTTTTCCTTTAAATTTGTTTGGCCCTATAAGTGTAACTTACAGTCTTCATACTACGTCTTGAAAAATCTAATAATAATATATATATACAATAGCACTAAAGGCCTTAGAGGCCCATGGCTTAAAAAGTTCGTTGTTTCTTCATTTTCGCTTTCCTTTATGTACTGAGATCTTCTCTGGCTCGATATGTGATTTTTCTCCATTCTTTCTTGTTATTCATTTTTCTTTTCTGGCCTTCTTGTCCAATTTCTTCCATATCTTTTTCTACCTCCTGATTCCATCTATTTTTTGGCCTTCCTTTTCTCTTTTTTAAAGTTATAGTGTAGTTCAGTACCCTTTTTGGAGTCCTCGTGTTCGACATCCTTTCTAGGTGACCTCGCCATCTTAGTCTCTGTGCCTTTATGACTCCTATTATGTTAGGTTGATTATATAATTTCTTTAACTCATCATTTGATCTTCTTATCCATAGACCGTCCCTTATTATTCCTCCATATATCTTTCTCAGGATTTTCCTTTCCCATATCTCCAGTAAATTTTGTTCATTTTTTGTCATTGTCCGTGTCTCACTGCAGTACGTTACTATTGGTTGTATAGTTGTTTTGTATAACTGTATTTTTGCCTTTCTTGATAAAAACTTGCTTTTTAACATTCCACTAAGAGCATGTACACTTCTATTGCCTACCATTATTCTAGCTTGTATTTCTTCTTTAATGTTAGGTTTGCGTGATATTATTGTACCTAGGTATCTAAATCTTTCTACTATTTCGAATTCGCATGATAATCTTTCTTCTACTTCTACTTTAAACTTTTGTGCATCCCTGAACTGATCATCTGTCCACTGCATACATTTTGTTTTAGTTTCATTTATGTAAAGTCCCATTTTCTTTGCTGCTTTTACTATTCTCTGTACTATCTCCTGTAGCTCTTTTTTTTCCTCTTGCCAGCAACACTATATCATCCGCAAGTGCCAAAACTTGGTGTCTTTTATGATATAGGAGTCCTTGTCTATTGATTTTCGCTTCTCGCATTATTTTTTCTAGGCATAAATTGAAGAGTAATAATGACAAGGGATCGCCCTGCCTTAATCCTTCGTTTACTATAAATTTGTCCGATACATGATTGTTTACTTTGACTCTGTTTTCTGTATTCTCTAAAGTAAGATGTATCATGTTACGTAATTTTCTGCTAACTCCCAGTTCCTCAAGGGTCTCTTTTAATTCCTTCCTTTTTATTCTATTTTATTCTAAAAAGAAGAGAAAACACATAGAAAATAAGCTTAAAGAAATAGAAGAGAATTACAGAAATAAAAAATAGAAGAGAATTACAGAAATAAAAAATAGAAGAGAATTACAGAAATAAAAAAATAAAAAACCTATATCAAGGTGCTAGAAATGAAAAAAAAGCTTTCCAACAAAAACCCATATTCGTTAAAAACAAAGCAGGAAATAATATAAGCGGGGAAGCAGAAATAGCCGAAAGATGGAAAGAGTATTTTGATGAATTACTAAATGGCAATAATAAGTCAAACCAAAGAGAATGTATGGAAGCTGAAGGAAGAATCGAACACTTAGAAGACATAGAAGATAATTCACCCAGCAAAGAACAAATCGAGGAAATCATAAAAAATCTGAAAAACAACAAATCCTCTGGAAGCGATAACATAACAGCAGAGATGATGAAATATGGTGGAAAAATGCTAAATAATTGGATATACAAGATCACAAAGGAGATATGGATAAAAGAACGAATACCAGAAGATTGGAAGGAAGCCATTATTGGCCCATTACACAAAAAAGGAGACAAAACAGAATGCAGTAATTACAGAGGAGTAGCGTTACTAAATACCGTATATAAAATCCTATCAAAATCCATTAAAGATAAGCTAGAAAAAGAAGTTGAAAATATAATAGGCGAATATCAGTGCGGATTTAGACGAGGGAGAAGCACAACGGACCAAGTATTCATAATCAGAGAATTACAAGCAGAAAGCTATGAACACAACTTACCAACGATAGCGCTATTCGTCGACTTCTAGCAAGCATACGATAGAATAAAAAGGAAAAAAAAAGGAATAAAAAAAAATAATAATAATATAATACAACTAAAACGTGTACTAAACTTTGTTAAGATCAGATTAATACTTTTTGCATATTAATTTTGCAATGCAGAGTCCGCAAAAAAATTGCAAATTCGCAAAATTATGCAGAGGCCAAAATGAGCACTTAAAATAGTTGAGATATGACTAGAATATCAATACCCGCTGCAATAATAAAAATTGGTTTGTTATCTAAAGACAAAAGGATGGCTATGCAGACTATAAAAGTATTAGAATCTTCAAGAAAACGCGACTATTGAATGGAACAAAATTGTTTATTGTAAACTTCCCGTTTTTTAATTGACCATGAGACGAAGGATCCAATTAATTGCCATTTACAGTCACTCTACTCAATTTGTCTTAACAAATAATTTCACTTTTGGAGAATCGCTGAACTTCTGCGTAAAGTCGTCATATAAAATCGATCTATGTACAAGAACCAGCGTAATTCTAGTTTGGCAATTCATTTATTGAGAAAACTCCAGTTCTGTATTATATTTTTTACCGATCACCAAATTCGCAGCTAATATTTTAGAATCCATAAACTTTTAACCCTCCATCACTCGCACCGTTAGAAAAAATCTAACATTTTTAAAAATTTTGCCATAATTTTTGAAATATTGCTTCTTTTGGGTTCTACAACCAGGAATATCCCTATGAAGACTCGTATAAGACTATGTTAAATAATGGTGGTAGTACCTATTATCTTATAGCCAACAGCAGTTGTTGTTAGTTCAAATCTAACACGCGAGCGATCGCGTTTGTCGGAGCGTTTGAAAAAATCATTGTTACGAACTTACCTGGGGTAAAAGCAAAAGCAAAAATTAATTCAAGCTGTAAGATTTGACGACGCCATTAAGAGGCAAGAAAATTCGGCAGTTGATAATCTTGCACCCATTCGAGAAATATACGAAATGTTTGTCACTAACTGTTTGGGAAAGTATATACTATTTGTTTTCATATTTTTACATTTAATATTTTTCTTTTAACGTGTACTATAATGTGATCTAATTCAATCCTGTATTCTAACGACTTTGTTAAAATATATTGTTTCCTGTTATTTCGTAAAATTGCTAAACGGGCTGTCTCATTTATTATGTTTTAAGTACGGAGAATTTGACTTCCTTTGTTATTTTTGTCTTGTGTTGCCAATGCACACAAGTGTACGGTCACAATTAACTTAAATTATCGCCACTCAAAATCGCAATACAATAGAGTGATTTATGGGTTTGCCCTCTTGCTACCGACCACCTCGAAGCGTGGTCAGAGGGTGGTTTCTGAAGATTTCAAGACGACACTTCCTCCCAAGACAGCGAACGAAACACACCAAGTTTCTTGGCTCTCGTGCCATAGAGCCGCGTTGGCGGGCGTCCCGACGTCCCAACGAGATTTCCTTAGCTAAGAACACATCAATATTTCAAGGGGTAAGTCTATATTCTTTGTACAAACATCAATAATGAGTAAGACCAGTTAATTTCCTAATTTATTGACAGTTATCTTTGCTATTTTTCACTAATTGATTTACAAACAAAATATTACATTTTTACTTTATAATTATTTATCTAATATCATTTAACCAGCGACCTCTTGAGTTTTATACAAAACACTAACTGTTTATTTGTATACACTCCTGGATTCTATGTAACCATAGATGAAATGTTGGAAGCGTTCCGTGGTCGATGCAAATTTAGACAGTATATAGACAATAAGCCAGCGAAATACTGAATTAAGATTTATGCCTTGGTGGACGCTAGAACATTTTTCACACAAAATCTCGAGATTTACCTCGGCAAATATCCTGAAGGACCATATTAACTACCCAACGATGAATCTAGTGTAGTATAAAGACTTATACGACCCATAAGTGGAACCGGTCGAAATGTAACTACGGATAAATAATTTTCCTCTGTACCCTTAGTCAACTCTTTATTGAACGATCATTGTTTGACAACGATAGGTACTTTACGTAAAAACAAACAACAAATTTCCCCTAAGTTGACAAACGTAAAAAGAAGACCTTTATGTAGTAGCATGTTTGCATATGGTGACGATGGAAACAAGTGTGTACTTGTATCATATGTGCCAAAAAAAAAATAAGAATGTACTACTACTTTCAACACTACACAGCGATGGTTTCATTGATGAAAACACCAAAGAGCATACCATGAAGCCAGTGATTATTACTGATTACAACCTCACAAAAGGCGGAGTGGATGTTGTTGATAAAATGAAGGCAGAATACTCGGTGACTCAATTTAGCAATCACTGGCCGTTTACTGTTTTTACTTAAACTGCCAAATAATTTAGAACAATAACAGTAATATTGTAACATCTCGAAGAAGCTACATTGCGGAGCTTGGCAAGCAACTTTTACTGTCTCGTCTTCAACGACGTTTCGATATCCCAAATCTGCCTTATCAGTTGAGACTCAGGATCCGAAATATAACCGGAGAAAAGCCATCAGTTTCTCAAGAGGCAACTCCAACTATAAAACCAAGATGTTCTTTTTGCCCTGTAAGGATTGTTGGTTTACCCAACATTATTGTACTAACCGTAAGTTGCCGATATATAAAGAGCACATTGGTTTAAAAAATTTTACTTGCCACCACTGCCGAGAAGAGGAAGAAATCTAATTTCATGCGTAAGGCGTACATTTTTTTGGAATAAATCCCCTTATTTGTATTGTTCTAGGGTAATGTGTATATTTTTTTAGTTTACCTAGTAGATTTTTTGCGGTTTTGTTTTAAAAAAATATAAGTTTATCGTTTTTTGTGAGTTAATAGACAATAAACTTAACCAATAAGTACTAATGACTCATTTATTTGACCTATATCCGTATGTTAGATAAAATCTAACACGCGAGTGATGGCGTAATTTTTTGAGGTGCGAGTGATGGAGGATTTTAAACGAATTAAAAATTAAATTTTTAATATAATAAACTTCTAGCGTAAAAGAGTTTTTTCATCTACAGATAAATATTGTCATATCTGATAGATAGATCTGGAGGATCGATATTTATTCATAGAATAAAATGTACCCGTCTTATCACGTCAAATTATGTTGCAGTTACTTATCTGTAAGATACATGTAAAATTTATTTCGGAACACACCAATATTTAATTAATTGTCTAAGAAATCTCACAAATATTTTAATATCTCTTTTGATTATAAAATTTGTGGTGACAGGAATAAATTAAATTATAAAAGAAAAAATTATTAATGAATAAAAAAATAATACATGTATATTAATCATTCTTCTTAAGTTTCTCCTCAACAATAAAATAATATATAACATCTTAATAAGCTTAAACATCTTCAACTTCAGAAAGTTTAATAATGTCTTCATTTAGCAATTCATCTTGAAAATTTTCTTAATTTTGATCTCTTACTAGGTTATACTCGTAAAATATTGCGTAGAGAACGGTTGAATCTTTTCAACCTTACAGCCACTTCCAGTGGATGAAATAGTACCTAAATCTTCCCTTCCATACATGAAAAGTTCTGTTACATTCTTCTTCTTCATGTGCCTTGTCCGTTCCGAACGTTGGCAATCAACATGGCTATTCTGACTTTGTTTGCGGCAGATCTGAATAGTTCAGCAGATGACAATCCGAACCATTGCCGCAAGTTATGGAGCCACGAGTGTCTTCTCATCCCTGGACCCCTTCTGCTGTCTATTTTCCCTTGGATGATCAGTTGTAGTACTTTATATTTATTATGTCTCATAACGTGACCCAAGTATTCCAACTTTCTTTTCTTTATACTTATTCCTACCTCTCTCTCTTTACCTATCCGGCGTAGTACCTCTTCGTTGGTCACGTGCTCAGTCCAGGATATACGTAATATACGTCGGTAAGCCCACATTTCGAAGGCCTCTACTTTTTTCATCAATGTTGCGGTCATTGTCCACGCCTCCATTTCATATAACAAAACCGGGAATACATAACATTTCAGAAGTCGAATTTTGAGAGGTAGGGTGAGGCTTTTAGAGGTGAAAATTTGCTTCATGCTAGTGAACGATGCTCTTGCCTTTTCTACTCTTATACGTATTTCCTTCGCTTGATCCCAATTTGAGTTAACTGTTGTTCCCAAGTAGATGTACGAATCCACGTGTTCAATTCTTTCATCGCCCAATATCAGTTGCTGTGGTGGTTGTTGGGTTTTGCTTACTAACATCCATTTGGTTTTTGTGATATTTAGTCTGAGTCCGTATTGTGCACTTGTTTTTTGTATCTTACTCATTAGGCAACTCAGTTCCTTCATGCTACTTGCTAGAAGCTTCTGTTACATATCTAGTTTTAATATGGAATTAATTACAGAAATTTTTTTCATTGATTATTTAGTTTACTCATTAAAAATGGCATTACCGTATGATCAGAATCTCCAAGTAACAACCCATTTCTATTATCTCCATTTAAACTAGTTATCAAGAATATATATTTATTTATACAAGTAAAAAGTAATGGCATGTCTCGCAAAACAGAAAACCAAAAATGGTATATCGATGGAAGGCAACCGTATATACGTATTTCTGACTATTGGTCGTCTTCAGTACGGTGCAGCCAAGTTAGAAAAGGAGCATATTAACTTATGAAAGGATCACTACAGGAGCAATGCAACCAATTTGTGGCATTAGAGTTAGAAGACCCTGATGGTTTCCAGGGCAAAAACTAACACCAACCACGGAGGAAGCTACAGCTACCTGGGGAAAGGAATGCCAAACGTTGAAATGTTTAAAACAAATGGAAAAGGATAATGCGAGTGAATAATAAAAGTAAAAAGTAATGGCATGTCTCGCAAAACAGAAAACCAAAAATGGTATATCGATGGAAGGCAACCGTATATACGTATTTCTGACTATTGGTCGTCTTCAGTACGGTGCAGCCAAGTTAGAAAAGGAGCATATTAACTTGGGACTCTAACTCTAATGCCACAAATTGGTTGCATTGCTCCTGTAGTGATCCTTTCCCAAGTTAATATGCTCCTTTTCTAACTTGGCAGATTTTTCATACAAAATCTCGAAATTTACCGCGGCAAACAATTTAAAGGACCATAACAACTACCAAACGATGCGTCTAGTGTAGTAAAAATGCCATCGTTTGGCGTTGCTAAATTTGAAATGCCAGGCTCCAGGCAGTTTTACGAATTTTTTTGCTTCGCTTTTTCAGTCTTGTATGGTCCAGCCAACACCCCTTTTTCTAACTGTAGCAAGTTTACTTATTAGGGCATCGTGATGACTCGTTTTTACGATAACAGGTATTTTTTTATTTTCTTTTCTATTAATGTATAGCACGTATACCGTGCTTATTGGTTGACGGCAAACAAGCAGTTTTGGAAATAAACTATGAATACCGAGAAAGAGTTTTACAAATAACCAGCAACTGTGTACCTGCTTTCGTATGGTAAACAAGCAGTTATGAAAGATTTTAACGATAGTAATACGTTCCTTATTGAAAACTTGTTTAACTTAGCGAAAAAAGTGAATTTTGATTTTTGAAGTTATACTTCTATACGCGCGCTCCACGTTGGAAATTTGTATGGGAGTGAAGATATATTTTCTCTGTCTTCCTCTCTCGAATATAAAAATGTTCCTTTTGTATATATAATTTAATATTATATATATTATATAAAGATATATATACATATGATATTATATATATAATAAAATATTTATTAATATTATTATTTATGTGATATGTTTTGTATTATTTATTAAGTGTTCATAATTATATTAGTCTTTTGTATTTCAAAATAATAATCTCAATAAATCACTGTATGATCCAGAACTGTCAATTTTGAAATACGTTTGTGTCATGCCCTCGGTAGTATAGTAGTCAGTATCCCCGCCTGTCACGCAGGAGACCGGGGTTCGATTCCCAGACAAGGAGGATTCTTTTATTAATATTAGTACATGGTAAATTAAACATATATGCGTAAGTAGAAAAGTTATGTATATTATTGTCATTTTTAAATACTTATGAATATTGCGTTTTAATTTGTATTGTATTATTATATTGAATTAGGTTTCACTGTATTGTATTTTTTTATGTATAATATTGTCATTTTTAAATACTTATGAATATTGCATTTTAATTTGTATTGTATTATTATATTAATACCAAAATAAACAATGAATTTTACTGCAAAGTACGTGTAAAAAAATTTTGCATTCAACTCCTTTCATACATACTTATATGAAAATAAAAATATACATTTTCATCAAAACATTAATTCAATCCTTCATTTACTATACTCCTATTCCAGGTCAAAAGTTGTTTATTAATTGTTAGTAAGTTGTTATTAATTATGTTTCTCTTTCTGATATGTCTTACCTATAGCATTACATATGCAATGACTGTGCAGATTGACTCCCAAATAAATTTGTAACGGTGAATGCGTGTATAGAAGTGTAACTTCCACCGGCAGTCCCACTGGACTGCCACACCCGTTTTTTGGTCGGTTAGAGACTTTTGCAAATAGCGGCCTCAATAGATAGATTATAGGTTCTATCTAAATATAAACTAAACAACAGTGAGGACAGCACACAACCCTGTCTGACTCCCTTTAGAATCTTACACTCTTATGTCGACTTCCCATTGATATGAGTGGTCGCTGTTCGACGCCAATAATCCTAACGTCTCGCTATCAATTCCTTTATCTCTTAATAATTTAATTAACTTGTCATGGTGTACTGTATCCAATGCCTTTTCATAATCAATAAAAACGATCAAGACATACATACGTTAATCTCAATATTTCTGTAGCAGAACAGTCAGTGCAAAAAACGCTTCTCTAGTTCCCTAATTAAATAAATCTTTTTAATAATGTTGAATGTGGAATTAAATAAAGTAATTTAATGGTTAATTTCTTTTCTTGACTTTTTACAAAATTCAAAATTTATAGTCACTAAAAATTAGCACTAATAAAACCTGTCATGTGCGCTTGAAAATATATAAACTTGGAATTCTAGAATACGAATGCGGTCAAGGATTTTAGCCCCAAGTACGATGCTGACCGCTACGGGTCAACCGCCGACCCTGGACGGCCGCTTAGCCGTGTCAAAGGTCCGCAGAATGATGGACAGAGCTCCAGAAGCAATTATTTAATGAGAAAGACATGCAACAGTTTGGCTGAAGGAGCGACTAAGGATTTCTGGAGATCTGAGTGTTACGGGAAGTTGTATAGTTTGCAAGATTAGAATTCCGAATCGGAGAAATATTCGATGTGGTGATTAAAGGGTTTCAAGGGGCGCCATCTCGAATTTAAGGTTCGGCCATTGTGTTGCTGGCGACTGAACTTGATTGAAATCTTTGTAATCACGGGCAGTCCGAAGCAGTGTTTGAAGTTGGATTATTGTGCCGGTCAACCGTGAAATAGTTCTAAGACATGTCGAACAAGTTTAATCAAAATTTGAATAAATCTTGACCAACAAACTATTTATTGCATCACTACAAATTCATCTTTCAAAGTCCTTTTATTTCTTGTGTTTTATTTTCAAATTTCATTGCATTCAAATCCTTATTTTTACTACGATTTCCTTTTTTTTGTATTACACGTAAAACAATTTCTGTGTCCTAGATCGGGATATTGGTACCCTCTACAGATAATTTGCAAAAATGCTGAATATTTTAAAATAATTTCATAGTTTTGTTCAAGTCCAATTTTTTCTCTATTGTGTCGTAAAGATAAAATCCTATCTTAGTCTCTGTAATATAAATCACCAACCAAAAGATATACTATACTATATTCTTTTATACACAACTTTTTGGTAAAAACAAGTTTAGACGATAACGTCAAAGCAATAAATCACCAGTTAGTTCCTTATTGCCCCGCATGGCCACCGCCGGTAATATATATGTATAGTCCAAAGTTGAAAATTAAAAACTTTAGCGCCCTTCTCGCCTGCGCTCCGTATTGATTAAGTAATTAAATTCTCATTAAATAGATAGGTTCATCTGCACAACAGATACAACCTTATTATATGGCTCTACTCCTTCTACTAGCGACATCTAATTTCCTAATAGCACTAAACGTTTATTGAGACGGATAAGCCTTCCACGACCGGCCTCATGTAAGCAAATTGAACAAATATCCGGTTGCGTTAGGTTGGAGTTGGAGTTTTTAATGGCACACGATGCTAATTGGAATAGAATTTATAAAGTTTTTGTAATTAAATGTGATTACCATGTAGTAAACGGAAGGAATATGGATCGATAAAAATAGTTAACTAGTTTTATCGAAAGACTCTACTCATAAAATCTTGCAACTAGAATTGGATTTGATATCAGATTTATCAACATTACTGTTTCTTTGTACTGTGTTTACCCTGTTGTATAAAGTATGTTTCACTCAGGCTCACTATTGTTTATGGTGTCTTTTCGTGAATTGTTGAATGCGATAATACTAGAGAAGACTAAAAGTTTAAGAAAAGCTTTGAAAAAAAGAAAGTTTTTTGTAACTTTGACAAAAGATTTGATATCTCAGAGAGAATATGAAATGGTTGTTATTATTGCAGCATCTAAAACATATGATAATAACTAAGCCGAGAAAAAAAGAGGCATCGAAATTACCGTAATTATTTTAGGCCGTTGGTAGTTTTGTAGCGTTGTAATTTCGTAAGACTTAAAAATTTTGACAGTTTTGTACCGAACGATGCAGTTTTTTTAAGTTCCCATATCACTAACCTTGTTCTTATTTAGACTATTTAGAAAAATGCGTAGTATTGTCGATGACTACGCATTATTTTCAAGTTTCTCCATATAATCGATATTGTCTGGGGATAAGTGTGTAAAATTAACTCGTAGAATAATCTAAGTCGCATTTCTTTTTTAAGTATCCATTAAAAATGTTGTTATTACTCTAATTATCTTCTTCTTCTTTTTACGTAGACATGACTCTGTCTGCTTTTCAATGTGCCTCCAGTAAGTTGTCGTTTCTTCGTTTTCGTGGTCTTCCTGTATCGACCGATCGTCTTCCTATTGGGAACCGTCTCTTGCCGTCTTTATTACTCTATTTGTTGCTTTAAAAAACAAGTACAAGAAATCCTGGAACATAACAACAGACACGAGAGTAGAAAATTCTTTAAAAGAATAAAATAAAGCACACAGTCCTTTAGACCAAAATTGACAATATGCAAAGACAAGGACCGAGAACTACTAACAGAGAAACAAAAAATTATAATGAGATGGAAAGAATACTTTGAGGAAAACCTAAATGCCGACAATGGAAATGACAAAACAAGACAATATATTTTACGGCAGAGCAGCATATTGAAAGTCCCAGTTATGAAGAAGTAGTTCAAGTAATAAAGAAACTAAAAAACAGTAAAGCGTCAGGAACGGACAAAGTTTAGACAGAATTGTTAAAATATGGAGGACCCGAACTCTGGGGAAGAATCCATTACCTGATAAAGTTGGTATGGACCAAGGAGCAAAAGCCGCAGGAATGGGCAGTTGGTCTTATACAGCCAATATATAAAAAATAAGATAAGAGGGGATACCAGAATTACAGATCAATTACATTGCTAGATGTAATATACATAATCCTTTCTGGCATTATCTACACTAGATTGGTAATTATATTGGTAATATAATTGGTAATTATTAAATTGAATACGACATAGAACTATATAATATGAATATAGAGTAAACAAGCTTTTGATAGTGTGAAAAGAGACAAAATGCTGGAAGATCTGCGAAATCTAGGTATACCAAAAAAATATATCAGACTCATAAAAATAACGTTGCAGGGTTCAAAAGCTGCAGTTAGAGTAGATGGAGAACTGTCTTCTCTGTTTAGCAACAACATGGGGGTGAGACAGGGAGACGCACTTTCAACCATGCTGTTCAACCTAGGTCTTGAAGCAGTCATCAGAAAAACCAATATAACCGGCCATATAAACACCAAAACAGTACAAATTACTGCATATGCAGACGATGTCGCCATTATTAGTAGAAGCAAGACACGACTAAGGAAACGTTCAAGGAAATTGATCCTGAGGCACCAAAAAAGGGCTTAAAATAAACGAAACAAACACTAAGTACATGACCATCAAAGGAACACCTGAGAATGAAAATAATATAGCAATAGACAACTATACTATTGAACGTGTGGATGCCTTTACATACCTGGGCACAGAAATCAATCAGAAGAATTCCCTAAGCACCGAAATGAATGCACGTATTTCCAGTGGAAATCGTACATACTATGCTAATAAAAGATTGATGACGTCGAAATTATTAGACAAAAGATTATTAGACAAAAGAACCAAAGATCTACAGATCTTTGATTAGACCCGTAGTAACCTATGGTTGTGAAACCTGGGTAATGACAAAAAAGGGGGAAGCCCATCTCAGGACATTCGAGAGGAAGATACTGAGAAAAGTATATGGCCCGGTGCAAAAAGAAGACGGCACATGGAGAATCAGGAGAAACGACGAGGTTAATAAACTGAATGAAGAGTATAACATTGTAAGATTTGTGAAAAGTCAAAGACTCTCATGGCTGCGACATGTTCAGCGACAAGAAAACACGAAAACGACAAAGAAGATGTTACAGTGGAAGCCGGTAGGAAGGCGGAAAAAGGAAGGTCTAGAGAGAGATTTGAATGGAAGGACATAGCCAGACCTTTGCCCATCCAGATTATGATGCCAAAAGAAGAAGAAGAAGAAGATTTGTTGTCATTCTATTCTTCTATTTCTTACCCAGTTCTTGATGTTCTTCACCTTGCATCTACGTTGTATATCTGTACTTCTAGCTCTGTCTTATAGCGTCTGACTATTAATTTTTTTTAAGTGTTTTCATCTCTGCTGTTTCTAACATCCTGTTTGTCCTCTTTATGTCAGGTCGTGTTTCCTCCGCGAATATCATTATTGGTCTGATGACTGTTTTGTAAATTCTGACTTTATCTGCACTTGATCTTCCACTTCAGTTTCGAGCTTTCCGTAGATAGATAATGTAATGTCTAGATATTTAAACTCCATCACTTGTTTGATGATCTGACCGTCCAGCTCCAATTTACATCTTATAAAATTAGCTGTTGAAACCATGCATTTTGTCTTTTTTGGAGAAATTAATATGTTAAATATTCTGGCGGTTATATTAGAATGGTGCAGCATACGTTGTAAATCGTCTTCACTGTGATGGAGTAGTATTGCGTCGTCTGGTGCAGATTATTTCAATTTTTTTTCTCCCATTTGGTATCCTTTTTTAGTTGTCACTTGTTTTATTATTTCATTCATAATCAGGTTGAACAATAGATGACTCAGGGAATCTCCCTCCCTTACCCCATTGCCAACTTCAATAGGGTCGGTTAGTTCCTCTTGTAGTTTTTATTTTATTGTGTTGTTTTGGTCGATATTTTCGATCGTTTTGAATATTCCTAGAGGTATCTCTCTTGCGTATAATACGTGGATAACGTCTTTTAATTTGACCCGGTCAAATGTCATCTTAAGGTCCACGAAACATAGATATGTCAGTTTTTGTATTCTAACGATTTCTCTTGCTCTGGCCTCATTTTAAATATAGTGTCGGCGTTTAAATTTTAGTGTTTAATAAATTAATTCCTCTCTAATTTTCCGGATCTCCATTCTTGAGGAATTCTGTTTTGTTCTATTATTTTTTGTATTAGTTTTAATAGTTGTTTGGGTCAGATCTGTCCGTACTTTAGGAGTTCGGTATTCTGTCTTCTCCTGGTGATTTGCTATTTTTTAGTTTCCTTAATGCTTCCTTCTCAATATTTATTTCTTCGCTTGTGGTCCCCACTGGTGTTGGTGGTTCATTATCGTCACCTTCAGCAAATAGGGATCGAAAGTAGTCCACCCATTATTTTAATTAGTCTGGATAAACGTATAAAATATCCAAACGTCCAGATTTTGCTTTCATTTGTAGTTTGCTCTCACAATGGCCACTGATATCAATTTACTAGTTTATTAAGTTGTTTGGTAGTAAAAAACTCATGTTTTGTGGTAAGTTATCTTAATTTTGCCCCTATACATTTGAAGATAAAGTATAGAAAGACTCTTTTATCATTCAGAGTTACCTGTTTTTGTCTTTAGCTTATGGTATTCACAAAGCAAGGGCGTTTTAATATGAGTGTTTTAATATTTTTTATAGACTTTCATACACAACCAAGTCATTTCTAAATTGAGTTTAAAAAAATCCTTTTATAATATTGTTTACAGTATTAATAAGAAGTTATTTACTAAGTATTAAGTATTTTGATATAATTTATGTGCACTGCAGTTTGCCTAGCAGTTTTACCTTTTTTTGCTAAATATTAAAGACAATTCCATGTTAAAAAGGTTATAGAAAGATTTAGATTTTTAAAACATATTTATATTTTATCTGCAAAATATTTGTTTGCAGTTAAATACAGATTATTTGTTATCTAGAATTTAATGTTATAGCTTTTATTTATTATATATACTACGAGAAGAAAATTACATCGAGAAAAAAATAAAACAGAAACTAATAAGAATTTTGCGAAAATAGTTGAAGACAATACTAGAGAAGAAGCATACAAGAACAATGAAACGAAATGAAGACATCTATTACCACAGTTTCGCATGAATATCTAAAATCAAAAAAAAAGAAGTAAGAATGGATGACAGATAAAATATTGCAGATCATGGAGGAGCGAAGAAAATTAAAAGGTAGAAATGACAACGAATACAAACAGTTTTATAAGACTATACTAAAGGAGATAAAAGGAGCAAAAGAAGCGTGGCTGACGAAAAAATCTACGGAAATTTAAACACTACAACGCAAATATGATGATTTCCATATGTAAAAAACAATTAAAGAGGTACAGAACACCAGAAAACAACGCAATACAGGCATAGTTGCAGACATTAAAGACCAGATTTTGACTATCATTGAAGATAAATTACGAAGATGGAAAGAATATATGCAAAAGTTATTCGAAGATGCAGTATAAAGTCCGACTGAAATAAACAATCCCTACGACCCAGAAATAACAAACGAAGAAGTAACTATGGCCATTAATGGATTAAAGATGGGAAATCGCCAGAACCTCGTGAGGTGCATAGTGAAATTTTAAAGCTATTAGAGGCACACCAAATCACATCTCTTACGAAGCTATTCAACAATATCTACGAGAGTGGTTACTTACCGAAAGACTGGCTACTATTAATACTCATTCCACTTCTTAAAAAAGCCAACGCTAGAAAATGTGATGGAAGAACATAGATTAATTAGTTTAATGAGCCATGTACTTAAAGTACTCCTTACTATCATTCACTCATGCATATACACCAAATTGGAAGAAACCTGAGTGAAGTTCATTTTGAATTCAGAGCAGGACTCGAAACGGGGGAAGCACTTTTTAGTTTGCAAGTTCTAATACAGAGAGCCAGGAATGTCAACTGCAATGTGTATGCATGTTTCAATGATTTCGAGAAGACATTTGATAAACTCCCACATGGGAAACTAATCGATATTCTAAAAACATCAGGACTCGATGGTAAGGACATAATACTGACCTCAAACTTATATCTCCAACAAAAAGCAACAGTGTAATTAGAAAATGAACTGTCCGAGATCTTCACAGTCGGAAAAGGAGTTAGACAGGGTTGCATATTGTCACCGGCATTATTTAACATATACTCTGAAAACATCTTTAGAGAGTCCTTGGACGAATCAGAAGATGGGATTGCTGTAAATGGCCAGCTTATAAATAATATTAGATATGCAGACGATACAGTGTTTCTGGCAGAAAGTGCGCAGGGGCTCCAAACGATGATGGATAACGTTGTAGAAACATGTAACAAATACGGCCTAAAACTAAATTGCAAGAAGACAAAAATAATGATCATTAGTAAGAATACCAACATAAACGCCCAAATTACAATAGGCAATACACTGTTCCAGAAAGATTGGAAAAATATGCTATTTGGGCTGCAATATTAAGGATACTTGGGATCACAGCTACGAAATAAAAACTCGTATTGAAAAAGCCAGCAGCTCTTTCAACAGCCTTAGAAAGATTCTCTGCAACTTATCTTTAAGTATCAACATACGCATAAAAATTCTTAGATGTTACGTCTTTAGTGTCCTCTATAAGTAGAAAGCTGAGCTTTATAGAAGATGCCATAAAACGATTAGAGGCATTTGAAATGTGGTGCTACAGACGTATGTTGAGGGACTCATATATACACCACACAAGTAACATAACTGTTCTCCAGAGGCTACAATTAAAAAGAATTGAACTCAGAAAACAACAACCAAAAATTAATGTAAGAATGGTAAAAAATGAAGAAATAAAAAACGAATTAAATATTAATGTGAACGTTAATATGCAAAAAACACTAAATGACAACAAACAAATTATGGACGTAAATAAAAAGTGGTATAATATAAAAAAACATATTACTGAAACCAGCTCAAGAAAGTTTGATACAACATAGGTCAGACGCTAAAAAACAGTGGATAACAGAAGAAATACTATTACAGATAAAAAAAAGAAAGAAATATAAAGAAAAAGATCTACAATAGTATAAAGAAATACAATAAATAATTAAGAAAAAAATCAAAACAGCTAACGAAATCTATTTGACGAAACGATGTAAAGAGATAGGAGAACTAGAAACAAAATACGATATGAGTAATATGCACTAAAAAATAAGAGAAGTGACTGGAATGGGTATAAATAGACAGCAAGGACACATAAACGACAAAAAAGAAGTACTACTAATAGATTTACCAGAGAAATTAAGACGATGGGAGGAGTACGTTAGAGAACTTTTCCAAGATGAAAGAGGTGAAATGCAGAAAATACAAGAATTAAATCCTTTAGAGAGACAGAAGATCGCGATAGATGAACTTGGACAGCAGAGTAACACGAAAGAAACACATATTCACGAAAAGAAAACGGTTGGGTCTGAAACTCAGTGAAATCTACTGGCTAATAGGAAAAAGGTCACAACTAAATTTGTATAATAAAATTCTAGTATACAAGTCAGTGATAAAGCCTATATGGAGCTATGGAATCCAACTGTGGGGATCTGTGTCAAAATCCCATATCGGCATCCTCGAGAGGTTCCAATTGAAGGCCTTTCGCATTATCACAAATGCACCGTGGTACATGCCCAATGAATACATTAATCACGATTTTCAAACGAAGGCTGTCAAAGAAGAAATTGTCAGTTTCTCCCAAAAATAGCACAGGTGATTTACCAACAATATTTAAAATTTTTGAATTTTTAAAAACTTTTTAATTTTTTATTAGAGTCGCAAATTATTTTGTTATTAAAATTATGATTTAATAGGTTCTCCTCACTGGACAGTCTCTGGAAAGTTTCTTGTAATTAAATTAAACAATTTACTTATTATAATTATTATTACAGATTGTTAATAAATGGGATGTTAAAAAAAAAGTTCATGAAAAATTGTTTAGTAAGCAAATATGTATAAATTTATTATTCTGCACTTTTTAAAAACATTGTTAATATATTACACTACATTATTTTAGAAACCCATTATATAAACATATGTATATGCCCCTATTCTCTTGTATATTATCTTTAAAACAAAAGAAATGTAGCAAATAAACCTAAAAAGTTCCCTAAGGAAAGCAACAAATTACATCCCTAGCGTAACTCTGTCCTAACTGTTCAAAAAATCCCCAAAACAAGCAAACGAAAACAAATTACCGAAAACATTTACCTCTTTTTCGACAAGAAAAAAAACTATTACCACTACATCGACTCTAATTAATCTTCTCAAACGGTCTTTGTGTAATTGCATTGACCGCCGCTATAAGTAATAAGCTCCTCTGAGGCGATAAGTTAATGCCGTTAAAAAGACAAATGACGATCGAATCCTGTCGGCAAACAAAAGGGCGCACATTGAAGGGCTTATTGAAGAGTTAAATATTCCGTTTAAACGAGAGTTTTCCGATGGAGCGATTGAAATGTTTAGACCAGGCAGAGCTAACCTTAAAAAAAACAATATTTTTAAAAATCCTCTGCTTGCCTAGTTTTATATTTTGTGAAACGGTGTTTAAATGAAAGTTTCTTTGAAACTATTCTTCATCTTCTTTATGCAGTGGCGGATCTGGACATTTGCCTTGGGAGAAACTTCCAACTTGGGGGAAACTTCCAATGAAACACCAACCGAAAGACATAAAAATGATAAACCCGAACTACATAAACGACACAAATAATAGGTATTTTAAAATTTTGGTTCTTCTTTGGGGGGATGAGGAATTTCTCCATTACAACCCTCCCACCGTGTATCCGCCACTATACTTTACGTGCCGTCTTTTTTTAGAACGTTGGCAACCACCATAGCGATTCGAATTGAAATTTCGGGTGTTCTTTGACTTAGGTCACTCTTTTGTCGTTATACCATTGCAAAGGATCGTAATTTTCTCTAATACAACCAACTAAATGCGTCCATTGGCACTGCATTTTCGGCTGCTAAAAGTGTTTCGCAGAGTGGGCTTACAGCTTCTTTTCTAGGAATCCATTTTGGTTGCTGCAATTTTGTTTTTGATTCAGCTTCTTCACCCAAATGCCTCAAACACACAAAAAGTTTTAGTTTCCTCTCCCTCTCTCGAGAGTACTATGGCATCAAGAGCAGATATGGCCTTGAAAAAAAAATCATCTACAAAAGGCTCAGGGCAATTCTTCTTCTTTAGGTACCGTCTCCTCGAAGGAGGTTGGTAATCATCACAGCTATTTTCACTTTTGAGATTGCAGCTCTGAACAAGTCGACAGAACTGCAATTATACCACTTTCTCAGATTGTTGAGCCAGGAGATGCGTCTTCTTCCAATACTTCGTTTTCCCTGTATCTTCCCTGCATTATGGTTTGCAGCAACACATATTTATCCCCTCTCATAACGTGGCCGAGATACTGTAACTTTCTTATCTTAATCGTATTCATGATTTCTATTTCCTTTTTCATCTTTCTGAGAACCTCAACATTTGTTATTCGTTCTACCCAACTAATTTTTAATATTCTTCGGTAGGTCCACATCTCGAATGCTTCAAGTCGATCGCTCACCTCTTTCTTTAAGGTCCAGGCCTCCATCCCATACAGCAGCACCGAAAACACATATGAACGTAATATTCTTATTTTGAGTTGCAAACTAAGGTCTCTACTGCATAATACTTTTCTCATCTTATTAAATGTTGCTCTAGCTTGTCCAATTCTCATTTTTATTTCTTCTTTATACTCGTTATTTTCATTAATAATTGTACCAAGATATCTGTATTTTTTTACTTTTTCTATTGGAACCCCTCTTATGTTTAAAATGTCTTGTTGTTGTATTTTGGAAATTGTCATAAATTTTGTTTTATTAGCATTAAGCGTCAGTCCGCTTTCCTCACTAGCACTTACTACATTATCTAAAAGTGTCTGTAGATCTTGTATATTCTCTGCAATTAGTATAGTATCATCGGCATATCTGATATTGTTAATGGGTCTGCCGTTGACTTTTATTCCAATTGTTACATTTTCTAGTGATTTTTGAATTATTTCTTCCGAATATAGATTGAACAATAAGGGGGAGAGTATGCAACCTTGCCTTACGCTTCTTTTTATCTCTACTTCCTCCGAAAGTTCCTTGCCTACTCTGACTTTTGCTGTTTGGTTACAGTAGAGATGAGTTATTATTCTTAAGTCTTTTTTGTCAATTGTGTTTATCTTTAAGTAATTGTATAAGATGGTTGTGTCGAACCTTATCAAACGCCTTATTGTAATCAATAAAACAAACATAGAGTGGTTGATTTACATCCATACATCTTTGCATGAGGACGTTAAATCCAAATAATGCCTTTCGTGTACCCATGGCATTCCTAAATCCATTTGGGTTTCAGTGATGTCTTCTTCCACTTTTCTGAAAATTCTTAAATGGATAAGTTTTAAGAATATTTTTAGTGTGTGACTCATTAGACTAATTATACGGTGGTCATTACATTCCCTTGCATTAGGTTTTTCAATAGGTCAGGGCAATAGAAGTGTAGAAAGGAGAAGAATCTCATGGTTGCTTAACTTGAGGGAATGGTATGGATTCACATCAATTGAACTATTCATAGCGGCAGTATATAGGTTCAGAATAGCCATGATGATTGCCGACCTCCGTCGCGGAGATGGCACGTAAAGAAGTAGAAAAGGCTCAACAAACATGCAGAAAAAAAAGTTATACAACAAGACGAATTTAGATTCAGAAGAGAAAGAAATTGCGAACTTCAATTAGCATGAGTTGTCAGTGACACAAAAACGGCTTTAATAGAAAATAAAAAAATAAGAAATGGTAATTCTCCACACAGAAAAAGCGTACATAGTTTGAAAAAAAAACCCTAATCTACAATATAGACACAGCTAGATTACTTCTTTACATAGACAATATATGCGACCAACATTTCATAATTCAGCTAATTTACTGGCAAAAGATGTCCAGGTGTCAAGAGAGGTAGAGATGGCTTAGGGTAGCATTTTATCTGCTATTCTATATAACATTTTATTTTTAGATTTTCTTACAGATGCAAGAACAAACACAGCCCTCTACGAGGACGTTACGGCAATATACGCTGCGGGACAAGAAGACAGAAGAATAGTCAACAGATTAGAATACCACTTAAGAAGAATTTCGGACTACACAGAGAAAGGAAAAATAAAAATCAACACGGAGAAGACTAATATATCATTTTTAAGCAGCAATATAACCCACCAGCTGTAGAATTAGCGATAAAAGGAAACAGTATTCAATCAGAAGAAGTAGTCAAGTACTCTTCGAGATAAGGTTAAATTTCACTAGGAAGAAGAAAGAAGTCAAGAAACAAGCTTTCATGCAAATTATTGACTATCTAATCAGGGTCCAGCTAGGTGGTTGATGAAGACAGCTAAGCAGGGAAGTAGGTACGGTACCAAAACTACAAAAAAAAACGTTTAGGTATTAAGGATTTAAGAGTTGGGTGAGATGTGGTAGCGGGTAGATACTCTTGTACGATACCGGTATGAGATAGATCTACTTCAGGTATGCAACCCTGCCCACCCGAGCCATGGCTATCCCCCAACCCATGCCGGGGGAAGTCATGTCCCCACCCCAAGATCCCTACCAAAAACAAATAAATTCTCTCACATATCCATTCCCAAGGAGTAAACCTCAGACGAAAGAAAAATCATTGGGAAAGACAACGGGAAACCACTTCAATTAACTTTCCCTAGTATAATCATAATGGATCAAGTCAATACAGAAACGGCCCTTAGTCCCAGGCACCCCTTAAGTGTAAAGAGGGTGCTAAGAATCCCCTGGTTACCACAAATATTTAGATTTAAGCATGATAAGAAGATTGGTACATGGAATGTACGAAGTTTATTCCAGGTCGGAAAAGTGAATAACGTAATTAAAGAAATGCGAAGAGTCAACATTGACATACTTTGATGCAGTAAAGTTAGATGGCACAATTTAGACCAGTGCGAAATAGAAAACCACACAATATACTACTGTGGAGATACTGCAACAAAAAACAAAAACGGAGTGGCTAAAATAGTAAATAAAGAAGTTAACAAATGTGTACTTAGTTTTATAGGAATATCAGATAGAGTTGAAGTACTCAAAATTAACTAACGTGAACATTATTCAAGCATATGCTCCAACTTCGGAAAGCTCAGAGCAGAAAATAGAAATATTATATGAACAATTGAAAAAATCCCCAAAATATACCAAAAAACAAGAAGTGAATACCTTGCTAGGAGATTTCAACGCCAAAGTAGGCAAAGGAGGTGTTGCCAATACTGTGGGACACTTTGGACTAGAAACGCGAAATGATAGAGGAGCCCGCCTTGTTCAGTTCTGACAAGAAAGGGATAGTGCAATAATGAACACCTTTTTCCAATTACCACCTCGAAGACTCTACACCTGGAAATCTTCAGCTAACTGTCAAAAAAAAAATAATTAGTAACTACATTGATTACATCATCATCAACAAACGATTTCAGAATTTTGTAAAATCCGCAAAAACATATCCGGGAGCAGGTGTTCTATCAGACCATAATCTTTTACTAGGACGTTTCAAACTCCACATGAAAAAAGTCCATAAAAGAAAAGCACAAAAACGTCTGGACATCCAGAAGTGGAAAGATAAAACCACATGAGAAGAAGTCAAAGAGGAGATCAACAAAAAAATAAACAGCATGGTAATCGCAGATATTAATCAAGAAAACAAGTCTGGATGATATGTGGAATAAAGTAAAAAATATCTGTAATTCAGTGGTAGATAATAAACTTAAACCAGAAAACAATATAAAGAAACAGCCATAAATGAGACAAGAAATATTAGAGCTAATGGAAAAGCAAAGAAAACACAGAAATATGAATAAGGAAAGATACAAAGAAATAAACAAAATCATTAAGAAAAAGATTAAAGAAGCAAAATATTCATGGCTACAAGATCAATGCATAGAAATAGAATCCCTAGAACAGAAGCATGACACTTTTAACCTACATAAAAATATCAAAAACTTAACGGGAGGAAACGGATCACGAAGTCATAACTTAACGAGCACAACAATCTACTCTACGAAAATAAGTGAATACTTGAGAGATGAAGGCGATACATGGAAGAATGATTCAAGGAAGAGCAAGAGACAGAAACCAGTGTTTCTGGATGTTCAGGATCAGAAATAACGCTCAGTGAAGTAACATATGCAATAAAAAGACTTAAAACCAACAAAGCACCTGGACATGATAACATATAAGCTAAAATATTGAAACTATTTGAAAACAGCCAACTCTAACTCCTAACGAGTCTACTGAACAAAATCTATGAAACTGCAGAATTCCCTACAGATTGACTAGTTTCCACATTCATCCCTCTCCCCAAAAAGGCAAATGCCACTAGATGCTCTAATTAGAGAATTATAAGCTTAATGAGCCATGCACTCAAAATCCTTCTTTTTGTTATTCACTCTCGCATATATAAAAAACTTGAAGAAAACATTAGCAGCGTTCAGTTTGGGTTTAGAAGCGGACTGGGAACGCGAGAGGTCCTATTTTTCATACAAGTATTGATACAAAGAGCTCGAGACGTAAATTGCGAAGTCTACGCATGATTTTTAGATTTTGAAAAAGCATTTGACAAGGTGCAACATCAAAAATTATTTCAGATACTGAAAGAATCTTACAGCAAAGGGCAACTGTACGAGTAGACAACGAAAACTCACAAGAATTCACGATAAAACGGGGAGTACGTCAGGGCTGCATTTTAACACTGACGTTATTTAATAATTACTCGGAAATGCTGTTCAGGGAAGCTATTGATGGTTTAATAGAAGGTATAAAAATCAATGGTGAAATCATAAACAATTTAAGATTTGCGGACGAATTTTATTAATTAGATTTTGATTGCTGATAATTTGGAGGATCTGCAAATATTAATAGACCATGTAGTGGAAGCCTGTGACAGATACGATATGAAATTAAACTGTAAGAAGACCAAAATTCTTGTAGTAAATAAAAACAACGTAATACAGCACGAATGCACAGCTAATAATGAACCCTTGAAAATAATCGACAAAATTGCATATCTTGGATGCAGTCTAAATAAGGAATGGGACCACTCACAGGAAATAAGATGTATAGAAAAGGCGAGAGCTCTCTTCAATCGCCTCAGGAAGATTTTATGTAATATGCACCTGAACATTGGTATAAGAACACGAGTATTGAGATGAATGCAACGTATGAATAAAGATCTAAAAATTATGCGTATCGTGAAAATCAGAAAGATGACATACTTAGGGCATGGGACGCGCAATGAGAAGTATTAACTAATTCAACTAATTTAACAAGGCAAGATAGAAGGCAAAATATCTGAAGGGCGCAGAAGGACATCGTGGTTGAAGAACATCAGAAAACGGGCAGGAATGACTACCATACATCTATTTAGAGCAGCAAGAAGAAGAAGAGTTGAGTACGACAGCAATAAAGTTAGTCTGAAAATCAATAAAGCTAAGGCAAAAATAATTTTGGTCGACAGACTTCACACTATTCAACTAACTAACATGTTACAGGGATACCAGATAGTGGACAGTTTTGTCTATCTCGGGTCTAGTATAACTAACGATGGTAGCTGTAAAGCAAAAGTACGGAGACGTATTGGTATGGCAAAAAATGCGATAAGTCACCTAACTAAAGTTTGGAAAGACTAATCTATCTCTCAAAATATCAAGACGAGACTGGTGAATGCCCTTTAATTCCCAATATTTTTAAACGGGGCAGAGACTAAGACTTTTCGCGGACGCTAGCGCTAAAAAATTGAGATGTGGTGCTGGAGAAGAATGCTGCGCATACATTGGACAGCTCATAGGACAAACGTTTCCATTCTAAACCAACTCGAGATTTAAAAAAAGGCTGTCCACAAAATGTCTGCAACCTATTCTGCAATTTTTCGGTCAGTTGGTTCGCAGAGGTGACGACAGTTTGGAGAGATTAATTGTTTCTGGAAACGTTCCGGGGAGAAGATCAAGAGGACGATCACCAAATAGATGATCCGACCAAAGTAGGAATTTCGATGGAGACTCATTCTGTGAAGATCTCAGAGTAGCTGAAGACAGAGACCAATAGAGAAAAATTGTTAGGAATATTTTAAGAAATCACGATCCTCAGTAATGAGGAAACGACAAAACAGAGAGACTATTGAAATATCGGCTACAAAACCCTGGACTTAGATTCATTGGCTGTTAATTCCATACTCTGTATATCATAATTTTTTATTATATAGATCGATTGTATTAAAAATGGCGAAAATAAAAACCTTTATGAAGCCGTAGCTGGTCTATATTTTTAAGACATGCATAAAAAATTTAAGTAAACGTGAACGTTCCATATGTTTCCCATATTTTTATCGAAGCATAAAAACATTTCCAATGTATCCACGTAGCTGAAAACTTCATCTAAAATGATAATAGCCTACCTGGTCTATCATTGAACAGTTGGGAATAACGATTAAGTCTGAATATTTCTCAGTGAGGAAATATTTGCAATGGAGATACTGGGAAGCGGCGGCGGTGGCAGCGGTGGCAGCGGTCTGTGTTTGCGAGATCGGCAAAATAACATTTACCTAAAGAGTTCACTCTAAAAGCGTTTTGTTATCGTATTTTTCGGTCGGATTTTCGATGGCACCGAATTCCAAGAGGTTTATTCCAAAAGAAAATCACTGTGCGGAAACTTACATTATTGTTTTAGGTCGCTCCGATTTTCTTTCTTTTTGGCTTACATTATTTTTTACTCTTTCGCGTTTTGAATGTCGTTAGGTATTTGGGTCACATTTGGATTTTACTTTGGTGAATTTAAAAAATTTATATTTATAATAAGGTGAATTAGAGGTAAAACCGATGAAGAATTTGTAAACGTTTTTTTACCTGATGTATTTTCTATGTCAATTTGATGCTAATGATCGTAGTCTTTTAATTTTAGAGCATTGTTTATTATTTGAATTTTATTAATTAGGAATAAAAATAATCACTATTTAAATGGGAATAAGCCACAATTAAAGGATAAGTATGTTTATTGACGTTTTAATTTCCACTTCGGAAATCGTTCTCAAAATACAAACATTAGTAAATTAAACAAATTTTGTTTTTTTTGTTACTTAGTGAAAAATTCTTCTAATAATTTAATTTTATCTGTCTCATTTATGTTGACAATTCAGACATACATTATACATTTTAAAGTAGACGACTTTAAAATGATATTGTCCATACTGTTGAGTTGCGCTCCTGGGAAAACGTATAAAAAAAATCCAAAGTTCATAAAACGAATGTACCACTTAGACCCATTGGTAGTACCATGAATTCTCCTTGTAGTAAACTATCAAAATTTTTATTAAATATTTTAAAACCAATTACAAATAAAAATGACACATTTATAAAAAATACACAACATTTTTTAAATAAATTATCAAATATTGAATTTAATTCAAATAATACTTTGGTAAGTTTTGACATAAATAGTTTATTTACGAATGAGCCATTAGATAAAACTTTAAATATAGTCAAGACAAAATTAGAGAATGATAATACATTGGCAACATTATGTACATTTTCAACTAAATAATGAATTTTATAAACCAAATTTTGGACTAGCAATGGGCTCTAGTTTATCTTCATATATATATTTATGGAAGATTTTGAAACAAATATTATTTCTAAACCAAATTTAAAACCCACAGTATGGTGGAAATATGTAGCTGATGTATTCTCAATATGGCCTCATGGATCAGAGTTGTTGGACACATTTCTAAATAATATAAACGATAAAGAAGAGACAATAACATTTACCATGGAAAAGGAATATAATAACACACTACCGTTCCTGCATGTTTTAATCTCTAAGAACGATACTGGATATGAGACTCATGTGTATAGAAAACCAACACACACCAACAGATATTTAAATTTCAAATCAAATCACAATATTAATATTAAAAAGGAATCATTAAATCCTTATACGATAGAGCCAAAATTACTTGTTCTAACGAAAATTCGTTCTTCGAGGAAAAATATTTGTTAACATCTGTTTTCTTAAAAAATGATTATCTTATTGATGATTAATCTTAAATGATTATATGATAATATTATATTTTGTCCAAAATTAAACCTAACAATGAACAAGAAAGGACAAAGAATTGCATTTATAAAATACCTTGTGAATGCGATCATTTTTATTTAGGTGAAACATCAAGCCCATTAAAAGTTAGAATAAGTGAACATCAATCTTATGGGAAAATGGGAAAATGAAAAGAGGATTCAATGAGACCATTTAAGTATACTAAAAGAAACAGATGCTAAAAAGAGAAAAAACAAAGAAGTGGCTCTAGTTATGCTAAATGAGACCAATTGTGTCGCAAATTCCTCGGCAGAATGCAATAGGATCTAGTTACCCATATTACAAGAGAAAGTTAATAACAGGAAAATACCACTATTAGTAAGTCAGTAACATTATCGAGGATACATATCATTTATGTTTTTTTTTTTAAATAACATACGTATAAAATCAGAATTTCGTGTTTATTGCGAGTAAACTAAATGTAAGACCAAATACTTATCATGTAGTTATAGTATCATGAGGTTTTTTTCCTGGTTTTTCCTCATGATTTACCATGAAATCACTAACAAGAGAACTTTACTGTCATCATGGCATATGGTTGTCTTTTTAAAGGCGAATCACATGCTATGATTTTTTCTGACGGATATTCTCAAGGTAAAGTTGATTTCATGTAATCGAATGAACTATCTTGAAATAAAGTCGTCCCAGGAACGCAACTCGGTAATATTAACAATATCATTTTAAAGTCGACTACTTTAAAATGTATAATATATGGGTAAATTGTTAATATAAATGTATTAGATAACATTAAATTATTAGAAGAATTTTTCACCAATTAACAAAAAACAAAATGTGTTTAATTTATTAATGTTTGATTTTTGATAACGATTTCCGAAGTGGAAATTAAAACGTCAATAAACTACTTTTAAACTCAAATTGTGGTTTATTCCCATAAAAATAGTTAAAATATGTTTAATTGACTATTACCGATAAGGGTCTTTGGTTTAAAGTTGGTGGTTTGACATATATTATTGTTCAGAATTCCTTTTTCATCAACCAAAATTGTTGAGATTTAATTGTGAAAATAAAATCTTGTATAAGATATGTAAAACCAATCAATGATGATAACATTTAGAAAGCTGTTAGATGTGATAGCTGCCGTGTTGTTTTCCACTTAAAAGAGAAATAGTCTTTGAATAAGTGAGTAGAGAGTCATTGTTGTTCAAAAACGGATTTTTTTGTTCTTCTGCGAAAACTGTGTGCTTCCTTCAAAAACACCTGTTTTAACTAACAAGTTCATTTAACTAGAAAAGAAATTTAAGTCTCTAAAGTCAGAGCTAGACAAAGTTACGCAACAGCAGCAGCGGTCAGTTAATGGTACAACTAATGTGGAAACATTATTGCATGAAGTTGAGGATCGTACTAATAGTTTGATGGTGTATCGCATCCCGGAATCAGCAAGTAGCATCATTGAAGAAAGAATAAATGCTAATAACAGCACACTTACTCCCAGTGGTAAAGATATTACGAGTGGGGCAGGTATCTGAAGGCAAAAACAGGCCAATAAAGGTGGTGACCAAACACGGTAATTTAGCCAAAAATGCCATTAGTAAGTGCAATCGTATTCCGGATGGCATAGAAATAGGCTATGAAAAAACGAAACTTTAACAGGAATAGTTTAAAACTGTTTTGACAGAGTTGCGTGCTCGAGAACAGAAGGGAGAATCTGACTTGACTATTAAAGCTACAAATGAACTTTCGACAGTTGCTATAAAACCAAAATTAATAAACACTATTTCTACTTATTATTAGAATCTTGGGGGAATACGTAATAGACTAGATGAACTTTCAACCTTCATATTCCATGCAACTATGATGTAATCATTCTAGTAGAAACTTTTATGATAAGTTACACAAATAGATAACTGTTTCAACGCAAACTTTATACAGGGATTATTTAAACCCCTACATAAACTTCCCTTATTAACCTTAAGTTAATTAATTGCTGTTTTTAATTAAATATCCTCCTTATAAAGCATAACATCGTTTTTATTATTTTTCTCAATCTGCCCGACGTTATATTACAACGATAATGAACTCGCCGCTGAGTTTGTTTACATAGTGCCTTGTTTCCCGTCTTAGAAAACTCTCAACCTCTCAAAATCCACCAAACTTGGGCAAAGCTTCGCTTTAGCCAAACCAAAAAAAGTATTAATATCAGCCACAGAGTGCAGCTACAGCCCACGGTTGTTTCAATTTTGAGCAGCAGTTATGACGATTATAAGGAATGAAATACGGGATAAAAATAAAGCATTCAATATTGGAGACATAAAATAGGCAGAAAAATAACTATTTGCGGGATAGTGTACAAAATCGATCCAAATTAATGTTGTAATTTTTATGTTGAAGGAATCAATATATGTTTTTAATATGTATATATTTTATACTATTATATACTACTCTATACTGTTTGTTGGAACATTAGAAATGTGTAGTGCAGAAATTAATTTTATTGTAGATTAACTACTATTTTTTTTATATATAAAGCTGAGCACTGGGGAATTTTTTTTTTGACATCCAATGTTTATTGCAATCTGTCTCATTATAAACAATAAGCAATATGTATAATATATGTACAATAACATAGTGGGAAGCTGCCCAGTGGCGAGCACCCAGGTAAAAGATAACATAAATATAATCTATGATATATCAACTAATTTAAACTTTCACTTAACAAACAGAGTTTAATACAGGTAAACATCACTGACACACATATGAGAATTACAAGGCAAAAACACAAATTAAGGAAAGATTTAGAAAACACCTGAATAGAAACTTGTTATTTCACCGCACCATGACATTATGTTCTATTTTTCCTGATTTACTAGAGGTCCAAAGGGTCTGGTCGCTTTAATCTTCTTACGTGTGAAATGTTGAGCAGATCCGTGGCCAGCGGATTTGGATGGCAGGATAGTCTGTTCTTGTATACAGAGTTTACAGCAGATATTGCTTCGCAAACTGTTGGTAGCTGTAAATCGTGGTGTAATCTGTGGTTCGTGATATACCAAGGGGCATTACAGATCTGGCGCAGTACTTTCGATTGGAAACGTTGAAGTTTTTGTATGTTGGTATTACTTGCTGTACCCCAGATTTGTGCTGCATATTGCCATACCGGTTTTAAAATACATTTATATATCAGAAGTTTGTTCTCCAGGCTAAGATTTGATTTTCGACTCATGTACCAATACATTTTCCTGTAGATTAAGCTGAGTTGAAGGCGTTTCTTCCAGATGTGGATGCCCCAATTAAGTTTGCTATCCAAATGGATTCCTAAGTATTTAACGACGTTATTAACTGGTAGTGGAGTGTTGTTTATAGAAACCGGTGGCGCGACACCTTTTTTTAAAGTAAACGTTATTTGTGTTGATTTTAAACTGTTAACTTGGACCCGCCACAGCTTAAGCCAGCTCTCTAGTTTAAGTAGGTGATTTTGTAATACCTGGGCTGCTTCAGCTGCTGTAGAATTTGAAGCCATGATAACTGTGTCATCGGCATATGTAGCGATTGTTGTATTGGTCGTCGTTGGGAGATCTGATGTGAATATTAAGTAGAGGGTGGGTCCTAGTATGCTTCCTTGTGGAACTCCGGAACAAATTGGAAACAGGTTAGTGATTTCCCCACCTCTTTTGACTTGAAAGAATCGATCTGTCAGGTAGGATCTTAAAAGTGAACTTATGGGATGAGGAAATATAGATTTAATTTTGGAGATAAGACCTACATGCCAAACTTTGTCGAATGCTTGAGAGACATCTAGAAATGTCGCAGTACAGTAATTTTTTTGTTCAAGCGAATTTCTGATAGTCTTTACCACCCTATGAATTTGTTCGATAGTACCATGTTGTTTCCTAAACCCAAACTGATAATTCAGTAAAACATTACTGTCATATAAAATAAGCTCCAGTCTTCTCAGAAAAAGCCGTTCAAATACTTTAGATATAATAGGCAACAAGCTAATAGGACGGTATGAAGATACTTCCGTGTGATCCTTATTAGGTTTTGGAATCAGAACAATTTGAGAAACTTTCCATTGAATTGGAAAATAACCTGTTTTTAATATTGAATTAAATATATAAGTAATTAAACTTACGCCTTCATTGGGTAGATTTTTTAGTACTAAACTAGATATTAAGTCATATCCAGGTGACTTTTTAATTTCCAGATTATCAATTATTTCTTTGATTTCAGATTTCTTAACAGGTTTAATAGGTGGAGCCATTTGATATGGTGCATTTATGACTTCATGGATAGCTTGTTCTTCTTCACCTGAGACTTCCCTCTGATGCGGTTGAAATACCTCGCATAGATGATTTGCAAAAGTATATGCTTTATCTATGTCAGTTTTAGCTCAAGTGCCATTTTGTTTCCTGATTGGCATATTCATTTGTTCGTTGTGTTTAAGTTTTTTTGTTAGTTTCCACAGCGAATAGTTTGTATCATCTGCAGGTGAGAGGTTCTTTAAATATTTGTTGATTCCACTGTCTTTATGTTGGATCAGTTTTCTTTTGAGTAGTCTGCAAGCTCTATTCAGATTTGTTTTATCTTCTGGATGCCTAGTGAGCTGCCATATCTTTCTCAGTTTTCTTTTTTCCAATATGAGTGTATTTATGTGTGCAGGATAGGACTCGGAATTGTGTTTGTAATAAATTTCTGGGGTGGACGTCCAAGCAGCTTGCTGAATAACTGTAGTTAAGTGAGCAACTGCGTTTTCTATGTCACTATCACTTTTAAGAGGCAAGTTTAGATTGATGGATGTTTTTATTTCTTCTCTATATCTGTTCCAGTTTGTTCTTTTATTAGAGAGTGTTAAATGTTTAGAACAGTTATGAATTTGGCTTTGTAGATCTATGAAGAAAGGGGAATGATCTGATGAGAGGTCAAATAAAGGAGAAATTTGGAGGTAGGTATGTGATATTCCTTTTACTATAGCAAAATCAATAAGATCAGGAATTTTTTGTCTATCAGTAGGCCAATACGTAGGCTCTCCAGTAGAGAAAGGAATTAAATGATTCTCATTAATACTTTTTAATAATTCTCGTCCACGTGAGGTTACGATTCTGGAACTCCATTTATGATGTTTGGCATTATAATCTCCAGCAGAAATGAAACGGTGTCCTAGCATCTTAAAGTATTCAGTAAAATGATCAGCTTTAATTATTTTATTCGGTGGACAGTAAACAGCAGATAGAATAATCGAGCCTTGTGAATCTTCGACCGACACTGATGTGGCTTGGATGTTAACTTTACTAATTTTATTTGTTTCATGATGCTCAATGTTATTTCTTATAATAATTGCCGTACCTCCGTGGGCTTTACCTAATGGATGTTGAGTTACATAGGTTGAATATTTGGGAATATGGAAATGGCTCTTATTAGTCATGTGTGCTTCGGAAATAAACATAACATCTAGATTATGATAGTAAATAAATGCTTTAACTTCGTGGAAATGAGTGGAAACCACTCAGCACTGGGGAATGGGAATAGCTTTTTAAATGGTGTTCCTCACTTGAAGGAAAGACGCTACTGGGAGGCGACTTCAATGCCCACCATGCAATGTAGGGTTCTCCAAAGAATGGTACTGATGGCAATAGGATGATTAAAGCACTAGCTGATATGAACTTAATAATTCTAAACGAAACTTCAGCAACCAGAATTACTCCTCCAAACTCCACAAAACCAGCTGTATAGTTAACGTTAGTAAATCCTGGATTAGTGACAGTAGCTCATTGGCCAACATTGAATAAAACTCCTGAATCTAATTATTATATTATTTTCATCAAACTAAATATTGATGTACCTTCTACCATTGTCTATCCAACAAGGAAATGGGAGTTTAGAGAAGGCAAACTGGGAATTATTTCAGATCATTCTTGAAATGGAACTAAAGAATGCTGTATATCATTTCTCAAAGTAAAAACGTTTTACGTCACGATTTAAACAAATTGGCGTCACTTGTATTTAAAATTTCCAGAATATCAACCTTAGAGTTGAAATTTTACTAGCAAAGCTAAAAAATACGCAACTTACGGAGCTACTCGATCTTTCATAGGCGCCAACATTATATTATAATAAGAAAAATTTAATCGTGATTACATTTAGAATTTTAGAATTATATTGAATACATATACAATAACATTTCTTATAATTAATAGTTTAAATTTTATGCAACAAAAGTTTAATTATTCAAAAATAATTATGTTAATTAAATAGATTACACAATCGTACGCCATTTATACAGGAATAATTCACGTTACAATGATATAATGGTGGCAAACATGGGATAATCACAGTGCAGCGTTGTCAATACTTTATAACCTTATACTGTCTGTTTACCTATATGTTTGTTTGATCAATTTAATTCGCAATAAATATATATATACCTTTAATAAACTGTATTTATAAATACATAAATTAATATAGCTTAATAACTTTAAAAACTAAAATGCCTAAACAACTAAATAGTCGTTGTCGAGAACTGGTTGCTTGTTTAATAGATTATTTTGAACAAGACCGAAATATTAAATAATAATTTATAGAATTTAAAATATACACTCATGGACAAAAATATGGAATATTTTGGAATTTTCCAATTTTTTTTTGTAGTCACTAATATTTCAAAATAATTTTAGATTACTGATAATCCTGATAGTAGGCTGATGTACTCAACTGGTTTGAAATATTTTCATATTTATTTTGACGTTTATTCAGTGGTTAGTGCCATTCGTACATTTTATCATAAAAAACCTTCTTCATGTAAAGGAAAAATCATACTAACTCGGTTATTTTTAGTTTAATTTATTAGGTTTAATTAAATATTGTTTTGATTTAATTAAGTTTAAAACAAGTATCCCACCAATTCGGCACTGCGATGAAATCCAAGTAGCACATATTGTATTTTGTACGAGGAAGGATATGCACAAAAAGATATCGCACGACGTCTCAGCAGAACTGAATCTATAGTTTCGAATACTCTAAAAAGATACCGCGAAACAGGAAATTTTGTACGAAGGCCTGGTCAAGGACGCCCAAGGTGCACAACCGCAATTGATGACCGTTATGTGGTTCTTAATTCTACACGAAATCGTTCATTGTCATCGATGCACTTCAGAAATAAACTAATCAATTTTAGATAAGTTAATGTGAGTTTACAAATAGTTAGATGAAGATCAAAAGAAGCAAACTTAAAGCACAGACGCCCCGCCAAAGTTCCACGTCTTCTCCAAAATCATAAAGCTCATCGTTTGGAATTTGTAAGAACACATATTTAGTGGAATATCGACAACTGGAAAAACCTTCTTTTTACTGATGAGACCATAATCCTATTATTGAAGCCAGATGGTCAAAACTACGTCTACAGAAGAGTTGGAGAACGATTCGCCACCTGCAGTGTCGCCCAGACCATTAGTTTTGGAGTTGATGGCATATTTCTTTGGGAAGGTACTAGTTGGGGGGTACGTACCGCACTTGTGAAAGTGATTTGACGGATGACTGGTGATTCTTACGTTTAAAACATCCTGCAAGATCATGTTTTGTCATATGTTGGTTACATTTGATATGAAAGATTCACGTTAATGCACGATAATGCTCGACCACATGCCGCTGCCCTAGTGAGTAATTATCTTGATGAGGTTCAAATTCGAAGATTGGATTGGCCACCGTTTAGCCCGGATTTAAATCCAATAGAGTACATGTTGGATCACCTTAAACGCAGCATACGAAAAAAAATCCCGTTCCAAATACGATAGAGCAGCTTTGGCTTGCTGCACAGGATGAATGGAATGCAACTTCTCAAGGATATGTCAAAAGTTTACTTGCAAGCAGGCTGAGAAAGATGCAAGCAGTAATAAAAGCTAGAGGGGGGAATACTCGTTACTGATCATGCACTTCTTTCAGTTAAAACGACTTGTTGCAATTTAAATTATCCTTTAAGTTTAGAGTAAAATAACCTTATTTACCTAATATTAAACATTTATTTTTTTCGAAATTTTCTCCGCATAAAAACTTAAAATTGTTCATTAAGCATTGTTAAAATAAAATCTATTTTACAATAAACGACTTGATTGACCAGAATTTATTTTGAAAAAAACAAAAATTAGAAAATTCCAAAATATTCGATATTTTTGTCGATATTCGATGAGTGTATAATTTTGTATTACAATTTTTTATTTTTTATTTTAGAGCTTTGCAACAGCCTTAAAATTAAGTTTATCTACTGTTAGTATTATTGAACTTTATGTGTATATTATTAATGAACTTTAAAATCACCTCCTAAAAACGGTATCACAAAAAGACTAAAACTAATACAGAAGAGTTGAATGATACTGGTATATTATTTACGACATGTAAAAAACAAGTAATAGTATTACATAATAAAAGTTACTGATTTATTTAGTGCCTCAGTATTTGAGTTTTAAATTTTAAATGTAGTTAAAATTATACTTTTTTATGTCATTTTTTTAATATTACGGATTAAACGTACCTCGTTTTTCACATTATTGAAAAATGAAAAAAGAAATTTTAAAAATGTAAAAATCCAATTGACTAGTGTATTCCTTAATATTTGACATTTTGAAAATCCTCACTTATTAACTATTCTGATATTTTGGCAGCGCTGTGGGGTTCTGTCGTCGTAAATCTTGTATGACGTGCACTCTTTTTTATATAAAAAATTCTATATACTCTGATAACATGAAGAATGCGCTGAAATTGTACAAAACCTCGTCCACTCTGGATAACTTTCTCGAATACAACAAGATAGAAGCTACAACTAAAAAATGTTTTAAACAGAAAGCCAGAAGCATATGGATTCAATTTTGTTCCAGTTTTAACTCCAGCTGCCCATCAACTCAAATATGGAAGATGTTGAACAAATTTAACAACAAACACAAAAACATAAATCATGCTCCTCCTTCAGTTGCAAAAGATATTCTACAGAAACTATGTCTACCTTTTGTTGACAAACTTATACCTCACCCAGGTACACTTATAGAAGGACATTATTTACTAAAAGAAATAACATCATCAGAAATGAAATACGCTATTAGCATTAGGATATCACAAAACACAGACCCACGCCCAGATCAAATTTCGAATATCATTCCTTATTAGATAACGAACGAGTAAACATCGTTTTATCGTTTGTTTGGATAGATATTGCTGTTATCTACCAGTTTTTTCTTATTACTAGTTTTAGTAATGAGTGTGTAAATAAAAAGCATATGTGATATTTACGAACAATTTAGTCTCATAGTTTTTTTTAAACTGAGAATCTTAAACTATAGAAATTAAACAATTTAATTATCCAGTGGCGTAGCATTATACCAGGTAACTGTTATTTTTCAATAACTTCCGAAGACTTATTACTCGTGCTAAACGTATTCTCATATTAATTGTATTTTCCACAATACCGCACCTCATAATCAAAAAGGCACTAAAAGATATCGGACTACAAATAGCCTCTCCTGTTTCATTCGTAAAATTCGGTTTACTTACTGATGATTATGCACATATAATGAGCTTCCGAAGAGTCTCATACGTTATTCCTGATAATAAAAAACTTTTTAATTCAAACCTCTCTCTTAATAACTTACGATAACACCCCATATAGAATATTTGTGTCTTCTGATAGGTTAGAATGTTTTTTATGTAAACTAGCTGGTTATACCACGTTAGTAGACAGTACTTTCTGTACTGTTATTTCATCGTCTTCATCGTATTCCACTTCATATGTTGTTGTAATGGTGTTCGTGAATTGCGGTCTTATTTCAGACAAAAGCTGTGAGTAATCTTCGATCCCAGAACTTTCTTCTATTAAATCTATGTTACTCACTTCTTTTCTATTTGTTCTCAGGTTTTTTACCATTTTCCATTCTTGATCTTGTTGACCTTATATATTTGTTGAGCTTTTCGAATTTGCTTTCCCAGGAAACATTTTTTGCTTAAGTTACTAGATTTTTTACTTCTCTGTTTGATCTTGCATATATTCGTCTATCATCTGGGTCATTTGTTTGCAGCTACTTCTGATATGTTTTTTTTTCTTGTGATTTACTGCATTAGCCACCACAATGGAGTATCCTTTTTGTTCCTTTGGATCGTACCGAGTGTATAAGTTGCTTCATTGACTTTATTTATTATCTCTTGGTAGGTATTCTGGACTGAAGAGTAGATCAGGTTTGTTAATTTTTGGCTAAGCAGTAACTTGTAACATATAAAAATGATGTTGAGTCTTTTTGCAGTGCATCAATATTGTATTTGGGTGGATTTATTTCCAGTGATTTTGATTGTACTGGTTGGTTGTCATTTTGATGTAGCGGTTGCGGTCGATACTGTAGGTAACATTTTGATCTTACTAGACTGTGGTCAGTTCCGCACTCTAGTCCTCTTAATACTCTTACGTCTTCGACTTATATGTGTGTTTCCGTTTTTTGATAAAATAATCTATAAGTGTTTCTCG
Organism: Diabrotica undecimpunctata; assembly: GCF_040954645.1. NCBI lineage: Eukaryota > Metazoa > Arthropoda > Insecta > Coleoptera > Chrysomelidae > Diabrotica > Diabrotica undecimpunctata. Next base: position 38,480,250 of record NC_092810.1, read on the forward strand.
TTGGTTGGATCTATGTATGCTTATGTATATTTTTATGAAGGGAGAATCCGTTTTAGATTTTCAGAGAGTGCTGTTTGCAGAATTAGATTAAATGTTCCCCATTTTCATTTATTTTTGCATTTCCGTATTTACCTACGAGTTTGTCATTTGTTTTTATTATCTATCTAAGCAAGAACTACTGCAGAAATCCTTGACATGATGGAAGAGAGACGGATATATAAAACTAAAGATACTGCTAAATACCGCGAAACCCATAGACGAATTAGAGCTGAGATAAGAAAAACTAAAGAGAAATGGTTCTCGGAGAGATGCGAAGAAATCGAACAGTGCGAAAAGGTATACGACTATCACAATATGCATAAGAAGATAAAGGAACTCACAACAAAGAAAAGCTACAATATTTTATCGAAAGGGCTATGCGATGATAATGGAAACCTACAACTAGACCCCGACAAAATAGTTAGAATCTGGGAAACTTATGTGGAACAACTGTTTAATGATGACCGTCCTAGTGGGTATACACTGAGCAATGATGATACTGGCCCTTCTATTCTAAAATCAGAAGTGGAGAATGCTATACAGGGTCTTAAAAATAACAAAAGACCAGGCAACAATAACGTATACGGGGAAGTATTGAAAATGCTGTGCGAAACAAACAGTCAATTTCTAGACTCACTCGTCAGACTCTTTAACAATATTTATAACAGCGGGGAGTTTCCTGAAGACTGGCTAGAGTCAACTTTTGTTGCCATACCGAAAAAACCAAAAGCAAAGTCTTGTGATCAATATCGGATGATAAGTCTAATTAACCACATTTCGAAGGCATACACCAAGGTTATTTACAACAGAATAAGCAAAAAATGCGAGGATAACATTGGAGATTCGCAGTTTGGGTTTCGGAATTCTCTTGGGACAAGAGAAGCACTTTTTAGTCTACAGATACTCATCCAGCGCTGCAGAGATATGAACAAAGACGTGTACATATGCTTTATAGACTACGCAAAAGCATTCGATAACGTAAAGCACGAAAAGATAATTGAAGTTCTCCATAAGATCGGAGTCGACTACAGAGACATTCGAACAATAGCGAGTCTCTATTGGGGCCAAACAGCTAAAGTGAAAGTAGGATCTACATTGACCAATAAAATTGAGATCAAGAAAGGGGTACGACAGAGCTGTATCTTGTCTCCTATTGTCTTTAATATATACTCAGAAGAAGTATTTAAGACAGCGCTGGAGGAAAGCACAGAAGGCATAAAGATAAATGGAGAAATAATTAATAACATAAGGTATGCTGATGACACTGTGATTCTAGCAAGTAGCAGGGAGGAACTGAGTTGCCTAATGAGTAAGATACAAAAAACAAGTGCACAATATGGACTCAGACTAAATATCACAAAAACCAAATGGATGTTAGTAAGCAAAACCCAACAACCACCACAGCAACTGATATTAGACAATGAAAGAATTGAACACGTGGATTCGTACATCTACTTGGGAACAACAGTTAACTCAAATTGGGATCAAGCGAAGGAAATACGTATAAGAGTAGAAAAGGCAAGAGCATCGTTCACTAGCATGAAGCAAATTTTCACCTCTAAAAGCCTCACCCTACCTCTCAAAATTCGACTTCTGAAATGTTATGTATTCCCGGTTTTGTTATATGGAATGGAGGCGTGGACAATGACCGCAACATTGATGAAAAAAGTAGAGGCCTTCGAAATGTGGACTTACCGACGTATATTACGTATATCCTGGACTGAGCACGTGACCAACGAAGAGGTACTACGCCGGATAGGTAAAGAGAGAGAGGTAGGAATAAGTATAAAGAAAAGAAAGTTGGAATACTTGGGTCACGTTATGAGACATAATAAATATAGAGTACTACAACTGATCATTCAAGGGAAAATAGACAGCAGAAGGGGTCCAGGGAGGAGAAGACACTCGTGGCTCCAAAACTTGCGGCAATGGTTCGGATTGTCATCTGCTGAACTATTCAGATCTGCCGTAAACAAAGTCAGAATAGCCATGTTGATTGCCAACGTTCGGAACGGACAAGGCACATGAAGAAGAAGAAGTCTAAGCAATAAAATCTCCCAACAGTCCAATTTCTTTGATGCCATTTATATTTTTAAGAAGTTCCGATAAGGTTTCATAGAATATTTGTTTATCTGTTATTGATGCACTTCCTGATGTGTATTTTCAGCTTTTTAGGTTTCCTTTTAAGTCTTTTTCATCAATATTGATACCCATGCTTGTACTGTCTTGTCTTTCTCTCTTCACTATAAATATGATGCATTACAAAACTTTAAAGTCACAATTAACAGCAATATATTCTTATTTAAAATTTTCAACAGTTTCTAAAATTGACAGCCTCATCGTGTGATGTTAAATTCGTATGGGTTAAAGGACAATCAGATATATTGGATAGTATTATTGCAGATTTAATAGCTAAAAATCCACTAAAGCACTTACATGTATCGATTGCAGGATTAAACATATGTGATCTCATTGCATATGTGAAACAGCATATTAAATTTAAATGGGATTGATGTTGAATTCAGTTTGGTGAAACAACGGGCACTAATTTGTTTAAATTACAACCAAGAGTAGCTGCTAACCAATTTTACAAAGTTGTTGCACTAAGTAGAAATACAGTATCGACTATCCTATGATTAAATTAGATCATGGATGTTTTTCGAAGCATCTACATAAAATCGGTGTGTGGAGCTAGCATAGCTGATCTAAACCACATATTCTTTAACTGTCCCTTACATCTTAAAAAGAGTACGAGGCTGCTTCAAGAATTGTTGTAAACAGGTTTAAAGACACCATTAAATTTAAATGTACTATTAAGTGAGGATAATACAAAAATTTTTAAACTGATTATGGTATTTCTGTGAAAAATTAAATTAAAGGTGTGAATAAAACATTGATTGTTTGAATAAATATTTCATTTGTATGTGTACTTTGTTGCTTACCTATCTAACCGTGGTTTATGTCTTTTATGTAATCATGAAGTCGATCATCTTACTTAGAAGCGGCGGTGAAATCGTTCTGATAACTGACTAACTTATTAAAAGCGGCGTCCACACTTGGGGGAATCCAAACTTGTACTGTTTTAAATTGAAAATTTAACTGCATATTCTAAAGGGGGATTGGGGGCAGGTACCCGTAAGGATTATTACTTACGGGAAAAAATATTTGACTCTCAGTGGCATAGCCAAGAGAAATTTATTACAGATATTTATCGATTTATCTTCTTCTTCTTAGGGTACCTGTCCGTTCCGAACGTTGGCGATCATTCTGGTTAGGATGACTTTGTTGGTTGCTATACGGAATAGTTGTGTTGTGGTCTTTCTATACCATGCTCTCAGGTTAGCAAGCTAGGATACTTTTTCGTTCTGTTCCAGGACGAAGTCCTCAGGATATGTCCCAAGTTCTGCAGCTTACGGTCCTTCACAATGTTGATTAAATCCGTGGTTGTGTTAGTTCTCCGTAGCACTTCTTTATTGATGACTTTGTATGTCCATGGTATCTTTAGGATCCTTCTGTATACCCATAGCTCAAAAGCCTGAAGTTTCGATAGAGTTTTCTTCTTCAATGTCCACGTTTCTACTCCAAACAGAGCTGTGTACTTCACTGTGTACACATTAGATTTAAGGAGCCTTATTTTTGTTTCTAGGGTGAGTTCATGGCTCTTGAACACAGAGCTCATAGTCAAGAATGCACTTTTTGCCTTTCCGATGCGATATTTAATCTCTTGGGTATTGTCCCACGACTTATTGATTATAGTTCCCAAGTAGTTGTACCGTTTAATTTTCATTTGATTCACATACAGATTTGCTCCAGTTATGTTTTCCTTGCTGATGATCATTAGCTTGGTTTTGCTGTTGTTTATATCCAGTCCATATGTTCTACTTATTTCCGTTACTTTGGTCATTACGTTTTGCAGCCATTCTATGGTATTGGAAAACACTACTGTATCATCTGCATACCGCAGATTATTGAGCTTGACTCCATTTATTAAAATGCCTTTATCATTATCCTTTAGAGAGTCTTCAAAAATGTGCTCCGAGTACAAATTAAATATCGCTGGTGAAATTATGCATCCCTATCTCACTCCCTTTCAGATTTTGACCTGATCTGTATATTCTTCATCTATTTGGAGCAACGCTGATTGATTCCAATACAGATTAGCTATTATTTTTAGGCGTCTTCCATCAATCCATGTCCTCTTCAGCACTTCCATCATTAGGTCACTTTATCGAAAGCCTTCTTGTAGTCAATCAGGCATGAAAAAACATCACAGCTGACATCTCTACATTTCTGAAACAATACCTTTACGCTAAATAAAGCTTCCTCGTACCGACGGCGGTCACAAATCCAAACTAATTGAGCGCAATTATTTGTTTCTCGCATTTCCGGTAAATTCTTTTGTGGATGACTTTTAAAAATAGCTTCAGCAGGTGCGTAATTAGGCTTATAATCCTATAGTTTTTACAAACTTTTACTCCTGTTTTTTTTAACAATGGTACGAACTCTGATTTGAGCCACTCTACTGGTATTTTTCATGCCTTGTATATTTCGTTAAATATTTCAGTTAATATTTTTATTTGTTCTACATCTAATAGCTTCAGCAGTTTTGCAGGAATGTCATCAAGTCTCGGTGCCTTTCCATCCTTCATTTGTCCGACGGCTGCCTTTATTTCTTCTGGTAATATTTCGAGACCTGAATTTCCTTCAATGGTGGGTTCTTGTATTGTTCTAAGGTCGTGGAAAAGTTTCTTCAAGTACTCTTCCCATACTTTTTATACTTTTTATATCTTTTTTGGTTATGGCAAGATTGCCTTCATTATCTGTTATTTTTCCGCTGTTGCATTTTCGGAACTTTCCAGCTATTTTCTTCACCTTTCGATGGACATTGAAATTATCATATCGACTCTGATGCTCCCTAATTTCTCGACATTGTTCTGTTTTTTGTTTCTCTTTGGCTTCTCTTATCTTTCTTTTGACGATGGTATGTATTCTTTTATATTCTTGGAGATTTTCTATGTTTTATTTTCTCTGATCCATAAGTTCAAGTATTTCGTCGGTCATCCACGATTTCAGTTTCTCTGTATCTTTCTTTAGGTGTTGTTCTTTTATTTCTCTCTTTCTCTTTTAGATCCTGCATTTCTGCATTCTAGGACCTTTGTATTGAGGTTTTCACTCAACTTCAGTCGAACATTGGAATCTTTCAGTTTTCTAACATCATACTTCTTGATCGACTTACTTGTAACCTTCTTCATTCTGACATTGAAATTACCTACAACTGGTACATGATCAGAATTTATATCTGTTGACGAGTATGTTTTGACAGATGTACAGCTGTTCCTATTCCTCTTATTTACTAGCATGTAATCAATCTGATTTCTTACAATGCTTATTCGATTCCTTTCGATTTATCTACGTGCATAAATTTATATGCTTCATTCTAAAAGTTAATTTAAATTAAAATTTGTAGTTTATTGTATTATATAATGTTAATATTTTGTAAATAAATAAACAAATCGATCAAGAAAGCCGATTTTGAAACATCAATATAATATATGGATGGATATGAATTAAAAAATTACAACACATAAACCCTAATATGCCAATAAACAATGTATTTTCAGATTTTGCTATTCATAAATACCACAAAGATTACATCAACTGTGGAATGCTCAATTAAATAGAAAATTTAGACACAATTAGTGTAAAATATTGTTCAATTAACCCAAAGCTTTGTGTCATAGGAGTCTCTTTATTAAGTGTAGAAAATGGTATAGATTAACACAAATTTAATTAGATACGATGCTATAAGTAATTGTTAATTATACAACTTGCACTTTGCAAATATGTACATATGAAAACGTGAACACCACACGAGAGAAAACAGGCATACGAGACGCGAAATGGATAATAACAGAAAATCAAATAGAACCGCAATATAGGATCTATGTTGTAGAAATAAAAATATAGGTATTAGCCCTGCCTTTTTAACAAAGTCTAAGGTGGCCTTAGCTATTTATTAGAACCTAAAATCTAATTAAGGCGCAGAACATGGACATGGTTTATATGACAAGGACCTACTTTATAGATTATAAAACCGGAATGTGCGCGATAAACAAGGTCAATTATTACAACTTGTGTACATCATCGTCCTACCCTAACTATTTTTAGCATGTAGAAAAAGTTAAAACGTATTTCATGGAACCAATATGTAAAGTTTGTAAACGAGACATTTGTCTTGAAGATTTTCCTTTTTACCAGGCTGCACTATAACTAAATAAATATAGTCATTACTTCATAAATGATACTTATCTTTCTATACTTCCCCTTACTTTTAAGTACCATCGATCTGATATTGCTTTAAAATCTACAACTTGCTTACTTTCTCGGACACGATGAATCCCACTTTAAAATATCTCTTGGTGCTTCTTAAGGAAAGTTTTAGTTCCTATTTTTGTTATTTCCCAGTTGCTTCGTTTCTAAGGTAGCAGGCAGCACTATTCTCTGATCCTAATAGAGTACAGGCTGCTACAGGGCTTGGTGACCCTGCCTTATGCTAGCCGATGACGTCCCTCCTTCATATTTTGAGGTAGTTAGGTCCTTATAACTTTTCCTGTATTATCCAAAACTATTCATGTCTACATCCTTGACCTAAACCGTCCAACACATATTGGCAAGCGCGGCAGGTTTTAAAATCACGCCAAATACTTTCTAAAATATTACCTCAAAATGTATTACCCTAGGCAAGTAGGTAAAAATTTCCAGAATCTCGCACTTACCTGATAGTCTGTCCCACGGAATCTGGGGAGTACAATATTCTAGGAAGTAAACATACCACGTCGCTACTATAATGCTAGATCCCTAGCAACAGAAGAAAGATCATCAAGATAGAAGCAGAAATGCCAAAAATTAAATGGGATCTGATAGGCTTAAGCGAAGTGAAAAAACGAAGAGAAAGCCTGAAAAAACTGGAAAAAAACGGGAAGCATTTGCTTCTTCGTACAGAGAAGTCATGAAAATAGCAATATATCAGTATTTGCTCAACCTCAAAACTAAGTGAAATATATAGTTTAAAAATCGTAAGTATATGTGGACTATATGGACTATAAAAAATTCTACGATATCATTACTTTAGCCCTAAACGATATAAAAGCATACTTCGCTATAATATGTGGTGCCGTGATGAAATTTAATTAAGTTTTCTGCTGAAAAAAAAATTATTTCGTATAAACAGCTTCTTCTACAAAAAACAACATCGCAGATGGACGAGGAGCCCTAATGGAAAAAGTAGGAAAGTGATCGATTTTATGATCACTGACAAGAGGCAAATCTTTACAGTCACAAGATGTTAGAGTCATGAACCAAGTTTTCGACAGGTAGTGACCAGAGAATGGTGAAAGCGTCGATAGAAATGGACCTTGGGAAAGAAAGATACGGCATGACAGAGCCTTATAATATAAATGCATTTAAAGAGCACATCAACAGTATTCTCGAGAGAATACAGACCCAAATGTCAAAACCCTGAATAATATTAGAATAAAAGCGATAAGGAAAGCCAGAAGATGCTCTGTCAAAAGAAATCATATAACGAAAGAATAGTCCCTAAACATAATCATTATTGGAAGAGAGGAGGACAGGTGATCATCGATGATTACCTATCACCAATTTAACATAACGGATTTTTAAACCATGTTGTCTCAAACATTTAATAATAATCCTTGGATCGGCATGTTAGTAATATTTATTTATTTAATTTCAATTTTACTAAATCATTTTTGTTAAACTGTTTGCTCGGATTGTTAGGCCGTTGTATTCTGAGATTAGCTCTCGACGTTTCGCCAACACTACGGGTTGGCATCTTCTGGAGATGTTACTGCTTCGCTTGTAAGCTGAAACTGACGCCGCGTTGTACTGCGGAGGCCATATTTATATTTTCTACTCGCCCCCCCCCCTCCACTAGTTTCTTTTGTAGTAGCTTTTTTTTCTTCGTGTTTTGCGGGAAGGGTTTTTGTGGATTTTAATATTGGTATCCATGTTTTGTTGATTTTTAGTCCTTCTTCTATCCGATTTAAATTATTTGGGTGCTTATATATCTCCACAGCTTCCCGATGAAACCGTGGGTAGTACTGTGATGTTTTATCCAGCATCTGCGTTTCTTCAAAAAGTATCCGATGTTCTCCGCTTCCCAAAGCGTGTTCGACAACGGCAGATTTGTCGATATGTCCTAAACGACAATTACTTTTATGTTCGTTTATCCTTGTGTTTGTGTGTCTTTTCGTGGTTCCTACATATACCATTCCACATGTGCATGGTATTCGGCATGCTCCGGCCGTTGCTAATGGGTCGCGTTTGCCCTTCACCGATCTTAAACAGTCCTTGATATTCTTTGTAGGCTTGAAAATGGTCTTTACATTGGCTTTTTTAAGTATTCGCCCAATTCTGTCCGTTACCCCCGATATATAGAGCAAGAACGCTTTGCCTATACATTATGTTTCTTCGTCCTTTCTTCTAGAGACGTTGTTCATCGCTTTATGTATTTCTCTTCTGGTATAACCATTAGAGGTGAGAGATTTTTCAATATGAAGAAGATCACTTTGCAGATGCTGTGGTTCACAAATTCACTTCGCCCTCTCCGCCAGACTTTTGATGATACCTTGTTTTTGGCCTGGATGATGGTTTGAGTTCCTGTTTAGGTATCTGTCCGTGCGTGTAGGTTTTCGATATACTGTATGTCCTTTAAGTAACCTTCCTTTCGATTTACTAATACATCCAGGTTAGTTGTTGATCTTTCTCTGTTTCCATCGTAAATTGAATATTTGGATATAGTGTGTTTATATAAGATAGACAGAATGGAGGGGGAGCGAGTAGAAAATATAAATATGGCCTCTGCAGTAGAACGCGGTGTCAGTTTCAGCTTACAAGCGAAGCAGTAACATCTCCAGAAGATGCCAACCCCTAGTGTTGTCGAAACGTCGAGAACTAATCTCAGAAGACAACGGCCTAACAGCCCGAACAAACAGTTTAACAAGTTAGACGATGGCCGTGAAAGCCTAACGCATTTTATAAATCATTTTTCACTTAATTTTGATTTAATCAATTTAAATTCATATTTAATAATCACACACATACAATATTGGCATAATTATTGCTATATATTCTGTACCAGACACTGCCCTAATAAGGGTTATTATATTTTCAGCATTTAGTTTACCATGTACCGTTGACCTGAAGATGCAAAGCAAATTAAAGTCTACGAAACCAGTCATTGGTGGTAGAATAAGTTGATTGCCAGTAAGTCTTATTTTTATTTCTTTTTACCTATTTAAAGAGAGACTTTGGACGAAGTTTGATATCGTCTGTAATGAAGTTGGTGTAAACATAAGTTTTAGAACGACACAATACATGACAAATCTGGTACCAAGCGAAAATCAAAAGTCGACTGCAACGAAAAAGAATTAGTTCATAAATCGAGTTAGAATCTATGGAGAAGCTATGAGCATATTAACGTGTGTATTAAAAACGGCGTAGGTAGGCGTGGCTAACGATGATACCAATATGGAGGTGGGATCATGGCCGGACTCAATAATATTAAAACTATTATAAAAATATAACTAGTTATTCAGAAGATTTAATCCTAATCTAAAAAAGTGCAATACATTTTTAATAAACTATGATTTATTTATCCCGCGGTAAAAACTAAAAACACGATATATTATACATAAAGATAAATTAATACAGTCAAATACTATTAATTTATTCTCTGAAGTACGGGCCATTACTTTGTTTACATATTTGTATACTAACCTGTAGAACGTTATCCCTGAAGATTTTTTATTAACATGCTTCTGCTACTGCAACTACGTTGAGAACAAAAAACCATTATTATGCACTATCACAATATATTATTACAGTTTCTATAAAAGTATTATAAAACTAAAAATATTCGAAAAACAACAAACGTAAAGAAACATATACGATCTTTCAAAAGTGTCAAAACGATCTTAACAATATGGCCGAAGTGAGGTCGTTTTTAATCACGTGATGACCTCTATATAGATTCTAACTCGATGATATAAATAATTATTTTATGAGATCCAAATTGCCAGGAAAACCAAACTGTTGAACTGCCAAGAAAAAACAATTTAGTATGGGCTGCATATGGATAAGAATATTCTTCTTTTTATATAGACATGTTTCTGTCTGTTTTTCAATGTGCCTCCAGTCGTTCCATCATTTTCGTGGTCTTCCTACTGATCGTCTTCCTATTGGGGAACCGTCTCTTGCCATCTCTACTACTCTATTTGTTGTCAATCGGCTTATATGATCGTTCCATTCTACTATTCTATTTCTTACCCAGTTCTTGATGTTCTCCACCACTTTGCATCTACGTCGTATATCTGTACTTCTAGCTCTAGGTCAATTTTTCTAAGTGTTTTCATCTCTGCTGTTTCTAACACCCTTTTTGTCTTCGCTGTATCAGGTCTTGTTTCTGCCGCGTATGTCATTATTGGTCTGATGACTGTTTTGTAAATTCTGCCTTTCGTGTCTTTACTGATATCTTTATTTCTCCATATTGTTTAATTTAGGCAGCCTGCTGCTCTGTTTGCTCTATTCACTTGATCTTCCACTTCGGTTTCGAGCTTGCCGTAGCTAGATAATGTGATGCCTAGATATTTAAACTCTATCACTTGTTCTATTATCTGACCTTCCAGCTCCAATGTACACCTTAGTAAATTTGCTGTTGTAACCATGCATTTTGTCTTTTTTTTTTGGGAAAATTAACATGTTAAATTTTATGGCGGTTATATTAAATTGGTGCAGCATACGTTGTAAATCATCTTCACTTTGAGAAAGTAGTATTGCGTCGTCTGCACAACAGATTATTTTAAGTTGTTTTTCTCCCATTTGGTATCCTTTTTTAGTTCTTACTTTTTTTATTATTTCATCCACAATCAGGTTGAACAATAGAGGACTCAATGAATTTGCCTGTCTTACCCCATTGCCAGCTTCAATAAGGTCGGTTAGTTTTTCTACTTTTACTTTTATTGTGTTGTTTTGGTAGATATTTTCGATCATTTTGATTATTTCTAGAGGTATCTCTCTTGCGTACAATAAGTGGATAACGTCTTTTAATTTGATCCGGTCAAATGCCTTTGTAAAGTCCACGAAACATAGATATGCCGGTTTGTTGTATTCTAATGATTTCTCTTGCACTTGCCTCATCATAAATATAGCGTCGGTGCATGATCTTCCCGACCTAAAACCTTGTTGTTCTTCTGCTAGTGTTATCATTTCATTCAATTTAAGAATATCAATTGTATATTTCTCCATTATTTGATCTAAGTTTATTAAAGCTCTCTATTTATAAGTACTTCTTACATTTTATGGCGCAATTTGTAATATTTCTGCGTGATAGAAATAATAAAATGACATGATGGAATTAAACTGACTATTTTTTTACCAAAAAATGTTCAGATTAATTTCCTACTTATTTTTCCATTCATAGTAAAATTCTTTACAGTTTATAAATTAACGATCATAATTCTTCTAATCGAAAACTTTTAAAAATTGAAATTGCTTTAATATGACTCTGAATTCTTTTAGGAATCAAATTAAAGGCACTGTTTTTTGTACCATCATTAGCATAAAAGCTATCTTCGAAACGCTAGTTTTCATTAAGTTTTTCTCTCTTTTACAAACCGGTTTAGATGGTTACCACAATTGAATTTCGTCATTCTCTAGTGACTTTCCCGGAATCAAAGTAATTTCTTTTCCAATATTGAGTTCCGACTTGGACTTTTTATTTCAACTCTTTCCTCTTTTTTAACCCATTACCAGCTTCAAGCTTTTTTAGATTGCTGAGATGGACGTCGTAGTTATTCAGTGCATTTTTTAAAAATTGCTTTTCCCGTTCCACTAAAAAATGTAGAGAATACATTTAACCATATTAGAAATAGTTAAAGGAAAATATGTTTACGTCTGACTGAAAATCTAAAACCTTAATTAAATATCTACTGTTCGTAAATTTGTAATGTCTTTCCCTGTTAAAAAAATTCAATGAGTAACACCAGAGTAAGAGTCGAACATATATAAATATTTGAAACAATTTTGACTGTATTGTCAATTAGATGCAGACTTTAGATATCTGACTAGACAAATAAAACATATTAAAATAAACAATCCATTGCAAAATTTAAATAAATTGCAAATTGCATAAGAAAAACTTACGAACTAATATTAAGTTGCTGCACATGATATCCAAATATACTTAGATAAAAATACTTTAGTTACTTCTACCGGGTGGTCCAATAAGCCGTTCTCTCGGCTATATTTAAGAAACTATTCATGTTATAACTTTAGGAGAAACAATTTCTTAGTAAAAAGGGCCAAGAGAAATTGCTGAAAATAACTTTCAAGTTCTGGGTTAACCGCTAGGGGGCGTAACCTGTGAAGAAAAATTTGAAAACCAGTTTTTTGTCAAATATGCCCAATTATACTACGTGTTAAATAAGTAAACTAGAAAGAGGCCTAAATTCCACACAAAGTTGTTCAAGTACTTTTTTTTTTATTTTTTTAAATAAGGGGTGGGGGAGAGTGGGAAAGTATTTGTGGATAAATACCTATAACTTGGGTTTGGATCATCAGATTTTAACGAAATTAGTGTCATTAGAAAGAGTGTGCATGATTTAATTTACATCTACTATAAAACAATTGCATTTAGTTTTAATTGTCATGGTAGAGGGTACTTTCAAATAGAAAAAATTAAAATTTGTTTTTCTTTAAAATGTTTAATTAAAACACCTATTTATTGTAAATTAAAATAGAACTGGATTAAATTCGTAACAAAATGGAGCAAACCCAATGTTGATAGCTTATGTGGAACTCGAGATATGAATAAAAACCAATAAACATAAGTAAGTATAGTATTGACTCACCCTTTATTATAACTTAAAATTAAATATGTGAAAGATCATACAAATATCTCGATCATTAAAACTTAATGTTCAATTAGATGTTCAAATTGTTTTCCATCGTTGTCCACACAAAGATGTAATCTTTCGCGCGTAGATATAACAGCTGCTTTAATCTCAGCTGTTGATATACTATTTATTGCGTTTATAATGCGCTGTTTCATGTCGTCTCGCGTGCTTGGTCGAGTTTGGTATACCAAGTCCTTCAATCTTCCCCACAGATAAAAGTCCAGACATGATAAGTCTGGAGATCTAGCTGGCCATGAATATATACTCCACCTTCCAATCCATTTATTTGGATAACTGGCATACAAATAATCTCGAACTCGTCTGGAAAAGTGCGCAGGACACCCGTCATGTTGTAATATCATATCTCTTCTTGTTTGTAAGGAAATATCTTCCAATAAAACAAGCAATTGATTTTCCAGAAAATCCAAATACGTTTCGCCATTTAAAGTTCTATCAAAGAAATATGGACCTACGATCTTTCCATCAACTATACCACACCAAACGTTAAGACTCCATCTACCTTGAACCTGCACCTCATGTATCCAGTGCGGATTTTCTTCAGATCAAATATGGATATTATGCAGAATAACACCACCCGCACTATTAAACGTAGCCTCGTCTGTCCACAAAATTTTTGACATGATATGCGGTTGTTCTTCTAGTAGACCTAACATCCAATTGCAGTAATCCAGCCTTGCATCAAAATCTCTCTCGTGTAAAGCTTGGTGGAGAACTACATGATAAGGATGCAGTCTAAAAAACAGAACAACAAATATTGGTGAAAAAAAATCCACTATATTTACTAAAACTTAAAAAATCTTGAAAAATCCACAATTGTTTCACAGGATAAATCGGGCATAATTATTTTTAAGAAAAGGATACAAGCGCCGTGTTGCCGTTTTTATCGGAATATTAAAATAATAACAGTTGAATCTAAAGTTTAAAGGGAATTCCAAGTTTCTAACCTAAACGTTCACTTTATAATATGAAAAACCAACCTGTGATGTTTCAAAATCCTTAGAACAGTAGTTTTGGGTATGTTTAATTCTATAGAGATTTGCCGACTACTTATATGTGGATTCTGTTGAATTAAAGCAAGAACAATGATTGAATTATCTTCGGTCATACCTCCACTACGTCGTTTAAAACAAGGACGATGAAAACTACCAGTTTCTCTTAATCTTCTTGCCTTTCTTTCAAATACTTCTTTGCCATAATGTCTCATGTCGGGATATCTTACAGAATATATACGTGAGGCAA